>NC_060142.1:118867061-119475328 GCF_021461385.2 Schistocerca piceifrons
AAAAGGGGCAGCTCGTTTTGTATTATCACGTAATAGGGGAGAGAGTGTGGCTGATATGATACGCGAGTTTGGATGGAAGTCATTAAAGCAAAGACGTTTTTCGTCGTGGCGAGATCTATTTACGAAATTTCAGTCACCAACTTTCTCTTCCGAATGCGAAAATATTTTGTTGAGCCCAACCTACATAGGTAGGAGTGATCATCAAAATAAAATAAGAGAAATCAGAGCTCGAACAGAAAGGTTTAGGTGTTCGTTTTTCCCGCGCGCTGTTCGGGAGTGGAATGGTAGAGACATAGTGTGATTGTGGTACGATGAACCCTCTGCCAAGCACTTAAATGTGAATTGCAGAGTAGTCATGTAGATGTAGAATGCTCTGAAAAGCTAATCATTTGCATATCACAGCATCTTCTTCCTGTCGGTAGAATTTCGCGTATGTAGCACGTCATCTTCGTGGTGTAGCAATTTTAATGTCCAGTAGTGTATATACCGTATAGGTGGCCTTGCTCTTAAAGAGTCTTCCGAGGAAAATACGACTATGGTTAAGTGGCATGAGTCCTACTCCTGGCTGTAGGGGATGACAAAGGAAAGCTCTACACTGTAAAAAATATGCGAACAAAAAAATCAGGGAAAGTGGATGGTATACACTTTGACAATATGACAATAAGAAATATATATCCGCAGTTGTGCGGTAATACAACCTATGCAAAAATTCACACATTACTTCTTTACCCGGTAATATCCAAAGTAACAGCTACAAGATGTTTCCAGAGTGCTTTAAGAGAGAGAGAAAGAGATATCTGAAGCCAGTTGCTTTCGCGGACGAGAAACTTACGGACATCTGCACAATTTTAATGGCTGGTAAAGTAGTCCCGTAGCAAATTATCAAACACGCGCTTCAACACGTAACTAAGAATGACCATTTTGTAAAACACAATGGCTAGACAAAAATAAACATAAATGCAGCTGAAGGGCAAGCCTGCATGTTGCGCTGTTGTATTTGACCACGAGCGACGCCTGTGGTACGTCCTCAGTACGTTGTGTCAGTCCTGGCTAGAAGAGCCTTCCGTATACATGTGAGTGAATTATTCCGGAGCTAAGTGAATTCGAAAGTGAGAAAATTGACGATGCCAGTATGGTGCCTCCTCCTGTAACCGAGGTAGCCGAAGCATTTGGTGATTCAAGAGGCACTGTGCCGAAGATTTATACCTCATACAGGGAGAGCGGAAAAACTGGATCCACTAAGTCACAAGGATAAAAATGGTTTCTCGATGTGTTCGTGACGGACAGATATTGAAGACGATTGTGACGGAAAATAAGAGAACGACAGGTTCAAAAATCACTGAGGATGTTGCAGTTGCGAACCTTCTCAGCACCAAAACTACTCGAACGGAGCTCCGTAGGCTCTGAGTGGCAGGACAAGCTAGAATTCCAAAATCACTCGTCAATGGTGCAAATGACCATAAAAGGAAAACGTGATGCAGAAGCCATAAAACCTGGACTATGCAGCAAGGGATGGCCGAGTGAAACCTGGCAGGGGTTTGATGATGATTTCGGTAACTGTATTGTGCTATTCCTTTGTCACTATGGTTACTACGCAAGGTGAACATTTTTGCCGATGGAGCCCATTGTTTGTTCGCCAGTGGTGATACTGTGTTCAAGACGACAGCTCCCACAGCTCGCGTCGTCCTGAACTGGTTGTGTGAGCACGTGGATGAACTGTCGCATTCACCACGGCCACCAGAGTCACCAGATGCCAATATCATTGAGCTATTGTGATCTAAGTTGGAGACAAAGGTGAGTGATCGCTAAACACTCCATCATCGTTACCATAAGTACCCACAGTTTTGTAGTAATAATGATATCTATTTCACCTGAGAACCACACAGAACCTGTGTTTATCCATTCTGAGACCACAGGAAGCTGGTGTGGATGCCAAGGTTTTCCTGCATCGTGTTAGTCAGGGTAACGTATTTGTGATGCTTGCATACCTTGGTCCACGCACAGTGCATGCTTGAAACATGAGGAATATGCACTGTACCAAGTAACTGTTTTACCCAAAAAACGTGCTGAAACGTCGAAACATCACCACGACAACACCAAACAGGACGCGTCAGTAATAGTGGTCTGAGCTGTTTGTTCAGAGCAGGCCGGAAAAAGTGCCTTTTTTTCGTGGCCTTCCTTCTTCTTGGCTGGCGCCGGTCCAAGTGTCAGAGTACACCAAGATCTGACACAATACATGAAAGTAAATGAAACTTTTACCATCACCTCCCCTTGAAGTTGAATTTGATCCTAAAATGTGTGTGTTATGCTGCGACAGTAAGTTTTTAAATAGCCGGCCGGTGTGGCCGAGCGGGTCTAGACGCTTCAGCCTGGAACCGCGCGACCGCTATGGTCGCAGGTTCGAATCCAGCCTCGGCCATGGATGTGTGGTGTCCTTAAGTTAGTTATGTTTAAGTATTTCTAAGTTCTAGAGGGTTGATGACCTCAGATGTTAAGTGCCATAGTGCTCAGAGCCATTTGAACCATTTTGATAGAAAATATCTCAGATACAACTACATTACAATTTGAACATACAGGAAGTGTTTCGTTTGACGGAATGTTTCTACAACTGAAAGTTTAGTTATAGTCTGATAGCTCTAGTGCTATAATAGACCGTTATTCTCAGCTTCTGAGATCCACACTACACTATCATTTACACACGTTTTGTGAGCTCCTCTTGTGTGTGACCTCGAAAAAGACAAGTGCATTCGCATTTTTGTGGTCACGAAGACGTTGAAATCATTTCTTCAGTTTCCAAAGAGTTTCACAGTAAACTTTGAACCTGAACGTTTGGCCAGAGTACAGAATACCCTCTTCAGAGTCCCAGAAGACTGCAGCCACGACTTTATCAGCTAAGAGTTCTGAACTTCCTCTGGGTAGGAGATGTGTTGTGCTACTCCTTGGCTCGCCAATTTGTTTCAGGCTCGAAGTGGTCAATTCATATTTCATCACTTGTGACAATGTTCGAGAGGAAATCGTCGCCGTCAGCCGCATAATGAGCGAACAGTTCTGCACAGATGTTCCTTCTGTCCTGTTTATGTTTTTAATTTACGCTTCGAGGAACTAAGCTGGTAAAGATCTTCGAATACCGTGACTCGTGGGCAAGTGTGTCAGCGCTATCGACACATATGTTGGATGGAGTACTGAGTTGCGTAATTGTTTTTCTTCGATCACCTCGAATCAGAGGTCCACACGTTGCCACATTGCAGGCTTCACAACTGTGTGGGGCCTGGCTCCGCGTAGGAAACTGGCTTACCGCGAGTTTGTTCATGCAAACGCTTGCGAGTATTTTTGATTTTCTAATCCTCCGCAAAAAAGCAAATGAACCTCAATAATTGTTCTTTGCTTTCAACGAACCTCAGTTCCAGAGGCCGTTTTAAAAACTGATTATAGCGCTGCCATCTACCGGGAGTCACCGGAAATATAAGAGATGACGCGGGAGTATTTGAATATGTCGTAAACAAAATGATAATTATGTTAACAAAATATTCCGTCGGTTCTTGGTAGAACGACATTATAGTAAATGAATGAAAAGCACCAGTTTGCTTTTGTTCTACAATATTACTTTTATTGTTAACCGGTTTTCGGCTTACAAGGCCATCTTCAGACATTTACTTAGTAATACCACCAAAGAAGTTAAAATGTTTGCAAACAACATTGGAAGAGAAGTAACACGCCTAGACTGAAGTAGAAACATACAGTAAGTAACATCTTTGCAATGAAAAAGTAAAAATTGAACAGTACATAAATAATATTGGAGTAGACAGGAAAACCTTTAGCACAAAATAGGAATAGCATGCCTACATAACAGTTTCTATTAATAAACAAAACTAATAAAATAAAATAAAACTAGTACTAGACAAGGCTGCATCAGGAGGTGTGAAACGTGGAGAGGGGTACACAAACCAATTAAAAGAAGAGACAATTATCAGTGTAACTACAGAATACATAAGGAACTTAAGCAATATCAATAAGATAAACAGAAATAAATAAATGCAGGAAAATGGAGGTGTTTGAGGAAACCTACAGTTTGAGAGTGTGGTGGTACTGCATTTTAACATTAACATTGTAATCAAAGCAGTGGCTGTGTAACAGTTTCCATTAAATAAATGAGCAAAGTAAAATATGAACAGTATTTGATGAGACAACTACAAGGAGTGTTAAACATGGACAGTAATACAAGTACCAGTTGAAAGAAAGCCGTAACTATTGAAACTACAGTCTATATGGAATACAAAGGCAACTTCAACAAAACAAAACAACTTAATGTATTCATTAACTTGTTTTGTTTTGTTGTAAAATTGTAGAACAAAAGCAAACTGCTGCTTTTCATTCAATAATTAAAATGATAATTATTTTTTCCGAGGATGAAAAGCGTTACATTCTCGCACAATCGTTAATACACTGTTGAAAAAAAAATCGTTGGACTAGGAAGGAACTGTCCAACGTAGACGAAACTTGGTAGTCGTGTTTCTACATCTGGAAGATGATGTCCATTCAAATTTCGCGCCACTCGCATAAGAGTGGCGCTAGGAACGCCACTAACAAGGCGAGGCCGCCAATTGTGAAATTTAGATTCTATTCATACTGCGCATAATAAAAGATCATGGCCAGAGGTGTAATGTGGCAAAGCACCAAGATGCACTTCTCAGCCGTTGTCGAGAAAATCGACAGTTAAAAGAAACCGTTGTCGTGAAATACTCTCTACGATTAACAGCTCTGTACAGGGTCGTGGCGCAGCGCTAAGCGTTCGGGTTCGTAATCCGAAGGTCGCCGGATCGAATCCCGTGCTATGCAACCCTTTTTTTTTTTTTTTTTTTTTAGTATTTGCTTTTTATAATTCAAATATATATATATGTATATAATTCCCGGCAATCAGTTGCAACAATTATGCATATAATAAGTTGTTGAAAGACGTTTGTCGTGGAAAAACTGGCGACTTCGAACATCATTATGTTTTCCGCAAACAAAGTTGTATTTCACAAATGTTATTAATTGTCTTCATAATGTTAACCACGTATAGTTAACGGAAGACGTAGAAACGATATTCCGAAACGAATACGTATAGCGTAAGTCAAACGTTCGAATTAGAATAGAGACCCCACGAACACAAATTTGCTGTGGCAGGTATGAAATATAAACTCCGTTACTCGCTCGTTACACTTGAATGACAGATGTTGAATGGGCCGAAACGAGCCGCCGCATAACAGCGTAGTTGCCTGCTAACTTCGAAAGAAGGTAGATGCGGTCCCTAGCGCAACTTATAACATCGTCGAAAATCAGTGCGGACGGGAGAGCTTTGGTACATCCTGTTAAAAAAAAACGGAAAAATGGAAGCGGTACAATTGGAGAGCGATCCACCTTCACCAACATGCATAAGCAATTCATTAATACTTTATATATATATATATATATATATATATATATATATATATATATATATATATATATATATATATATATATATACACTCCTGGAAATTGAAATAAGAACGCCGTGAATTCATTGTCCCAGGAAGGGGAAACTTTATTGACACATTCCTGGGGTCAGATACATCACATGATCACACTGACAGAACCACAGGCACATAGACACAGGCAACAGAGCATGCACAATGTCGGCACTAGTACAGTGTATATCCACCTTTCGCAGCAATGCAGGCTGCTATTCTCCCATGGGGACGATCGTAGAGATGCTGGATGTAGTCCTGTGGAACGGCTTGCCATGCCATTTCCACCTGGCGCCTCAGTTGGACCAGCGTTCGTGCTGGACGTGCAGACCGCGTGAGACGACGCTTCATCCAGTCCCAAACATGCTCAATGGGGGACAGATCCGGAGATCTTGCTGGCCAGGGTAGTTGACTTACACCTTCTAGAGCACGTTGGGTGGCACGGGATACATGCGGACGTGCATTGTCCTGTTGGAACAGCAAGTTCCCTTGCGGGTCTAGGAATGGTAGAATGATGGGTTCGATGACGGTTTGGATGTACCGTGCACTATTCAGTGTCCCCTCGACGATCACCAGTGGGGTACGGCCAGTGTAGGAGATCGCTCCCCACACCATGATGCCGGGTGTTGGCCCCGTGTGCCTCGGTCGTATGCAGTCCTGATTGTGGCGCTCACCTGCACGGCGCCAAACACGCATACGACCATCATTGGCACCAAGGCAGAAGCGACTCTCATCGCTGAAGACGACACGTCTCCATTCGTCCCTCCATTCACGCCTGTCGCGACACCACTGGAGGCGGGCTGCACGATGTTGGGGCGTGAGCGGAAGACGGCCTAACGGTGTGCGGGACCGTAGCCCAGCTTCATGGAGACGGTTGCGAATGGTCCTCGCCGATACCCCAGGAGCAACAGTGTCCCTAATTTGCTGGGAAGTGGCGGTGCGGTCCCCTACGGCACTGCGTAGGATCCTACGGTCTTGGCGTGCATCCGTGCGTCGCTGCGGTCCGGTCCCAGGTCGACGGGTACGTGCACCTTCCGCCGACCACTGGCGACAACATCGATGTACTGTGGAGACCTCACGCCCCACGTGTTGAGCAATTCGGCGGTACGTCCACCCGGCCTCCCGCATGCCCACTATACGGGGCTCGCTCAAAGTCCGTCAACTGCACATACGGTTCACGTCCACGCTGTCGCGGCATGCTAGCAGTGTTAAAGACTGCGATGGAGCTCCGTATGCCACGGCAAACTGGCTGACACTGACGGCGGCGGTGCACAAATGCTGCGCAGCTAGCGCCATTCGACGGCCAACACCGCGGTTCCTGGTGTGTCCGCTGTGCCGTGCGTGTGATCATTGCTTGTACAGCCCTCTCGCAGTGTCCGGAGCAAGTATGGTGGGTCTGACACACCGGTGTCAATGTGTTCTGTTTTCCATTTCCAGGAGTGTATATATATATATATATATATATATATATATATATATATATATATATATATGAATTACAAAAACTAATAATAAGAAAAAAATTGCATGGCGCGAGATTCGATCCGGCGACCTTCGGATTACGAACCCAAGCGCTTACCGCTGCGCCACGACGCTGTAGAAAATTATTAATCGTAGAGAGTATTTCACTGCAACGGTTTCTTTTAACTGTCGATTTTCTCGACAACGGCTGAGAAGTGCATCTTGGTGCTTTGCCACATTACACCTCTGGCCATGAGCTTTTATTATGCACAGTATGAATCGAATCTGAATTTCACATTTGGCGGCCTCCCCTTGTAAGACGATACATGTCAGGTATGCGTTAAATACACGGTGCAACCATCGTGAGGATTGAGTTACATTTGAGACTTGACGTGGTGAGTTGATGTTAGTCAGGAATGCCTTTAAGGGGACAAGACGCCGTTGTCAACATCTCTCTGTGTTTGAACGCGATCGTGTGATAGGGCTTCGAGAAGCTCAATATTTCTTCTACGAATTGCAGGAAGACTTTGCAGCAATGCAGCCACTCTACGTGACTGGTGGCAGGGGTAGTCAAGAGAATGTGCGACTGCAAGAAAACCGGACACCGGGCGGTCACGTGGCCTACCAAGAGCGACGACAATCGTGTTCGGCGTACGCCTCTGGCACATCGCACAACGTCTGCAGCAGAAATTCGAGCGCAGTTTGCACCACAGTGAGACAACGAACTGTTACTTACAGAATAGCTTTTAACAGACGTCATGTAGCGTGCGTTCCACTGACCACAAACCACCGCCATTTGCGAATTCATCTGTGTGAAGTGAGAGCTCATTCGAGGGCAGGGCGGAGGTCTGTTCTGTTTTCTGATAAAGCTGGTTCTGCCAGTGATGGCTGTGTGTTGGTTAGAAGGAGGCTAGTCGAGAGCCTGCAACCAACCTGTCTGCGTGTTAGACACACTGGACCTACACCTGGTCTGGGATGCGATTTAGGCTGAGAGCAGGAGCACTTTCGTGGCTATCCCACGCTCTCTGACTTCAAATCTACACGTCAGTCTAGTGATTCGACCTGTTATGCCGCCATTCATGAACAGCGTTCCTGTGGATGTTTCCAACAGGTTTACGCTAGCCCACATATCGCTGTTGTAACCGAAATGCTCTGCAGAACGTCGACATGTTGCCTTGGCCTGCTCGATCACCAGATCTACCTCCAGTCGAGCCCATTTGGGGCATCATCGGGCGATAATCCCAGCATCATCCACCATCAGCGTTCACCGCCCCTGTATTGCTCGACCAAGTACAAATGGCATAGAATTCCGCCAACGAAGTGACATATGGCAAGTGTACAGCACAATGCATCCACGTTTACATGCTTATATTCAACATCCTGGCGTTTACATCGCTTATTAATATACCAGTATTTCACATTTGCAATGGCTTATCTTGCGCATAGTTATCCTACGATCTTGCAGTGTTATGCACTTAAATATGTTGCATAGACAAAGACTTTACAAAATTTCCTTTGATTTAACTTTTTTTTTTTTTTGGTGTTGGGATTTTTTCAGTCAGTGTGTTGCACAATGTGATACCCCACATTTCTGTATAACATGCCCAGTGTCATTCTTTTAGGGCTGACAATTTGCATAATGTTCGTCCAACTTGTAATAGGTGGCCTGGTGTTCATCTCAGAGAATCCATTCAATCTTCAAGGGTAAACTATCCCTACAGAAAATTACCTTCTTCTTCTTATTCTTCTTACTTTTATTCTACACATTTAATATCATGCCGTTGCCTGCTGCGGCGCCAACCTATTGCTTGGCCGTCCCAGACTTCCTCGGCCTACCAGCTTACAATTTCTGGCTTTCAAAATTAGTCTGGCGCACTAAAATCTGTCGAGGTATTGACAACAATTTGTTCTCACAATGAGATTTTCACTCTGCAGCGTAGTGTGCGCTGATATGAAACTTCCTGGCAGATTGAAACTGTGTACCGGACCGAGACTCGAACTCGGGACCTTTGCCTTTCGCGGGCAAGTGCTCTACCAACTGAGCTACCGAAGCACGACTCACGCCCGGTACTCACAGCTTTACTTCTGCCAGTACCTCGTCTCCCACCTTCCAAACTCTACAGAAGCTCTCCTGAGAAACTTGCAGAACTAGCACTCCTGAAAGAAAGGATATTGCGGAGACGAGGCTTAGCCACAGCCTGGGGGGTGTTTCCAGAATGAGATTTTCACTCTGCAGCGGAGTGTGCGCTGATATGAATGGTAGATGCTAGAGCACTTGCCCGCCAAAGGCAAAGGTCTCGAGTTCGAATCTCGGTCCGGAACACACTTTTAACCTACCAGGAAGTTTCATATCAGCACACACTCCGCTGCAGAGTGAAAATCTCATTCTGGAAACATACCCCAGGCTGTGGCTAAGCCATGTCTCCGCAATATACTTTCTTTCAGGAGTGCTAATTCTCAAGTTTCGCAGGAGAGCTTCTGTAAAGTTTGGAAGTTAGGAGACGAGTACTGGCAGAAGTAAAGGTATGAGGACGGGACGTGAGTCGTGCTTGGATATCTCATGTGGTAGAGCACTTGCTCGCGAAAGGCAGAGGTCCAGAGTTCGAGCTCGGTCCGGCACACAATCTTAATCTGCCAGGAAGTTTCAACAATTTGTTCTGTTATCTTTAATTACGTTAAACATATTTTATTCACTGACAAAGTCGGCGTTTCTTATTCTGTCCATTCTGGTACAGCATTTTACAGCCGTAAGAAATCTCTTTTCAGGTGTCTAGATCTTACTCTCTTGCTACTTGTAAATGACCCACGACGTACTCCCGCTGGGGGTGGGCGTTATTTGATAAAAGGTCATTCGTGTTACATTTCGTGTCTTGTTTCACAAGGATTTGTTTACTGTTTATACAATCATTTCCACACTTTGCTGCTTTCTTGTCTATGTCTCCGTCATACTCGTATGTACTGTCACAACAAATACAATTAAAATTATTGGAACCTTTATTTTAGTTTTCTATGTGGGTAAAGTAATACCATAGTCCTCGGCTATTTTGTTTCCACAGGTCATGCTATTTCTCTGATAAAAACGTGACATCATTTGCACATAAAGCACAATTCACGATAGGATCTCTGTCTGTTCTAATATGCGCTTGTAATTTGACTTTCTGCCTTTCCATTCACACATTAAATCGTACATACACACACACAATTCACTGTTGGAATGGGAAGTCATACGCACAGAATCGTGAGCGTAATGATACGCACTTTTTCTCCCCTCATCATCATCGTCATTATCATCATAATACTCCAGTTCCAATTTCCCGGGTGTGTTGTACAAGCTCTCGCTATCTGCTTCTATCTTCGTACAGCTTCTGTTTCAGGACAACTTCCCATTTGTGTCCTTTGCCCTCAGCACATAATCTTACAGTCTCTATCCAGCGTTTTGTTGGTCTTCCCCGTGGTCTTTTTCCTACGAGGCTCAGGTTGGAATACCTTTTGGAAGGGCTCTCGCTGTTTATTCCCTTTATGTGCCCATAACACAGAAGCCTGCGTTTCTTTATGACAGCTACCTTCATATCAGCTAGTTTTCTGTTCACCTAATGCTTGATTTTGTCCTTTCTAGTTATGCCCCCTCTTAATAATAAGCTGTACTACAAGCCCTCCATATTAATCTAGCGCGAGCGTTATGTTTTCGTATAGGCATCTTAAGACGTTTATCAGATGAAGTGGGTACTCTATGTTCTTCATTATAGTCCACTGATTTTCTATGTCAACTTTATGGTGGCTTTTTCCAAATTATCAATCGCCAGATGGGTCTACCGACTTAATTCTCCATGTTTTTCGGTGACCTGTCTCATCACAAATACTGTGTTCCTTATCGATATTCCTCGACGGAAACTCATTTCCTCTTCACTTAATATATGGTCTGATATTACTTTTAATCTGTTGTTCAGGATCGTAGTGTAACAAGTTTTGGATGTTACGTCTAGTAACCTAATTCCTGTATAATTTTACTATAAGTTCTACGTTGTTCTTCAAATAGCGATATAACCTTTCTTGATATTATTATTCTTTTTGAACAGGCGTTAAATACATTTATCGGTTTCAGATGCAGAGAAATTACACGGTATACACAGTAACAATTCTAAAATTTGAAGTGTTACTCTACATCTTGTTCAATTAGAGTTAAATATATTACATACTGATGCCCTAACCGCGAACTGTCACGTTAGCTCAGTGTGGTATTTTGCACTCAAGCCGCTTAAGCGGCGGAAGTGTCAGCCCAGTGACCGCACAGTGGCAGACCACAGGAGGTTCGCGGTTGAGAAGACGGATGCCTGTGGTCTGGGTCTGCATGAGAGATGTTTGTTCCGTTACGTTCTGTCTGTGGCGACTCCTGTGGTCGCTGCCGACGGAATTATCTTTACAGTGGGCTGTATTTATTCCCATTCTCATCGGCACTGGTGCAGCCTCTGCTTCATCGTAATTATTAAGACAGGCTTTTATTATTGACACTCTTCACACTCGTTCAGGCAAACAAGTCCAAAAATGGACACGAATATTTATGTCATTTATAGCTTCAGAGAAAGCCTTTCACAAAGCATTTCTTGAAATTCTTAAGGTATCAGGTGACAGTACAGAGTGCGTTATGTTAAATACAACTCACAGAAAAACCAGACTGCAGTTATAAGGGTGTAAGAGCCCGAGAGGAAGGTGATAGTTGAAAAGCAACAGATACGGAGTTCTTTCCTGTCCTCCATGTTGTTCAGTGTGTATGTCAAATAAGTAGAAAGGGAAAGAAAGGAGAGATCTGCAGAGGGAGTTGAAGTTCAGGTACAGGTAATATAAACTTTGACGTTTCCCGACGCCATTGTAACTCTGTGAGAGATGGCAAAAGAGTTGTAAGAACAGTTGAACAGAATGGATAGTGTCTACGAAAGAGGTTATCAGATGAACATCAATACAGTTTAATAGCAGTACTGGACTTTGTCAAATGAAGTAGGTGATGTTGAACCAAAATATGAAATGAGACAATAAATGTTGCAGGTGTTGTTTGGACAGCAAAATAATTGAGATGGGGGAAGTAGGTTATAAAACGCTGACTGTTAACAGAAAGAAAAGAGGGCTGTTTCAACAACCAATGTAAACTTAAGTGTTACGAGTTCTTCTCTCAGTCTATTAATGTGGAGTGCAACCTTTGTGCAGAAGTGAAGCATGGACGATAAATTTTACAGACGAGAAGAGACAGAAAGTTCTGAAATTTGGTACCATGTTTCATGGTAATGCTCAAAGCTTTATGAACGTATCATACGTATAACGAACGGAGAAGAACAAAATGGAAATAGGGGGAAAAGAAATTTATGAGAAAATGTGTCTAAAGAGGCGGATCTGTTGATAGGATGCCTACAGAGGCATCAAGGAATAACTAATCCTGTATTTGAGGTAAGTGTGAGAAGTGAGGGAATCAAGGGTTGTCTACAGTAAGCAGATGGACGTAGGATACAACAGAGGCAAAGATGGAGAGTCTCGCACACGACAGACTAACGGGGACAATGGCATCAAGTTAGTTTTTGGTCTGACTATCACCACAACCAACTCAGTCAGCAGCATTACCTTAATGCGTAGCGAAGTTCCGTACGTCATGTTCATTTATATTCCGAATGGGGACGTCATTCTGTTCGCTGCGTATGCAGACCAGGTTACCGGATAGCATTACTTCAGGAGCGGAGTTTGAGAGCCTACAGTGTGGTCGGCAATCGCAGTCATCTCGTAGACATCCCACCAAGGAGTTACTCACTTTAACCAGTTCTTCACAGTACGTTTAATCGCTAATGAATTCAGAAGGGTGATGCCCACAGTTACAACACATGAAGAGCAGTAGCCTGAATTAGTCGGTAGTGTCACTGTCTCACTGGAGAGTTTTACTATGCAGCAATATGACTTGTGGTGTACTTATTTTTTCATAAGTGAACACATTAACCGTTAACAATAAATTTTCTTCTGTGGAATCACTCTGACTCTATTCATCCAGTATTTGAGAATGCGAGCACTTGGCGAATTCAATCAAACTTGCACACAATTCCGAAAGTTTTCGAAACATTTTCTCGCTTACACTCAACACAAAATAGTGAAAGGAAGAAAGTTTGCCACTCACTAGACTTTCACTGTTCATACAGCAGAACTTCAGTATCGTAATTTATTACTGTTTTACTATTAATAAATTTTTCTGACTGTAGGCACACATGCAATTGAATTTACCTGCAAAATTATATCATTGTGCGACTCATAGTCAAGCTGAACTACCTTTATTTATTACGGAGTGCATGGGTTATTACGTGTTTCGTTTGCCAGATTTATCTTCGACTTTTCCTATGAGACTCTGCATAAATAATCCGACCCTAAAGAGACCGACATAATTAGTGTTTCATCTCCTTAACCTTAAAGGTCTTACACAGTTAAAGTGAAATACTGAACACGGTAGCTAATTAGTAAATTACCAGACTATTGAACTAATTTCCTATATGCGAACTGGATTCTTTACAAAATCACTGATCTTCTGCTGTTGCTCAAATGTACAATTATTTTTGTGGTTTTGTGTTCAACTTCTTTCTGACCACTTAGTAATGTATAAAATATTCAACTCTTGTAGCTGTAGACATCACCAGTCTCCTCAAATTGCGATAGAAATTTATGAATATTTCAATACTGAATGTATTCGTATATACCGGCAATAACCGATTAAAATGCCTACCTCTTCGAGGAGCCGTCTGCAGCAAGACTGTGGATGAACACCACGTGCTAGTATTATTCTCAGTGCTTTTCTAAGTCATAAGCGACATCAGAAAAATATGCCCTAAGACGTTAATGTGGGGAAATGTACAAAATAAGTCAAGATTTCTTTGTCTCTGAAACTGGTAATTATATGATGGGAAAACATTAATGGACTTAGTTGTGTCAGAAGCTCATTAATATGTTTCTTCCATTTCACATTACCATCAATATGCACAACGAACGAATTGGAAAATTTTATGCTCCTTACTAACTCCTGTTGGTTTTCTAAGTTAACTGTTACTGTTATTCCAAATATTTTAAACGAGTTATCAACGTAAGAACGTTGTACAACAGAGATCTTCACCTATTACAAGGAAGGTGACTTTATTTAAACGACGAGAAGAATATTACGCCTCAATAACTAATGACGGGTTTCATTACGACGTACAGTCAGAAGATCGTATCGTTGAAATTGACAGATTAGTTAGACAACTGAATTGTGATAAGGGAGAAAACATTATTCTGACGTGAAATTAGCTTGAGGTGGACTAATTGCTAAAGGACAGTAAAAGATAGTTTGATCTGTCACTGAAGTTAAATAGATGACGGAAGAGGCCCACTTTAACAAGAATGAGAGTTGCGCTCTTTAGCACGTCTTTAACAGGCTTGTGTATTAGCAGTATCTGTGAATACTGTAGCAACTGAGGTACATTAGGACTCAATTCCGGCAAATTGCTGAGACCTGATCTAAATTACGCCTATCAACATTAATCGTAGAGTTTGTGTCCCTAATACACAAAAGGAAGGACCCGCACATGTGAAAATTATTTTGGATGGGCGACTAACATCTCGTCCGTAAGTCTACTTCGTAAACAATCTGCCGAGAATACCGAGTTAAGATTAATCCACGTAGCTGTCCTTGCTGTGGAAAGGTGGTGATCAATTATCCATTAGGGTCCCATACAGATAATACGGATGAATACATTTGTCAGAAAAGTTGCTCTTCCTCGATAGCAGGCATTGAATAAATATAGCTGCAGGGGAATTAATTACGTGACCAAGTAGGGAGGTGACACATTACGTACACCGTCTAAGTAAAGAACAGTAATGTCGCAGCGATCAGGCAGCAGTTGGAGGTTTGAATCCCAGTGATGCCGTTGGCGGCTCCATCTTAACTACGGCGGCGAGTTGTACATGCAGAGCCTCACAGAATAGTCCAGCTGCATCGACGATGAGCGCATCGTTAGTATGTTGTCGATCTGCAGCCGGCGACTAGCTTAGTGGACATCGTAGCATAACCTTGAGACTCAGATCCATGATGGTCTATCCCTGAAGGTTTAAATACAATTGCCTGGAGCTGACCACGTAGGAGACATGTTCCTCAATCTTGTTGATCCCTTTGGCTGGCATTTACGATTCCCAAAAGGGCGGGCGGCGGAAGGAAATCGCCGCGGCAGTGGCCTAGCAGCGGAGTGTGTTGCACTGACAGGACATTACCTGTGGCAGTCGGTTCTACCTGTATCCTAGATACGACACCAGGCACGTACTGTGGCCTGTGTCGTTACAACATGGAAGAAGAGACTGACCAGACGAGAGTGATCCTTTGCCTGCCGACGGTCCAACCCTTGCTATACGATTCCGCCCGCCAAGCTATGCTTTTGGATGGGTCACAGCAAACTGTAGACAGCTTACTAAGGCATGCCTGACGGTCTCCACCAAGCAATACACCACCCCAGAAGATAGATGACCACAGAGTCTTTGAGAGAGACAGGTACCTACCTAAGTACCCATTAACAAACAGCCAAACAGTATGAAATGTAACTTTGTGCACGACCGAGACTCGAACTCGGGACCTTTGCCTTTCGTGGACAAGTGCTCTACCAACTGAGCTACCGAAGCACGACTCACGCCCGGTACTCACAGCTTTACTTCTGCCAGTACCTCGTCTCCTACCTTCCAAACTTTACAGAAGCTATCCTGAGAACCTTGCAGAACTAGCACTCCTGAAAGAAAGGATATTGCGGAGACATGGCTTAGCCACAGCCTGGGGGATGTTTCCAGAATGAGATTTTCACTCTGCAGCGGAGTGTGCGCTGATATGAAACTTCCTGGCAGATTATAACTGTGTGCCCGACCGAGACTCGAACTCGGGACCTTTGCCTCTCGCGCGCAAGTGCTCTACCAACTGAGCTACCGAAGCACGACTCACGCCCGGCACTCACAGCTTTACTTCTGCCACTACCTCGTCTCCTACCTTCCAAACTTTACATAAGCTCTCCCGCGAACTTTGCAGAACTAGCACTCCTGAAAGAAAGGATATTGCGGAGACATGGCTTAGCCACAGCCTGGGGGATGTTTTCTGAATGAGATTTTCACTCTGCAGCGGAGTGTGCGCTGATATGAAACCTCCTGGCAGATTAAAACTGTGTGCCCGACCGAGACTCGAACTCGGGACCTTTGCCTCTCGCGCGCAAGTGCTCTACCAACTGAGCTACCGAAGCACGACTCACGGCCCGTACTCACAGCTTTACTTCTGCCAGTACCTCGTCTCCTACCTTCCAAACTTTACATAAGCTCTCCTGCGAACTTTGCAGAACTAGCACTCCTGAAAGAAAGGATATTGCGGAGACATGGCTTAGCCACAGCCTGGGGGATGTTTTCTGAATGAGATTTTCACTCTGCAGCGGAGTGTGCGCTGATATGAAACCTCCTGGCAGATTAAAACTGTGTGCCCGACCGAGACTCGAACTCGGGACCTTCGCCTCTCGCGCGCAAGTGCTCTACCAACTGAGCTACCGAAGCACGACTCACGGCCGGAACTCACAGCTTTACTTCTGCCAGTACCTCGTCTCCTACCTTCCAAACTTTACAGAAGCTCTCCTGCGAACCTGCAGAACTAGCACTCCTGAAAGAAAGGATATTGCGGAGACATGGCTTAGCCACAGCCTGGGGGATGTTTCCAGAATGAGATTTTCACTCTGTAGCGGAGTGTGCGCTGATATGAAACTTCCTGGCAGATTAAAACTGTGTGCCCGACCGAGACTCGAACTCGGGACTTTTGCCTTTCAAGCGCAAGTGGTCTACCAACTGAGCTACCGAAGCACGACTCAGGCCCGGTACTCACAGCTTTACTTCTGCCAGTACCTCGTCTCCTACCTTCCAAACTTTACAGAAGCTCTCCTGCGAACCTTGCAGAACTAGCACTCCTGAAAGAAAGGATATTGCGGAGACATGGCTTAGCCACAGCCTGGGGGATGTTTCCAGAATGAGATTTTCACTCTGCAGCGGAGTGTGTGCTGATATGAATCTTCTATAAAGTTTGGAAGGTAGGAGACGAGGTACTGGCAGAAGTAAAGCTGTGAGTACCGGGCCTGAGTCGTGCTTCGGTAGCTCAGTTGGTAGACCACTTGCGCGCGAAAGGCAAAGGTCCCGAGTTCGAATCTCGGTCGGGCACACAGTTTTAATCTGCCAGAAAGTTTCATATCACCGCACACTCCGCTACAGAGTGAAAATCTCATTCTGGAAACATCCCCCAGGCTGTGGCTAAGCCATGTCTCCGCAATATCCTTTCTTTCAGGAGTGCTAGTTCTGCAAGGTTCGCAGGAGAGCTTCTGTAAAGTTTGGAAGGTAGGAGACGAGGTACTGGTAGAAGTAAAGCTGTGAGTACCGGGCGTGATTCGTGCTTCGGTAGCTCAGTTGTTAGAGCACTTGCCCGCGGACGGCGAAGGTCCCGAGTTCGAGTCTCGGTCGGGCACACAGTTTTAAACTGCCAGGAAGTTTCATATCACCGCACACTCCGTTGCAGAGTGAAAATCTCATTCTGGAAGTATGAAATGTGTCTGACACCAAAAGATTTTCTTCCTCTCTCTATCTATGTACTTTCTCCCCCCCCCCCTCTCCCTCCTCAGCATGAAATGTGTCGAACGAACGGCAGAAGACTTTCATAGTCACTCTCTCCCTCTCTCTATCTGTGTATTGACTTCCCTCCCACCTTGTCCCCCCTCGCCCAGCAGAAAGCAGAAGACTTTCACCATCTCCCTTTCTCTCCCTCTCTTCCCTCTCTCCACCCCTCAACATGAAATTTTTCTAATATCTGAAGACTTTCTTAGTATCTCTCTCTCTCTCTCCCTCTCTCTTCCCTCACCCTCTCCCCCTGCTTCAGCAAGAAACGTGTCTGACAGCACAAGGCTTTAATCCTCTCTCTCTCTTCGTCTCCCACATCCCCCCCCCCACCTCCCTCAGCAGCAAACGTGTCTAACAGCAGAAGACTTTGACTTTCATCATCTCTCTGTTCTTCTGTCCTCTTACCCCCCCCCCCCCCCTTTCTCTCCACCAACCAATACCGATCACTACAGCTTGCCATCAGTCCCACTTAATATGCCACAGAATGTACTATTTTAGTAATAAGAAAGATAAAATGTCCGAAATGTATTAATACTATTTCAATGAAGCAAAAATCTCTATACATAAGTGGAGAGAACATTTCCTTGGCATGATTTCCAATGAATTACAGTTCAGAAAGAATAAACTTTTAAAAAGCATCAGTCCGAAAATTTGAGAAGTGTATGTTTAACACAGTAATTTAACAACTATAAACTCTCACAACTTTGATACCATCGTAATTTACACAGTGTAAAATCGAAGTGTACACCACGTAATTATCGGTACTCCACTAAGCACAAGAATTGTGAACACTGGTCTACGAGATATAAATGTACCTGCGAGCCAATGAAAGAATTCTCTTTTTCCTAAGCGTTTCAACCTGCTTTCGGGGAGTCATATTTTTTTCTAGAAATTTATTTTCTTCGTGGAGGATTTTTCCCTTTCTGCCTTTCCTTAGTCAGCTTCTTGTGCTTTTCCTGTTCTACCTACTGACTCACCATTTTGGGTCAGGTTTTTTGCTGACAAGATGCACTGTCATATCCTGAATGGACGCCTCTTCTTGGCTGGAGTGTCACCTGACACACAGCGAGCAGTACCAAGTGAGCAGGCGGTAGCGCAAGCGACTGAAGCTGTGGCTTGTGAGTTCTAGGATTCCTCGCCATTTTTGAGACTCCATGTTTTCGTTCTAGTCAAGTCTCGTGAAGTTAGCTGTGAAATCTGGACATCGACATGCGTGAAAATATAAACACGTCCAGTAGAAAAATGTCTGGGATCATGTCTCCCATAAACCCCACCGCTCCCCTCCCCTGCTCCTTGGATTCGTGCACGGATTAAAAAAAATCGAAAGAATACCAAACGAAAAAATAGCAGATTAATAAAATGGCACATCATCATGACGTGGTCCCGTCTGATATATGGTACCTGCGATTACAACTATTATTGTTATTATTATTATTATTATTATTATTATTATTATGCCTCAAGCATTACACCAGTTTGTCCGTTGCGGCTTCTTGTCCATTCATCTTCTCGTTAGACTTCCAGTGTTTCTTCTCTCTTATGGGATGTGCGTTTATCGTCCTTTCTTTCTATATGTTGTTCCCATTCTCGAGTAGTCCTTAATGTAAGCTGTGAATACCTACATTCTTAGGGATGAAGGTCTCTCTCTTTTTTCTTTAATCTCTCTACTTCTGTAACTCCCTACGCTTTTTTCGAAAATCTCATCTCATCTGCTTCTTGGGGTCTATTATGTATTCTAGAGCTCACAGTTCAGTTTTCGCTTCTATAAGTCCACAGAAAACTGTCATATCTTGACAAAATTTTAGCGTCATGTCCTTTCGCTCTTTTGCCATGAGTTTTCTTTTAATGCTTCCACACAACATATTCATTTTCTCAATTTTTTTTTCAGTATCAACTTCGCCGAGATATGATATGTCACAGTCAACGAGTTTGAAAGTTTGTTAACGTATTCGTTGTTTCCGTTTTCTAATATGAGTTTGCATTTGAAAAGCTTCCATTTAGATGTGCGTAAATTGTTACTTCGCTATTTTATACAGTTCATACAGCGCACTTTCTGTTACCTGCCTTAAGGGGAACCACAATCTGGTCTCCAGCAAATATAGGCTTTAATAAAATTTCTTCTTTTGAAGGCGTCTTCTGTTTTAAATTTTATAAACTGTTGTTTCCACTCTCTTACAGCATCATATACATATGAATTAAAAAGTATCGGTAAAAACAAGGCCCTTCTCTGACCATTATATGAATATTTTCTTGGACGATATTCCAGATTTTAATGTTACATTTATCTGTGTTTATACTTCGGATAATTTCCATCAGACGTGGCGTTATTCCCCCTTTTAGCGACTATACTCCACAGTTTTCCTCTGTGAATATTTTCAGGAGCTTCGCGATAGTCTATAACCACTATGTAGGTTTTAAGAATTTTACTGTCGTTTGTTTTTATTATTTGTTTTAATGCGAAAATGTTATGTGAGAAGAAGCTTGCTTTCTGTTTGTTCTTGAGTAATGTGCTGTCTATATATAGTATGGAATACTGTAAGCACCCATTCTTTCTGCGGTGTGCGACACATGTAATTAGTTCTGGGATCTAAGAAATGAGCTATTACATAGCTGCTGTAGGTGGTAGCTACACTGAGGGCCCGCAACCCGAATCCTAGAGGCGCGAGGATGCACATGGCTGTGCACTAATTTCATGACGTGTGTCGCATGAAATACGGGAGCAAGTGCCGAGGATGTTCACATTCCGCACCAGTGGCCCAGAAACAACAGCACACTTTACGCAGATATTGCTTCCACGTCAGAGCACGGGTTAGAGCCCCAACGTTATACCCTCTAACAGAGCTGCTTTAGTTCCGAAATCTCGCTGTTGTACGTAGAACATTTTGGATAAGATAAAGAAGATGAAATTTCTTTTATCTGCATTGTGATGACTGTTTATATATATCTTTATTCTCTTTCAAGCTAATCAAATGTATCTGCACAATATGAGTACTTTAGGGAGAGCTCTGAATCAGTCTCGCAGGTAATGTCGAACCATAGATGATGATAACAGTACGGGGTGATAGGTGATCCACAGCACTGTCATTAGGATCACACGTGTCTAATAGTCGATCATGCACGTATGTGTTTCATCTTTCAGAGAATAAGTAAAACCAACCCACAATCATGACAAAATCCACTGTTAAGCTTTAGTGCCCTCTACTTCTTCCACTGATAGAATTAAGAAGCAAACGGGAAGACAAAAAGGAGATGCATTTCCTTTGTAAACAGAACCTCTAACCAACTACCTAAATACAAAATTTTAATTTTTTTGGATGGCAATAACCGTTTCGTTAACACTCGTAACTGAGACATGATTTGAGCTCTGAAACATTAAGCGAGAAAGGAATCATTGTTAAAACAGAATGACTTCAAAGTGAGAGATGTGTAATGGCCAATAGTACGGGGTTAGTCGCGAAATAACAATAAGACTGAGTTTATACAAAAACACGTTTCATGCTGACCACAAGACAGTTGAGATAAACTGCTCGTACAATTATGACGTCAGGCTTTCTTATACATCACGTGAAAAATTTTTTTTTTTTCATTGCTACAGAAAACACTGAACGTGTGGTTTGGCACTGTTGACTGGTAGACCTAGAGATAGACCTCAGAGGAGGCTATATTCGTCCGCCCCCCCCCCCCCCCCTTCCACAATGGGACTTACCGCGGCGTGTTTGAGAGTTATGTCTTTCATCTACATCTGTACCTCTACACTACTACATCTGCTTGGCAGATGGATGATGAAACCACCTTTACAGTATTTCTCTACCTTTCCACACTCGAGTAGCACCTGCGGAATGCAAGCACTTAAATATTGCTTTGCGAGCTCTGATTTCCCTTATTTTACTACGATGGTCATTTCTCCCTACATAGCTCACAGACAACAAAATATTTTCGTGATGGGAGGGAAAGCTCGTGCTTGAAATGTAGGGAAAAGATCTCAGCGGAACGAGAAACGCCTTTGTTGTACAGATGGCCATCCCAACTTGCGCATAATGTACGGGACACACTCTCCCCTGTTTCACGATTATAGAAAACGTGGTGCCCGCCGGCCGAGGTGGCCGAGCGGATCTAGGTGCTCAGTCCGGAACCGCGCGACTGCTACGGTCGCAGGTTCGAATCCTGCCTCGGGCATGGATGTGTGTGATGTCCTTAGGTTAGTTAGGTTTAAGCAGTTCTAGGGGACTGATGATCACAGATGTTAAGTCCCATAGTGCTC
Organism: Schistocerca piceifrons; assembly: GCF_021461385.2. Classification (NCBI taxonomy): domain Eukaryota; kingdom Metazoa; phylum Arthropoda; class Insecta; order Orthoptera; family Acrididae; genus Schistocerca; species Schistocerca piceifrons. The sequence continues at coordinate 118,888,940 of NC_060142.1, forward strand.
AGAGCCATTTGATCCTTTTGAACGAGCTGTCCTTCTTTGAACTTCTACGATGTTTTCCTCCAATTCTATATAAGATTTTATTTTTTGAGTTATTGGTCTTCCAACATTTTTGATCCCTCTTCCGTGCCAACTGCTTCATCTCAGAGTAGCACTTGCAACCTACGTACTCTGTTATTTGTTGGATGTATTCCAGTCTCTGGCTTCCTCTACAGTTTTTGAACTCTACAGCTCTCTCTAGTACCATTGAATTCATTTCCTTACCTATCTCTCCGATTCTGCGCAGAACCTCCACATTCCTTATCTTATCAGTCCACCTAATATTCAACATTCGTCTGTAGCACCATATCTCAACTGCTTCGATTCTCTTCTTTTTCGGTTTCCCACAGTTCATGTTTCACTACCACACAACGCTGTGCTCCAAACGTACATTCTCAGGAACGACTACACCCCTGTCTTACATCTTTTTTAATCCGAGCATTGCGATCGTGGTCGTCCACTCATATTATCACTTTTGCCTCTTGTATATACTGTATAATACCCGACTCTCCCTATAGCTTACCCTTCTTTTTCTCAGAATTTCGAACATCTTGCACCATTCACGCTTCATCCTAGTCGACGAACGCTATGAATGTGTCTTGATTTTTCTTTAGTCTTGCTTTCATTATCAAACACAAAATCGGGATTGCTTCTCTGGTGCCTTTATCTTTCCTAAAGCCTTTCCTAAAGCCCAACTGATCGTCATCTAACACATTCTCAATTTTATTTTCCATTCTTCTGTATATTATTCTTGTCAGTAACTTGGATGTATCAGCTGTTGAACTGATTGAGCGATAATTCTCGAACTTGTCAGCTCTTGCAGTCTTCGGAACTGTGTGGATGATATTTTTCCGAAAGTCAGATGGTATGTCACCACACTCATACATTTTTCACACCAACGTGAATAGTCGTTATGTTTCCATTTCCCCCAATGTATTTAGATATTCTGATGGAATGTTATCTATCCTTTCTGCCCTATCTGATCTTAAGTTCTCCAACGATCTCTTAGATTCTGGTTCTAATACTGAACCAATATCTCTTCTAAACCTACTCCTGTTTCTTCTTCTATCATATCAGACATAACTCATAGAGGACTTTAATGAACTCTTTCCCCTATCCGCTCTTTCCTCTTTATTTAACCGTGGAATTCCCGTTGCACTCTTAATGTTACCACCTTTGCTTTTAATTTCGCTGAAGGTTTTTTTGACTTTCCTAAATACTGAGTCAGTCCTTTTGAGAATCATTTGTTTTTCCGTATCTTCATATTTTTATGCGGCCATTTCGTCTTAGCTTCTACACACTTCCCCTATTTCATTTACTTCTGAGTTTCCCTGAAAATTTTTGTACTTCCTTCTTTCATCGATCAACTGAAGTATTTCTTCTGTTACTCATGGTTTCTTCGCAGTAACCTTCTTTGTATCCATGTTTTTCTTTCCAACTTCTGTGATTGCACTTTTTACAGATAGCCATTGCTCTTCAACTGTACTGCCAACGGAATTAGACTTCATTGCTGTATCTTTAGCCTTAGAGAGCTTTAAGGGTTATCTTGACATTCCTTTGTACTTCCGTATCACATTTCTTTGCCCATTCATTTTTCCTGACTAATGTCTTAAATTTCTGACTACTCTTCATCAATACTACATTGTGATCTGAGTCTATATCTGCCCCTGAATACGTCTTACTATCGAGTATCTTATTTCGGCATCTCTATCTGGCCATTAAATCTAAAATCTTCTCGTATTACCTGGCCTTTTCCCAGTGTAACTCCTCCTCTTGTGATTCTTGAACAAAACATTCACTATTAGTAGCTGTATTTTATTACAGAAGTCAATTAATCTTTCTGCTTTTTCATTCCATTTCCCAAGCCCATATCCTCCTGTAACCCTTTCTTCTACCCCTTCCCCTACAAGTGCATTCCAGTACCCCATGAGTATTAAGTTTTCATCTCCCTTTACTTATTGTGTTATCCTTTCAATATCTTCTTATACTCTCTCTCTCTCTCTCATGATCTTAAGCTTGCGACGTCGGCATGTATACTTGAACTATCGTTGTCAGTGTTGGGTTGCTGTCGATTCTGATAAGAACAACCCTGTCACTGAACTGTTCACAGTAATACTCTCTGCCCTACCTTCCCGTTCATAACGAATCCTACTCCCGTTATATCATTTTCTGCTGCGTTTGGTATTACCCTACACTCATCTGACCAGAAATCGTTCTCTCCTTTGTGTTTCACTTCACTGATCTCCACTGTACCAAAACTGCGCCTTTGCATTTCCGTTTTCAGATTATCTAGCGTCCCTGCCACGTTCCAGCTTGTAACATCCCACGCCTCGATTCGTATGTAATGCTATCCTTTCATTTGTTATTCAATCTTTTCCTCATGATCACCTCCACTTTGGCAGTCCCCTCCCGGAGATGCGAATGGGGGACTATTCCGGAATCTTTTGACAAAGGAGAGATCATAATGACACTTTTTCAGATTCAGTCCACATGTCCTGTGGATACACGTTGTCTTTAATGCAGTGGTTTCCATTGCCTTTTGCATCCCCATGCCGTTGATCATTTGATCATTGCTTCTTCTTCCGAATTTAGGAGCAGTTTCCCACCCCAAGGACAAGAGAGTGCCCTGGACCTCTGTTCACTCCTCCTCCCACTTAGACAGGGCCGATGGGAGAATGAATGTGACTTTTCATGCCGGAAGTCTCCGGCGTCCAACGCTTATCATTTTTCAAAAATTAAGCAATGGCGGCTTTCAAACGCGGGACCGAAGTCATTTTGATTAACAATCAACGACGCTACCTCTAGACCACAGGAGCAGCCTGCAAGGTACGGATCCGATGAAATGAAATAACAGCGCAGAAGAGGACGGGTAAGTAAAATGTAGTCATTACCCTTAGTATATTTGTTGCATCCTCTAACAAGGGAAATTCCCCATCGGATTCCCCTCAGATTCAGTAGTATAATGGCGCAGTGGATAGTTTGTCAACCATGAAAAGAGGAAGAAGGTGTAGTGAATTGTGAAAAAAGAAGAAAAATAGAAGCAGTAAACGCTGCAACCTCAAGATATGCAACATCGAGTTAATTCCAAGAACCACGGCGTCGTGGTTGAGTGGACACGATGTTGGACTGCACAGCAGGATGAGCGTGTTCAAAAAGCGACTGACTGACTCTCCGATGTAGGTCCGCGCTTCTCTCCTCAGTGTTTGTGCACTGGTCTCTCCTCAAACTCTCACGAGCTACTGTAGCAGCACTGTAATGCTGAGTTCCCTACAAAAACTCCTCGCAAACATTCCTTCGTAACGGGAAAGACGAGCCAATGACAATGAGTACTCTCAATGAATTTCTAAGAAATGAAATGTCAACATTCCTTGTAGTCAATGTTTTTAAGCTATTCAGTGAGATGCTTTCCCATGTCTTAGATGAGAGCGTTATGTTGTTTGCAGTTTTATGCACAGTTGTTACTATTCCTCCACCACAAAAAGGAGAAAAACGTAAGCAGTGAGTGCCACGCACGTCTTCACAATCAAAATCGCAAGCGGGCTATCTTTGGTGGAGCAAGACTCCGTCCAGTTTTCATGGAAGGCCTTTCAGCGAAAAGCACGCCGCTGAGATTTTCTTTCAACAGAAATAATGGCTTGTGAAACAATTTCTTTCGTTATGTAAGTTGAAGGAGGAGGGGGCAGAAAGCAAGGGAAAGGGAGGGAACTGATAACATCAACTGTATCAGGATTTTATGTGGAATCAGCGGCGACGTGTGAAATTGTGTGGCGAATCGCGACTCGAACACAAGATCTCCTACTTTGCACTTACTAGGCAGTTACGATAATCACTCCATGACCTGTACACAATCGCAAATGCACGGACTATCTGACCAGACTCACCTAGACAGTGAACTGGCATCATTTAGTACCAGTAAGATGGATGTAGAGGAATTATGGGCAAAGTTTAAGCAGATTGTAAATCGTTGTCTGGAGATTTATGTGCCTAATAAGTGGATAAACGATGGAAAATACCCTACGTGGTTTAATAATAAGTTTGTAAGATACAGTGGAAGCAAAGGCTATTGCACTCTGGGTTCAAAAGATGACGCACAAGCGACGACAAGTGAAGGTTAGTAGAGATTCGTACGTCTGTGAAAAGATCTGTGTGTGAATCATACAACAACTACCACCGTCACACCTCAGCAAAAGATCTGGCAGAAAACGGAGAAAAATTCTGGTCGTATACAAAATCGTTAAGCGGGTCTAAGGCTTCCATTCAGTCCCCTCGTTGACCAGTCCGGTGTGGCAGTTGAAGATAACAAAACGGAAGGCGAAGTTTTAAATTTCACGTTCAAGGAATCGTTCACGCAGGAGAACCGTACAGACTTACCATCATTTGACTATAGTACAGACCCCCGTATGGACGACATATAAATAACTGTAGCTGGCGTAGAGAAGCAACTTAAAGATTTGAAAATAAATAAGCCACTAGGTCCGGATGGAATCCCAGTTCTGTTTTACAAAGACTACTCGGCGGCTTTGGCCTCTTACCTAGCTTGCATTTCTCGTGAATCTCTCACCCAGCACAAAGTCCCAAGCGACTGGAAAAAAGCGCAGGTGACGCCAATATGTAAGAAAAGTAAACGAACGGACCCGCAAAAGTACAGACCAATACTCCTAACTTGTGTTTGCTTCATAATCCTTGAACATATTATCAGTTCCAATATAATAAACTTTCTTGAGGCTGAGCAGCATGGTTTTAGAAAGCAGCGCTCGTGCGAAACTCAGCTTGCTCTTTTCCCACGTGATATACTGAGAACTATGGATGAAGGGCAACAGGCAGATTCCATATTTCCAAATTTCTGGAAAGCATTTGACACGGTGCCCCATTGCAAGCTTTTAACGAAGGTACGAGGATATGCAATAAGTTCACAGATTTGTGAGTGTCTCGAAGAATTCTTAAATAATACAACAAAATATGTTGTCCTCGACGGCGAGTGTTCATCAGAGACAAGGGTACCGTCAGGAGTGTCCCATGGAAGTGTGACAGGAGCGCTGTGGTTCTCTGTATACATAAACGATTTGGCGGACACGGTGGGCAGGAATCCGCGGTTGTTCGCTGGTGATGTGGTGTATTGTAAGGCGTCGAATTTGAGTGGCTATAGGAAGATACAAGACGACTTAGACAAAACTTCCAGTTAATGTGATGAGTGGCAGCTAGTCCTAAATGTGGAAAAATGTAAGTTAATACCAATGAGTAGGAAGAACAAACATGTGATGTTCGTATACAGTATTACTAGTGTCCTGCTTGATACAGTCAAGTCGTTTAAATATCTGGGCATAACGTTGCAAAGCGATATGAGATGGAAGGAGCATGTTAATCCTGTGGTATGGAAGGCAAATGTTCCACTTCGGTTTTTTGAAAGAATTTTAGGAAAGAGTGGTTCACGTATAAAGGAGACCTCATATAGGACGCTGGTGCGACCTACTCTTGAGTACTTCTCGAGTGTCTGGAATCGGTAGCATGCCGGATTGAAGAAAGACATCGAAGCAATTCACAGGAGGGCTGCTACATTTGTTACCGGGAGGTTCGAACAAAACTTAAATGCCGGCCGCGGTGGTCTAACGGTTCTAGGCTCGCAGTCCGGAACCGCGCGACTGCTACGGTCGCAGGTTCGAATCCTGCCTCGCGCATGGATGTGTGTGATGTCCTTAGGTTCTTTAGGTTTAGGTAGTTCTAAGTTCTAGGGGACTGATGACCACTGATGTTAAGTCCCATAGTGCTCAGAGCCATTTGAACCAAAACTTAAGTGGTTCGGAAATGCTTCGGGAACTCAAATGGGAATCCCTGGAGTGAAGGCGGAGTTCTTTTCGGGAAACACTATTGAACAAATTTGGAGAACCGGCATTTGAAGCTGACTGCCGAACGATTCTGCTCCCGCCAACATACATCGCGCGTAAGTACCATGAATATAAGATACGCGACATTAGGGCTCATCCGGCTGCATACAGATAGTCGTTTCTCCCTCGCTCTCTTAGCGAGTGGAACAGCAGGAGATATGACAAGTAGTGGTACATGGTACCCTTCGCCACGTACCTTACTGTGGTTTGAGGAGTGTCTATGGAGATGTGGATGTAGATGTAGCACGCTCCTCGGCCGACTCTCATTCCCACCTAGAACGACCGCTTATCCATTGTCCCCATCCGCTGATTTTAGATTCCCGTTCGAGACAGAATTAAAGTTCAAAATGGTTCAAATGGCTCTGAGCACTATGGGACTCAACTGCTGAGGTCATTAGTCCCCTAGAACTTAAAACTAGTTAAAGCTAACTAACCTAAGGACATCACAAACATCCATGCCCGAGGCAGGATTCGAACCTGCGACCGTAGCGGTCTTGCGGTTCCAGACTGCAGCGCCTTTAACCGCACGGCCACTTCGGCCGGCCAGAACTAAAGTGTGCATCTGCACTGATGGTTGTGGATTCATAGCTCACTGAGCTATCCGGGAAGCATCCTGAGACTGTCGCGCATTTACGACTAACACTGTGCCTGCGCGGTGCAGTGATAAATTCATCTGCCTAATAAACAGGCGATACCAAATCGAGTCCCGATCCTGCACATAGTTTCACTCATTGCCGTTGATTCAGTATGAAGTTCTGATGCAACTGATATCGTCAGTTCCTACACTTTCCTTTCCTTTCTCTCCCCCTCCCCTCCCCCCCCCCCCCACCTCCACCATCAATTTAAGAAAAACACGTATCACAGCTTCAGACATGGCTGGCCCATACATATAATTTATTTCGTGAAGCCGCGACACGCTATGTTATTCCCAAGCAGAGTTCTTTTAGAAAATGACCCCAACTCATGTACGACGAATCTGACAATTCTAAAGACCTGCAGACTCACCTGACCTGCAGGTGCAGCTGTACACAGCCTGGCATGCCCCCAAATTCTACCTGCTGGCAGTGCTCAGAGTCCTGCCTTCTGTCCCAGGTGATCTTTCTTTAGAAGATTGTCCACCCCTCAATATGTGTCCAGTGCCTGCAAGAGACTTTCCACACCTCCTGTTACATGGATCACCCTCTACTCTATAGAGATGTGCAAGTGTAGAAGACATTTAAGTAATGTTTATTCTTATTAAATGAATGATTTGAGAATGGTTATGAGTAAAAACCTGCAAGTAGTCAACAACAAGTAATAAAAAAGGCTATTTTGCAGCTTCGACCGATTGTCATGTTTAAATCATATTGTAATTATTTAGTTGCAATTGCTGAGTTCCAGTGCAGCACTCGTGGCTGCCGCTTCACGGTCGCGAAGTGGGGCCGAGGCAGTTCCAGGTATGTTTTATAGTCTGACGATAATTTATGAGCCGGCCGGTTGCATGGGGGCTTAATTAAATATAATGAAATTATTTTTAGTAGCTGTATGTCCGATTACGCTGTTTCGTAATCGGTTGGCCCTGACTAGTATTTGTACGCAATCTGACTGCATAGAACAACAACAAACAATGAAAGAAAATTTTCGTTAACACAATTAATTAATTAAGTCCCCAGCAACTATAAAACCTACAAAACCAAAGCACAAATGTAATTGTTCTGTGTGTGGGAGTGTGACTAAACGTACACATCTGGCACGGTTCTTCTTCAACAAGACAAGAATTTTTAAATACCAATTTTACTGACGTGATAAAAGAAAATTACAAATACTATAATTGCGTAAGGAAAGCAGAATTAAACTCTAATACAAGAACACACGCCAGATGCTTTGTTGACTGAACCTGTAATGACGCATTATTTAGGACACTGAAATAAAAAGAAACGGAGTTAGTTACCTCATTTATATTGATGAAAATCACTCTAATCCTTACATTATATCTCACACCAACTCTCTACTATCACATCTCAGCCAGAACTCTCCAATATCACATCTCAGCAAGCACTGCCTACTAGCACATCTCAACAAACACTCTCTGCTACAACATCTCAGCACAGACTACCCCGAGTCCTCGACAGGCACTGACTACTACGAGCACTCGACAAGCACTGACTACTACGAGTTCTTAACAAGCACTGCCTACTACGAGTTCTTAACAGGCACTGTGGAGGCGGCAGAATAATACTCTTTGGCGCAATCTCTGGCGCAGTGGCTCAGTGTAGCCACCTTTCATATGCCCCTCCTCCACAGGCCAGAAATTGATGGTATTTTTGCCAGCATTGGTGGTGAAAATACCACCAAATTCGTTCACAAAAATACAGACAAAATAAAAGATAATATTAATACCTAAATATCACATAATTAGTTAAAATTTTGGCTTTGCACTGACCTTTCAATAACCTAATATATAAAATACAGTAGGCAATACAAATTCTTTTCATACATGTGGCTTTACATAATAGTTTGCACAATACACAAAAAATCAGTTTATATAAATGTTCACATAAAATACTTTTAATTATTAAAAAAAAAACAAATAGTTGATAATTCCAGCCCAGCAATGGTCAACAGGTGCAAACACCAACAAGTGACATCATTTCAGTAGAAGCAGTCCATCAGTTGCACCCAGCAATGTTGAGCAGGTGCAGACACCAACAAGTGACATCATTTCAGTAGAAGCAGTTCCATCTGTGGCACCCAGTAAAGTTGAAGAGGTACACACAGCAACAAGTCACATTAGTTCAGTAGAAGCAGTCCATCAGTGGCACCCAGCAATGTTGAGTAGGTGCAGACACCGGCAAGTGACATCATTTCCATAGAAGTAGCTTCATCTGTGCACCCAGTAATGTTGAGCAGGTGCAGACACCAACAAGTGACTTCATTTCAGTAGAAGCAGTTCCATTAGTGGCACCTAGCAATGTTGAGTAGGTGCAGACACCGGCAAGTGACATCATTTCAGTAGAAACAGTTCTAACAGTGGCACCCAGCAATGTTGAGTAGGTGCAGACAGCAACAAGTGACTTCATTTCCATACAAGTAGTCCATCAGTTGCACCTAGCAATGTTGAGCAGGTCCAGAGAGCGGTCCATGATATTCACTATCACTGATCACACTGTCCATCAGAGTATATAAGCACAAATTAAACATGTCCTAATGGCACCAATCATGTAGAAAAAGTACAAGTAACAGTCCATAATATTCACTATCACTGATCACACAGTTCATCAGCAGAAATTAAACATGTCCTAGTGGCACCAATCATGTAGAAAAAGTACAAGTAACAGTCCATAATATTCACTATCACTGATCAGATAGTTCAGGCATGAACAATTGTTTGAATGCACATACAAATGCTTTTACACTAAACTTACAAATCATAACAAACACTCAAATGATGTCAGATAATTGTCATATTAACTATTACAAATACTCAAATATCAGTAAACCTATAATATTTATGGGTGTCAGTGCAAGCCACAACAAACAAATAAAATAATATTTAGGAAATAGGTGGGTAGGATTAGGAAAGGAAAACACACAAAACACACTCACTCATCTTTCATCCACATTAAGTACTACTGTGTAATTGAATAGTGTTAACTGTGTAAATGCAATTCTGTCAAAATCTGATGTTCATCATGTGTATCAAGTAGTAGTGGCAGCAATGTATAACAGTCAACAATAGTTAAGTCAACGTCATAGTCATCATGTCAAGACCAATGTTTGCCAAGCCAGATCAAATGTACTGTTGCTGAACAACTGTCAGTGTGCCAAGATATGCAAATACTTCCTCTTTTCAAAAAAAAAGTATATACTGCTTAGTGATTTAACAAAGTGTGTGTATAGACTATCTTCCTTCTACTTTAGTGTTCTAGTCTGCTATCTTCATCCTCCTTGTTGCATAAGACAAAAAAAAAAAATATGCTCCTCACTTACTTTACCTCTTATCCACCAAAACTCCAATAATCATCAACTTCACATGATCTCGATAATACCTCAATAATACCTCTTCAATACGTCGATACATATAAACCTTATTACCAATCTCATTTCACTTCCATAACAACTCTTTCCTCTAGTCAGTCTCCTCAAACAAGTACAGATAAAATCCTAATGCAAACTTCAGTTCATCATCCCATACAATCTGAAGACACATTGCCAACACACAACCTCTGTGTAATCCGTCTGACCCAAATCTTCTACTCATTCTGAATTATAAACAAAAGAAATGCATACATGACCTCTAACAGACTTAGTTCGAATAAATCTCAGTAATTAAGTACGATTACGGAGTGTGAATGATCATAATATTTCACAGTGTGTACATCACTTCAAGAATTATGGCAGAAGCAAACATGTGGAGTATTTCTTGTGTCAAGTGTCACTTCCTATTTCAATTGCTCACGAAGGATGCAGTGTAATAATTGTTAATGGTCTAAACCTAGTAATGGTATGTCATGTCGTTAGCTTCCTTCCTATTAGCATAAAGTTATACAGCTTCCATAAAACCTCAGCTCATGTGACTTCTATGAAGTTCTTTGTACCAATGTCGTTCGTCGAATTATAGCAGTTCATTTTCTTATCTTAAAAATATAAGGCACTGAGCGTAAGCAAAACAAGCAATAGCGAGTAAATATACCAGTAGAGAACAGAATGTCAACAAGTGGATGCAGCACAATCCTTACAACGAGGCTCTGCCAAGCGAACAACCTGTAACCTATACCATAGTGTAACCTAAACTCTATGTTCGTATACTGTACATCAGCATTACTAGATACCAAATTAAAGAGTAGTTGTGACAACAACAGATATGTATAAATATGCAATCCATACGCATAGCAGCAAACATATGTTATCTAACGTAATAAACAGGTCATTAGCATCATATCAGCATAAGCAAATAAATGTTCATATGTCATCTTATTAAGTAAACATGAAGGCGCAAGCAGATAAATAATAAAGTATAACTTACATACATATCAGCACAACTAATCAGGTGACAATTATAATTTAAATAAATAAACACAGCAGGCACATAATTAAAAAGTATGACATCAGTGAAAAAGCAGTGCAGCCAAGCGATGCATAATATACACAAGTTACAACCCAGTTCATTAATAAAACATTGACAAAAATCAGCAAATGTACGCAAGCACGTCGCTTCACACGTAAATTCATAGAACATGAAATTAGCACTGTGCGGCGCGCAGACTTGACTGTTGCTTTGAGTATGTGCCGCCGCCAAAACACAGCGCGGTATCCTTGTACTCTCCGCATGTTTACATGTAGCTGTGAGTTTCTCTAAAGTATGTCATTCCACAAAAATTTTTCAAAAGTATATCATTCCACAAAAATTTTGGAAATTACGAACCTCACGTTTTGTGGTAGGAACAGCATAATTACGAATAGCGTCTAGTTTTTTTTTTTTTTTGGATCAGGAAGAATACCTTTTGTAGAAATAATGTGACCGAGAAATTTCACCTGTGAACGACCAAATTCAGATTTTTCTAAGTTCACTGTAAAGCCAACGCTTGCAAAGATACTTAATAATGAATCCAAAATTTTGTTGTGCTCACTCCAAGAACGTTTAGCAATAAGAATGTCGTGAACATATGAAATAAATTTGTCACGAATATAAACAGGTAAAATTTCGTTTAAGCTACGAATGAATGCTGATGAAGATACAGTAAGTCCACCTGGTAATTTCCGAAATCACATTTAGGTAAATTAGTCATATCCGGTTATTGTTTACTTACTCTCTAGATAGATTGATAGTAGAAGAGTTGTTTTTGACAGATGCAAAGAATAGTAAAAGAGTAGGCAGTGGTGCAGAAAACTAAAGGAGAAATAGCACCACTACAGCTCGGGGCCCTATGCTCGCTACGGCACATATTCACTTAGAGTAGTGAATCCCCTGAGGACTTTAATAGCCGCACATAATTTCGAGTTTGTGACTTAGTGGCAAATTTGGCGGAAGTGCGTACATAAATTGATCTAACCATGCACATGGATGTATGTCATTCTTAGAGTTGCGGAAGATCTTAAATTTCCGAACAGTCAAAAAGTGTTTATAGTCAAAATTTTCGCTTCGTGGCGACAAAGACCTACCGCGTCTGTCCCAGTCCCAATGACGATTATTGTCAAGTTCGCGCGCCTGGCGCTCTCTTGTCGCATCCCGTAAATGAAACAAATTATTTCCTTCAAACCCCTCTGGTATCTGTGATTCTAAATTTCTTTTGCCGTCTTTTCCTACGATTTCGCCTTCAATTTGTTTGACTTGCTTTTTTAATACCTCAAATTCCCTTTTCACGCGTTCATTAAATTTTCCCTGATTTTCAACATGCTTATTTATGTTCTGATACTCTTCGGTTTCTGAAAATGGTAACGGAGCTGTATCATCCGAATCTCTGTCCCCATGTAAACTAAGATTTGTCAATTTACCTGATATCTCCTCAACTCTTTCCGCTAAATCACCTATTTTTTCTTTCTTTTTATTTACGTCTTCCGTAAGTGTCGCAACTCGGGTTTCAGTATTGACACATTTGGTAGTTAACTGTTCATATTGTTGTGTTAGATTATTTATTCTGTCATTTGGTACGGATTCCTTGATTCTCTCAAATATTTCTTTCTTATCGTGTGCACATTGTAAATTTAACTCTGAAAATTTTTGTACTATCACGCGATCTCTTTCTTCCTGTTCTTTATCCTGTTCCCTTTGTCTAATCTCTACTGCAATTAATCTATTATTGTGAGAATTCAAAATCGGTTGTACTTCTTCTCTGATTTCTTTCTTTAACTCATCTTTCATATTTTTGAAACATGTCCCTATTCGTGAGTCTAACCGTGTTTCCATTGTTTCCATCTCTGTTTCTAAACGTGTTGCCACTGTTTTTAATTCAGATCCTAACCGTGTTTCCATTGTCCCCATATCATTTTTTAATTCAGATCCCAAAGTTCCCATCCGTGTTTCCATTTGTGAGTCTAACCATGTTGCCAAAGTTCCCATCTCTGTTTTTAATTCAGATCGTAACTGTGATCCCAAATTTAATATTGCACCCATCAACTGCTCCATATTAAATGGTTCAGAATTCTTTTCGCCCCAAACATTTCCCGCAAAACCAGTTTCCTTCGTCATAGCTGTAAAGCTATCTGTGTTCGATACTATTCCAGAATCTTCTGTCGTTAATCTCGGATTCTGTGAATTTTCTGATTGAGAAAAATTTTGAAATGGTTCCGGACTATTTTCCCGACTTATTACATTGTTTTCCCCTTCATTATCCATCATACTGTTTTCCCCTGTCGGCGAGTTCGCCATGATAACAATTTCGTCATTCTCACTATTCATCATTTTTGCCTTTTTCATCGATCGCGTAATCATTTACAAAATATACAAAACTCGTCACTATATGAAAATTACACACAATGACTCTTTATCTCCAACAATACCATTCACATGAAATGTTTCCCTCAAACACGATTAACAAACAATTGACATAATTGCACTAGATTGTCAAACGCGTAAACAAGACAACAAATCAAATTCAGAGAAAATACCATTAGAAGAATGACAATTACCAAATCTACACATGCAAAATAGACTACAATTACTAACTACAAATTACTACAACAATACTACCGTCTACTATTTTTACAATCAGAAGAATCCAAGGGACGATCTTGGCAGGGTCGCCACGTGCATGGGGGCTTAATTAAATATAATGAAACTATTTTTAGTAGCTGTATGTCCGATTACGCTGTTTCGTAATCGGTTGGCCCTGACTAGTATTTGTACGCAATCTGACTGCATAGAACAACAACAAACAATGAAAGAAAATTTTCGTTAACACAATTAATTAATTAAGTCCCCAGCAACTATAAAACCTACAAAACCAAAGCACAAATGTAATTGTTCTGTGTGTGGGAGTGTGACTAAACGTACACATCTGGCACGGTTCTTCTTCAACAAGACAAGAATTTTTAAATACCAATTTTACTGACGTGATAAAAGAAAATTACAAATACTATAATTGCGTAAGGAAAGCAGAATTAAACTCTAATACAAGAACACACGCCAGATGCTTTGTTGACTGAACCTGTAATGACGCATTATTTAGGACACTGAAATAAAAAGAAACGGAGTTAGTTACCTCATTTATATTGATGAAAATCACTCTAATCCTTACATTATATCTCACACTAACTCTCTACTATCACATCTCAACCAGAACTCTCCAATATCACATCTCAGCAAGCACTGCCTACTAGCACATCTCAACAAACACTCTCTGCTACAACATCTCAGCACAGACTACCCCGAGTCCTCGACAGGCACTGACTACTACGAGCTCTCGACAAGCACTGACTACTACGAGTTCTTAACAAGCACTGCCTACTACGAGTTCTTAACAGGCACTGTGGAGGCGGCAGAATAATACTCTTTGGCGCAATCTCTGGCGCAGTGGCTCAGTGTAGCCACCTTTCACGGTGTAGCCGAGCGGTTTTAGGCGCTTCAGTCTGGAACCGCGCGACCGCTACGGTCGCAGGTTCGAATCCTGCCTCGGGTGTGGATGTGTGTGATGTCCTTAGGTTAGTTAGGTTTAAGTAGTTCTAAGTTCTAGGGGACTGATGACTTCAGATGTTAACTCCCACACTGCTCAGAGCCATTTGAATCATTTTTTGATAATTTATGGATTTGTAGTTTTAGCATGACGATGTCCACTAAAGAAAACGGTAGTAACTGTTATTCTGAAGAAGGCTGAGTTATCCCGACTGAAACCTAGGTAAATTCTAGGCAAACAGTGCAACTGAGGCTGTTAATTATTAAAATTAATAAATATTACTCCATGTATCAAAAAAATTGTGGTAGTCGGCAACCAGTGGAGTACAATGTCAGTGATCATGAAACCAGATACAAGCATTTTCATGATGACATGCATTGTACTTTCTGTCGTGTTGACTGCTGTGGGAGTCGGCGCCAACACAAACAAGGACGGAGAGAAGTTGCAATGGCCAGTGACTGGAATCCAAAATGATCTGTGCGTAACACTTGCACATTAACAGAACAATTTATTTCTAAAAGTGAAAGGAACGTTACTTAACTTCTCATTATGAAGTGGCTTCCTGTGCTGCCTCCTACATGCAGCTACACTTACTATCTATTATTGCTTCCAGAAATGAGGCTAAGTAGCGTCTTCCTATTACTCAGTACTGATGCTGTCGAAGTCAGCGACCGAATTAGGCGAACCAGCTATAGACTACTGATTAACTCAACTCATTGTTGGCAGGAGGCGCTGAAATCTGTCTTTCTGGCGGTGTGGCGCTGCTGACTTTTTCCATTGGCGTGAGGCTCAGAGCCTCCTTGGTGCCGTTTCGCAGCGCTACGCTGGTCAGTGTGCAGTCGATTCTTTAGGACTGCACACTTTGGATAACGATTATCGCGACCTTTTTTTCTATCTGGAGTGAATTTACTCGTAATGGGTTGATGATTTTGGAATGGGTTATGAATAAAAACCGGAAAGTTGTTGGTAGATAGGAAAGCAGGTCGCAGGAACTGTTGGAGTGGAAACACTGAGTCATTAAGAGGATACATGATTTAATTTTCAAATTTACTCCAAAAAGACATAAAATTAGCTTCACTGATACTAGCATAAAATGGTTCAAATGCCTCTGAGCACTATGCAACTTAACTTCTGAGGTCATCAATCCCCTAGAACTTAGAATTACTTAAACCTAACTAACCTACGGACATCACACACATCCATGCCCGAGGCAGGATACGAACCTGCGACCGGAGCGGTCGCTCGGTTCCAGACTGTAGCGCCTAGAACCGCTCAGCCACCCCGGCTGGCTACTAGCATAAACACTGACAAACATCCATCATGGTGAACTTATTGCAGCTAAATCAGATTAAAAAAAAGCGTCAAGGTGACATCCGTGTAAGAGGCCGGACTGTTAAAATTTTTTCCTCTCCGTTACAAAAATTATAATAATATAAAAGAAACAGTAGCTAAAACAATATTATTCTTTCTCCCTTTTCTCCGCTCCACTATCCTTTAGCTAGATACAATTGTTGCTCAATTATATAAAAATAATTTCAGACTTCTGTTAGCACCCAATTATTAGGTAACAACAACAAAGATTACTGTCGGTCACTCAACTTAAAGAGCCATTCGTTCTGAGATATTCGTGCATGACCACTAATAATAAAGTAAAATCTTCACACAAACATTGCCTTGCTCTGGTCTCAATCTCAACCAGTTCGAATCAAGAAGCTGGAAAGCAATCATTTTACAACTAGGCACAAACTAACTTTTAAAAACTTTC
Organism: Schistocerca piceifrons; assembly: GCF_021461385.2. Taxonomy (NCBI): domain Eukaryota; kingdom Metazoa; phylum Arthropoda; class Insecta; order Orthoptera; family Acrididae; genus Schistocerca; species Schistocerca piceifrons. Next base: position 118,905,214 of record NC_060142.1, read on the forward strand.
TGGTTACCATACATTAAAAAAAATTGGCATAAGCAAGTTACACCTGAACAGCCAAACATGACTCCCACCACTTAGCGTTAATTAAAAACAAGAAACGCCTTTCCCCCTTTTCGACTTATCGACAAACTATAATTACCAATACTACTAGCAGGAGCAAGAAAGCTTCCTAAAAACTTCCTAAAAATAATCAAGAGATCACAGGCTTATCGCGTGTGGCGGGTTACGACAGCAAAAACCGCTTAGCCTACTTCGCTGCAACCTATGCAGGACATTCAGACTACAGACAAATAGATCTAAAAAATAAGGAAACACTATTAACACACAGGAGTTGCTTCAGCAACTAAAGCTTGCTACATCCAGCCAGTAAGTAGGCAGTTTAAAAGCTTGAGCACTGTCGTGAAAAGTGACATTAGTGGCTAAAATTAACAGCACAATTATACCTAGCGCTCGTACTGCAAATTATTTTGCAAAAGAAACAGATGAGCATAACCTTAAATGTGCCAACGAATACAAATTTTACACCTGTAAATTTGAAGTACGGTATTGGCATAACAGCGCCTTTTGTTCATGGTTTAAACAACCACTGGAAATATAAATCACCAAACAGTTTTGAAGTCTGCTTGCACAGCATTTGTTTAACATGTCAACTAGGACAGTCTCACAATAATAACAACTAGCAAAACAAAAAAAAAAAAAAAAAAAAATGCAGCTCTTAGTAGGAATCCCACAGAAACAAATAAATGCCTTCAGCATTTCCTTTGTATGTTCTTAACACTACGTTCAAAACAGCCAGAGCACAGTCAGAACCAAACAACGAGCTTGGGAGAAGCACTGGGTTGGTATAACTATTAATGCTGGATAAAACGGCGCCGGCCGCTGTGGTCGAGCGGTTCTAGGCGCTTCAGTCCGGAACCACACAGCTGCTACGGTCGCAGGTTCGAATCCTGCCTCGGGCATGGATGTGTGTGATGTCCTTAGGTTAGTTAGGTTTAATTAGTTCTAAGTGCTAGGCGTCTGATGACCTCAGAAGTTAAATAGTCCTCAGAGACATTTTTAGCCATTAGCAGAAACAGAGTGCTATTAGTCTTCAGGACTATCCAACAACAAATCAATTTAAACAGTGCTCATAGAACTTTGTGTCATTCTCTTACAGTTTCGATTCTATATTGATATCAAAGAGGTGGTTAAATCCATCTATTCCGTTTTCACTGGTAGATATGGAGGGCTATACGCTAGTAAGGAATGATATTGTAAGGAACCTAGGCATCTTTTTTAATAAACATTTAATCAGGACAGAGCGCATCACGAAGATTTGCTACAGAGTTTTAACAATGTCAATGTAGAATGTTAACAACGAATTACAATGCAACTAACCATTTCGTATGTCCGTTTCCTTGGCCACTTCCTCCCACTTCTCAGCTTTCAGCTTCATTTTCAAGTAATCTTCATGGCTTGTATCATACAGAACTTTGCGAACACGTACGGCTTCTATTAGGTTTTCCTCCACTTCGAACTAACGACAGCCAGAACCACCGTGAGCCCTGCAGTAAACTATGTACAGGAGACTGCGGTCCGCAGGGTCACCCTGCGCAGGAACTGCGTCACGTCACGCTGCGCTCTAACGTGCGCAGGACCATTCAGTTGTGTGGTTCGCAAAAACTCACCGTGAGTCACCCTGCGTCACCTCACGGACCTGCGTCTCATCTTGCGGCCAGCCTATATCAATTCGAACAGCGCAGCAAAGCAGCAACTCCGCCTCTACACCGGACCGGCTGCGGCTGGTGCTGAAAACCATGGACAGCCCTCGCCACCTACCACGTCTGCTTCACGGACCCAGACAAACACCAGGTCCTCTATCAGGAAGACGCCACGCCACGCCACGGTGTCCACACTCCCGCGCCCGAGGGGGGACTCGAACCTCCGACGGGTGGGTGGGGGGGTGGGGGGGGGGGAGAGCCGCGCGAACCGTGACAAGGCGCCCGAGACCACGGCGGCTACCCCGCACGGCTGTCACTTCTCTTTAAACACCGTGAATAAACCGCAGCGGTTGCCAGCAAACTTCTACACCAGGGCCGGCCAGAAATTCTGCACGCGTGCGGTGCTCCTGCACATGTGCAACTTCCGGGTCACAGCGTGCACGCCGCAGCCGTCAGCGTTCATGTAGTGCATGTTTCTACGCACAGATGTCGCTTTATCCTCTTGCTGAGATACTTTGTACCGGCACATTCTAGTGCTCTTTCCACAGCTTGCAAGCCAACCATGGAAAGGTATTTCGCGTATTAAACATTTAAAATACTGTCACAGTCTGCTCATTGAGACGTCTACTTTTATGTTAACAGTTTAACCCAGTAAGACAAGTAATACAGTTAACAACCGTGGGTTTTTATTAAGGCAGCTTGACTGACGGCACGTAAATACGAGTAATGTTTTTGATCTAGTATTTAAGAAACAGAGCACTTAGCGACTTCCAACGAAACCTTAGTCATGATTTCAAATATTAAACCAATGCAAGGTTTCCTACAACTAATTCTCGGTGCCGTGACTTACACCCACATAATTTCTGTCTCACTGACCTCTGAACAGAATGATAACCGCAGACCTCTCGATGATCACCTGTTATTTCAATACCATTATTGCTATATCTTTCATCAGCTCCGTCTGAAATCTGCATAATAACCGACAATTAGATGAATGTTACGTTTTATCGACTTCAGCTGAGCGTAGCCCTTGACACATTAAAAAAAATCCCTAAATGTAAGTATACATTGGAACAGTCGGTTTAATGACCAACTTTCCTGATAATAATGTAACATGGAGCAGAATGAGGCACTAATGCACAGTTAGTAAACATTAATTTTTAATTATGAAAGGACTAATTCCGAACACGTTTATCACTGGTCATGAGAGATGATATAGTTAAAATCGTGCGCAAAAGCACGGCTCATTGACAAACGCAAGCAGTTGCGAAGATTTTCATCACTTATGCTTCATCGAAACCTTGATTTATTCATTTTCATCACGAGAGAAATCTTTCACAAACAAGCTCTTGCTTGTACCACATAAACAGGGAAGTGGAGCCGCCGCCGTTCATTTAGGACACATGTCTAATAACAGATGTCGCTGTTGCTCGCTGTCGCACACGTGCGCACATGTGCAGCACTTCCGCACGTCTGCACACTCTGCAGCGTTTGGCCGGCCCTGTTCTACACTCTCGCAGATAAACCAGAACGAACCAAGGGTATCGGCGGATGTTACCCCTCACTAAGCCATCACCAAGTACTAAAAAGAGGTATTTAGCAACTTTATCTGTTTGTCACGTTGATATAATATCACAAGTAGCCGACCCTTCAACATCCCAGAATGTTGTAAATCCGTAAACTAAATACTTATGTGAAAAAATGAAATGCGTGTTACTGGCTCATCCTCACAGTTATTATCATTACCTACAAATCATCATACAAATATCTTTAAATCAGTGGAATATAAGAGAAATATGAAACTATTAGGCCAATATTTGGCTGATGCATTTCAAGTAGGGTACAGTGGGGCTATTCCGGTGATTTCATCTGTAAGAAGTATGTAATATGACATCAAATGTTTTATAAAATCTGTCAATCTGATACAATATGGCAATTTAATTGTGAATGCATTCCAGTGTATTGAAGTTGGAAATTCGTTTACACGAACAAAATATTAAACAAGGCAAAAATCACAATATACCAAAACTGTGCGGCTATTCCGGCCAGTTAGGTTGAAATCAGGCGTTGTAGCCCCCATCATTTCTCCTCTTTCTATTAAAAATGTTGCTCCCGTTCTTAAACGGATTCCCATTGGAACTGTTGTTATTATTACGTCCATAATTACCTTGAGTTCAGTGCCAGTTTTTGAGGCTGCAGTTGGCCCAGGCACAGAAATCATTACCTGTTTGGTGCCCGTTTTACATTCGACTGCTTCCATTCTGATTTCTATTTTTGTTAAAATTTTTATGGTCCATGCCACTGCTCCCTGTCTCACTTTGCTTTGCAGTCTTCTGTTAGAGGCCAAGTATGCCAATAGTGACGCTAAATTGTTCCAGGTCCGAATCACGGGCATGGAAAAGTTTTTCCCTAATGGCAGTTGGTAGTTTCCCTTTCCGTATTCTCAGTACATTTCTTGGAGACATTGGCTCATCCCAGTACCGAGTCTTATTTCAGTACTTTTCAAAGTATTTGCGCAGGTTTCCCTGTATAGGGTTATATGGTTCAGAATTGTAAACCTGCTTTCTTAAGCGTTCTTGAATACACTTCGACCAGAAGCGTCATGGAAATAACTTTTCGATTTCTGAAAAGTTCTGACAGGCAGCGGCGATTTCCATCGGCCACAGTGCTGCATCGCCAGATATGAAAGAAATCACTAACTACAGCTTTTGTCTCTCCAACCAAGAAGCAGGCACTACATTCCTGAAACTCTTAATCAAAATTAGGGGATGTACCGTCTTTTTCTCTTCCAAGAAAGTCTGGAACTGTCTGTGTTTTATAAGCGACTCCTCGTACTTTATATTCGCCAAGGTTTCTGTTTCTGCAGCGTTAGCGGCTGTCGCGCCAAGAATCTGCTCTTCGCTGCCCGGACAGTATCTGCCAGCCTAATTACGGTTTAAAATCTCGCAACATACAGTGCTAATGGGGCTGACACCACATCGATAACTGGTACTTTGTGTTTCGTTAGTTTCCCTAAACCTGTTCTCGATAGCTTCACGGCCTGCCGTAACCATGTGCTGCTGTGTTTCAAGCACGGTCATCTTTCTTGCGACTTATTGCAATATTCAAACATTGCAGTGTCGTGGTAACTTCGGTTTCTGTTACTGAACACATCGTCCAAATTGCTAGTAATCTTTTTACCTGGCCTTCAAGCGTTTGGTTAGCTTCTCCTAGTCTGTTTACTTGAGAGTCCAGTTCACTCACTTTACTAGACAAATTCTTATTTTGAGTAACTAGTTCTTCCCGAGCATCGATAATCTTGTTTAGTTGTTAGGTCAGCCTATTATCTCTTACGAGTTCGCAAATTCTTAGCCTTTCCCCTCATTCATCTCCTTAAGTCTTTCTGTTTCTTCTCGTTCCATTTCCTTTGTCATTTCCTCTCTTTTTCCCTTTCCCTTTCTCTTCCTTCCCGTTCCATTTCTTTTACTCTTTCTTCCCCTTTCTTCATCCTCCCTCTCAAGCCTCGGTTATGTAGCAGCAGAGAAAGCAAATTGTTTCTGTCGCCGTGAGCAACATCACATCTTCTCTCGCTACGGCTTGTGCAGAACTGGTAGTAGCGTCCACTGGTATGACGCTTGTCTGTTGTTCCAGTGTTTCCACACTAGAACCAGACATTTGATTTCCTACCTTGAGTTCCTCGGTTTCCACAACCTGGAATTCCGAGCAATTATCCTTCGTTTCGGTACAAGCCAACTCAGGAATGTTATCAGTTTTCTCTAGCTCTGCCGCAGTATCTCCCTTTAATATTTCTTTCCTCTTAGGGCTACCCATATTGAATACCTAAGTACACTAAGCACTATATACAAGCAAAAATACAAGACAAAAGAAATATTTACACACTGAAAACAACAGAAAGTCTAAATAAAAACCTCACTCTCACTATTACTTCCTACTCCATGGTGATAGACTACAAAAGTAACTTTCCCACACGGTCACGATTCGAGGGTTGGATTCCCTCTCTTCTTCCTCGAAGAGCTTTACTGCCTGGGCTACTCTCAGGGTGCACCTTCGACGTGGAAGATTCCCGCCGTTTCCCTGCCGTGTCGTCTGCTTGTCGCCGCCTTCCGGTCCTCGCCGCCGCCGCCGCCGCCGCCGCCGCCTGGTCGCCGCCTGCCGGGGCTCGCCGCCGCCGCCTGGTCGTCGCCTGCCGGTGCTCGCCACCGTCGCCTGCCGCCTGCTGGTGCTCGCCGCCGCCGCCTGGTCGCCGCCTGCCGGTGCTCGCCACCGTCGCCTGCCGCCTGCTGGTGCTCGCCGCCGCCGCCGCCGCCGCCGCCGCCGCCGCCTGGTCGCCGCCTGCCGGGGCTCGCCGCCGCCGCCGCCGCCGTCGCCGTCTGCGCCGCCGTTTGGCCGCCTTCCGGTCCTCGCCGCCGCCGCCGCCGCCGCCGTCGCCGCCTGCCGGGGCTCGCCACCGCCGTCGCCTGCCGGTGCTCGCCGCCCCCACCGCCGCCGCCGCCGCCTGCCGGTCGCCGCCGTCGCCGTCTGGTCGCCGCCGCCGCCCTTCTCGCACGCCGCCGCCATGTCCCAACCCACCACCACTACCACTATCATTTTCACCTCTCCCTCCGCTGCTCCAACCACCATCACATGGAGCTCATCCTCCACCCCACTTCCCGTCCTTCCTTCTCTCCCTGTCCACCCCACCCCTGCGCCACTTTCGGCTGTACCCACCCCCAACTCCTCTTCCCCTATCACTGTCGCCCCATCGCCAGCTACTGACTTTCCGCCGCTCCCCGCACCTCCTCCGACAGGCTCCAAGCCAGCACGGATCTCTGCTCGACGTTCCACAGTCTCCGTGACACCCACGCCCCCACCGTCTGCGTCTTCCGCTGCTCAGGGTGGTCCTGCCCCCCGCCATCTCCCCCTGCAACCCGTCCCCCTGCCCCCTCCCCACCCAGTGGTGTCCACGAAACCTTCCAAGCGCCCGAATGCTGACCCTTCCCCCGAAGTCTCCTCCAAAAAAACCCCCAATCCCCGTGACCCACCCACTCCCATGGACGCGGCCCCGCCCCCCGCCCCCGCCACGCCTGCCACCCACACCTTTGTCCTCTCCAATCCTGACCCTCAATTCCTTGATGCCCGCTCCCTCACTCTCGCCATCCGGAAATACTGCCCCAATGCTCCCATCTCCCAACTGATTCCTCGCAAGGACTCGGTCCTCATAAAATCCCCCAATGCTTCCTTCCACACCGACCTCCTCTCCCGCATCCCTCGTATCCAATTTGGCCAACGTGCAACCCTCACCCCCTACCACACACCGTCCTCTCCCCGTCAGCCTCAACCCCCCGACGTCCGCCGACCTTCACCGCTGTGATCACGAAGCTTAGCCCCGTGATCACGGAGGCTGAGGTGTTGGCGGAACTCAACTCCCGGCCCGACATCGAAATCCGCTCGGCCCGTCGCATCTTCAATGATGCCGGGCCGACTTTTCTCATGCGGATATTCACTGAATCCTCCTCCTCCATTGACCGCCTCCTCACCGAGGGAGCCCTCATTTACAATCAGCGCCATAAGGTGGACCCCTCCCGTTCCCCAGTCCAATCCTACCGCTGCCAACGCTGTCTCACCTACAACGACCACGTTACCTCTGCCTGCAAGAACCCCCCTACTTGTCCCCACTGTAAAGCTTCCCACTTCCTCAAGCATTGCCCCAACCTCACCTCTCCCCCCTCCTGCAACACTTGTAATGAACCCCATCCTACCTACTCCTCGAAGTGTAAAGCGAAACCTCCACCAGTAACCCCTGAGCTCACTGTCCCTGTCCGTCCTGTTGATGACCCCATCCACCCCAACGACTCGCTCCGTCCTCCCCCTACTGCTGAGGACATCATCCGTTTCACCACCATTGTGCTCCAAAACATCCACCCCTTCCAGCGCTCCCACACTCTTTCCCAAATCGCCCTCGCTGCCCGTTCCATCTTCCATCTTACCACCTATGCCACTTACTCCCACAACCAGGCCCACTTCACCTTCACCCCCCTCACCACCCTTGTCTAACTCTCCACTCCCATGGCACAACAACCATACCGTATCCTGTACCACAACATTCGCTCCCTGCCCACCCACAAACTCCTCTTCCTCCACACCCTACGTCAGCACCGCGTGGATGCCTTCGTCCTAAATGAAACCTTCCTTCAACCCCGTCTCTCCGTCTCCACGGCTCCTTACACTCTACACCGCACCGATAACCCGTACCCTCTCGCGCGTGGCGGAGTTGCTATTGGCCACCTCAAGCACCTCCCTGTCCGGCCCCAACCTCTCCTTAACAATCCTGCCGAGCATCTCACCCTCAGCCTCTTCTTCCCCACCCTTACCATCACCTGTGCCACCATTTATGTCCGCCCTCGCACCCCCATCCCGTACGATTTCCTGGCCCACATTGACCGCACCTTCTCCACCTACGTGATTGCCGCTGACCTCAATATCCACAGCCGTGATCCTGCCGACCTCCGGCGGTGGCATCAGTTTCTCACCACTCTCCAGGGAGACCTGGTTCCCCTGCCTCAGCACACCCGGCCCGAATCCAACACCACTCCTGATGTGGTCCTTGCCTCTCCGAACCTCCTTGGGCGCATCACCGCGGATGTCCTTGACCTCATTGGCAGTGACCATGCTCCTGTCCTCCTCACTATCTCTAACGGTCGCCATCCCCGCCATGCTCCTCGCCCTGACGTCCCTCCTAAACTTATCCATGATTACTCCCGTGCCAACTGGGATGCCTACCGGGATTCCATTCACACCCAGGTTGACAGCCACGACCTTACCCTCCAGTCTCCTGATGACATCTCTCGCACTGCTGCCTTCCTGCACCAGACCTTGTCTGACGCCGTCGCCACCCATATCCCCACCAAAGCCATCCACCCTCACCGCCCTGCCCTGCCTCCACAGGCCGTCCTTCTCCTTCGGGAGTCCCGCCGCCTCTACCACTCTTTTCTCCGCACTCGTGACCGGGATACACTTACCCGCCACCGGCAATTACAGCGACACATCCGCAACCTGCTTGTTGCGAAGAAACGCCGAGCCTGGCGCCAGACATGTACACACCTCAACACCACGCTCCCCATCAACTCTTCCAAGTATTGGTCTGCTTTCCACCGCCTTACTGGGAACCGCCCCACCCCCCAGTACCCTCTCCTCCTTAATGACCGTCCCTTTCCTGACAACCTCAGTAAGGCCAACCACTTTGCCTCCCACCTCTCTGATGTTTTTTCCATCCCAGATGATCCCCACTTTGATTATTCCCTCTTCCCTGATGTCGTGGACCGTACGGATACCTCTGTTCCTCCCCTTGCTCCTAGCTTCCAGTACTTGGGCCACACCCCACCATCTGCACTTAACACTCCCATCACTACACAGGACATCAGCCTCACACTCCGCACTAAACGCAACACTGCTCCCGGCCACGACTGCATTACCTACCGCCACCTCAAGCACTGCCCTCCCTCCTTCCTTTCCCTCCTTGCCGCCCTCTACAATGTCATCCTTGCCACTGGCTTCTATCCCGACCTGTGGAAAACCTCCCGTATCCTGATGTTCTCCAAACCCAATAAGCCTCCATCTGATGCCTCTTCCTATCGTCCTATCTGTCTCACGTCGGTGTTCAGCAAGCTCTTGGAATCCATCCTCTCCCGGCGCATCCATCTCCACCTCCACCAAAACCACCTCCTCCCACACACCCAATGTGGCTTTCGACCTTCCTTCTCTGCTGATGACCAACTCCTCCGCCTCACTCATCTCCTCTCCCTCCAGCTTAACTCCCGTCGCTCCGCCATTTTTGTCTCACTTGACCTTGAAAAGGCCTACGACCGTGTCTGGCATCCCGGTCTCCTGTTTAAACTCCAAACCTACGCCCTTCCTATCAACTACATCCGTCTGGTGGCCTCCTTCCTCTCCCGCCGCCCCTCCTACGTTACCATCCATCATGCCAATTCCCGCACCTTCTACCCCTCTGCCGGTGTGCCCCAGGGCTCTGTCCTCTCCCCTCTCCTCTACCTCCTGTACACGGCCGATATGCCCCAACCCCCCCCTCCAGTGCACCTCTTGCAATTTGCTGATGACACCGCATTCCTCGCCCTCGCTCCTACCCTCCAACGGTCCCAACGCCTTCTCCAGAATCACCTTGACCTTTTTTCTGCATGGTGTAACCAATGGCTCCTGAAACTAAATCCTTCCAAGACCCAGGCAATCATCGTAGGTCATACCACTCGCTCCTTCCGGCTCCTGGATTTCTCCCTTACTGTCTGCGCATGTCCTGTCCGTCTCACCCTCACCCTCACCTACCTTGGCCTCACCATTGACCGTCACCTCACCTGGATCCCTCATCTCCAATCCATCCAATCCAAAGCCCACAACCGCCTCTGCCTCCTCAAACTCCTCTCTGGCCGGACATGGGGGTTGCACCCCTCCACCATCCTCCACACCTACAAATCCTTAATCCGTCCCATCCTCTGTTATGCCAGTCCTGCCTGGATATCTGCCCCCCCCAAATTCTATCAGTCCCTCCAGATCCTTGAGCGTCATGCACTCCGCCTCGCCTTCCGTATCCGCCTCCCGTCCCCCACGCGGATCCTCTATGATCTCATTCCTTTCCCCCATCTGCTCCTCTTCCTCGAACATATCCGCATCCTCTACACCACCCGCCGTCTTGAACCCCCTCACCCCCTGGTTGCTCCTCTCCTCTCCCATCCTTGCCCCCTGCCACGTCTTCACCGTTGTGTCCCCCCTACCCTCCATCTCTACACCCTCCATCTCCTTTCCCAAGGTGGCTTCTGTCAGCTCCCCCTCCCGGATGATGCCCTCTCTCCCTCCATTTATCCTTCCTATCAACTCTGATCCTCCCTCCCCCTCCTTTCCTCTGTCCTTTCCCTGGGCTCCCTCTTCCCCCCCCCCCTTCCGTCCTGTTTCCTCCCCACTACGGCTCTCCCTACCTCCCTTCTCCCCCCCAGCCCTTTTGTATTCCCCTCCTCTACCTACCCCCCTCCCTGTCGCGTCTGCCCCCTACCCCTCTTATGGGTCCTCATCCTCCATCAGCTCCTTTCCCGGTTCCCCCCCACCTTCGCTTTTACTCTCCTTTCCCCCCTTTTGCTTTCCCATCTCCTGTCCAGTTTCCCCCCACCTGCTCTCGACTGTGGTGTCACCTTTGCCGACTTTTTCGTGCTGTGTTCTAGTGCCTATTCAGTGTTGTGTTGCGAACAGAAACCATGCTGTCGCTGGGTGTGAATTTTATATACTTTGCGAACAGAATCCAGACTGTCGCCGTGTTTTTTTTAACTGTCTATTGTTTTCCCTGTCTGCTCCGTATGTATTTTTATTCGCTTCATCATCCCTCTGTTGCTTGTTTTAATTTCCCCATTTTCTTTTCACCTTGTTACTCACTAAGTCCCCGATTCTATCGCCTGTTTTTTATTATTATTTATTCTCCTGCTCTTTGTCAGAAAATCTGTAGGCTGCAGAGCGGCGTCCTAAGCTGCTGCCAGCCCGCCCCCTTTGGGGGGAATTGAAATTCAATAAAGAAAAAAAAAAAAAAAAAAAAAAAAAAAAATCCCACACGGCACTGCCGCCGGCGTGGTGGCCAAACGGTCCTAGGCGCTTCAGCCCGGAACTACGCGGCTGCTACGGTCGCAGGTTCGAATCCTGCCTCTGGCATGGATGTGTGTGATGTCCTTAGGTTAGTTAAGCTTAAGTAGTTCTTAGTCTAGGGGACTGATGACTTCAGATGTTAAGTCCCTTAGTGCTACGAGTCATTTGAATTTGAACAGCACTTCCAATTGAGTATAAACAAGAAGCAATATTGAAATTTCAAAAAAATCATTTATTGCATGCCCCCAAAGACACTTATTACCTTTATTCTTGAAGCCTGGGCTTGCATTCCACTGTATCAACAACTTCTCGCTGCTTATTGTGTTGCTGATCAATTTGTACCCTCGTTGTTTTAGGTAATTATTTATTTATTTCGTATGGCTTTAAATACAGCATCAGATTTCATCAGTAATACAGCATCAGATACATCTGGTACATTTTGAGATAAATAGTATGTGTACGGTACATGGTGGTGATAAAATAATGATACCGACAAATGTATATAATATCAAGTCACATAGAATAAAATAATAAGTGATGTGTGATTCCATAAAGTGACCCTGTAGTAGGATGTCCAGTCCTTTCAACCAGGTGGTAGCTTCTCCCTTAAACAAATGAAGGTCCTGGAAGGTGCCTTGGAATTTCCTTAAAGGGCATTCAGAGGCGATCTGATGTAGTGTGTTTGTTGTGTCCACAGTCGCACTCAGGTGTGTCAATCACGCCCCACTTATGTTTCCAGTAGTGACAATTTCCATGCCGTGCTCGGAACCGGTTAAGTGATTCCAGGATCTCCTTGGTAGCTCAAATCCGACAGGGCGTTGGCTCGGATCTTTGAATAGATTATTTGAGTCTGGGTTGGAGGAAGACCATTGTCGGCGCCATTGTAGGCAATGGTGTACATGAAAGAAAATACAACACAAATTACAATAAAAAAAGATGTATCTTGTACCATACATATGTTTCTGGCGACACTGTATGGGCGCCAATATAGTGATTCTTTCTTGTGTGTGTGTGTGTGTGTGTGTGTGTGTGTGTGTGTGTGTGTGTGTGTGTGTATACTTGTGCTGTTAATAATAAATCGTAAGATCACATAAAGCTACACATAACATATTCACTACAGTTTATTATCACGGGTATTATTATTGTTGATAATGTTAAGGCTATCTATATTCAAGTGCCATACAAGTAAGTCACTTTGGAATGTCGGTATAGACGCAAAATAAATGAGGAACAGTTCGGTGGGAAGTACCTTAATCTTTTACATTTAGAAATATTACACGACTGTAACTGAATGCCTTTTCACATGAATAATAATTTATAATTTCATGGATTCGCGTGGAGAAACATCTTTTGAATGGTTTTTATTAATTCAAAGCTGTGAAGTTTCTAAGCGTTGAAAATCTCGTCAGTTTAACAAAACGTCGGCGTGAAGCGGCAACCACAAGAATGTCTTAATATCGGTACGACTTTTTGCAAAATCAATGAAATTAACTTGAATGTAGTACGTTTACTCAAATAATTAATTGTGAACCCTCTCCATTTTGCTTTACGCCACTTAATATTAGAGTAATTTGAACAGGAATCTGCTGTCTTGCTAATGGCGGCCAGCAATACAAATTACAACTCGCGCTATACCGCACGTTGTTAATTTCTGAAAAAAAAACACAATAAATTGTCCACACATTTAGGGATGCTACCGCTACTGAAAAAGTGGTTTAATTACAAATAACAGCATATGTTTACCAGAAACACATTTAAGTTACATACGTCTCCATCCATGTCTTTCCCCTATGACGATTCGAACCAAGGTAAAATTATGAAAACCTATTTCTACCGAGCGCGGTGGCGCAGTGGTTAGCACACTGGCCCCGCATTCGGGAGTACAACGGTTCAAACCCGCCTCCCGCCATCCTCATTTAGGCTTTCCGCGTTTTCCCTAAATCGCTTCAGGCCAATGCCGGGATGGTTACTTTGCAATGGCACGATGGACTTCGTTCTCCATCCTTCCCTAGTGCGATGGGGCCGATGACCTCGCTGTTTGGTCCCCTCCCTCAAATCAACTACTCAGCCAACCATAACCTATTTCTATTGTTCTCCAAAAACATAGATTATCCTGTATTATCGATACTGCTTTTCATATTCACTATGTGATCAAAAGTATCGGGACAATTGGCTGAAAATGACTTACAATTTCGTCCATTATAGGGATTGTATTGCCGTGCAACCACTCCCCTACAGGCCGTGCATTATGAATAGGTGCTCGATCGTGTTGAAAGATGCAATCTTCATCCCCGAACTGCTCTTCAACAGTGGGAACCAAGAAGGTGCTTAAAACATCGATGTAGGCCTGTGCTGTGATATAGCCAAGCAAAACAACAAGGGGTGCAAGCCCCCTCCATGAAAAACGCGACCACACCATAACACCAGTGCAAAAAAAAAAAAAAAAAAAAAAAAAAATGGATCAAATGGCTCTAAGCACTATGGGACTTAACATCTGAGGTCGTCAGTCCCCTAGACTTAGAACTACTTAAACCTAACTAACCTAAGGACATCACACACATCCATGCCCGAGGAAGGATTCGAACCTGCGACCGCAGCAGCAGCGCGGTTCCGGACTGAAGCGCCTAGAACCTCTCAGCCACAGACGGCCGGCAACACCACTGCCTCCGAATTTTACTGTTGGCGCTATACACACTGGCAGATGGCATTAACGCGGCATTCGCTATACTCACACCCTGTCATATAGAGTACCTGGGAGTAGGTGGCATCACAATGCACCTAATACGAAAAACGTTTGTTTTTGGGCGTGTCCGGATACTTTTGATCACAGAGTGTATATCACAGTGAGATAATTCTACGTACTCTTTTGTACACAGAATAAGAGTTCGGTTAAACATTTCAAGTCAATCATAAATACATGTTTCTAGTTTCCAGAGGAACAGTACATCACCCGCAATCCGTTTTATGTGGCCTCCCACTTTAAATCGCTGGGTACGCTTACACAATATGTCCAGGGTGTACCCGACCTGAACGCTTCCATTTCTAGACACAGAGATAGACACATAACTTTTCGTAAATATAGTTAACTACTTCAAGATGCTATTGTTATTAACATGCAATTTTTCCTCCCGTTACTACATTTTGAAGCGAAGAACTGTTCTATCGCGTAGTGCTGAAATAGAGTGAATATATCTCATTCCACTACGATCATAATTTGTGCGCGGTTCAACTTTAACATTTGATGGGAAGTTGAGAAACAGAGATATTTTTTAAAACAATATTGCTCTTTGAACATAACCCGTACAGTCAGTTACCAGTACTTTATTCAAGAACACATGTAATGTGGCTCCGGAGGCGTAGAATACAGAGCAGCTAACACGACATACTTACACACAAAGCAATTATTATACTGTGTATAAGCGTCATAATTTAGTGTGATGACTTTGTTATATGACAATCAATTGCTGTTTAATGGAATTGAAACTGAGTCTATATTTTTGTGCGACGGCCTAGTGTGAAGTTGTATAGGCGTCTGTATATTTTGTTATATCGTTTTCCGCTAATAAAGATTTCACGTTCGTTGGAAATTCATTTCCCAGCCACACAACTTCCTGCAGTAATTTTTGGAGTAATCGTGTCTCCAGAGACAGCCGAAAAAATGAGCTTGGTGGCCTTTTCGGAGTCACATACTCAATAAACAGCCGCGACTATACTGACTCGACATAGGTGCTGTTGCAGTTGTGGTTATCGCACCAATGATGTTTTGGCAGTGTGGAGACTACTGCTGCATAACTTCTGTTACTTTCGTTTGACACGCATACCATCCAAAAATTCCTAATTTGGGCCCTTTTAGATCATATAAGGACATAACGCGGTAGTTTGTCGTATTTCAGCAATCCGAAGTAGACTGCGTCTTTCATCCAAACATCTACTTCCCCATCGCATTTAATTGAACTTGGTCCTCAACGTAGAACATTAAAATAATTTTACTCCGTCTTGGTAATTCATTCATAGGGAAGTTGTGTTCAGTAGAATCTCAGTGGGAAACGGGCGCTCACTTAAAGTAACTTAGGGACACTGTTCAAAACTAAAATAAAGTTGTGGCGGTGCGAATCTGAACGTCGCTGTCGACCAAAGTAAAAGCGTCGTAACCATACGGCCTTCTTGTTCCGTAATTTCAGAATCTTAGTACAAATATAAGCTGAATGGATACCCATACCTAGGTTCACTGACTTCATAGTACTATTAAATGAAGTTAAGTAACAGTATATTGTAGGTCACCTTCAGTGTTTTATCTGAAAACAAATCGGAAGAACTGTTGAATGAAACGAACATCGTCGTAGCATAAATTTCATACTGAGGATACGCAACGCGAAGGTGAAAGAGACAGAAAGAGCAGATATATTGTGAATATCGAGACTGAATTTAAATGTTGGGAAAAATTGGTAGGCCGGTCGAAGTGGCCGAGCGGTTCTAGGTGCTACAGTCTGAAACCGCGCGAGCGATACGGTCGCAGGTTCGAATCCTGCCTCGGGTATGGATGTGTGTGATGTCTCTAGGTGAGTTAGGTTTAAGTAGTTCTAAGTTCTAGGGGACTGATGACCTCAGATGTTAAGTCCCATAGTGCTCAGAGCCATTCGAACCATTTTTTGAAATATTGGTACAACAAAGGAAGAAGACTATGCTAGTAAGGAATATTAGACGAAATAGCTACATCACAGTTATACATGGTGTAAATTTTAGGTTGACAAACAAGAATAACTCGAAAAATAAGCTTCACACGAAAAAATGTGTAGAATACAGAGTTGATTATTTTTGAGGGGCGACATCTGCTGGTGCTAAAATAGCCCGCCACCCCAGCCCCTGGGGGTTGGGGCGGGATGCAACTTTAAAATTTCAAGCGGGAACCCCCATTTTTTATCGCAGAATCAGATTCTTCATAAAACACTACGTACATTTTGTCTTAAACATTTTTTTTTTTTTTTTTTTGGATTCTTCGTAGTTGGCGCTGTAATTCAAGAAAATCCATGTTCTCATTTTTGCGTGGAAAATTGTTACAGATAAATAAAAAATGAGTTCGCCCGTTAGTAAGTGGGATGTTTGGTTAGTTAGTTAGCTAATCAGATGATTTGATTGATAATTGAAAGTTGTGTGACCTCATGACTACGAAAGAAACAAAACGTATCCGAATCTGCGGAAAAAATTTGTAAAACTCTCATTCCTCTCTCTCAAACTCCCCCCTATGGGGAGAGAGGGAGAGTTTTAGTTTTAGCGAATCAAAATTTACGAACTAAATAAGCATTTTTTATTCATCCGTAACAATTTTCCACGCAAAATTGAGAACATGGATTTTCTTGAATTACAGCGCCAACTACCAAGAATCCAAACAAAGGTTTAAGACAAAATGTACGTCGTTTTTTTTATGTAGAATTAGATTCTGCAATAAAAAATGGGGGTTCCCATTTGAAATTTTAAAGTTGCCTCCCGCCCCACCTCAATGGGCCTGGTGTGGCGGGCTAATTTTAGCGCCAGCAGATGTCCCCCTCGAAAATAATCAACTTTGGATTCTACACATTAATCGTGCGAAGTTTAATTTTCGAGTTATTCTGGTTTGTCAACTTAAAATTTACACAATGTATACCGACTACGATGAGGTGCTCCCCCTTGTTACGAAGCGAAATATGGACACGAAAAAAGAAGCGAAACTGATAAATTTTGTAATGTTGTGCTTCAGAATCATGTTACAAATTACGTGGACGGAAAAAAAATTCGAAAAGACGGGATATAGAGTACAACAGCCTGCTTCACTAGTTTGTCTACGATGGCCACGTGCATGACTACAGGTGCGCGTATTTCATTAACAAGGAAACTTGCGCTTCATTGCTATACACATGTATGCTGCTGTTTTAAATTACTTTGTATTTTACATCCGCCAGTAGCTGAGATACTTTCCGCAGCACACGTTCCCCGCTATGTCAGCGTCGCGCAGTGCACGTTTTCCATTTCCTGCGAAACTCACGACCACAGAGAGTCAAACACATCGACGCAGCGGTTTCTCGCCGCAGTGCCGCAGAGAGCGTCAACGAGATTTATTGCAGCCCCGTAGTTCGTGACGTCACATTCAGCAGTGGCCATAAAGTGTCCGGAACAGCGCATGTGGTAGTCTCGTGGCGCACGCACCAATTTCCTCTCGTGTCAAAAAACGCAACCCTTAAAAGCGGAACAGTCAAGATCTCGCAGATAAATTGAGAAATATCCGCAGCCAGGATTGGTTTGATTTTTACCAACTGTTAAAGAAAGTGCTAGAAGACACCACTTAGTTCCCACTCGGAGATTGAAGCGTTAGGTCGTTGTGCGTGGGCTTTGTCCGATAAGAAAAGGGCGGAACAGTGGACGTGGCTATCGTCATTGTAGGGACGCTTCATCAAATCGTGTTTGAATGTCCTACCTGGTGATCGAGTGTCCAATCTACCCAGGTAGGACGCACATATTAACCATTAGTGACCCTTCAGACAGATCAATTCCGTTTACCCGGCAAGAATATATTATAAGCAAGCAAGCACTCCGCCTTGAGGCCACAAATGGCCCATCGGGACCATCCGACCGCCGTGTCATCCTCAGATGAGGATGCGGATAGGAGGGGACGTGTAGTCAGCACACCCCCCTCCAGGTCGTTAAGATCGTTTTCTGTTACCGGAGCCGCTACTGTTCGGTCGAGTAGCTCCTCAGTTGGCATCACGAGGCTGAGTACACCCCGAAAAATGGCAACAGCGCATGGCGGCCCGGATGGTCAGCCATCCAAGTGCCGGCCACACCCGACAGAGCTTAACTTCGGTGATCTGATGGGAACCGGTGAATACAATGCGGCAAGACCGTGGCCCAAGAATATATTATAGCGTGATACAAAACAATTAGAGTAAGGCCTCATTAACCGGCAAGTAGCATTTGCGAAAAAACTTGTTTCTGTTCTAGTAGCCGCATACTGTTGGTCGCTGGAAGAGCAAAGCAGCCCTAGAAAATTGAAAAAAAAAAGCGCATGTCTTCGCCGACATCGGTAACAGTCGTCGAACAGATGCATGAACCTATAGGCCTATACTGCTGTCGTATGTTGCAGAAATTTGGAACACGTCTTCTGGAAATAGTTATTGACGATTTAACAGTCCACAACAAGACCCCAGGGGTCTGTATTTCTGTCACGTTCTGCATGCAGGGTGATTCAGTAAGATATTTACAAACTGACATGGCACGTCGAGCGTAAAATAACGATCAGTTATCACGTAGGGACCAGGGGTCGCAAAAGCTACGAAAGACCGCTACGGTCACGTGTGGGCTGGCATCGTCGGACACTGCTTAATTGGGCCGTACGTTCTCCAGGCCAAACTTGATGGTCGCACGTATCTTATACTCCTGCGAGAGGTTCTGCCGGACATGCTGAAGGAAATTCCCATGCCTATTGTAACCTCCCCACAAGATTTGTTGTTTAAATAAAAATGGAAATGGGAGCCAGCGTAACCTCCCCGAAAATAATATTGTTCAATAAGAATGCAAATTGGAGCCAAATGTAAACTCCCCACAATATTGATAAATGATAATTGACCAAAAACCACACAATAATATTAATTAGATAATGAACCATGAACCGTATGTTGAAAGGTGGCTACACTGAGCCACAGCGCCAGAGATTGCGCCAAAGAGTATTATTCAGCCGCCTCCACTGGCAGTGCTTGGGGAGAACTCGTAGTAGAGTGCTTATTGAGATGTGCTAGTGAAAGGTGCTGGTCGAGAACTCGTAGTAGGCAGTGCTTGCTGAGATGTGATACTGAAAAGTTCTTGTTGAGATGTGATAGTAACGACTCGGTGTGGAAATATTGTAATGATTAGAGTGCTTTTCGTCAATATATGAAGGTAAAAGAAAAAAAAATTTTTTTTCCTTTTCTTTTTATTATCTCAATGTCTTAAATAATGCACCATTACAGGTTCAGTCAACAAAGCATCTGGCTTGTGTTCTTGTATTAGAGTGTAATTCTGCTTTCCTTACTCAATTACAGTATTTCTATTTTTTAGTTACTTCAGTATAAATGGTATTTAAAACTTCTTGTCTTGTTGAAGAAGAACCGTGCCAGATGTGTACGTTGAGTCACACTCCCACACACAGAACAATTACACTTGTGCTTTGGTTTCGTAGGTTTTATAGTTGCTGGGGACTTAATTAATTGTGTTAACGAAAATTTTCATTTCATTCTTTGTTGTTGTTGTATGCAGTCAGATTGCGTAATAATACTAGTCAGGGCCAACCGTTTACGAGACACAGCGTAATCGGACATACAGCTACGAAAAAATTATTTTCAAATTTAATAATAATTAAGCCCCCATGCAATGTAACATCTCAACAGAAATAATTAAACCTGACAAATTTTTATAAGGGCAGCAGCGCTGACCTTCGGCCCTGTGAAATAATTAAACATGATTAATTTTATAAGGACAGCAGCGCTGACCTTCGGCCCTGTATTCTGAATAAAAAAGCAAAAATTCTTACCTCAATAAAAAACTGCATCTATATCTACTCTTATCTATCGACACAGCTTCGTGCAGTGCTGGCGTATATTTGATTTTGATTCTTGGGGGAAATGCATAGGAAATATTCTTTAAATTGAAATGATTACTTTTCTTTAAAAGATTTACTTTATAAAAAAATTATTATTGGCGCATTTTTTCTGAACAAATTAAATTACAATTAACATACATTATTAAATATGCGCAATGCTGCTTCTTTACCTTCTACAACAATACTCATCGTCCACCACAATCCTGACCAGAGCCGCAAGAAGAGCACGCCTCCGACGCATGCCGACTTCTGCTCAGTATCCGACTGACTACTACTACAGACAGAGTACCACAGCTCCTGCCGACTCGCTACATGGTACTGATCCTGCCGACTCGCTACACGCAACTGTTCCTGCCGACTCGCTACATGCTACTATATCCGACTTCTACTACTACAGACAGAGTACAACTACTGTTCCTGCCGACTAGCTACGCGCAACTGACGACTCGCGCGGTCAAGCGCAGACAAGCAACGACAAATAACTCTCTGGTCAGAGATTCTGTCATGCCTCGCCATCGCTGGTAATGAATACATACGTGTTTCATAACCCTCCATTGGGGGGGGGGGGGGGGCAAAAATTTGGCAGCGATGGTGAGTCATTTGGACTTGCCATGAGCAACAAATTTTTTTTAACTAACTAACTTTACAATCACAGAATATACAAATATATATAGGTGTGGAACATGAAATAAATATATAGTGCACACGCACTGAGTACAGAAGATATCAAGCAATGACAAAATATATATACAATGAGTACAAAACTAATTAACAAATGACGTAAGTGCACATGCACTGTAGTTCAGAACATGTCAGCAAATCAAAAAATGTATAGGTCATGAATACAAATCATGTTAGCAAAAATGATTTTCACTATGTTACAAGAATTAGGATGGGAAAGGGAAGGATTGCATCATGGTTGTAGCACTTTAGGTTGCACGCAGCTGCACTGAAAGTCCATATCTTTCTACAGAAGCACAACACCAAGTGAAACAATCTGAAGTTCTTTTCCCAGAAGTATTAATCAGCGTAGCCAAGACACTGAAATGTCGTAGTAATATTCCATGTTTTCTTTTTGGTAGTACATTAGGTACACCAAACAGTGGGACCATAATAGCATCTCCATCACTCACGGTGGTGGACAGCATGTCGTGTCAACACCACGTTCTTGTAAGGTACACCAACGTAGAATTAGTGCAAAAACCAAATATAGTGCTCCATGATCATGAGGATATACAGGACAAACGGATATTGCAGTAATTCCAGGTAATTATGTCAGAAGGTGAAGGACATTAAGTCACATAGTAGTTTTCATTGAGAATTACACTGATAGTTGGTGGCACTCATTGCCCAGTTATTGAACATTCCTGTACCATGTATGTAGTATTACAGAATAATGTTCATGAGTTGTTTTACAGAGAACATTTGCACTCATTGCCTAATTATAAACCATCAGAAGTCATCATTGAAAACAGGAGCTAATAAATGACATAGTATTACAGAATAATGTACATAAATCTTTTTACAGAGAACATTGGCACTCATTGCCTAATTACAAACCATCAGAAGTCATTATTGAAAACAAGAGCTAATAAATGACATAGTATTACAGAATAAGGTTCATGAGTCGTTTTACAGAGAACATTGGCACTCATTGCCTAATTATAAAGCATCAGAAGTCATCATTGAAAACAAGAGCTACTAAATGACATAGTATTACCGAATAATGTACATAAATCGTTTTACAGAGAACATTGGCACTCATTGCATAATTACAAACCATCAGAGGTCATCACTGAAAACAGGAGCTAGTAAATGACATAGTATTACAGAATAATGTACATAAATCGTTTTACAGAGAATATTGGCACTCATTGCCTAATTACAAACCATCAGAGGTCATTATTAAAAACAGGAGGTAATAAATGACAGAATAATGTACATAAATCGTTTTACAGAGAAAATTGGCACTCATTGCCTAATTACAAAGCATTATATATATATATATATATATATATATATATATATATATATATATGTATATTAAGCAATGCATTGCGTTGGGTAATTACTGAAGAATTAAAATATTTGCTTTTGAGTTGTTGCTGCAAATGAAGATGTGTAACATCATTCGTCATGAGTCAGCTGTAGCAGGATTATGAAACAAGTAGAGTATATGTAATCACATTCATAAATGACATAGGTTTAATGAACAACTGCTTGTAGCACATTAATTTCATAAATAATTTCTCCTGCAAAATACAAAAATGGATTATTAAACTGAAAGAAGAAACGCATTTTATGCTGAAAAGTAGTGAACTTCGAATTAACAGGTAGTGAAATGTGTATAAAAATAATGTGTTCCCTAGCTGTCCTTTCCAAAACCTTCAGTCATCATACTATGCAATATAACACATACTGTCAAAACGAACTGCAACAAATACTTCAATAACTACATAGCATGTCTTAACTAACAGCAAATATATAAACATCATTATTTTCATCTGCAAAGAAAAACTTCATTATCCATATCACCATAACTCCATTATTATCAACACCTGTAAAGAAAAACTTCATTATCCATAGTAGCATACGCTTCATCATTATTCATCACCATTCATTATCATCTGCAAAAAAGTCACTTCATTATTCATTATACAACTATTCCTTATTTCTAGCATATTTCATTACTAAAACTAAGATGTGTAGTTCTGTCTGACAGCCTGCATCAATCGCCTTGTATTCTGAAAGAAAAAATTAGTTAAGACTGCTATTCTACGATGTGTATGGTATATTCTTGTCAATGCTTGTTAATCCTGATCCATTTACTCTTCATCGCGAAGTATTGTTTCCTCTTTCGTTCATTCCGAGGGTGAAATTCCCATTTCTGTTTAATTTATTTCGTTTATACGTTATTTCTTTCTGAAAATGATGAACAAAGATTAATGTCTTGCATTTAATTCATATACCCATTAGATAAAAACTGCTTCATAGTAACGTAATTGAGCATACAGCATAGCATGACAGAAAACGTAATATGTCAAAAACATAGATAGTGTTCAGAGGCAAAATGTACCCAGTGTATCACAATGTAGCAGCAAAAAAAAGTAAAGTAGTCACGATGTTGAGATATCATAAGGCAAAATGTCAAAGTCAATTGGTGTTTGCTATATCTTAACTGTTTCATAGTGCATACAAACAAAACAGGAAAACAATCGTACATACATAAAAAAATGATGGCAAGAAATGTGACTTTCTTTGTGTTCAGCTTATATGTTGTGTAGTTAATAGAGGCGAGAATTAAAGACTTTAATGGAGAGAGAATTTAATAAAATCAATATGTCACTAGATAAAATTGCATAATTATTCATAAGATACGTAAGTTTATCTGGATAAATGTGCACGGTCTGATGTGTAACGACAAGAAGAGCGACCTGCTAACCTTACCTTGCCGGGCACTTCCCAAGAAAAATTGCGATAATCATCAGTAAGTAGTCACATAAATATAATTGCATAAATGGTCATAAAATGTGTAAGTTCATCTGGAAAAATATGCACGGTCTGATGTGTAACGACAAGAAGAGCGACCTGCTAACCTTACCTTGCCGGGCACTTGCCAAGAAAAAATGCGATAGTAGGTGTTCATGTGAATATTATTGCATAAGCGGTATTAAAAAAATTAGGATATGGCATACAGTATGTTAAATCATAAAGTATCTTCATTCAATAGAAGGTTTGATATTCGATATGTGGTGGTTTCCTTTGGTTTTTCTGGTTCTCAAAGTTTCGACGTGCACAACATTGGGGTGAGGAATGCTGCGAAACCGATATGGACCTGCGTATAGAAGTTCAAAATTACTGCACCTACGTTTTACCCTATTGGATAAATAGTGTGTACGTACTAATATCTTCTGTCCTATATGAAAGTCACGGCGTGTACAAACCTGTTTTTGCTGTCTTCTCCGGCGCTCTGCGGCACGTTTGATGTTGTTCAGCGCAATGTCAATTATTTCATGGTGTCGTAGTCGACGAGATGTAGGAAAGTTTACTAATTCTTTAATTTTGTTAGGTGGTTCAACATTTTTCAGTACAACAGACGCAGATAGCATAGTGGATTCATATGGTATGGAATTAATTACATCAGCACGTTTCAAATAACGTTTTCGTGAACAAGATTCTGCGTGGCAAAAGTATTGTTTGCGTTACTGGAATATGCAACCTGTACTGTATTTAATCAAATTCTATCTGACGTGTTATTATTTTCGGGAGGATGCTGTGGCATTTCAAATATTTGTACTGTCCTATTATTTCTTCCTGACATATTACGTTCTCGATGATACCTACTGTCTGGTTCATTCATGATAATATGTTGTTGCTGACGTTCTTGCTGCTGGTAAGACCTACTGTTATTAAATGTATGCTGAAAATTGTGCTCATTAATTTTACGTCTGTCATGATAGTCATTTCTATATGGCGCATTGCGACAGGAATTGAAATAGTGTGTTTTCTGTACGTACTGGTTTCCTTGTTGTTGTGTGTTACTATTTGTTGGTGCTGAGACTATACGTGCACGCGGCGAAACATTAAAGCTTGGTTGACCTTGTAGACTACATTGTTGGTTAGGTATGCTGGTTTTGTTGCTGCTGTGGTGTAAAACCTATATTGTTACCAAAATGCGTTCGATGTTGCTGATAATTTTGACGATTGCTGAAAATGCTACACATACTGATGGTTACAATTTTATCTGTTATTAAGGTTCTCGTGCTTGTCGTTTCTGGAGCATCTAATGATAACTGTCACTTTCGGTAAAATTTGTCATATCGGGTTTTCTTGACTCATTTCTTAATCCTAGGTAGAGCAATAGTTGAAGAGCTGTTTTGATAGATATAAAGGATAGTAGAAGAGAGGGCAGCAGCGCAGAAAACTAAAGATGAAACAGCACTACTACGGCTCGGGGCCTGTGCACGCTACGGCACATATTCATTAAAGCGTAATGAATCCCCTGAGGTCAATTACGCGCTACAAATAAATTTCAGCTTTTGCGTTACAGGCAATGGCGGTAAAAATGCAGAAGTAAATTGCTGTATCCATGCTAATTTAAGTTTCTGCATTACAGGCAATGCTATTAAAAATACAAAAACAAATTGTCATATCCAGTTCAATGCGTGTACCTGTGCTTTGTCATTATTAAGTTCCTTAGACTTTCTTACGGATAAAAATTGATGATAATCAACGTTATCGTCTCTGAATTTGTGAACACGTTCAGGTTTGTGTGAGAATCTGCTTGTCTGTGTCATTTCAGATTTTAAGTTGCGTAGCTTTTCGGATTTTAAGTTGCGTAGTCTCTGTAAATTGTTTAAGTTACACTGGCTGTGTGAATGTGACAAAGGTTTGCAACGTGGCGTATTCTGTGACATGTTAGTGACTGAAACAATTTTCATTTCTGTCACTTTAAAACATTCGTCAATTTGGCTGATCTGTTGTTCACATTTCTTATCGACTTCCGTATCTACAGTGTGTGAAAGTTCTGGTGACTTTAAATTAAACTCGTCGTGTAACTGTGCCGCATTTTCAGAACATTGTTCAGCGACTGCACTAATTTCATCTCTATGTGATTCTGTTGTGCCTGCTTGTCTATTATTTACTACTTGTAAAACAGATATAATTTCTACATTACTGTTCCTAGCATGAGCCTTACTTTCCTCACATAATTGTTCTTTCGCGTCGTGACGTTGCACGGTAACAGCTGTAATCTGTTCACTAACTTGTTTGTTCTGTTCGTTAAAGTTGTCGTGTTTTTCATTCGACAGATTGAAACTTTCATTAAGTTGTTCTTTAAGTTGTTTGAAATAGTTCTCTTCTCTTTCGTTCTGTTGTTTGAAATATTCATTAAGTAGTTGTTTGAAATTCTCATTTTGTTGTTGTAGCAATCTTGCCATAATTTGTTCCAAGTCAATATTACCGGCTCTATTCTCTGTGCTATTTGATGACGTACCTGCAATTGTCACGTTTTGTGTAACCATTTGGTTATTCTGTGATTCTTGAAAATGTTTGCCAATCGGATGTGCACTGTTAGTCACTACCTCGGAATTAAATAAATCCGACGCATTCTGATTACACTGTTCGTTTTCATTGAAAAAATCTGTCCGTTCGTCACGTAAATCCTGCAAACCGGGTGTGTTAAGCTGGGCAGCGCTCATTGCAACAGAACGCCCCTCGTCATCAATTGTCGTCAAATTAACAGAGGACACAATAGAATTCGTTTGCTCAACGTTAAGATAAAAATCATTATTAGTGGTCGATACGCACTGATTGTCAGTAAACGGAGGATTG
Source organism: Schistocerca piceifrons (assembly GCF_021461385.2). Classification (NCBI taxonomy): domain Eukaryota; kingdom Metazoa; phylum Arthropoda; class Insecta; order Orthoptera; family Acrididae; genus Schistocerca; species Schistocerca piceifrons. Next base: position 118,931,464 of record NC_060142.1, read on the forward strand.
TCATCATTACACTGTGTGTCACAAGTACTATCGTTCAAATTATTATAATCGGCTATTTCATTCATTACACATCGCGATGTACTGTTAACAGTTTTTCGCGGCATGTTTATACAAATCAAGATTATTCACTAATGAAACAAACACAATGCAAAATGCAACAAACACAAATACAACAAAGAGCAAACAAAATTGCCGATGATCTGTGGAAGAAAGAGTGACAAATTAGTAAATGCGTTGCGCCAAATGCTAATTATATTAAGTAAATAAGAGCAGATATATGACTACTTCTCAGAAGATTCTCAAAGAAGTACGATCCTGGTCCGGATGTCGCCAAGTGTAACCTCCCTGGAAAATACAAAAATAAATAAATATGGAAATTGAGCTAAGTGTAACCTCTCCACACGAATAAATGTTAAATTAAAATTGGAAATGGAGCCAAATATCGTTAAATTGAAATGAATCCAAGCGTAATCTCCTCACACAAAAATTAAAGAATAATAATGGCCCAAATGTAAACTGCCCACAAAATTAAGGAATGAAGATTGATCATAAACCAATAACAATATTAATTAGATGATGAACCATAAACTGAATGAAACATCTGAACAGAAATAATTAAACCTGATAAATTTTATAAGGACAGCAGCGCTGACCTTCGGCCCTGTATTCTGAATAACAAAAGCAAAATTCTTACCTCAATAAAAAACTGCATCTATATCTGCTCTTATCTATCGACACAGCTTCGTGCAATGCTGGCGTATATTTGATTTTGATTCTTGGAGGAAATGCATAGGAAATATTGATTAAATTGAAATGATTACTTTTCTTTAAAAGATTTACTTTATAAAAAAAATTATTATTGGCGCATTTTTTCTGAACAAATTAAATTACAGTTAACATACATTATTAAATATGCGCAATGCTGCTTCTTTACCTTCTACAACAATACTCATCGTCCACCACAATCCTGACCAGAGTCGCAAGAAGAGCACACCTCCGACGCATGCCGACTTCTGCTCAGTATCCGACTGACTACTACTACAGTCAGAGTACCACTGCTCCTGCCGACTCGCTACATGGTACTGATCCTGCCGACTCGCTACACGCAACTGTTCCTGCCGACTCGCTACATGCTACTATATCCGACTTCTACTACAGACAGAGTACAACTACTGTTCCTGCCGACTAGCTACGCGCAACTGTTCCTGCCGACTCGCTACATGCTACTATATCCGACTTCTACTACAGACAGAGTACAATTACTGTTCCTGCCGACTCGCTACACGCAACTGACGACTCGCGCGGTCAAGCGCAAACAAGCAACGATAAATAACTCTCTGGTCAGAGATTCTGTCATGCCTCGCCATCGCTGGTAGTGAATACATACGTGTTTCACTATTTGTCGTCGCATTAGATTTCAGCACGGTGCAGCCCCCGCACGTTTCAGCAGACAAGTGAGGGCACATCTGCAGGCAACCTTCCCCAGCCGATGTACTGGACGAGGTGAGCCAGTCGCATGACCACCGCAATCAGCCGATATCTCCAAATCGATTTTTCCCTCCGGAGGCATCTGAAGGGCCTGTGTATGGAACACCTGTAATATCACCGGGGGACCTAGTGGGCAGCATTGTTACGGCAGCAGGATGTCTTCGAGATACAACAGGTACTTTGAGGGGGTTCGCCGTTCAATGCAGCGTCGATGCATCTGGACAAAACTTTTAGCGTCTCCTGTAGTGGGCGTCCATTTTTAGCACGCGAATAGATAACTACAAGGTCGTTTAGTAGCCCTAGAGTCCCTTTGCGACCCCCTTTCCTATGAGATTACTGATGCTTGTTGTCTGCCCGACGTGCCACGTCAGCTTGTAAACGTTTCTTTGAATCACCCAACAGAGGAATCACTCAACAGAGGAAAGTCCACTGGACCTGACGGGATATCAATTCGTTTCTACACAGAGTACGCGAAAGGACTTGCCCCCCTTCTGACAGCCGTGTACCGCAAGTCTCTAGAGGAACGGAAGGTTCCAAATGATTGGAAAAGAGCACAGGTAGTCCCAGTCTTCAAGAACGGTCGTCGAGCAGATGCGCAAAACTATAGACTTATATCTCTGACGAAGATCTGTTGTAGAATTTTAGAACACGTTTTTTGCTCGAGTATCATGTCGTTTTTGGAAACCCAGAATCTACTCTGTAGGAATCAACATGGATTCCGGAAACAGCGATCGTGTGAGACCCAATGCGCTTTATTTGTTCATGAGACCCAGAAAATATTAGATACAGGCTATTTTCCTTGACTTCCGGAAGGCGTTCGATACAGTTCCGCACTGTCGCCTGATAAACAAAGTAAGAGCCTACGGAATATCAGACCAGCTGTGTGGCTGGATTGAAGAGTTTTTAGCAAACAGAACACAGCATGTTGTTATCAATGGAGAGACGTCTACAGACGTTAAAGTAACATCTGGCGTGCCACAGGGAAGTGTTATGGGACCATTGCTTTTCACAATATATATAAATGACCTAGTAGATAGTGTCGGAAGTTCCATGCGGCTTTTCGCGGATGATGCTGTAGTATACAGAGAAGTTGCAGCAGTAGAAAATTGTAGCGAAATGCAGGAAGATCTGCAGCGGATAGGCACTTGGTGCAGGGAGTGGCAACTGACCCTTAACATAGACAAATGTAATGTATTGCGAATACGTAGAAAGAAGGATCCTTTATTGTATGATTATATGATAGCGGAACAAACACTGGTAGCAGTTACTTCTGTAAAATATCTGGGAGTATGCGTGCGGAACGATTTGAAGTGGAATGATCATATAAAATTAATTGTTGGTAAGGCGGGTACCAGGTTGAGATTCATTGGGAGAGTGCTTAGAAAATGTAGTCCATCAACAAAGGAGGTGGCTTACAAAACACTCGTTCGACCTATACTTGAGTATTGCTCAACAGTGTGGGATCCGTACCAGATCGGGTTGACGGAGGAGATAGAGAAGATCCAAAGAAGAGCGGCGCGTTTCGTCACAGGGTTATTTGGTAACCGTGATAGCGTTACGGAGATGTTTAGCAAACTCAAGTGGCAGACTCTGCAAGAGAGGCGCTCTGCATCGCGGTGTAGCATGCTCGCCAGGTTTCGAGAGGGTGCGTTTCTGGATGAGGTATCGAATATATTGCTTCCCCCTACCTATACCTTCCGAGGAGATCACGAATGTAAAATTAGAGAGATTCGAGCGCGCACGGAGGCTTTCAGACAATCGTTCTTCCCGCGAACCATACGCGACTGGAACAGAAAAGGGAGGTAATGACAGTGGCACGTAAAGTGCCCTCCGCCACACACCGTTGGGTGGCTTGCGGAGTATAAATGTAGATGTAGATGTACATTAAACAAGACCATTAGCTTCAGAGTTAAACACAACTTCCATCAGATTTGCAGAACAAAGAAATGTGTCAATCGAGCGGGAGAAAGAATTGATCATACCCATCTACATCAGCAGAGGACACCCACATGAAAAAGTACTTTCAAGCATCACTTATGCCCATCCGTATTAAAACTTCTCAATGCATCCGGAGTTGCAACACAGTGACATTCGTGGAACAAAACGATATTGTCCGGTACAACCAACAGGAAGTCCGAGAATAGCGACGACACAAAATATCCCTTCATACAGCTACGTGATACAGTATCGATGGACAGAAGTTAGGCAATTCAATGTTTATCGATTTTCGAAGGCGTTTCCTAATTTTCATTTAGATTCACACCTAGTCCTACTTTACAGGCTACGTTTGTGACTAATGCTATCTGCTATATCACTAACATTGCTTGAAAACGTATTCTAAAATAAAAAACAAAACGATAATTGAAATAAAAGCTGCTATTTGTTTGCTGGGTAGCATTCAGTACCGTGTGGCTTGAATCGTCCTTGACATAGTTGTGGAGACGGTGAACCTTCTAGGTTTTTACTTAAAATGCTGAACCTGCTTAAACTGCTGAATGCTTTACTTGTTTATATCATTTCATTTCAACACTGACCTACTGAATTTTCCGTGACAGATACAACCTATGTAAGTAGCCTGTTTTTATGTTTGTATGTTGGCAGCGCTATAGACTGCATTAATATCACTGACAGCGCTCTGGGCCTTCGGTATGAGATCCCATGGGTTGACGGTCTCGCAGTTAAGAGTTAATACTAAGCAGTATTGGAGGTTAGCAGCGAGCGAGCGAACGGTCTGGACGTGCGTCCGTGATGGAGATTTAGTACTGGTAGAAAAATGGTTTGTAAAATGATGATTGCTGTATCGGCTAATGTCTGGATAATGGAATCATTGATGATAATATAATTTTTGGAACTGCATGTCACGTGGTTAAGGTAAAATCCACCAAATACATTGTTTGCTGTGCAACAAAATCTTTCCTTTGCTAACCACATACGTATTAGTAGTTAGAGCCAATTCATTTATTACCCACCATATACAAGCGCAACGCAATCTGACTGCAAATAATTAACACAAAAGAATGGCCCCTGAATAACAGTACCCCTTGATTTCATACGTCACTTACCTCACAGAAAATCTTCATGACACGAAACTCAGTAATAACAGCAAGCAGCAACTACAGCCAGCTAAATAAAAAGATTCTGTCTACTATAGGCTCTAACTACTAATAGACATGTGGTTAGCAAAGGAAAGATTTTGTTGCAGAGCAAACAATGTATTTAGGAGATTTTACCTCATTCATGTGACATCCAGTTCCAAAAATTATATAATCGTCAATAATTCCATTATCCAAGCATTAGTAAATACATCAATCATCATTTTACAATCCATGTCCAATCAATACTAAGGACGAATACAGACTACTCTGACGTGACGTGGAAACACGTGGGCTCACGTCATAACGCGCGTGATATAAAAATCCAACACATGGTTTTCTGCGCTTATGTTTATATTGAGCTGACGTGACGTGGGAATGCGTTGGATGATGCAATCTGACGCTACACGCCTTATGACGCGAGGGAAGAATATCTAAAGTTCTAGATTTTCGTCAGTCGTGGGAAGGCGTCAGAAGTGTGAAGTGGTTTCTCCTCTACCGTTTGCACTTATTATTTGAAGATGGAGGAGATGCTGACTGAATACGTGCGGTCAAATCCGGTGCTGTATGACCCTACAAACCGGGAATATCGTAACCAGCATTCAAGGAAAGAGGCTTGGGACGAAATAGGAGAAAAACTCGGCATTACAGGTTAGTGAAAACAGTTACTTTTTCCATATTTTTTATTATTTTCCTTTTTTAGAATTTATAATAGTTCAATAGGCGTTATATTTTATATTGATAGGGAAAAAGTATCAATCCATAACAAGTAAAACCAGATATGAATATAACAGATATCTATTATATAAATTGGATTATATGAATTGTAATTAAAAATAACATCCAATTGAACTGGACGTGTCATGGAGCAACTCTACCCTTTCGAATGGAGTGCCATTGCCAAGGACAACTTGCTGAACCATAATCAGAAACGAAGTACTTTTTGAACTTATCTCTGGTGATGGCCGCTTCTCTCACGAAATTTCTACGAATGGGTTCGAGGTTGGCTACACCATGATTGTGTTCACTTTCCATTCTGATTTGTTCCTCCAAAGGGGAAATATTTGTTGATGTATTCCGAAGCATGTTGTGTAGACAGGTGGAAGCTAAAACTATTAGATCGGCAGTTTCTGGTTTAGTTTCAGTAGGCTTTAGAAATATTCTCCAGGGCCCGCCTAGAATTCCGAACGCATTTTCTACAGTCCGTCGAGCTCCTGAATGACGGTAGTTGTATACCTTCTCTTCGTCACTTGTAATGGCTGCTTTGCTGTATGGACGCATCAAATAGGTTTTAAGAGGGAAGGCTTCATCTGCAATAATTTCATAAGGAATCTCCATTGCTGGTAGTAGCTCTTTGTCTTTTGGAACGGCGTATTTGTTGCTTTCAAATCTTTTCCCCATCTCAGATCGCTCAAAAGTTCCTCCGCCGCTACTTTTGCCGTAAACTCCAACGTCAACAAGCGTGAATTTGTAATTTGCATCTACCAAAGCCAATAAAACAATGGAATATACTCCTTTGTAGTTATAGTACAATGAACCAGCACCAGCTGGGCATCGGATTTGAACGTGCTTGCCGTCCAAAGCTCCTATGCAGTGTGGGTAACTCCACTTCTGGACGTGTCACGGAGCAACTCTACCCTTTCGAATGGAGTGCCATTGCCAAGGACAACTTGCTGAATCATAATCAGAAACGAAGTATCTATCTGTTCCAATTCATTTTTATTTGGTTCTGCCATGTAAATCGGTCGTAGAGTTTTCCAAATCACCTCACAACACTCTTTAACTATTCCTCCAATAGTTTAAAATCCAATCCGAAAAGAAAAACCCAATGTACTGTAAGAATTGCCAGTTGCCAAGTACCTGTGAACAGTGAAAAACGCCCGCTTATCGAATTATTAATCTTCACGTTGCCCTTTGGCAACTAAACGACCTTTGTCTTTGAGCGCCAAAGGAGAATAAATGAATAACTAATAGATAACTATGGTGCGTTTAAAATTACTTGCGACTTTTGACAGTTCGGTACGGAGCGAGTGGAGAGGAGTGTTGTTGCCAACGCGTGCCAGCAGGCGGCGATGTCGCCACGCCTAAAAGGAGCCGGCCGCCAGGTAAACATTCTTTAGCGATAGAGAAACGACAATAATGAACAGAGAAAGTTCTTTGGCTACAAAGAAACAATTGTGGTAGTGTTTACCTACGGCCTGGAGACAGGAATGCCATACAGGCCGACACCGGTGGCGGCGGCTCGGGGGGGGGGGGGGGGGGGGGGGAGCCTGACTCGCCATTGGTGTTGCCTGGGTAACGGAGTCACGTCACCTCCGGCAAGCCAAACGTCGAAATTCGCCACTAATTTTAAACGCACTATAAAGACTAGCCTAGAATTCTAAACTAATTTTTCTGTTCTAGGTAATAAATGTAAGGACAACTGGAATAAACTGCGGAATGCGTACACCCAGGCTGAACACCGTAGAGCCACAAAATCAGGTCAGGCAGCAAAGAGTTTGAGAAAATGGAAATTTGAAGATGAAATGGCTTTTTTGAATCCAACTCTCGTAACAAGGAAAACTCGAGGAAATGCGGAAGACAGGCCCAATAATGAAGATTGTGATGGAACACGAGAAGAAACTGGCTTATGTCCGACTGATGAAACAGAAGTGGCCTCGTCAGAAAGTTCCCAATCCAATCCACCAAGAAACGATCTACTGAAAGGTGCAGTCCCTACAATGGCGGAGGCCATCGACAATCCCACTGCTAATGTATCAGATTCTCCAACAACTTTTACTCAACCTTCAGCGAAGCCCGTAAGGCCTTACGTTGGAAAAAAAAAAAAAAACGTTTGTCGTCATCCGTACAAGAAATGGTTAAAATAATGAAAGACAACCGACGATTGCGCTCCCAAGTACTTCTTCAAAGTGCACACGCTACATCAAGTGACAACGTGGACGATGAATGGGAACTTTTTCCTCAGCATGGCGAAAAATGTGAAAAAATTGCGTCCTGATGAGCAAATTAGAGTGAAGATGGAAGTAAGCAACATTGTTTTGGTGGCAGCGTTGCAAGCAGCACGTGGGAGCTAATTTCAGGTGAACCCTGGTTACCACAATACTCTTAATACAAATCCATCATCATTCTATCAGTCCTCCTCAACACCATCTCCTCAACGATCTGAACACAGCTTGAACTGCTCAACGGACTCAACGTTGTCCTACACTTGCCAAGAGAAACAGCAAGAAAACTTTTCTAATTTGTAATAACCTTTCTGATGTATAATAAAACGCACTTTGTGAAAAGAAAATCAATAAAAATTCCAAAATGTCTCTGTGGTAATTTTTTTCCCTCCCAGATATATAATACAATAAAATGTTAGCACTCACCTCAAGCAAACTGCAAGTCGTCTCTCCGCCGGAATGCTTTCTCTGAGTGGAGCGTTTTTCTATTATCGGACCAACCAAGCTCAGGAGATGGTAGAACACAGTTTTTGTCATTCTGTAATACCAGTTAAACCGCTCTTCATCTATTAGTTGAGGCATTAAATTTTTGAACTCCCCGAATTCGTCTCGCCCCATATTGATAGGATGCACCCATTCTCTAGACGAGCAAATGGATACAGTACACAGAGCAGCCATTTCTTCTTCTTCCAGCATGTCAAAAACACGCAGTACATTCATGGTTGCAGGTTCAAAACAAACTGTCGGAAAATGCAGTGCAGACGAAGTAGTTGTTTGATGCTGCAGTACGCCAGGCCAATGTGAACACAGCTTCATGTCTGACGTGGTCCCACGCTGCCTGACGTGACGTGTGAACACGTCACGTCAGAGTAGTCTGTGTTCACCTTAAGTCTCCATGAAGAACACACGTCCAAGCCGTCAGCTCGCGCTGACACTGCTAACCTCCACCACTGCTAACTATTAACTTCCGACTGTGAGTCCTTACAGCCACAGAGCTTCTTAGCGAGGGCGTAGAGCGCTGTTAGTGATATTAATCCAGTCTATAGCGCTACCAACTCACAAACGCGTAAAGAGGCTACTTACAACGGTGCTGATCAAGCCAGTCTCGCCCTCTGACAACGGTGCCTCAGTTTCCAGAATGAGAGTTTCACTCTACAGCGGAATGTGCGCTGTTATGGAACTTCCTGGCAGGCTGTGGCTAAGCCATGTCTTCGCAGTATCCTTTCTTTCAGGAGTGCTAGTCCTGAAAGGTTCGCAGGAGAGCTTCTGTAAAGTTGCGAAGGTAGGAGAAGAGGTACTGGCACAAGTAGAGCTGTGAGGATGGGGCTTCAGTCGTGCTTGGGTAGCTCAGATGGTAGAGCACTTGCCTGCGAAATGCAAAGGTCGCGACTTCGAGTCTCGGTCCGGCCCGCAGTTTTAACCTGCCAGGAAGTTTCGGTCCCTCTGTTGTTATCCAGTGTATGTGGTCCAAGTTTCAACGGTTGCCAAGCGCACTCAGTCAGCTCCGTGTCAGTGGATGTCGAAACAGCATTCCATTCCCTCCACCACCAGGAAGGTGGTCGAGAGCTGGGCGCTGTATTCTCGTTCTTTATCGCCTTGAAATTCGAGCACCAAAATATTAGGCGTCAGGCTTTGCAATAGGTTAGAGACTACTTTCACTGCACAGCCCTTCCACTTTCCTAGGTATTAACGTGAGACCCCGGCGTCCATGAACGGTAACTGACGCAAAACATTATTTACCTAATTCCCTGCCGACCAAGTGGGACTGCAGGCCTTAGATATAAACTGATATCTGATGGCCTCCAAACACATCCTTGAGAATCATAAGACAGCAGATTAATTCTTCAGTCGTTGGTGAGGAGAAGTCAATGGCATTGTTGGAGGTTCCCGTTCTAGTGTGTCCCTGAGCCTTTCGTCGCACACCAACGTTCAGTGGATTTGTGATGGACGCCTAGAGGCTAAATTGATCTCGCGGAGACGGTCGCGTGTTGTCTGAGTCGCCACGGATCTCCCAGTTGCCTCAATAAAGGCAGTATGCAGAATTTTTCCATTCCCCTCGAGGTACTTTTTTTTTTTGGTCATCAGTCTACTGACTGCTTTGATGCGGGCCGCCACGAATTCCTTTCCTGTGGTAACCTCTTCATCTCAGAGTAACACTTGCAATCTACGTCCTCAATTATTTGCTTGACGTATTCCAATCTCTGTCTTCGTCTACAGTTTTTGCCCTCTACAGCTCCCTATAGTACCATGGAAGTCATTCCCTCATGTCTTAGCAGATGTCGTATCATCCTGTCCCTTCTCCTTATCAGTGTTTTCCACATATTCCTTTCCTCTCCGATTCTGCATAGAACCTCCTCATTCCTTACCTTATCAGTCCACCTGATTTTCAACATTCGTCTATAGCACCACATCTCAAATGCTTCGATTCTCTTCTGTTCCGGTTTTCCCACAGTCCATGTTTCACTACCATACAATTTCTCTTGGCCTGAAATGCCTTTTTTGCCATAGCGAGTCTGCTTTTGATGTCCTCCTTGCTCCGTCCGTCATTGGTTACTTTACTGCCTAGGTAGCAGAATTCCTTGATTTCATTGACTTCGTGACCATTAATCCTGATGTTAAGTTTCTCGCTGTTTTCATTTCTACTACTTCTCATTACCTTCGTCTTTCTCCGATTTACCCTCAAACCATACTGTGTACTCATTGACTGTTCATTCCGTTCAGCAGATCATTTAATTCTTCTTCACTTTCACTCAGGATAGCAATGTCATCAGCGAATCGTATCATTGATATCCTTTCACCTTGTATTTTAATTCCACTCCAGAACCTTTCTTTTATTTCCATCATTGCTTCCTCGATGTACAGATTGAAGAGCAGGGGCGAAAGGCTACAGTCTTGTCTTACACCCTTCTTAATACGAGCACTTCGTTCTTGATTGTCCACTATTATTATTCCCTCTTGCTTGTTGTACATTGTATATGACCCGTCTCTCTCTATAGCTTACCCCTAATTTTTTCAGAATCTCGAACAGCTTGCACCATTTCATATTGTCGAACGCTATTTCCAGGTCGACAAATCCTATGAAAGTGTCTTGATTTTTCTTTAGCCTTGCTTCCATTATTAGCCGTAACGTCAGAATTGCCTCTCTCGTCCCTTTACTTTTCCTAAAGCCAAACTGATCGTCACCTAGCGCATTCTCAATTTTCTTTTCCATTCTTCTGTATATTATTCTTGTAAGCAGCTTCAAATGGTTCAAATGGCTCTGAGCACTATGGGACTTAACTGCTGTGGTCATCAGTCCCCTAGAACTTAGAACTACTTAAACCTAACTAACCTAAGGACATCACACACATCCATGCCCGAGGCAGGATTCGAATCTGCGACCGTAGTGGTCACGCGGTTCCAAACTGACGCGCTTAGAACCGCACACCCACATCGGCCGGCCTGTTCACAGTAACACACCCTCTGCCATACCTTCCTATTCGTAACGAATCCTACACCTGAAATACCATTTTCTGCCGCTGTTGATATTACCCGATACTCATCTGACCAGAAATCCTTGTCTTCCTTCCACTTCACTTCACTGATTCCTACTATATCTAGATTGAGCCTTTGCATTTCCCTTTTCAGAGTTTCTAGTTTCCCTACCACATTCATGCTTCTGACATTCCACGCCCCGACTCGTAGAACGTTATCCTTTCGTTGATTATTCAATCTTTTTCTCATGGTAATCTCCCCCTTGACAGTCCCCTCCCGGAGATCCGAAGGGGGGACTGTTCCGGAATCTTTTGCCAATGGAGAGATCATCATGACACTTCTTCAATTACAGGCCACATGTCCTGTGGATACACTTTACGTGTCTTTAATGCAGTGGTTTCCGCCATGAATTGTGTTGTTGGACAAAAAGAAAATAATTTTTATTCAATGATGTAACTAATTTGCTAAAGATAATGTAGGTTTGGGAAACTTTCTGAATAATTGGTGGACTAACAAAAGAAAATGAAACAGAAGAAAAAAAAGTGCCAGAGGAGGAATAGAACCCAAGATCTCTGGCGTAAGAGTCCGAGCCCTAAACATCTTTTTTTGTTTTTTTTTTATTTTTTAATTTTTTTATTGAACCGGCGACCTTTTTTTGTTTTTTTATTTTTTTTGTTTTTTTAGGGATTTCTACCCCTTTTTTTCTTTTTTTTTACCCCCTTGTTGAACCACTTTCTTCCCTTAAGAAGCCCCTTAGGAAAATGGAACTAAAAAAATAAATAAATAAAAAAAAATAAAAAACCTAAGTGCCACCGCCACTTGTCATCCTATAACAAAAAAAATTTGATCCACTTCAGGCGTTGGCTCCTGAGTAAACCCACCCCAGAGAGCTGCCTATAGACCAGGGGAAGTATGGGAATCAAGGTTAGGGCTATCCGTTGCCACTTTTTTTTTATATGATTACATTTAGGGAGCGTGTACGAATGAGAATTCTAGTAACTGAGTGTTACAAGTAAGTGTTACAACAACAAAGGTGGCATAAAAGAGTAATCAAAAAAATAAAATATAAACCACTGTTGTAATTCTAACTAAAAGGTTCTTCAATAATGTAACTGGTTCCACTTGGAGCCTTGGCATCGTTATCTGAAATCTCCAATAGCGCCTTTGAAGGGCATCTGCAACGGAGGCATTCTGCTTCGCTAGTGCCTCAAGGAAAACAGTATCCTTGCAGCAGCTTGTCTCTTCCTTTGGTCATGGCTGGCAAGGCAGAGCCGTTAGTGTGATGCGGCACAGCACATTAACCACAGCCTGGCACTCCCCAGCTGAGTGGGGGGTTAACGAAAACGCTGCGTAAATAATTTGCGAAGAGCGTACGGTATTTCGGTGTGCGTTCGAGGGCGTTGTGAGCATTTTGTAGGAACCACCAGTAATGAAGCTGCTCTTTCTCTCCGTCGCTAAAGATGTAGGCGACGGTAAGTCCTTTGAACCATGTAAGCGCATGATATTTTGCAGCCGGAAAGTAAGTTTCATCGGGACAGAGTAGGGTCTGCGGGTCAATCATATCAGGTGTGACCCGGAGGTAACAAGCCAATATCTTCTGTGTTAGTCGCCAAACTCCGGACGATGATGCGCAAGTAATACGATGTTCATCGGTATCCAAAAGGTGACAATCTGGGCAATAAGGGGAGTCTGCCAGTCCAATAGTGTGAGGTCGCTGGCGTGTGGCATATTTTTTGTTGGCGATCTGATACCACTTCGAACGCACCGTGGATGACAGAAAGTGGTGGTGTATCGTTTTCCACACTCTTGGCCAGTGAACCGTAGGGTACTTGTTTTCCACCACGTTATGGTGAACAGCCCGCAGAAGGTTGGTATAAAAATCTTTCGCCTTTGGTGGACGTGTGGCGGAGAGGTTCAAGCTGACATAGCTGTAATCAAGAATGAAGGTCGACACATGGGAGAGCTATGGTGCGACGTGCGCAGCCGACACCGGCGGGACGTTAGAGGCTGGCATCAGAACCTGCAGTAAACGACCCGTGAGAGAGGCATATTGACTTTTCCATCGTTTCCTCATGTTGCTCATGTAAAGAGCAGCTGCTTTCGCCCTGACGTTGACCAATCCCAGCCCTCCTTTGTGCACTGGGAGGGTAAGAGTGTCATATCGTACTTTAAAGATATGACCTGCGGAAACGTAGTAACTGAAGGCCGCCTGAAGCCGGCGACCTATCTGCAGCGGTAGTGGGAGGACCTGTGCCACGTGGTTGAGTTTTGATGCCACGTAGAGGTTCAGGTATTCAACACGTTGTAGCTGATTCAAGTCCCGGAGTAGGTTCTGTCGCACCACTGCGCGTATGATCTGTAATAACCGTCGGTAGTTTGCTGCAGCTGTTTTACGTACATCTTTCTTGAACGTGATTCCCAAATATCGCAGATCAGAAACTGGTGGGAGGGGAGCGAGGGCTTCCGGTCCGAGACCACGCCCAATGTCCAACGCCGCCGACTTGATGTTCAGAAGACTGCCTGCGGCCTGTCCGTATCGCTCAATCCAGGTTAGTACGCTTTGAACTTCGGCATTGGAACGAACCAGCAGTACCAGGTCGTCAGCGTATGTCCTATAGCGAAAGGTGACGTCCCGCAGCGTGATACCAGATAGGCGGTGGTTAAGGCCCCCAAGGAGTGGCTCGAGTGCGATTGCATAAAGGTAGGTAGAAAGGGGACAACCCTGTCGTAGAGACCTCTTAATGGGTACTGGTCCTACCGTCCTTCCATTGACCTGAACGTGTGAGCTGGCTGCGGTCCAAAGACGCCGTATGGTGTCGATGAGGCCCGGGGGGAATCCCATACAGTCCATCACTCGTAGGAGGAAGTTGTGGTGCACTCTATCAAAGGCGCGGTTGAAATCGACGGAGACGATCGCCGCTCTCAGACGGCACGCAGAAGCGATCGCTATTAAGTCCCTGCAGTCACCGGTGACCATGTGTATGTTGGCTTCTCCCCCCTGCGACGTCTGTTCTGGAGCGAGGATCATCGGCAAAGTCGTCTTAATACGGCTCACCATAATCCTGGTGAAAATCTTGTAATCGGCGTTCAACATTGTAAGCGGCCGATAGTCGTTAATCGATAGCCCTCCACCTGGCTTGTGTACTGGTATGAGGAGACCTTCTACAAACGCTGGCGGCACAACACAGTCTGGAGACATAAGTTCGCGGAACATTATAACCCAGCGAGGCATCATGATGTCACGGAAAGTCCGGTAGAATTCGATGGGCAATCCATCAGGTCCAGGAGATTTATTGGCCGCACCTTTGTCCACGGCGTCTTCGACTTCTTCGAGTGAGATTTCCTCTGTTAATGCATTCACGGTAGCCTCGTCGATAGTACGGGTTATCTGCTGTAACACTTCAGTAGTGGCCTCGTCAATGACGGTTCTTTCCTTGTAAAGATGACGAAAATGATCCTCCACCGCCTTTACTATGGTTGCTTGGGTCGTACATAAGCGACCGTCGTGTGTCCTGAGTTGTGTGATTAAATGTTGACGTTGTCGGCGCTTATCCGCCACAACGTGGTGCATAGTGGGTTCCTCTGCAACCGTTCGGTCGTGCCGTCGCGAGCGGACTACTGCACCTTCTAGTCGATGCTTCGTCAATGATAGTATGTGAGCCTTGATTCTGCTTTGGTCATGTTGTCTCTCCGGGGAAGGGGGTAAGGCGTCGAGGTCCCTGAGCGCCGCGTAGTAAAAATCGAGGGTCTGTCGATGCCACGCAGTCACGTCCTTGCCATAACGCATAAGTGTCCTACGGACTGCTGGTTTGGCACAGAGGAGCCACCACTCCAGGGTCGAGGTGTATCGTGGGTGGCGGCGTTCACAGTCAGTCCACGTTGCTGCAACTTGCCGACGGCAATCCAGGTCCTGGAGATGAGTTATGTTGAGCTTCCAAAAGCCATTGCTGCGCCAGACTTGTTGGGGGCGTAGGTGTATAGTGCAGATATAGGCACTGTGATTGGAATAGGCTTGAGGCCATAATTCGGCGTCCACCACACCGTGTGTGAGATCTTGTGACACATATATGCGGTCAAGCCGGCTGGCCGAATGACTGGTAAGATGAGTGTGGCCAGAGCGGTTACCGTGGACTTTTTCCCACGTGTCGCACAAGTGAAGTTCTTGGATCATCGCACCCAGTTCCGGACAAGGCATGTAATGTGGGATTTGGTCCTTGGGGTGAAGTAAGCAATTAAAATCGCCGGCGAAGACGCTGTGCTCGTATCGTCCAAGGAAAAGGGGAGCGACATCTGTGGAGTAGTATCTGGCGCGGTCGTGACGTCTTGTGGTACCCGACGGCGCGTAAACATTAATGAATCGGGTGTTGAGTGCCGTAAATGCTATTCCTCGCGCGGAGGGAAGAAACGTGACGTCAGTAACTTCAATACCTTCACGCACTAATATTGCCACTCCGGTGTCTGCAGGGCTTCCGGGCGTCACATGTGTGGCGTAACCGTAAAAGTGCGATAGTGCAGTCGTTTTCACTTCTTGTAGGAAAGCAAAGTCAACTCCCATGGCTCGTATGGTTTCTTTCAAAAGTTGGATCTTGACAGGAGAACTGATCATGTTGATATTCATTGTCGCCAGGCGGTAAGCCTGGCAACGCGTTGTTTGGGCGAGGTTATCCATGTTGAAGTTGGAGAGAAGCGAACATCGGAAGTGATGTCACCCCCCGCCAAACGCGGTCCTCCTTGTGCTGCTTATGCTGCTTATGCTGCATGATCCGGCGGCGCCTCAGCTGGCCGCCGGTCGGGATCTTGTGTCTCGACGTCCTCGGCCCACGAAGCGGGCGCGGATGTCTGTTCATGTTCCATAGCCTCGGAATGTTTGGTAGTAAGGGACCGGGCGACTTCGCTGCCTGCACTGGTACCTTCCCGCTGCTCACTGTTTCTGTCAATGGGCTGATGTTCGAAAGCTGCATGTTTTTCTGTCTGTTCTGCAAGGTTGGAGTCAGTGGAAACAGTATCAGCTTCGCGGCTGGCTTCTTGAGTGGTTAGTTGTTCTTCCCCGGCCGAATGCGAACCGCTGTGTTCCGACACGGTCCGACGACGGCGCTTTCGGCGTTTCGGTGATCGCTGTTTCCGTACATGGCCTTCATTGTCAGAAGACGGCACTGACTCACGCTCCGCCGGAACAAACGCTTCGGTCGGTACAATAAGGGAATCAATTGCCATCTTGCCGGCGTCAATGTCTGTCGCGTTCGGTAGCTCCAGAGTCGTAGTACTATTTTCCACCACTGGCCAGGTCGGCGGATCATCCAGGTGATTCTTGTACCGCTGAAGCGGTCGGCCGTGTCTGTTGTGTGGAGAACGTCGTGAGCGCCGCCGCGTAAGTCACGGGTAGAACAGTCTTCGCCGCTGGTGGCGCAACGTCCTTCGGTGGGAGTTGTGTGATCCGACGCTGGAGGCACTCGGAACGAAGGTGTCCTTCTTTGCCGCATCCGGAACACGTCTTCGGCTGGCCGTCATAAATAACTATGGCCCGGCATCCTCCTATCTGTAGATAGGATGGCACGTGTCGTTGGAGATCTATGCGCACTTGGCGTACTCCATTGAGTACTGGATACGTCTTAAACTGGGTCCATTTTTCAGCCACGTGTTCGTGTACCGTGCCGTAGGGGCGGAGCGCCGCTACAACTTCTGCCGCCGGGAGTTCAAATGGAAGTTCGAATATGCGGATAGTCCGCAGTCCCATTGCGGCATGGCCGACCTCGATGTTGCCAACATTGCCATCTGCGTGGCAGAAGCGGAGTTCTTGTTTCATCTCACGAAGCACCTTGTCGCATGTAATTTCGTTTATGAGCTTTACATAGACCGTGCTACTGACGATCGAAAAGTGAATGCCGACAATGTCGGAAGCCGGGATCTTGGCTTCCTCTTTTAAAAAGCGTTCGACTTCGAGCGCCTTTGGTCGGATAAAGTCGTTCCGAAATGTGAATTTCAAGGTTGATCTTCTGTATTGGTTTGCCATGGTCTTGTAGCGCTACGGCGTCACGTTAGTGTCGGCCGAAGAAAGTAAACAAGGCGCGCGGGCTCTCTCTGACAGCGGAGAGCACACACCGCACGTCTGCTTCGCTCGGCTGCGAGAGCCGCACTGCCCCTAGACCACGGGTCTAGTACGCATAATCCGCCGGAAAATTACAGTACTGGTCATTAAAACTGCTACATCACGAAGACGACATGTTACAGACGCGAAATTTAACAGATAGGAAGAAGATGCTGTGATATGCAAATGATTAGCTTTTCAGAGCATTCACACAAGGTTGGGGCCGGTGGCGACACCTACAACGTGCTGACATGAGGAAAGTTTCCAACCGATTTCTTATACACAAACAGCAGTTGACCGGCGTTGCCTGGTGAAACGTTGTTGTGATGCTTCGTGTAAGGCGGAGAAATGCGTACCATCACGTTTCCGACTTTGATAAAGGTCGGATTGTAGCCTATCGCGATTGCTGTTCCCCGTATCGCGACAATGCTGCTCGCGTTGGTCGAGATCCAATGACTGTTAACAGAATATGGAATCGGTGGGTTCAGGAGGGTAATACGGAATGCCGTGCTGGATCCCAACGGCCTCGTATCACTTGCAGTCGAGATGACAGGCATCTTATCCGCATGACTATAACGGATCGTGCAGGCACGTCTCGACCCCTGAGTCAACAGATGGGGACGTATGCAAGACAACAACCATCTGCACGAACAGTTCGACGACGTTTGCAGCAGCATGGACTATCAGCTCGGAGACCATGGCTGCTGTTACCCTTGACGCTGCATCACAGAGAGGAGCGCCTGCGATGGTGTACTCAACGACGAACCTGGGTGCACAAATGGCAAAACGTCATTTTTTCGGATGAATCCAGGTTCTGTTTACAGCATCATGATGGTCGCATCCGTATTTGGCGACATTGTGGTGAACGCACATTGGAAGCGTGTATTCGTCATCGCCATACTGGCGTATCACCATGCATTATGGTATGGGGTGTCATCGGTTACAAATGTTCAAATGTGTGCGAAATCTTATGGGATTTAACTGCTAAGGTCATCAGTCCGTAAGCTTACACCCTACTTAACCTAAATTATCCTAAGGACGAACGCACACACCTATGCCCGAGGGAGTCCTCGAACCTCCGCCGGGACCAGCCGCACAGTCCACGACTGCAGCGCCAGACCGCTCGGCTAATCCCGCGCGGCCGTTGGTTACACGTCTCGGTCACCTCTTGCTCGAATTGACGGCTCTTTGAACAGTGGACGTTACATTGCAGTTCTGTTACGGCCCGTGGCTTCATTCGATCCCTGCGAAACCCTACATTTAAGCAGGATAATGCACGACCGCATGTTGCAGGTCGTGTACGCTCCTTTCTGGACACAAGATATGTTCGACTGCTGACCTGGCCAGCGCATTTTCCAGATCTCTCACCAATTGAAAACGTCTGGTCAATGGTGGCCGAGCAACTGGCTCATCACAATACCCCAGTCACTACTCATGAGAAGTGTGGTATCGCGTTGAAGCTGCATGGGCAGCTGTACCTGTACACGCCATCCAAGCTTTGTTTGACTGAATGCCCAGGCGTATCAAGGCCGTTATTACGGCCAGAGGTGGTTGTCCTGGGTACTGATTTCTCAGGGTCTATGCATCCAAATTGTGTGAAAATGTAATCACATGTCAGTTATAGTATAATATATTTGTCCAATGAATATCCGTTTATCATCTGCATTTCTTCTTGGTGTTGCAATTTTAATGGCCAGTAGTGTAGTCTAATATTGTACTATTATTCCTATCTATGCTCATATTTCAATAGTTTTGTTACGGTTAATGATGGTAAGTTAGCTATTGTTCGTGCAGTAACATCAGCTTCTCCCACATGTCTGCCTGTTCAAGCAAGCATAACACAATACACAGATGCACCTCCACTCTCCATCAGCTACCCCAGCTCGTAATGACGTGGCATGTATACTGTGGTGTCACCGCCAGACACCACACTTGCTAGGTGGTAGTCTTTAAATCGGCCGCGGTCCATTAGTATACGTCGGACCCGCGTGTCGCCACTGTCAGTGATAGCAGACCGAGCGCCACCACACGGCAGGTCTAGAGAGACGTACTAGCACTCGCCCCAGTTGTACAGCCGACTTTGCAAGGAACAGTTCACTGACAACTACGCTCTCATTTGCCGAGACGATAGTTAGCATAGCCTTCAGCTACATTTGCTACGACCTAGCAAGGCGCCGTATTCAAGTGATATTGAGATTCTATTAATGTATCATCTAGAGCGATGTTCTACAAATATGGATTAAAGTTAAGTATTCCAGAAGCTACGTACTTTTCTTTATAGCATTCATTACGTATCCTGTTTCAGACCTCACGCCAGCCTCCGTGAGTTTAAGCACGTGCCTTTCGGCTTCCTCTCATTGTGTCTAGGCTGTCTTGTCTAGACACAACATATACAATGTTTTTCCGAGCGTTGCATGCGGACGGCTGTGAGCAGGTGCTGTTGAACTAGCTATGCATTACACAGTGTGTACATTATGCAACAAATGTAATAATTTTTTATTTTAGTTTATCTTCTCTGATGTAATACATGTGTTCCATCCTCTACAGCACACTTATAAATGTCGAATTTTCTTTTTCGTAATATTCTTACATTCTGTCCTGGGTTTTTCGCTGTCTGAATTTTCTTTCTTGTACTTCCTATGGCTGCCTATGTTGTTTCCCAGGGTTCAAGCTAGTTTCAAACCATACTTCATCGAAATTGGTTGAATGGTTTGGTAGTGAAAATGTAACAGGCTTACTTTTGCGTGTATTACAATATAGTAGGCGAGTATGAATGAAACATATTGAGGGTTGTATAATCATTGTATTCATTTTGTTGTATTGTATTATGTAGAACGTGTTAGTTAACAACTGACGATAATTTTCAAAAGGCAAAAATTAAATAGCTTTTCAAAGGGTAAATATACAGGGTGAGTCACTAACTATTGCCACCTAGAATAACTCCGAAAATATGATAGTAGCTTAAAAGTTTGTGGTACAAATGTTGCATGGGATAACGAGGGTCATAATATGACGTTTGTTGTTTGTTGCTAAATGGGATCGCGTCAGAAATGTGAAGGCCAACTTTGTTTTCTTAAATGAGATGCTATAGTTTGGTACTTATTTTCTGATGGCGGCTATGGAGACCAATGATTCGTAACAGTAAGTTCTTTGAACGTCAAAAAGGTGACATGAACGTCTATTTACAGAAAGTGTTCGAAGTGATGTCCATTGGTATCAATGCAGTGCTGGAATCGTATCACGGACTGAGCGGCATTCTTTATCACTTCGGCACTTATCGAAGCACGTGCCCTGACAATTCTCTCTCGAATATCGTGCAAATAATAAATATTCGCCGAATACAGCGTATCCATCTAACGTGCCATTGACATGTAAACACCATTCGACGGTTTCGCAATACAACGCTAATGGAAACGGTAAGACTAGTATCATCGAATCAAGCGAATGTGAATGATGTATTCCTTCCAAGAACAAGTCGATTGGCTTCTGATTTACGGAGAATGCCGACGAAATTCAGTGAGAGCTAGAGCTGAAAGATATCTTCAACGTACTCACCCAACACGTCGTACATTTAAATATGTATATGATAAATTGAGAACAACTGGATCTTTAACGCACCGGAAACACATCTGGCAAGGAAAGATACTAACGAGGAAACGGAAAGTGGTACTCTTGCCACTGTGGTCGAAATCCTTTTGTTAGTTCGCGTCAAATCACAAGGGAATATGGCATGAGCCAGAGTAGTGTTGTTCGAGTTCTGCATCGCCATAAATATCATCCTTACCATATCAGTCTCCACCAAGAATTAACTGGTAAGGATTATGTGCGTCGCTTTGAATTCCGATGATGGGCTCAACTTCAGATTCAGAGGGATGACATCTGATTTTATTTACTGACGAGGCTACATTCACGAACCATGGAAATGTTAATTTGCATAACATGCATTATTGGGCAGTTGAAAATCCATGTCGTCTGCGGCAAGTTGAACACCAAAAACCGTGGTCGGTGAATGTGAACAGGACAGAATTATAGGCCCCTATTTCATCGAAATAAATCTTAATCGTAGGAAGTACAACACATTTCTGCAAGAAACATTAGGTCTTTTGTTGCAAGAAATACTTTTAGGAACAAGGAACAGAATGTGTTATCAACACGATGGGTGGCTGGCACATTTATCGCTGGTGGCTAGAAATAAGTTGCAAATACAATTCCCAGATCGTTGGATTGGACGCGGAGGAGATGTGTCATGGCCGGCTCGTTCGCCATACTTGACACCTCTGTGGGCATGCGTAAAAGACATTGTTTATAAAGACGTTCCAAACACACCTGAAGATATGCGAGAGAGAATTGTCACAGCATGTACTTAGATAAGTGCCGCAGTGATAAGGAATAGCACACAATACATGATAAGAAGATTGCAGTACTGCACTGATATCAATGGACATAACATCGAACACCTTCTATAAATGGGCGTTCATGCCACCTTTTTGACCTTCGTTGACCTTCAAAGACATTACACATCACTGGATTCGTCTCGATAGCCGTTGTCAGAAAATGAGTACCAAACTACAGCATTTCATTTAAAAAAGAAAGTTGACCAATCTCTGAAGTGACCCCACCTAGCAACAAAAAAACCAACGTCATATTATGGCCCGCGTTGTCCCATGCATTTCGGAGCTATTCTTGGGGACACTTGTTAGTGACTCACCCTGTATATCTCTATTTCTCATACTATTCTACAAATCATTAAATATCTTGTACTACACAATATTTTAAATGCCCATGTTCTTCGTCCGTGTTGAAGCTATCTCCATATTAAACTTCATCAAAATCATTTCTGCAGTTTAGACACGAAAAGATAAGAGACGAGCACACTTTCACATATACAAAACTTTAAATTTCGCTATCTTCTTTCTTCGAGACCTTATTTTGATGAAGTAATGTCTATATGTTGAACGAAGTTACATTCACCAGTGGAAACCCCAGGAAAATTCGTTTAATGGTTTTATAGATAATCGAATTCAAACAGACAGACAGACAGACAGACACGATCGCTTAACAGTTTTATTGTTAGGATATAGAAGAGATTTATTGCAGTATATAAGCTCTGATGAATGTACTAGTCACCACCATCATCACGTTTCTACGTTAGTAGTGCCCTTGTGTCTCCCTTTCTAGCAGTCCACAGCTTCCTTCATAATATTGTCATGCAGCACATGGCCCAGGATCTGAAATAGCCCAGTCAGTGTAGACCAAAAACTGTCACCTGTGGGGAAATACACTCCTGGAAATGGAAAAAAGAACACATTGACACCGGTGTGTCAGACCCACCATACTTGCTCCGGACACTGCGAGAGGGCTGTACAAGCAATGATCACACGCACGGCACAGCGGACACACCAGGAACCGCGGTGTTGGCCGTCGAATGGCGCTA
Source organism: Schistocerca piceifrons (assembly GCF_021461385.2). NCBI lineage: Eukaryota > Metazoa > Arthropoda > Insecta > Orthoptera > Acrididae > Schistocerca > Schistocerca piceifrons. The sequence continues at coordinate 118,953,982 of NC_060142.1, forward strand.
GCTGCGCAGCATTTGTGCACCGCCGCCGTCAGTGTCAGCCAGTTTGCCGTGGCATACGGAGCTCCATCGCAGTCTTTAACACTGGTAGCATGCCGCGACAGCGTGGACGTGAACCGTATGTGCAGTTGACGGACTTTGAGCGAGGGCGTATAGTGGGCATGAGGGAGGCCGGGTGGACGTACCGCCGAATTGCTCAACACGTGGGGCGTGAGGTCTCCACAGTACATCGATGTTGTCGCCAGTGGTCGGCGGAAGGTGCACGTGCCCGTCGACCTGGGACCGGACCGCAGCGACGCACGGATGCACGCCAAGACCGTAGGATCCTACGCAGTGCCGTAGGGGACCGCACCGCCACTTCCCAGCAAATTAGGGACACTGTTGCTCCTGGGGTATCGGCGAGGACCATTCGCAACCGTCTCCATGAAGCTGGGCTACGGTCCCGCACACCGTTAGGCCGTCTTCCGCTCACGCCCCAACATCGTGCAGCCCGCCTCCAGTGGTGTCGCGACAGGCGTGAATGGAGGGACGAATGGAGACGTGTCGTCTTCAGCGATGAGAGTCGCTTCTGCCTTGGTGCCAATGATGGTCGTATGCGTGTTTGGCGCCGTGCAGGTGAGCGCCACAATCAGGACGGCATACGACCGAGGCACACAGGGCCAACACCCGGCATCATGGTGTGGGGAGCGATCTCCTACACTGGCCGTACACCACTGGTGATCGTCGAGGGGACACTGAATAGTGCACGGTACATCCAAACCGTCATCGAACCCATCGTTCTACCATTCCTAGACCGGCAAGGGAACTTGCTGTTCCAACAGGACAATGCACGTCCGCATGTATCCCGTGCCACCCAACGTGCTCTAGAAGGTGTAAGTCAACTACCCTGGCCAGCAAGATCTCCGGATCTGTCCCCCATTGAGCATGTTTGGGACTGGATGAAGCGTCGTCTCACGCGGTCTGCACGTCCAGCACGAACGCTGGTCCAACTGAGGCGCCAGGTGGAAATGGCATGGCAAGCCGTTCCACAGGACTACATCCAACATCTCTACGATCGTCTCCATGGGAGAATAGCAGCCTGCATTGCTGCGAAAGGTGGATATACACTGTACTAGTGCCGACATTGTGCATGCTCTGTTGCCTGTGTCTATGTGCCTGTGGTTCTGTCAGTGTGATCATGTGATGTATCTGATCCCAGGAATGTGTCAATAAAGTTTCCCCTTCCTGGGACAATGAATTCACGGTGTTCTTATTTCAATTTCCAGGAGTGTATTTGCATAGACGCCAATTTTTGTGCAGTGGCAGAGAGAGTGTCTTGAACAGCGTACAAAGAATCCTGTGAGGGTGGGAGTGACGAGCTTGTAAAGATCTCTATTTTTAGGTTTTTCCTGAACATCCAGAAAGTCCCCCTTCCTGTGACGTGGAAACTATTAGTGCTAGAGAAAGAATGAATATGTTTAAGATATACATATAGTTAGTACTGGAAAACATTTTTATAGAAGGGGCGGTTGTCAATATATCTGAGGGAACAGTGGAGCCGGCTGGAGTGGCCGAGCGGTTCTAGGCGCTTCAGTCTGGAACCACGCGGCCGCTACGGCCGCAGGTTCGAATCCTGCCTCGGGAATGGATGTGTGTGATGTCCTTACGTTAGTTAGGTTCAGGTAGTTCTAAGTTCTAGGGGACTGATGACTTCAGATGTTAAGTCCCATAGTGCTCAGAGCCATTTGACCATTTTTTGGAACAGTCGAACCCTGTTTCAATCTAATGTATTTGTTCAATTGCGCTGAAATACCTGCAGTTTCATAACACTTAGTTCTGCTACATCTATTACATAGGGAGATAATTGAAGCCTCTCGTCGTTTTCAGATATTGGGAGAGCTGAGACTGGAGTGATGCATTTGGTACCCTTAATCTGCAGAAACATTCCAGCCAATGACAGTGGACACAATGAAATCGACATGGTCGAGTAAGTATTGCCAGCATCCATTTTATCTTGAAACTCCTCCATTGGTCACTGTTTGCATAAAAACATGGGATTGTGGGTCCGTCTTGATGCACATGTTTTTGGCCCATTAGTAGTGATTTTTATTCTATAGCTCTTTCCTTTAGTTTCGGTGCCCTCAACTATTTCTTCAATTCTTTTCCCGCGTTTCTAGTAGGGTCACCTATTTTTCAGACCTCAAACGCCATATTCTCTTTCTTCCAGTTTTTACCCAACTGTCATCAGTCATATCCTCTTACTACAAATCGAAATAGGAAGACGACATATAGAAGCACTGTCGTACTTGCTTCGCTAATTCAGTTTATTTGGTATTTCCTCTTCTCATTCCGACTGCGGTTTTTTTGTTACGTATTTTACACCTATGGTCTAAAACATCATGACCACTGTCCATCAGAACACTGCATAAAAGCAGAGTGGATTACATACAACCACTACGAATGACAAAGCTGTTCTTGGACCTTTGATAAAATTTATTTATTTAGCAGTTTTAAAATTTCACCACAGACCTATAGAGAAGATATTGCTTTTATCTCAAAGAATAGTGATTGTACATACCTGTTCGTAAATAGTTTTCGTAAAGAAAAATTTAATTATTGCTCCTAATTCTACAAATTAACAAGCTTTTCCTTTTCTTTACTAACAGTGAAGAAATATTGTGTAGTCATTTCAAGTAATTTGTGGTAGTAATGTAATATTCGGTAGTAATGTAATGGACTGCGGCAGTTGAAGACTACAGCAACATTGATTGTTCCATACTACCTGCGTCACTCCATGCTTGATGTCTTCCTCGACGGTAATGGCATCTTCATGCGGGATAAATGTCTGTGTCACATGGCCAGAATCGTGCTTCAGTATAAGAAAAGGAAGAACAGATTTCAATTTTTTATTACAGACAACTTAAAAAAAGTAAAAAGACGTCGCGCATGTCACTGGACAGAGAACGTTTTGAAGTCTCGAGACAACTGCGATGTTGTTTGTTTGTAGCAACTTACCGAGTGCACCGCAAAAGACATCATTTTTTTGTGTTGGAATTTACGCGAATCCAACCCATTGCTCAAGTGCAACGGGCATTTCGCCGCCTCTGCACTAGCGGATTTTTGACTGGCGTACAAAATTTTTGGAAGCTGATGTACTGACAAAGGGAAGAGCACCAGTCGGCCACACACGTCTGATGGAGATGTCGAGCGTATCCGAGATGCGTTCACATGAATCACAAGTTCAACTTCCTCAAACAACGACGTGGCGTGTTCTGAAATGATGACTGCATAAGAAGCCTTACAAGTTATAGTTACTGCAACAATCGCGTCCCAACGACCATAACAGAAGCTACGAACTTCCCATTTCAGTTCCCCAAAATATGGCAGAGGATACTTTTCCCGATAGACTCAGCTTTTCGGACGAATCGACAATCCATATATCGGGTAAAGGAAACAGCCATAATGGAAAACTATGGGAGCCACAAAATCCTGGTGTACTCGTCGAACATGAAAGTGACTCACCGAAACTGAGTGTTTTTTGTGCCATTTATGTTCACAAAATTTATGGACCTTTCTTTTTTGCACAGGAAACTGTGACAAGAATGTCATACCTGGACATGCTGCAAAATTAGTTGTTCCGTCAACTTCACGAGGATTCCCCTGATTTCATTTTGATGCACGGCGGCGAAACGCCTCACTTTGACCTAGAGATGCGGCGTTATCTTAACAAAGCAATCCCACAACGTTGGATTGGTAGAGGTGGACAACAAGATCTTGTTCATGGAATTTGGCCTCCCAGGTCACCAGACCTCACACACAGCGATTTTTCTTCGTGGGGGTACATAAATCCCACCTATGCAAGCTAATCTTGAGAAATCGAGTTGTTGAAGCTCTCTTTTTAGTGAACAGGGATTTGTTGATTCGTGTGTGAAATGAAATAGACTACCGTTTCGACCACTCTAGAGCAACGCATGGTGCACATGTTAAGAGTATTGTATAATGTCTATGCAAACGCAAAACTTTAAATCTTCCCGTGTACAATGACATTCGCAATAAATTACCAGCCGATCAGTGTGGCCGAGCGGTTCTAGGCGCTTCATTCTGGAACCACGCGACCGCTACGGTCGCAGGTTCGAATCCTGCCTCGGGCATTTATGTATGTGATGTCCTTAGGTTAGTTAGGTTTGAGTAATTCTAAGTTCTAGGGGACTGACGACCTCAGATGAAAAGTCCCATAGTGCTCAAAGCCAATAAATTTCCATTTTCATACTTCGTCTGTAATAAATACTAAAATATGTTTCTTCTTTTCAATCATCCTGTATTGAGGAACACGGCAGCCCAACTCAAGTTGATTTCTCGACCACCAATTTCGCGCAACCCGAACTCAACTGAACACTTCTGGGGCGCTACAGGGCGCCACCTCCTCACTCATAATCCACCAGCCCGGCCGCTGTGACCGAGCGGTTCGAGGCGCGCAGTCCGGAACCGTGCGACTGCTACGGTCGCAGGTTCGAATCCTGCCTCGGGCATGGATGTGTGATGTCCTTAGGTTAGTTAGGTTTAAGTAGTTCTAAGTTCTAGGGGACTGATGACCACAGCAGTTGAGTCCCATAGTGCTCAGAGCCATTTTTTGAATAATTCACACGAATTGTGTGACCTATATTTAGATACCTGGTGCCACAAAGCTACGAAAAGCTACCAAGAATTTCTCGAATCCATTCTAGGCAAAATCTTTGCTACGTTGCTCTCCAAATGTGGGCTGTCTGGACTGTTCATCACTGTCGTATATTTTTTCTCCATATCTTCAATATTTCTCTTACTCCTTTTGGTAAACGAGGTACAGTACCGCCATCATCGTCCTCGGTGTACAAAAACTTACGAAAGTGACTATCATATCCTCCCTCCTCCCTAAGTAGTCTGCTGCACCAGTCAACATCTTTCTTAAAAGTAAACCTAAAGGCCCCATAGTCTACAACAAAATTGATATGTTCAACCTTAACATATTACTTCCAGTAACCCACAGATAATATCGTAAATAACCATCAATAAACACTATAAAAATATACCTGCTACTCCCTTGATCTCAATGCATATGGTACTTATTGCACTGATTCATTAACACTTTCCCGTGTACCGCTCTACTCTCTCCTTTCCGCTATTTCCTCTGCTTAGACTATTACTATCCATAAGATCGACTCTGGAGCACTTCTGACGTGTTCCAGACATCCAACATGGCCGGCCGGAGTGGCCGAGCGGTTCTAGGCGCTACAGTCTGGAACCGCGCGACCGCTACGATCGCAGGTTAGAATCCTGCTTCGGGCTTGGATGTGTGTGATGTCCTTAGGTTAGTTACGTTTAAGTAGTTCTAAGTTGTAGGGGACTGATGACCTCAGATGTTGAGTCCCATAGTGCTCAGAGCCATTTGAGTCATTTGAGCATCCAACATGCACTATTGTTTACCTAATCCGCAACAGTGGTAGGTAATTTAGCTGCTGTTAACTGATAATTACCTTTGTGCTGCGTCACAGATAGCTTTGTCTTGCTTCTCGGTGTATAAGAACTGCAAGACATCACCCGCTGCCCCACTCCATACTGCAGTAAGCTTCCAGTGAGTTTGACAGCTTTCTCTTGTCTCTCTAATACCTTAGTGTTCATCGCATGTATTCACTGTCATACACGTCTCACTATTCACATGAACTCGCAGCCTGACTCCCTATTCCTGTCTCTTTTTGCCTTAACCACATTGAATGGTGATAATATTTTTCTTCCACACACCACATCATACAGTGAAAACCGTGTACTGGTGTGGACCCTTGAAATGTGTGTACTCATTACAGATGAACGATACGTGCCCCACTCCTTGTGGGGAGAATTCATATAGTAACGCAGCATCCGCCCAATCGTCCGATGCACCTGTTCTGTCCTTCCATTCGACTGAGGGTGAAGTGGACTAGTTCATAATTTCTTCACATGTAACATCATTCCAACACACCAAGAGAAATAATCAGTCATCTTCAGCATAAAACGTTTCCCCCTGGAGTCCAGTTAAATGGTTTAAACAGATCCACCCCAGTCACCTCTAACACTTTTGAAGCTTCTGGCACTCTCTGTTATGGTACTCACTTATGACTCAAGTCTGCATGTTGTGCACACCTCATGTAACTGGCTAATGGTTCAAATGGCTCTGAGCACTTTGGGACTTTGCTTCTGAGGTTATCAGTCCCCTAGAACTTAGAACTACTTAAACCTAACTAACGTAAGGACATCACACACATCCGAGGCAGGATTCGAACATACGACCGTAGCGGTTGCGCGGTTCTAGACTGTAGCGCCTAGAACCGCTCGGTCACTCCGGCCGGCCATGTTGGATGCCTGGAACACGTCAGAAGTGCTCCAGAGTCTATCTTAGGGATAGAAGAACCGGCCGGCCCTCACTTAATTGTTCATACACTGATCCACATACCCATCTCTAAATTTCCACCAGCATTTCCCTGCTGTCCTTGAGTTCCGTGTTCTGTATCCTCCATGATGAGACAGCACATGGTCATGTGCTTCCTTTAGCGCTTCTTCCTTCAATTTACTTGATACCACCATTTGTGGCCCTATCCTTGTTACCTTACATGCTGAACTCCGATTGTATCTTCTATTGTTTGCACTCACTATCATTGCTCTGCATCGCTTGGCATTCAGCAAGTATTTATTAAAGACAGAAGTTCACTTGTTGTGCTAATGTACCGCGCCTCATCATGTAATTGGTGATACCACCGAAACCGCGATGATATAAACATTGCTATGCCTGCACCACGCTTTACTGCTGTACTGGAAATTTATGCCTGGGGAGGCTAGCCAGTCTCACAATAGTTTCGCATGCTTGTAGTCTTAACCCAAATGTCGACACACGACACTCGCTGGCCACTGACGGTTAATGCAACGTTCCACCACACACTCCCACAAATTCTACTCTTAACCTGGTAGTGGCTCAACAAAACGGTTGCATCTATTTGAACTGACACTCACAAATATGTGGTATGTTTCACAAAATCATGAACATTATTTTGTATTGTTTTCTTTTTCAGCACTTATGGTTAAGTACTTTATGGCAGACTGGCAGCCATTGCAGCAACACTGACAACGTACACTGGAGATCAACTGCCACTGAATGCTCAGAGAAGAGTTCTCTTTTGTGTGTTCAGAGGTCAGGGTTCCTGCATTTAAGTAACGTTCTGAGGTGTTTTGGACTACAGAGCTTGAATAAACATTTACGATGCATGGAAGAGCGTCTACAGGGTGATCAGAAAATGTGTGGAACACCTGTAGGGATGTTGCATAGCAAGCTGTATTGAGACTTAAATCTTAGGGTAAATTATTCTATACGTTGCGCCGTTTCGAAGTTATCTAGCGTTGAAATTAGCCAATCAGACGTCACACGTATTCAAGCAGCTTGCACGAGCAGTGCTACCCAAAGAGTTTTTTCTTAAAAGCCGGCCGAAGTGGCCGTGCGGTTCTGGGCGCTACAGTCTGGAGCCGAGTGACCGCTACGGTCGCAGGTTCGAATCCTGCCTCGGGCATGGCTGTGTCTGATGTCCTTAGGTTAGTTCGGTTTAATTAGTTCTAAGTTCTAGGCGACTGATGACCTCAGCAGTTGAGTCGCATAGTGCTCAGAGCCACTTGAACCATTTTGTTCAAATGTCTCAGAGCACTATGGGACTTTATATCTCAGGTCATCAGTCACCTAGACTTAGAACTACTTAAATCTAATTAACCAAAGGACATCTACACACGTCCATGTCCGAAGCAGGATTCGAACCTGCGACCGCAGCAGCAGCGCGGTTCCGGACTGAAGCGCCTAGAACCGCTCGGCCAGAACGGCCGGCGATATTTGCACTGTGTACCATCTTAGGTGTTGTGCATATAATTCCGGTTAGGGGGTGTGTAGCTGTCCGATCGCTACGAGCTTCGTGACTCACCGACCCAGGATGTCGAAGTTGAGTAGTGTCTTAAGTACTCAAGTCACTTCTGTTCGTGTTGTGCCGTTTCTTTCGGTGATTCGCTCCTTGGGAGCTTTTCCTGTGAGCAACACCGAGTGTTTGTAGTGGTGAAATCGAACCGGCGTGCTGTGGAATTAACTATATTGGTACACTACAATTCAAGTGCACGAGCGGAATTTTCTGCCTTGTGGCTGTTAGTGTTCCGGTTACCTCCCTGACCACTAACGTAGTTTCATGCTGTGTCCTTTCCTCACCTGTTGTCGCTGTCCAACACGGTGTGTAGTTTTGACATTTTAATATATATTTCATTGTGGATAATCACGTCCCTAACAGTTCGGCCTTTGAGTTTTCATGTACCGATTGGTGGCTAGCAAGTCGTTTGGTCGGTTGGTCCGTGACCGTCTCTTGGTTGGGTTACCGGCAGATCAAGTGTAGTTGGGCACACCATCCGTCTCACCTAAGTGCCGTTGTCTATACCGTCTTTTTCATGGGTTTTAAATGATATGTTGGTAATCTATTATAACCAATGCTTTGAAGGAAAAAAAAATTATTTTGTTTTATGTAAATCAAGGGCCTTCAGCCCTTATAAGTAAATTTGAATTCTGGCATGTGGATACTTTGCTGAAAGTTACTTTGTTGTCCTATGTTGTAATTTAGTGCGCTGTCAGCCACTTAAAGGTTTAAGGTACTTTGAATTTTTGAAAAATCAATTGTGGGCCTTCAGCCGCTTAAAACCTTATTCTTAAAATTTACCCTTAAGCCTTCTGCCTTAAAAGATTATGGTAATATATTTTAAAATTTTGAAATGTAATTGTGGCCTTCAGCCGTTGGTATTGCATCTTATGTTTGTTCTACCCACTTTGGCCTTGGGGCTTTCAGCCTAGCCGTGATATATACATATACATTTTAATTACTTTATTTGCAATTTTAACTGCGTGTCTTTAGTCACTTGAAATTTATCTTGTTGATTTTTAAGATTTCTTGTTTGGAGGCCTTCAGCCGTGAAAGAATTGGATTTTCAAACTCGTAGTTGTAAAGGTTCGGCTATGTGCCGTTTTGGTTTAAATGTATTAAATTACAATAAATTACAATTTTGAAATGTAACTGACCGCCACCTTATTTGGCCCTTTCCATAATCCTAATCACCTGTTCTGCCCTGTGGGTTTAGCGGGCGTCTCAATAAGGTAAGGAGTGAGGAAGTTCTGCATAGAATCGGAGAGGAAAGGAATAACCGGAAAACATTGACGAGTAGGACGACACATCTGTTAAGACATCAGGGAGTAACTTCCATGCTACTAGAGGGAGCTGTGGAGGGTTTAAACTATGGAGGAAGACAGAGATTGAAATATACCCAGCAGATAATTTAGGACGCAGGAGGCAAGTGCTATTCTGACAAGGGAATCTGCCCATCGCACCCCCCTCAGATTTAGTTATAAGTTGGCACAGTGTATAGGCCTTGAAAACCTGAACACAGATTAATCGAGAAAACAGGAAGGAGTTTTGTGGAACTATGAAAAAATAAGCAAAATATACAAACTGAGGAGTCCATGTGAAAGATAAGCAACATCAAAGACAATATCAGCACAGCAGCGCCGTGGTCTCGTGGTTGGCGTGATAAGTTGTGGGACGAGAGGTCCTTGGTTCACGTCTTCCCTCGAGTGAAAAGTTTACTTTCTTTATTTTCGCAAAGTTATGATCTGTCCTTCCGTTCATTGACGTCTCTGTTCACTGTAATAAGTTTAGTGTCTGTGTCTTGTGACCGCACCGCAAAACCGTGCGATTAATAGACGAAAGGACGTGCCTGTCCAATGGAAACCGAAAACATATTTGATCGCAAGGTCATAGGTCAACCGATTCCTCCACAGGAAAACACGTCTGATATATTCTATACGACACTGGTGACGGCATGTGCCTCACATGACAGGAATGTGTTGTCGACCCACCTAACTTGTACACTTGGCGAATGGGTAAAAAGATTCTTCTACCTTGCCCGATTTAGGTTTTCTTGTGGATGTGATAATCACTCCCAAAAAAGTGATGAAAACATAAGTGTTTGTCACATAAACTGCAACAAATGAATACAACAGTTTCACAGTAGCACAGTTGTCCCTGTGCTCTGTCAAAACATATGTTTTTAACGTTTTCAAATTTTTCCGTGTATAGACCGTCAAATCCTGCATATCTGAACATGTCCTGGAATTTTGGAGAGCGAAGTTGATTATGTGTGAGTGCCTGAACTTTGATAACTGACACGGACGGACAGATAATAATTGTCTGAAAATAAAAAATTAAACTTTTCACTAGAGGAGAGACTGGAACCAACGACCTCCCATTCCTGAGCTGCTCACGCTAACCACGGGAGCACGGCGTTCATCAGTTAGCAGTATCCTTTATGTTGCCTATCTTGCGCATGGACTACTCAGTTCTTATATTTTGCTATTTTTTTCATAGTTCCATACAACTTCTTCCTGTTTTCTCGATAGATCTGTGTTCAGTTTTTCAAGGCCTATCCACTGTGCCAACTTATAACTAAATCTGAGGGGGGGGGGGTGTGATGGGGAGGTTCCCTTGTGAGATGAAGAGGTTGGCACAGGAGAGGAATTCGTGGTGGGACGCATCAAACCAGTCAGAAAACTGATAAAAGAAAAACAACTGCTCGGCTCAACGATATCGAAGTAGGAAACCTCACGTCTCACCGATACTAGGCAAAACAAATTATCCGACTACCGTCGGCGACGACTACTTCCGGCGAGCTCCACACTGTTGAACGCCATGAGAGGAAAAGAACACGCCCTCCGCCGTTCGCAAGGCGAGCGCTGACGTTTCTGACAGGTCTTTCAAATTTCTAAAAATATAAAAGGCGATCGGCACACCAGAAGAAAGGAAGAGCACATAAACGTGCAAGAGGATTGGGTATCACGACGCTAAAAACCAGCAAAGAGGGGTTTCAGAACAGCCAAATCTCATCTACTTTATCTTTCTTAATGTTCCTTCCCATCATTGTATGATCTTGCCCGCTGTGTTCCACAAGCACTTTCTGCTGTTGGCAAACTTCATTTTGACAGGCAGCGGCAAACGTTTAATTTTCCAGGAGAGCGGATTTACATACTGGAGTCGCGTCGTTTGTTCCGCGGATGAGCGCAGGCCTCTGGTCGCCTCTCTGCGTGCTGGGCCGTGACTGATTTAACTTCCGTCCCGCCATTCGGCGCTCCATAAGTATGTGGAGCTCTCTTCACTAGGAGCTCATTTCCCTCCACCTCTCAACTTGTGCTGTAACTGGTAGCAGAGTTGGTGGCGGCAAACGACGCATAACGCCAGAACATCGTACTGAAGTGCGTAGCTTTGGAAGAGCAGTTATAAGCGCAGATTTCCTTATCATTCAAATAACCAGACGTGATAGCCAACCATCGTCTTCTCCTTATAAATCAACTACTCAACCTAAAGAATCCGACTTATTGTCACTGATACGGCCGTTTATTCAGCAAGCCCAAGTGAAAAACTCAGTTGACTATGAATCATGTGTGGGCAACAGTTAACCTTTACAACCGAACGGCAAACCGCCCCATTTGTTTCAGAAGGAAATAATTATTCAGTACTGCAATGGGAATAATTGCACTCAAGCGGGCTGTAAAGATCATGACACTCTGTGTGTAATTGAATTCGCCTTAAACAGTGTGGTCACAAAAAATGGCTCTGAGCACTATGCGACTTAACTTCTGAGGTCATCAGTCGCCTAGAACTTAGAACTAATGAAACCTAACTAACCTAAGGACATCACACACATCCATGCCCGAGGCAGGATTCCAACCTGCGACCGTAGCGGTCGCTCGGCTCCAGACTGTAGCGCCTAGAACCGCACGGCCACTCCTGCCGGCGTGTGGTCATAATTGCCCAAAACGCTTTTAGGGATGTTGCAGGGCAAGTTGTACTGAGATATAAATTTTAAGAAACTCTTGGCTCTGAGTACTATGCGACTTAACTGCTGAGGTTATCAGTCGCCTAGAACTTAGAACTAATTAAACCTAACTAATCTAAGGACATCACACACATCCATGCCCGAGGCAGGATTCGAACCTGCAACCGGAGCGGTCGCTCGGCTCCAGACTGTAGCGCCTAGAACCGCACGGCCACTCTGGCCGGCGACATTTGAGCAATTTTTTTTTTTTTGCAAATATCGATACACATCGCTGCTGCCACACGTAGAAGGAGGAACAACCATGGCATAACCGCAACAACGGCAGGAAACCAAACACAGATAGAGAGCCAAGTTCAGGAAACGCATAGTTCGGAGTGAGCACGGCACACTTACCAGTGCACCTAATTTACAACATTCTTCTTCATCACTCCATCTCAAATTCTTCGATTCTCTTCTGTTCCAGTTTTCCCATAGTCCATGTTTCACTACCATACTTTCTCAGAAATTTCTTCCTCAAATTAAGGCCCTTGTTATATGCCAGTAGTCTTCTCTTGGCCAGGAATATCTTTTTGCCACTGCCAGTCTGCTTTTGATGTCCTCCTTGCTCCATCCCTAATGGGTTTTTTTGCTGCCTTAACTTCATCTATTCTTTCCCCATTAGAATTTCTAAAATCATTGTTGGAAGTGGTAACAAAACAACTGTCCACGTTGGTGTGTAGAATGTATGAATCTGGTGACATACCATCTGACTTTCGGAAAAATATCATACACACAAAGCCGAAAACTACATGAGCTGAAAAGTGCGAAAATTATCGCACAATCTACTTAATCCATGTTGCTGACAAGAGTCCCCCTGCTTAGCTGGATGGTAATGTGCTCGCCCCCGAAGCAAGCGGGCCCAGGTTCGATTCCCGGCCGTATTGTAGATTTTCTCCACCCGTGGACTGGGTGTTGTGTTGTCCACCTCATCATTTCATCCTTATCACCGGCACGCAAGTCACCCAATATGGCGTCAATTCAAATAAGGCTTGCAGTTGGCGGCCGAACTTCCCCGAATAGGAGCCTCACAGCCAACGATGCTGTACGCTCATTTCTATTTATTTTCTGACAAGAATAGTATGATGTTAAGTTTCAGGCTGTTCTCATTTCTGCTACTCATTACTTTGGTCTTTCTTCAATTTACTGTCAGTCCATATTCTATAGTCAGTAAATTGTTAATTCCAGTCAACATATCCTGTAATTCTTCTTCACTCTCAGTGAGGATAGCGGTGCCGTCAGCGAATTTTATCATTGATATTCTTTCACCTTGATTTTTAATTTTACTCTTAAGCCTTCCATTTATTTCCATCACTGCTTCTTCTGTGTATAGGTTGAACAGTATGGACGAAAGATTACATCCCTTCTTGCAGACCTTTAAAACCCAGCACTTCGTTCTTGATCTTCGACTCATATTATGAGTCTTGTACATGCTGTGTATTACAGTCTCTCCCTGCAGTTTATCGCTATTTTCCTCAAAATTTCGAACGGCTTGCAGCATTTGACTGTCTGGGACGCTTTATTCCGTTCAACAAATCCTACGGTCGTGTCTTGATTTGTCTTCAGTCTTGCTTCCATTATGAACAGCAACTCTCACAACTGCCTCTCTGATGCGTTTACCTTTTCGTAAAGCCAATCTGATCGTCGACTGCCGCATCCTCAATTCTCTTATCCATTCTCCTGTATGTTATTCTTGTCAGCAACTTCTATGCATGAACTGTTAAGCTGATTGTGCGATAATTCTCGTACTCATCAGTTCTTTCGGTCTTCAGAATTGTGTGGATGATATTTCTCGGAAAGTCAAATGGTATATCGCAAGACTCACGTATTCCACACTCCAACGTGAACAGTAGTCTTCTTGCCACGTCCCCCAAAGATTTTAGAAATTCTGGCAGATTGTTATCCATCCTTCTGCCTTATTCGATATTAGGTCTTCCAATTCTCTTTTAAATTTCGATTCTATTACTGGATCTCCTATCTCTTCTATAGGGATTGCTGTTTCTTCTTCTTCCACGGCATCTGACAAGTCTTTCCCCTCATAGAGACCTTCAATGATCTCCTTCCACAGATCCGCCCTCTCCTCTCCATTAAACAGTGGAATTTCTACTGCAGTATTAATGTTTTAATTTCACCAAACGTTTGTTTTGACTTTCTTATATACTGAGTCAGTCCTTCCATCATTCATTTCTTTTTCGATTTTTTCACTATTTTCTGTGGTTTTTGATTATACCCCATACTCATTTGACCAGAAATCTTCGTCTTCTTTCCATTTCATTTTACTGACCCCCACAATATCTACACTGAGTCATCGCATTTCACTATTCAGACGGTCTAGCTTCCCTGACACCTCCAAACTTCTGACAGTCCACTCCCCGTCTCGTAGAACGTTATCCTTTCGTTGTTTATTCAATCTTTCATGGTCACCTCCCCATTTGCAGTCCCCTCCCAGAGATCTGAATGGGGGACTATATCGGAACCTTCTGCCAATGGAGTGATCATCATGATACTTTTTCAACTGCAGGACGCATGTCCTGTGGATACGCATTAGTGTCTCTATTGCAGTTACTTCCATTGCCTTCTGCATCTTCACGCCGTTGGTCACTGCTGATTGTTCTACCTTTAGAGGCAGTTTACCACTCCAAGGCCACAAGAATAGCCTGGATCTCTATCCGCTCCTCCACCCTGTTTACAAGTCCGTTGGCAGAAAGAGGGCGACTTCTTGTGCCAGACGTCTTCGTCCGCCGTAGCTGATGATTCTCATTCAAAATTCAAGCGGTAACTGGCTTCGAACTTGACACCGAGTACGTGTTGATTACCAATTAAGTACGTTTCCTCTAGAGCACAGGTACTCCATCGTTGCTAATGGTTATGCAAAAAAGGTTTTTGGTGGTATCGAACGGTGGTTTAGTGTGCACATTTGTGCAGTTGGCATTACAGGTTTCGGAAGGTGGTTTTTCTCCTGTGTGATCGGTAGTAATGTGTTGCTGATAGGAGACGCTGATGTTGGCTGATTGTGCGAAACTGTTGTGGGGCATACGAGCCCTCGTTCTGTAAGCGGCATGTTTAGGATTGCGTGTCATGGAATTGTGCGAGACTTTTTTACCCACATTGTTATAAAAAGACTTAACTACGAGGTGCGCCAATAAGATAATGAGAATGATTGTCTTTGCAAGATGTGGCATCTCTGCAGGCTTGCGTAGGCACAATATCTTTGACCTTGGTCTATAAGCTGCTTCTTGTCCAAGAGGCACATCGATGCAACTGCTCAGTCGTGAGTTGTGCTGTAATAAGTTGACACAAGTTTGTGTCTCTCGTCATGGAAATGGAACCGCATAATATTGCGCAACAGTATGCCATTTCTTTTTGCGTTAAATTGGGTGAAAACGAGTCGACAACTTACGGCAAGCTTCAAAAGGCTTTTGGACAGGGGGTTATGTCAAGAGCTCAAGTTTTAAAATGTTTAGTGAAGGCAGAACGAATGTGGAAGATGAAGACCACAGTGGACGACCACCAACCTGATGGACGGATCTCAGCTTGGCCAGGGTGCGTGAATCCGTACGATCTGATCGATGATTATCCGTGAAAATGATTGCAGAAGAACTGAACATCAGTCGAGAAATGGTTCGTCTAATAATAACTGAAGATATTGGTATGAGATAATGTGTCATCCCATACTGCTCTGTCCATATAGCAATTTTTAACCTCAAAACAAATTTCAGTACTACGACAGCCACCTTATTCACCAGATATCGCTCTGTGTGACTTTTTTCTATTTCCAAGAGTCAAAATAGCGGTCAAGGGACACCATTTTCAAACAACACAAGATGTCCTAAAAGCTGTGACGGGGGTCTTGTAGAATAATACAGAAGATGAGTTCCAGAAATGTTACCACCAATGGCAGAAGCGTTGGAAAAAGTGTGCGCAATCAAAGGGAGCTACTTTGAAGGAGACAGCACTAAACTTGACTAAAACGGTAAGCAACATTTTTTTCACATCAGTCTTAAAACTTTATTGTCGCACCTCGTATTTGTGCAAAAAGTTGAGTGACATCGATCGAAACCGGTACGACGTCGAGAGTACACGAATCGTAAGTCTGCTGTGTTTTATTGTGTTGAGTGTTGTTTAACCGCTGAGTGGGCGGTTGGTTCGGCTGAACTCGGCGATGGCACGTAATGTTAAATCGTCACGTAGCGAAGCAGCTTATACATACCCGTTTAGATGAATATGATACAGTTTTTACCCCTTACGATATTTATACGATTTGCCTTCATTAGCAACAGAGACGCATATTGCAACAGATCAAATTGAACACTCTGTCTCGTATTCGTTTCTTTCTCTTTTGAATGATTTGTATGTCACAATAAGCACATAATTCAATACTGAATTTCTTATCGGATTTACGAGGTGCATTCAAGTTCTAAGGCCTCCGATTTTTTTTCTAATTAACTACTCACCCGAAAGCGATGAAACTGGCGTTACTTCTCGACGTAATCGCCCTGCAGACGTACACATTTTTCACAACGCTGACGCCATGATTCCATGGCAGCGGCGAAGGCTTCTTTAGGAGTCTGTTAAGAACCATTGGAAAATCGCTGAGGCAATAGCAGCACGGCTGGTGAATGTGCGGCCACGGAGAGTGTCTTTCATTGTTGGAAAAAGCCAAAAGTCACTAGGAGCCAGGTCAGGTGAGTAGGGAGCATGAGGAATCACTTCAAAGTTGTTATCACGAAGAAACTGTTGCGTAACGTTAGCTCGATGTGTGGGTGCGTTGTCTTGGTGAAACAGCACATGCGCAGCCCTTCCCGGACGTTTTTGTTGCAGTGCAGGAAGGAATTTGTTCTTCAAAACATTTTCGTAGGATGCACCTGTTACCGTAGTGCCCTTTGGAACGCAATGGACACCATCATTTTTTTGAGCACTGGCGGTTACCCGAAATTTTTTTGGTGGCGGTGAATCTGTGTGCTTCCATTGAGCTGACTGGCGCTTTGATTCTGGATTGAAACTGGCATCCACGTCTCATCCATTGTTACAACCGACGAAAAGAAACTCCCATTCATGCTGTCGTTGCGCGTCAACATTGCTTGGCAACATGCCACGGGCAGCCATGTGGTCGTCCGTCAGCATTCGTGGCACCCACCTGGATGACACTTTTCGCATTTTCAGGTCGTCATGCTTGATTGTGTGCACAGAACCCACAGAAATGCCAACTCTGGAGGTGATCTGTTCAACAGTCATTCGGCGATCTCCCAAAACAATCTCTCCACTTTCTCGATCATGTCATCAGACTGGCTTGTGCGAGCCCGAGGTTGTTTCGGTTTGTTGTCACACGATGTTCTCCCTTCATTAAACTGTCGCACCCACGAACGCACTTTCGACACATCCATAACTCCATCACCACATGTTTCCTTCAACTGTCGATGAATTTCAATTGGTTTCACACCAAGCAAATTCAGAAAACGAATGATTGCGCGCTGTTCAAGTAAGGAAAACATCGCCATTTTAAGTATTTAAAACAGTTCTCATTCTCGCCGCTGGCGGTAAAATTTCATCTGCCGTACGGTGCTGCCATCTCTGGGACGTATTGGCAGTGAACACGGCCTCATTTTAAAACAATGCGCATGGTTCTATCTCTTTCCAGCCTGGAGAAAAAAAATCGGAGGCCTTAGAACTTGAATGCACCTTGTAGTAAGTTCGTAGCTTAAAGTGACGCAAAAGATACATTACTTTCTCAAACAAACAACAAAACTTAAACCTAAAACTCCAAGGCTAACAGAAGCAACACCGAAGAATATAATGAGGAATACAGAACGTACCGGCTGAGTACAGGATAGACAACATTCTAATGATGCCGCCAACGACACAAAAATAAACTTACCAAATTAAACGTAGATATTTTGTCAAACGAATCACAGTTGCATTTACGATTAATGACAGCGACGTCTGATTTTGTTCTCTCGGAGCCCAGAAGAGATGATATTTTGTAGATTTGTATGAAACCCGCCCCGACAAATTTTCTTGCCTCAAACAGAAGACGTGTCCGGGAGGAAGAGGGCGTATGGTAACCGTAGTCAGGCTGTCTTTGTTTGTGTGGGCTGATGACGTCATCTGCGATGGAATAGACTCCGAGGGAACCTTGAGCTGCACTGTGATCTGCTATTATTGACAGCTTGACCTCGCTCTCCTTGAATGCTCTTCAATGTACACGCTTTTCGCGTACCCAATTTACGTTGTTTGATTTGTTAGCGCAACGTTCACTATGTGGTTTCATCATGAGCAGAACTTGTGGTAGGAGCCATAGTTTAATTTAGTACACATACTCTACTCTCTGTGCTCAAACATAGCCGCGAGTCGAATATGACGGTTGTAATGTTGTGTGCTCTAGTAAGGCCGTGCGTTCTAACGCACTGCTTTCCTGATTTGGAAGGAGCGCCTGGTCCCCGGCACGAATCCGCCCGGCGGACTTGTGTCGATGTCCGGTGAGCCGGCCAGTCTGTGAATGGTTTTTAGGTGGTTTTCCATCTGCCTCTGCGAATGCGGGCTGGCTTCCCTTATTCCACCTCAGCTACACTATGTCGGCGATTGCTGCGCAAACAAATTGGCCACGTACGCGTACACCACAATTACTCTACCACGCAAACATAGGGGCTATAGTCGTCTGGTGTAAGACGTGCCTTGCCGGGGGGGTGGGGGGGGTGGGGGGGGGTCGGGTCCACCGGGGGCCAAACCGCCGCCGCACAATAACCGTGGGTTCGGTTTGGGGCGACGGAGGGGTGAAGTGGACTGCGGTAGTCGTCGTGGGGTTGTGGACCACTGCGACTGCGGCGGGGACGGACTGCTGATCGGAATTGCGGTACCCATCGCCTTTGTCGGCGTGTGTGTCTCAATGAATGACGGGCGTGGAGAACAGTTATGCCTAGGAATTTGTTATTGTGTTCTAGATATCTGCTGAGGTATTATACGTCCTGCATACTACTTTGTTGATTTTCGAACTTCACTGACGCATGTTGCAAGCGTCTGCCACTAGAGGGCTCCGAAACGTAGCGTCTAACGTGATGCTGTCTAACGTAAAACTGTGTCGATGCCTGAGCAACAGAGTGCTGTAATCGAGTTTCTAAGTGCAGGAAACTTGTCTGCAGTTGAAATTCATAGAAGAAACTCTATCGACATCAGTAATGTGAGACACTGGGTTGGTAGTGCATGCAGTGGAGGAAACGAGAAAGCAGCGACGCAGTTTCCCAGTAAAAGACCACCGACACCAAAAAAGTTCAAGACCGTGCCGTCAGCAGGTACAGTCATTCTCACAAGTCAGGTGTGCTGCATCCGCATGTGTGCGGTAAAAACATACAACAATTAATTGGGTCTCATCTGGACCTGATATGCGTGGCGAGATAACTTAGTTATTACACTCAATTTCAACCTCAGTAGAGACAATATTTTTGTCGACTCCATTGAACTGCATGGCGCCTAATTTGTCTTTCCAATAATCATTCCAACACTCGCTATCTATCTCTGAGCTTTTTACTTCGGATAGATAAGAAACTATCAGCCTCGATTGCGGTAATGAAACCAACCTTTGCCTTGGTTTCAGCTCAAGTAATTGAGCCTTCTTCAGAAGATATACCTGATTCTACAATATACGAGAGCATGGTCTAGAAATAAAACTCGTAGACATTTTATAGAATCAGGTTTATATCTTCTGAAGAGGGCTCAAGTACTTGGGCTGAAACCTAGGTAAAGGTTGGTTTCATTACTGCAATAGAGGCTGATAGCTTCTTATATAATAGATTATCACGATTTCTGACTGGGTTGCAATGCTGAAATTACTAAAACTCTTTACTTTGGGTTTTAGCTAGCTCTCATTCCCAAAAATAATTTGTGATTAAGAAACTTCCTGGAGGGCAGTACATTCGGGAACTTTGTTACGAATACTTCGACAATCTGCTGACAAAACTTTCACGCCCGCATCTCGTGGTCGTGCGGTAGCGTTCTCGCTTCCCACGCCCGGGTTCCCGGGCTCGATTCCCGGCGGGGTCAGGGATTTTCTCTGCCTCGTGATGGCTGGGTGTTGTGTGCTGTCCTTAGGTTAGTTAGGTTTAAGTAGTTCTAAGTTCTAGGGGACTGATCACCATAGATGTTAAGTCCCATAGTGCTCAGAGCCATTTTTTGAAAACTTTCACAACGGAGCTGTCTTTACGCAGAACGCGGTCTCATTACCCCATATGCACATCGACTGCCGAGGGTTCATGAGAGGATGTTTGACACCCTTCTTTCCTAACCAAAGGACCCCAATCAACTGTGGGAACGATGCTGCAAATTGCGGGCTCTGCTCGCACCCTGTGGGCGAGGCCAGCAGTCTTTACCACCTAAGCCAGCCGCTCTTACGAATTGAGAATCGCTTCAGGACCCATGCGAGAGGTGTCGTTGGTGCTGTACGCTCGATAGCCGCAGACAAGGCCGTTTCCACATCTCGGATGAGGCACCGCAGCAGACATACCGAGTGCACATTGGCTTCCTTTCCAGCCCTTGACACTGACTTCCCAAGGCGATCCATAAGGTGCCTAACTATGGAGTTCCCTAAAACTAGCAAACTCTTGCCCATATGATCTTGCTCGGGCTCCGCTGCAGGAACGGCCACTTGTTCACTCACGGGGTGAATACGAGAGACCATATGGCCAGCCTCCACAGTGGCCCTCCGTCTCGAGTGACGTAAATGAGTTACAACCCGCCGCTCACCCTATGGGTGCACCGCGTCGGGCGCGATAGAAGGTGCCTCGGCATTGGAGAGCCCTTGGGCTAAAAATGCGACACCTGAAGTGTACTATGCGACGCTCCAGAATCTCCGCCACCGTTACGCCTCGAGGCGGCAGCCTGAAGGCGGCAGATCGCAGCCAAAACCACATTCAACTGTTGGCGACTGCGGCCAACTCCTCCAGCTTCTGCAGAAAGCCGGCACACATCCTAAACATCCTAGCAAGACTAACTGACGCGAAAAGAGTAAAAGCTGTCAAATGCATAGGGAAGCAAGTTGTTACCCTCCTTACCTGTAATCAAGGGACGCGGATACCTCAATGAACTATGTAGCTAGCTGTTCAGAACCAACGACAATTGACCTACACACTGCATGAATTTACGCTACTGGTAATTAAAATTGCTACACCAAGAACAAATGCAGATGACAAACGGGTATTCATTGGACAAATATATTATAAAAGAACTGACATGTGATTACATTTTCACGCAATTTGGGTGCATTGATCCTGAGAAATCAGTACCCAAAACAACCACCTCTGGCCATAATAACGGCCTTGATACGCCTGGGCATTGAGTCAAACACAGCTCGGATGGCGTGTACAGGTACAGCTACCCATGCAACTTCAACACCATACCACAGTTCATCAAGAGCAGTGACTTCTGGCGTGTTGTGACGAGCCAGTTGCTCGGCCACCATTGACCAGACGTTTTCAATTGGTAAGAGATCTGAAGAATGTGCTGGCCAGGGCAGCAGTCGAACATTTTCTGTATCCAGAAAGGCCCGTACAGCACCTGCAACATGCGGTCGTGCATTATCCTGCTGAAATGTAGGGTTTCGCAGGGATCGACTGAAGGGTAGAGCCACGGGTCGTAACACATCTGAAATGTAACGTCCACTGTTCAAAGTGCCGTCAATGCGAACAAGAGGTGACCGAGATGTGTAACCAATGGCGCCCCATACCATCACGCCGGGTGATACGCCAGTATGGCTATGACGAATACACGCTTCCAATGTGCGTTCACCGCGATGTCGCCAAACACGGATGAGACCATGATGATGCTGTAAACAGAACCAGGATTCATCCGAAAAAATGACGTTTTGCCATTCGTGCACCCAGGTTCGTCGTTGAGTACAACACCATCGCAGGCTCTCCCGTCTGTGACGCAGCGTCAAGGGTAATTGCAGCCATGGTCTCCGAGCTGATAGTCCATGCTGCTGCAAACGTCGTCTAACTGTTCGTGCAGATGGTTGTTGTCTTGCAAACATCCCCATATGTTGACTCAGGGATGAGACGTGGCTGCACGATCCGTTACAGCCATGCGGATAAGATGCCTGTCATCTCGGCTGCTAGTGATACGAGGCCGTTGGAATCCAGCACGGTGTTCCGTATTACCCTCCTGAACCCACCGATTCCATATTCTGCTGACAGTCACTGTATCTCGACCTACGCAAGCAGCAATGTCGCGATACGATAAATCGCAATCGCGAAAGGCTACAATCCGACCTTTATCAACGTCGGAAACGTTATGGTACTCATTTCTCCTCCTAACGCGAGGCATCACATCAACGTTTCACCAGGCAACGCCGGTGAACTGCTGTTTGTGTATGTGAAATCGGTTGGAAACTTTAGTCATGTCAGCACGTTGTATGTGTCGCCACCGGCGCCAATCTTGTGTGAATGCTCCGAAAAGCTAATCATTTGCATATGACAGCATGTCCTTCGAGTCGGTTTAATTTCGCGTCTGTAGCATGTCACCTTCGTGGTGTAGCAATTTTAATGGCCAGTTGTGTACACTTACAGCTAACAAAACAGCGAGACTAAACTACTTAAATACCAAAACACGCAAGCCATTGAACAACTGTATTCTGTTAAGAAAACACAGGAAAAGCTAAATGCGTAATCTGCTGCCCTGGAGATAGGCGATAGCTGGCACGGAGCTGAGTGGCTAACTACGCTGATTACGACGGTCACTAGTCTCAAAATGAACAGCTGAGCGAGTACTGCGCTACTGGCAAATTGAATACACACTTACAAAAGGCGAGATTAAACGCTGAGACCCTGAGGCTGGTGGTCTACTAAATATTGACTGTTCGCAGGGGTCGTGGAATCAAAATAAAGCGGCACTGGCGACTTCTGCGGCGGGAAACTATGCTAGAAAGTAAACTCAATCAAGACAGAAGACCGAAAAATACACAAATCCTTGCAACACAAATATATAGCTTACTAGCAGTCAATCAATTACTTTCCCGTAACTAGTTTAAAATATCTTCGCCAAATGTCTATGGTCATTATTATTTCGTAACATACTGTGTTATGAGAAAAGTATGCTAACTTTCTGTTGCCACTCGAACAGCCAAACGGTTACATACTGATTGCTTTCCACATTATCGATCAGGTATTGGACAGAGGGTGCCTAATTGTGAAAGCGACCTTATTAATTAATTTATCTATTATTTCAATTAGATTAATTGTGGACTCTGAGTCATGTGGTACGTAAGTATTTTTTTACGTAAGTTATGACGCTGTTTAAGTATAAAACCAATTCCGAATATGTAGAAAGTGCAGAACGGAAGAGGTTCTTCATTAGAACAACTTGTACTACACATCCCGCCACTAACCGGTCAGATAGTTCTTCATAGACGATAGCCTTATTATTAAAAAAAAAGAAAAAAGGAAGCAAGCACTGATATATCACATTAGCCAATTGGTAAGGGAGGAGGTTACGAGTTGTGAAGACTTAAAAATTTCTTGTAAAAGAATAGTCATAAGCTGTGAAATAAGATTTGTGACGGCATTCAGTGGTAGTACATTGGTTATCACTAAATGCTGTTACACATCTGCTGCGAAGCTATTCCGCTTGTTCTACGGCTTATGATTGAGTTCTTTACCAATAATTTTTGAAATTTCACACCTTGTGATTGATCAGATTTGAAAAGCATCATCAACTGGTAGAAATTAGTAAATATCTTTCGACAGTTTGCCCCTGAGACTGTAAAAAGAAATATTGTTCAAAAATATTTACTATCGAAAACAGTCTTGATCAGAAATTATTTATTCCGGTGACCAGTTTCGACCACAACTGTGGTCATCTTCAGACCGACAAGTCATATACAAAGCTTTGATTAGAGGGTTACATACATTAAAGAAAATACATGGAGCTACAAAGCTATAAAATGATGAATTATCAATGAGTAAGAACCTCCTTCCGGTGGTAAATCATTACTGGAGAAACCAGTGCACGTCTTACTATATATACTGGAGGCTTCGCCCCCTTATGATAGAATGATGTCATTGCTAATCAATGGGTTATTGGTCGGAAAACCACGTAAAATTTCTTAGTTAAAATAACATTGACAAGAAAGAAAAATAAACACACATAAAACTTAGCTAGTTCAACAGCTATTGTCAGTTAAGAAGCGTTAAAAATGTTTAAACATATAGCACGAATGAACATCGTTTTGATAGTACATGGGTTTCCCTCTCAAAGCCTGTTAGTGAACCATTTGGAACCACTGGTTGCGATGGTGAAGTTAGACGCCGTTCCAAAAAATGTGGCAACAGGCTTCATTCCACTGAAGTTGTTGTAGAGTCGATAGGTAAACCAGTGGTTGCCATGGTCAGAATGGACGCTTCTTAACTGACAATAGCTGTTGAACAAGCTAAGTTTTATGTGTGTTTATTTTTCTTTCTTTCAATGTTCTTTTAACTAAGAAATTTTACGTTGTTTTTCGAACTATAACCCATTGGTTAACAATGACATCATTCTGTCAGAAGGGGGCGGAGCGTCCAGTATATACAGAAAGATGTGCACTGGTTTCTCCAGTAGTGATTTACAACCGGAAGGAGGTTCTTACTCATTGATAATTCATCGTGTTGTAGCTTTGTAACTTTATGTATTTTCTTTAATGTATGTTGCCCTCTAATCAAAGCTTTGTATATGACTTGTAGGCCTGAAGATGACCACAGTCGTGGTCGAAACCGGTCACCGGAATAAATAATTTCTGATCAAGACGGTTTTTGATAGTAAATGTTTGTAACAACAGTGATCACTGTTCACTCCCAAAATGTATTCAAAAGTAATTATTCAAACAATCTAGACTTGAAACTTCCTGGCAGATTAAAACTGTGTGCCGGACCGAGACTCGAACTCGGGACCTTTGCCTTGCGCGGGCAAGTGCTCATTCTGGAAACATCCCCCAGGCTGTGGCTAAGCCATGTCTCCGCATTATCCTTTCTTTCAGGAGTGCTTGTCCTGCATGGTTCGCAGGAGAGCTTCTGTAAAGTTTGGAAGGTACGAGACGAGGTACTGGCAGAAGTAAAGCTGTGAGGACGGTGCGTGAGCCGTGCTTGGGTAGCTCAGTTGTTAGAGCATTTGCCCGCCAAAGGCAAACGTCCCGAGTTGGAGTCTCGGCCCGGCACACAGTTTTAATCTGCAGGAAGTTTCATATCAGCGCACACTCCGCTGCAGAGTGAAAATCTCATTCTGGAATCTACACTTGCAGCATCTCTCATGATAATGTGTCATGTGTTATTATGAATTATTACCATCAAATATATTTTATCAATTTTTTAAAGGTACTAGCTGAGTATAAAAATTACGAAATCCATACATTGAAATATTAACTTAATGTGAAACTTTACAACTAAATAATCAAATTTTTGTTTGATGAACATTTATTTACGCTCATACCCCCGCTACAAGGAAGCATAAATATCATAGGATTAGAGAGCCTATATATGGAAGGAGAGAGAATGGCCAATTGTGATATCAACGCTGTTTGGCCGAGAGCTCAGAACGCCATGTTTTTACGTGTCTTGTGTTTATTATGGCTGAATTATAGTGCGCGGTGCTGCTGTAGGCCGATTTTAACGCCCCCTGAACCTATTCCGTGTCACAATTATTTGCAGAAAGTCTTGGTACACTTCTGCATGTCCTTCGTTCATTCATTTTACGTAATCTAATATAGAGTAAGTCGAATGTGCGGCGATGACTGTCGCATAAGATCTTCAAACCAATTTTTGTAGACTAAATTTTGACTGTTGGGGATTTAATAAATGTACTTAGTACCGCTTCCCTAATTTTAAAGACAATAAAGAGCAGTTCTGGAATGTTACGGTTAAAAATTGTAGTGAAAGTGGCTTCATGTTCCTAATGTTTCTGACAAATGAAGAAAGACGCAAACAATGCGCTGTTGAGGTTAACCCGGACGAAGGGAGGCGTAAAGGCGGTTTGTAGAGCCCGCCAAATTACTCGTTTCTGTGTAAAGTACGCATTCTTTCCTACGATGTGCCGTTTGTAATGTATAACCAATAATATTTCGTCCCATCTACAATTGCTGCAAGACTATTCAGTGTTGAAGTGCAGAACTTGCATGCTGCAAGTAGAAAAACGAAAATAAGAAACAATTTTGTTAGTCCCAAACATTTTTCATACGACGACAGTACTTGCTCTACAAACATTTACATTATTCAGTTATTGCATAACACACTCGTATCATAAGTATTTAAACACCTTGATGGCTACATGGTATAGTGTGTTGCTGCTACAGACCTTGTGTTCAAACCTTGTTCATTTTAAGCACTTTTTCTCCAATTACCAAAGTCCTTCCTCTCTGGTAATCATCTGCTAACGTGAAACATTTGCTTTACGTCTTGTGAGACATGTCTGTAGTAACATACACAGTTTACAGACCCACGTTATTTATTTACAGACTTTTTAAAAAAGTGTTGTTTATTGACATTTCCAGGGTAAATTAATGGTTGTGGAAAATGAGGGATGAGAAATATAAATCTGACGATGGGTGGTTTGTCGCTGTGTAACGAGGACAGTCAGTTACCTGTTACCTACTCGTATTACTAATACTCTGTTAGTTTAGAAACTGCAGATGTTTAGTTGTCGAAAATAATCTAAAATGAATTTGTTTTTCTGTTGTTGGTTTTTTTTGGGGGGGGGGGGCTTTCTGAATGTGAGTTTATATAAACGTTTTCTGGATTTCCATAGTCTGAGAGAAAGTTTTTATGCCCATAATCACTCACTGAAAAAAATATTATGGAAGGACGACAAAAATATGTTCAAGGCTTGTGACGGTACGTCACATAAATGGACATTTGGAGAAAGAGAAAGTGGAAAAGTAGGTTTTTATTATAAGACGTGTGATTTATAAATTATTTCAGGACTGTGTACGTGTGCGCGATGTATAACAAATGGTAAAGAACGCAAGTTATTATTATCAAAACACAAATATCGATGTAATTAACAAAACACAGTCTTTTTTGTATAATCTCTGTGTAACAGATCAGAGAGAATGGTTCGATTGAGCTATCACTCCTGTTTTTGTTTCGTCTAGCGGTAGGCCGCCATTGTAGTGCTGTAGGATAATTAACGTAAGTTTTATCTGTATTTTTGAAAAATATAATAGAAAGTGTGTATTATTGACTTAGTTGTCACCTCTCATGATAGCAACCATTAATTATAGTTAACAAAATGTTTACAGAACTTCGTAGTGCAGGGAGCTCATCTCCCCTAGCAGGATTTAGTCAGCCATTACGCTCACGATTCATGTTGTCAAATGTAAATGCGAGAGACTTCTCAGTTTTGATCTTTCATTAATTTCGAAGTTAAAATTAATTTCAGATACCAAAATTCACAGCACTGAATGAGTTCAGTAAGTTTCATTTTGGCCGCCTGACGGTAGACGAGATTCTCTGCAGTTCTGCATTGCAAATAATGAACAAGAAATATTGAAAATCATTGCATTCCGCAATATCTCAGTTAATCTTTATGTAATTTGGTACATAAATAACCAGTAGCCCCTGAGACCCATATTCATAATTACAGT
Source organism: Schistocerca piceifrons (assembly GCF_021461385.2). Taxonomy (NCBI): domain Eukaryota; kingdom Metazoa; phylum Arthropoda; class Insecta; order Orthoptera; family Acrididae; genus Schistocerca; species Schistocerca piceifrons. The sequence goes on from NC_060142.1 coordinate 118,981,490, forward strand.
TTGTGTAAGAATACGCATATTTTCTTTTGTAAATAGCAGCGCTCACGCAAACTAAGAAGGCGGTGAGTCGCGCGCTGTGTTTAAAAAATATTATATCGTTCGTACTTCGGGGCAGCAGATGTCCGCACTAGTGTTATTGCGGTATAAATTAATTAAAAGTCTCCTGCTATCCCACAGTATTTAAAGCCACCTTTGTTTTCTAGACGCAACCAAAATCATAAAATATATAATTATAAAAATAAAAATATATGTGTTAAAGTGCACCCAGACACTTACACCGTGATAGGCTTAGAGGTTACTACCTACCAGTGAAAACTGATATGGCTTTATAGCGTACGAAATTAAACAGAAAAGTTTAAAAGACACAGGAAATACAGCCATTGGCTGGAATCACTTCTACTCTCTCGTTCTGCCTGGTCTATGTCGCCCTCTGTCCCTGCTTAGTGAGACTATCTTGCGGCGAAACAACTGCGTGTCTCCCCCTCGCCACTGCAGCAGACAGCTGCTGCCCTTGGACTTCCTACTCCAACGTCATCTTCTCTTCACTTCGTTTGCGAAGAAGTGTAGCGTAGCTGAAGGTGTCTTATAGGCTTAAATAGGTTGGACATAAAAGGTGCCCATAAAATCTCTTCACCGGTTCAAAAATTCATTACACAGCAAAGGAGGAAAAAATATGTGAAATTCAATAACTCTGATCTTTTTGTGTCTCCACAGCTGAATCACGTAATGTTAGTGGTGTACTTTCGGCGTTCTGCCCAGTGGTTGTTTCCATTTTAGGCACAATTTTTCTGGACCAACCCAAACGTCTTCTGCAGGTGCTGCGAATTTTGCTGTTATATGCACGCACTGCCTAGACTCCAAAAAGACTGAACAGTTGTTGATCTATTTATAGCCGAATTCGATTGCCTACACCCGGTACGCCGTTTGGTACTCTTTAGCTTTCCAAAGCCTTTACTGATATTCCGTGAAACGCTAATTCTTCCAGCCTTTCCCAGATCTGATGAACCGAGCGAGGTGGCGCAGTGGTTAGCACACTGGACTCGCATTCCAGAGGACGACGGTTCAGTCCCGCGTCCGGCCATCCTGATTTCGGTTTTCCGTGAGTTCCCTAAATCGATTCAGGAAAAAGCTGAGATGGTTCCTTTGAAAGGGCACGGCCGACTTTCTTCCCCATCCTTCCCTAATCCAATGAGACCGATGACCTCGCTGTTTGGTCTCTTCCACCAAATCAACCCAACCGCAACGCGAACCAGACCTGATGGATATGATGTCCGGTGATATCGTAATAAATTGCGAGTCGGACGTCGAGCACTGTTTAGATTCGGATCCCCGTCACTGTTTATTAGGCTTTTTAATATCCGAGTTTAAATAATCTCCTTAATTATGCTGCGTCAGAAATCTGCCGTTGGCATCACGACACTTGTGCATCGCATTTCGGTACATGATTTTATTCGAGGTGGTGCTGGGCGACAGCTGACTTGCTCGGTTGTTTTAGATGGCTGTGTCGCTGATGTACCTCGTATGTCTCCTCGAAGTTGTGATTGTCTGCTCCGTGTAACAAACGCCACACTGACATGGCATACAATGCACACCTTGCTTTTGGAGAGCTACATCGTCCGTAACATTGTAAAGAAGATTCTTAACTTTGTTGACGGAAGTGAAATACACCGTATGGCATGTTTTCGTAGAAGCCTACCCATCTTTCGGAATATTGGGCCAGCGTAAGGTTGACAGCGGTTATTGCCACCTCTTCCTCGCTCTGTCTCAACCTATTTCTCATGCGCTTTTCGTTTTGACTGCAACGGAGGCTCAGTTTGACGATTTGAGTACACATTCCTTGGGAACACTATTCCTAGGCGCTGTAATTCTTCAGCAAGGCTCTCCTTGTCTGAAAGTGTTAGAGTTCTATTGCCCACAATGTTTAGTACTCAATTTCCTTGTCATAGATGGTTTTAGGCGTGGACATAGAGGCCAGTGCGCGTTTGTTTCTTATATTCGCTATGTCCCAGGGATCCGCCCTCTCCTCTCTAAAATTTTGAAGGTAGCTTGCCGTCTTTTCCAAGTTGCATTATGAAATTTATATTACGATGGACAGACTAACAATAGTTCACAATCCGGTTGGTATCTATTCAGCGAGTACGCATAACAACAAAACTGGCAGCACCGGAGGAATATTGCGCATGGAATGTAAACAACAACTCGGCAGAACATCCGGAAGCGCAGCGTTAATGAATCACGCCAAGAAAACATGAGAGATGCAATGTAAATGTTAACTGAAATTACGTAGCTGGGTGGTAGTGTGCTCAACTCCCAAGCAAGCGGGCCTGGGTTTCATTGCCGGCCGCGTTGGAGATTTTCTGTGCTCGGGGACTGAGTGTGTGTTGTTCTCATCATCATTTCATCCTCATAACCGGCGCGCAAATCGCCCAATGTGGCGTCGAATGAAATAAGGCTTGCAGTTGGCGGCCGAACTTCCATTTACGACAGCTGTACTTCGGGTGCATTTATTATGCAACAATCTGTTTCGTTCTAAACGAATACCTTCAGGTGACCTGCAGTTCAGCAAGACGCAGAATGGGCTAAAAGGTACTACACGACGCACATAATAAATGTTGTGTCACTCATACCATGAATTCACCAAAAGCCTTCATAACTAATTCTCGCATCGCAGTGGCAATGTGCTGTCATCAATCAAAATTAACTAGTCGCCATACTTATTGTTGAAAGTCACATTCTGCAACACAACAAACACTGCGTCATCTCTTGACCACAAGCACAGTCAGAAATACGTGCAGAGAACATACACCGGTCAGCCAGAACGTTATGACCACCGATCTACTATCGATATATACCATATCCAGGCGATAGCAACGTCACCTGACGAGGAATAACTGGTGGTTAGACACACGCACTGTGCATGCAGTATCACTGAGCGTGCTATCCGTGTGCAGAACTGGAAAGGCGCGCGATCTATCTGAGTTTGACCGAGGGCAGATTGTGGTGGCCCGGAGGCTCGGCACGAGAGTTCCGGGAACTGCACGACTTGTCGAGTGTTCGAGGAGTGCTGGGGTGAGTATCTTCAACACGTGGCGGAACGAAGGTGAAACTACGTCCAGGTGTCGCTGAGATGTCCGACCACGGCTCACCACATGTCGAACGTCGCAGGCTGGGCAGAATTGTAAAACAGGGCGGGCGGCGAACTGAGGTGGAACTAACATCAGACTTTAATGCTAGGCAGAGTGGAAGTGTGTCCACTGAACACTCCGAACGATGGGCCTCCGCAGCCGACGACGCATGCATATACACTCCTGGAAATTGAAATAAGAACATCGTGAATTCATTGTCCCAGGAAGGGGAAACTTTATTGACACATTCCTGGGGTCAGATACATCACATGATCACACTGACAGAACCACAGGCACATAGACACAGGCAACAGAGCATGCACAATGTCGGCACTAGTACAGTGTATATCCACCTTTCGCAGCAATGCAGGCTGCTATTCTCCCATGGAGACGATCGTAGAGATGCTGGATGTAGTCCTGTGGAACGGCTTGCCATGCCATTTCCACCTGGCGCCTCAGTTGGACCAGCGTTCGTGCTGGACGTGCAGACCGCGTGAGACGACGCTTCATCCAGTCCCAAACATGCTCAATGGGGGACAGATCCGGAGATCTTGCTGGCCAGGGTAGTTGACTTACACCTTCTAGAGCACGTTGAGTGGCACGGGATACATGCGGACGTGCATTGTCCTGTTGGAACAGCAAGTTCCCTTGCCGGTCTAGGAATGGTAGAACGATGGGCTCGATGACGGTTTTGATGTACCGTGCACTATTCAGTGTCCCCTCGACGATCACCAGTGGTGTGCGGCCAGTGTAGGAGATCGCTCTCCACACGATGATGCCGGGTGTTGGCCCTGTGTGCCTCGGTCGTATGCAGTCCTGATTGTGGCGCTCACCTGCACGGCGCATACGACCATCATTGGCACCAAGGCAGAAGCGACTCTCATCGCTGAAGACGACACGTCTCCATTCGTCCCTCCATTCACGCCTGTCGCGACACCACTGGAGGCAGGCAGCACGATGTTGGGGCGTGAGCGGAAGACGGCCTAACGGTGTGCGGGACCGTAGCCCAGCTTCATGGAGACGGTTGCGAATGGTCCTCGCCCATACCCCAGGAGCAACAGTGTCCCTAATTTGCTGGGAAGTGGCGGTGCGGTCCCCTACGGCACTGCGTAGGATCCTACGGTCTTGGCGTGCATCCGTGCGTCGCTGCGGTCCGGTCCCAGGTCGACAGGCACGTGCACCTTCCGCCGACCACTGGCGACAACATCGATGTATGTGGAGACCTCACGCCCCACGTGTTGAGCAATTCGGCGGTACGTCCACCCGGCCTCCCGCATGCCCACTATACGCCCTCGCTCAAAGTCCGTCAACTGCACATATGATTCACGTCCACGCTGTCGCGGCATGCTACCAGTGTTAAAGACTGCGATGGAGCTCCGTATGCCACGGCAAACTGGCTGACACTGACGGCGGCGGTGCACAAATGCTGCGCAGCTAGCGCCATTCGACGGCCAACACCGCGGTTCCTGGTGTGTCCGCTGTGCCGTGCGTGTGATCATTGCTTGTACAGCCCTCTCGCAGTGTCCGGAGCAAGTGTGGTGGGTCTGACACACCGGTGTCAATGTGTTCTTTTTTCCATTTCCCGGAGTGTACTAATGATAATACCACGACATCGGCAGCTACGACTGATATGGGAGCGTGACAAACGGCACTGGACAAGGGCGGAATGGCAGAACGCTGCTTGATCTGATGAATCCTGATACATTCCTCATCATGGCGATGGGAAGGCAGGGGAGCAGTTCCTTGTCACCTGTACTACTGGACGCACACAAGCTGGCGGCGGCTCTGGGGAACATCCACGTGGGCATCCATGCGTACAGTGGAGCTCGTGCAAGGCTCCATAACGGCCAAGGAGTATCGGACGCTAGTTGCAGACCACGTACACCCCTTCAAGACGATCATGCTTCCCGACGGCAGTGGCATTTTTTGACAACACAATGCTCCATGTCACAAGGCCAGGAGTGTGATGAAGAGGTTCGAGAAACACTTTGGCGAGTTCTGTTTCATGTGATGGCCCCGCAGCACGCCGGACCCGAATCCTATCGATCACATCTGGGGATGTGATTGAACGTGCCGTCAGAGCTCATCACCCCCTACCCTGGAATTTATTGGCATTATGGGACTTGTCTGTGCAGATGTGATGCTTCCATGCTGCGATCCGTCACAACTGATATCCCAGCCAAAGGATGACATACAGGCTATTATGAAGGCAGTCGTAGTGTTCTGGCTGACCAGTGTAGAAGCTTGTTACGCCGTACTGCACTGTCGAGGCAATGCTGCTCAGCAAAAGAAGTAAACATGTAAGCAGGCTTCCTGCTTGGCTTCTGCCGAGAGCGACATACCTGACTGTACAGTTCCACAATCTTTTCAGTCACTACCTGTAACCTTGTAGATACAGCCTCAGCTTAAAAATAAATTTCCAAATAAAATAATACACCATTTACAAATTGAATGTGTAAAATAAATTTTTTAAACGGGCAAATTACTTCATTTATATTACGTTCTACATCCTTCACGGTAGCGCTTCTGTCGTCTCCAAAAAGAATATTTATTTTTTCAGCCTTCTGGTATGTTTAGTGACTGACCATCAAAACCATCGGATCCAGAACAGAACCATGTGGCTTGCCCCTTCCCCCCCCCCCCCCCCCAGCCCTTTCGCAGCCCAATCAGACTGAAACCTCTTCTCCGTTCGTTGACAATGGATAGCAACCCTCTGCATCCCAGTTTGTAGACAGGAAGTGAATCGTTGTTCACCTTTTTCCCCAATCCCACAATGTACCACATTTTGCGAAGGTTACGTGTTCCACACAATCAAACGCTTTCCTTAAATCAAAGAAAATACCTACTGTCTTCAACCTATCATTATTGTTGTTGTGGTCTTCAGTCCTGAGACTGGATGCAGCTCTCCATGCTACTCTATCCTGTGCAAGCTTCTTCATCTCCACGTAACTACTGCAACCTACATCCTTCTGAATCTGCTTAGTGTATTCACATCTTGGTCCCCCTCTACGATTTTTACCCTCCACGCTGCCCTCCAATAGTAAATTGGTGATCCCTTGATGCCTCAGACCATGTCCTACCAACGGATCCCTTCTTCTAGTCAAGTTGTGCCACAAGCTCCTCTTCTCCCCAATTCTATTCAATACCTCCTCATTAGTTATGTGATCTAATCTTCAGCATTCTTTTATTCTCTTCTTATGCAAACTATTTATCATCCACGTTACATTTCCATACATGGTTACACTCCATACAAACAGTTTCAGAAACGACTTCCTGACGCTTAAACCTACATTCGATGTTAACAAATTTCCCTTCTTCAGAAACACTTTCCTTGCCATTACCAGTCTACATGTGATATCCTCTCTACTTCGACCATCATCAGTTATGTTGCTCCCCAAATAGCAAAACTCATTTACTACTTAAAGTGTCTCATTTCCTAATCTAATTCCCTCAGCGTCACCCGACTTAATTCGACTACTTTCCATTATCATCGTTTTGCTTTTGTTGATGTTCATCTTATATCCTCCTTTCAAGACACTGTCCATTCCGTTCAATTGCTCTTCCAAGTCCTTTGCTGTCTCTGACATAATTACAATGTCATCGGCGAACCTCAAAGTTTTTATTTCTTCTCCATTGGCTTTTCTTTTGTTTCTTTTACTGCTTGCTCAAAATACAGATTGTTCAGCAATTATTTCACACACGGAGGGATACTCTGCATTTTCTGTGGATATCCTTTTCTCTGAAGCCAAAGAACGTTTCTGGCAGCAAATTATGTACTGAGGTGTACTGCTACTATCCTACACAAAGATTCCTCAAAACGTCAAGAAAATATATGTAAGTAACCGGAGGAATTATAGGCCCACATCACTGACGTCATTTGCAGTAAGGATTTTGAACATATACTGCGTTAGAACATTATAAATTACCTCGAAGGAAACAATACATAGACACATAGTCAACACGGAATTAGAAAATATCGTTCATGTGCAACAGTACTTTAGTCAAATTAAAATTACTTGATAACTGACGTGTATCACTTGGTTCTGCAGTGTTGCCACATCAGTTGTCACTCAGTTAAAGGTGACATGCAAGCATCGCGCGTAGCTTCACAAGTGCTGGAATGCTGTTGAAGTAATCAGGAGAAATGTTGGAGGCTGCTGCCATCAGGTATGGTGGAAACTCAGTATGAGTAGTCCACAGCTGATGTTTAATGACCGATGACTAAACTGCAGTAGACACAGCGATTTGTAGTTCTGAATTTACACTCGTTTCCTAACCTAACTACAACCTCTTGATGTGCAGTTTACCTGAGGAAATGGCGGTCAACGACCTGTGGCAGGACTATTAATTAGGCTCGCTTAACTCACTGTGATAGATGCTGACTTATTCGAGGAAACTCAAGACATAAAAAATTCAGTTTTAACACTAAAAGAAAATTATAACATTTCACTTTTCCTATGTAAGCTGAAGCGATATCGACCGATGAGCAAGCCTGGTTGGAGCTCATTTACAGGTTAAGGCTGACACAACCCGACTACAAACGAAAAAAATAATAGGAAGAAAAATAAGAGCAAATAGAAAAGTCAACAAAGTAATGAAAGGTGATGTGACAAAAGATAAAAACAAAAAAATTACATTGAAACCAATTAACTGTAAATAGCAATACCATGAGGTCTTTTCATAAATATTTGAAAATAAAGAAATATTATCACCCAACGACAATAGAGCTCATGACACTCTGTTTATCCTGCTGTAACTTTACCATCTCCCTACAGAGGACAATTGGGTTTCACGGTCATATTTATTTGTCTATAGAACCTGTCTTATGACGTTGACCTAGTGATCGGACTGACGTGCACGGATTGTCTGAGTAGGACGGCTCGCACAGGTCGTACTATGTTCAGGTGCTCCAAGGTGAATGGAGGAACTGTAACAGTGCAAACAAATTAGTGACACACAAATATTTACTTCACTGTGCTGCAATACTTCAGTAGTACAGTGGCTCACTGGATGTGTTTGCGAACAAATACGACATAGCAGTGGCCTTTCAAGGTATACATTCTGAATACAATGTCAACAAGACTATGTTTGTACTGAGCACCACACTGGCAATCATTGTGGTAAACATTTCTCCTTATGTGAAGGCTATAAGCGACTCGACTTGTAGATTAAGTCTCACAGGCTGTTCTCCACTGCAAACTGTAGGTACAAGCTGCAACCCTGTAACTCCGTACCAGAACTGTTGTACACCAACGCTGAACATGAACCTGTTGCTGACTTTGGCCGACACTAATCACAATGCAGAAGTCTATCTCATTGGCGGCAGCATGGAGGTTGCTGACTGGGCCACACTTGTGATTGGCGACGAACTACAAGGCACATCCATGGCGCCAGTTGCAAACTGTTTCAGCGTGCCAGCTCCAGCTGCGTCCATTGGCGCGGACACAACAAAGACGATCTCTGTGATGCAGTAGTACGTGGAGAATGCCATGGCTGCTAGATGCACAGACAGCAGGGCATATGTGGGGAGAGCGGTAGTGGTGGGGGTGACGTGTAGGCACTATAGGGGAAATAGCAAGCGATGGAGGGGAAGTGCCGTTCTAAACTGAAGCCTACGCTCACATTTTCTGTAAATATTAAATTGGCGCCCTCCACGCCAACGCTTGCATTGTGGCCGTTCAAAAATATCTACCGTCACCTCTGCTTTGGTTAGTATCTAAACATAAATTCGACGAAAACTCAGCGACTTATTTTCGCCTGGTTTGTTAACCATTTGTAACATCCGGTGATGCATCATGAGTGGCGAATTTTGAGTAAAACCTACACATTTCTCCGGCTGAAATGTTAAAATCTGCTTCTTTTGCCAAACCACGGGGGAGTTTACACATTCTCACCTCGCTAACGTGTTGTGCAGACGCAGTCGCAAAAGAATTCTGAAAAAAAGCGGTTTATTAAGTTTATTAATTGAGGGGGTGAGGAAAAGTAAGGTCGGTAACTTATGAAAAAGCGTTCGGTACAAAATAAATGTGTAATGACTTCATATATGTTGTTCCAAAAGCCATAGCATTTCTCGTTTCACCAGCTGTCGATGGCTCTCAGCAATTATATTCGTTACCGAAAATGTGTGCAGTTATTGGAATAATACGGCAGTTTTACATAATACCGTTATGTCAAAATACTGTCCTCTTTCCGTGGTATCATTTTCCAAAATCCCATCGCAATATATGAAATCGTTTATGAAATATGAGGAAAGTTGTGGATATTTCACTCACGCTTTATCGCTGGCGCGGCACAATCGCAAATGAGTGTGCTGGATCAGATCAGTTTTCTTGAGATTGGTGACATACATACTTCTACCCAAGTCTAAAGAAAAATTCAGTATGTTAACTAAATTTCTAAAGCTACAACATATTACATAATATGCACCAAACGCAAAATCATAGCGACTTCTATTTTTCATTGCACACTTGTCCGAATTTCTCGTAATGTCTTACTTTCTTTTAAATATCACAATCACTATCACCATTAACGAAATGATAGGCACGTTATCGTGAACCTGACATATAATTCTGCAAGTAAGGCAAAAAATAAAATTCTTTAGCGAATAGTATCTGTAAAATCGTTTGAGAAAGATTGCCGGGTGCGTGCCTCGATTCTATCATAAGTGACTGGCCGTGAGGCGGAAAACACTTACCGACCTTCCCTTCCGAACAAACAAATGAACTCGCCAAGCGCTTTGACGAAAACTGGTCACTGCACATCAGCCACCATTTCGTACGCGAGTTATAATAACCGAATATGTGGAGCCGAACTCCGGCTCGTGTGAAAGAATCCGGTAGTCTTTGTCTGGTGGTGTGAACGAAATGTGCGTTATTTAGTTACCATCATTTTCTGTGTTTTGTTTTGAGTGTGTTTATCATATGTGATGAAACGTGAAACAAAAGGACCCAAGATCCAGAATCCAAACACAGCAATTAAAAAAAGCCATACAAGAACTGGAAGCGGAGTGACCGTTTGTTGTGGCAACGGCGAACAGTTCTGGCGTGACATTGAACACACTGATTGGAGGGAGACACTTCCAACACCTGAAAGTCAACTATCAAGTAGTTTTAATCGGACTATAGCTCTTCATTCTCACCTAGAGTAATGAGTGCTACTGACAGGGAATCTCAAATTAATTCTGTGTTTCTCGATTTCCAGAAAGCTTTTGACACCATTCACAAGCGGATTCAAAGTGCATAGCTTCGGAGAATCGTCTCAGTTGTGCGATTGGATTAGTGATTTCCTCTAAAAAAGGTCACAGTTCGTAATGACTGACACAGAGTTACCGAGAAAAACGGAAGTGATATCTGTCGGTTGCAAAGGAGGGTTTTAGAGGCCCTCTGCCGTTCATAATCTATGCAAATGTTTTAGGAGACACTCTGAGCGGCCATCTTAGACTGTTCACGGATATAGCTGTCATTTACCGCCTAATACATACATCAGAAGATGAAAATAATTGCAAAAAAACTGGTTCAAATGGCTCTAAGCACTATGGGACTTAACATCTGAAGTCATCAGTCCCCTAGCCTTAGAACTACTTAAACCTAACTAACCTAAAGGCATCACACACATCCAGGCCCGAGGCAAGATTCGAACCTGCGACCGTACCAGCAGCGCGGTTCCGCACTGAAGCGCGTAGAACCGCTCGGCAACAGCGGCCGGCAAACAATTGCAAAATAATTCACATGAAATATCTCTACGGAGCAAAATGTGGCGGTTGGTACTAAAAATAATGATAATGTTGCGGGGAAGGTGAACCAAAGGCTACATTTTACTGGCCGAATACTTAGGAAATGCGGCAAACCAACTAAAATGACTGCCTACTCCTGTAGAGTATTATTGTGTGGTATGGAATCCTTACCAGAGAGGGTTGATGGAGGATACCGAAAAAAAATCCAAGAAGGGCAACTCGTTTTGAATTATCGCGAGGTGAGAAGAGTGTGACATGGATACGATACGCGAGATGGGGTGGCAGTCATTAAACCAAAGCCGTTTCTCGTTGCGGCGAGGTCCTTTCACGAAATTTTAATCACCAATTTTCTCCCCGCACAAGCGAAAATATTATCTCGAAGCGCACTTACGTAGTGAGAAAAGATTGTCGTAATGAAATAAGGGTGTTGGTTTCTACACAGCGCTGTTTGAGGGTGGAACGGTAGGGAAATAGTGTCAAGGTGGTTCGATGAAACCTCTTGTAGGTACATCAATGAGAATTGCATAGTACTCTATAGACATAGCCGTATTAAATGTATATAATTAAAAAAAAAACAGTCTTTATCGCAAATTTCTTTTGATCTGAGTAACCCGTCAATCCTTAAGGATCATCTTCAGACTCCAGAAAGGCAGGTGGACTTCCATGGAGCAGCTTGCTCCATGAAAGTCCACCTGCAGTTCTGGAGTCTGAAGATGATCTTTAAGGATTGAAACCGGTCACTCCGATCGAAATAAATTTGCGATCAAGATTCTTTTTTAATTATATATATTTAATTATATTGTATAAAATCGCTGATAAAGTTTTCAAAAAAATTATAGCCTTGTTGTTCATACAGTAAAATTGTGGCGTGAAGCTGTGTTCCTAATTCTGTTCAAGACAGCTGCATTAGTTGTCCGGTCTCCCCATACGATCTTCGGCATTCTTCTGTACCACCACATGTCCAAAGCTTCTATTCTTTTCTTTCCTGTACTGTTATAGTCCACGTTTCACCCCGTACAAGGCTACTATCTACACAAACATTTCTAGTATCACATTTAACACACAAAATTTTTACTGTTACGGTTATACCTCTCCCTACCTGGATACGTTTACTTGCTATGCAGTTATTGCAACGACTGCATCGTTAATATTAAAAAAAAAGACACGTACAGAAGGGTTGTAGCAGTCTTTCTTTGCTCGTGTCACCCAAGAATCGAAGCAGGTAGTGGATGCGGTGTATTCCATTGCTACAATACTAAGTGCCCTCCACAACGCACCGAACGCTGTTTATGAAAGAACAGCTATCGATGTAGCATCTGTACTCGATTGTGGCTCTCCAATCCTGCGCTTCCGAATACGGGTCAGCAGCTGTATCCACTGTTGCGCACCTCTATGCGAATGGAGCTGACAGGCTGTCAGTTCCACCCCGGTGGTCGTGTTCCGGATGCATTTCCCTTCCTCATTGACGAGTCAACGGGACGTAAAACACTGACTATCGAGTGACACATCTACATCTACGTCCATACTCCGCAAGCCACCTGACGGTGTGTGGCGGAGGGTACCTTCAGTACCTCTATCGGTTCTCCCTTCTATTCCAGTCTCGTATTGTTCGTGGAAAGAAGGACTGTCGGTATGCCTCTGTGTGGGCTCTAATCTCTCTGGTTTTATCCTCATGGTCTCTTCGCGAGATATACGTAGGAGGGAGCAATATACTGCTTGACTCTTCGGTGAAGGTATGTTCTCGAAACTTCAATAAAAGCCCGTACCGAGCTACTGAGCGTCTCTCCTGCAGAGTCTTCCACTGGAGTTTATCTATCATCTCCGTAACGCTTTCGAGATTACTAAATGATCCTGTAACGAAGCGCGCTGCTCTCCGTTGGATCTTCTCTATCTCTTCTATCAACCCTATCTGGTACGGATCCCACACTGCTGAGCAGTATTCAAGCAGTGGGCGAACAAGCGTACTGTAACCTACTTCCTTTGTTTTCGGATTGCATTTCCTTAGGATTCTTCCAATGAATCTCAGTCTGGCATCTGCTTTACCGACGATCAACATTATATGATCATTCCATTTTAAATCACTCCTAATGCGTACTCCCAGATAATTTATGGTATTAACTGCTTCCAGTTGCTGACCTGCTATTTTGTAGCTAAATGATAAAGGATCTATCTTTCTGTATATTCGCAGCACATTACACTTGTCTACATTGAGATTCAATTGCCATTCCCTGCACCATGCGTCAATTCGCTGCAGATCCTCCTGCATTTCAATACAATTTTCCATTGTTACAACCTCTCGGTACACCACAGCATCATCTGCAAAAAGCCTCAGTGAACTTCCGATGTCATCCACCAGGTCATTTATGTATATTGTGAATAACAACGGTCCTATGACACTCCCCTGCGGCACACCTGAAATCACTCTTACTTCGGAAGACTTCTCTCCATTGAGAATAACATGCTGCGTCCTGTTATCTAGGAACTCCTCAATCCAATCACACAATTGGTCTGATAGTCCATATGCTCTTACTTTGTTCATTAAACGACTGTGGGGAACTGTATCGAACGCCTTGCGGAAGTCAAGAAACACGGCATCTACCTGTGAACCCGTGTCTATGGCCCTCTGAGTCTCGTGGACGAATAGCGCGAGCTGGGTTTCACATGACCGTCTTTTTCGAAACCCATGCTGATTCCTACAGAGTAGATTTCTATTCTCCAGAAAAGTCATTATACTCGAACACAATACGTGTTCCAAAATTCTGCACTGATCGACGTTAGAGATATAGGTCTATAGTTCTGCACATCTGTTCGACGTCCCTTCTTGAAAACGGGGATGACCTGTGCCCTTTTCCAATCCTTTGGAACGCTACGCTCTTCTAGAGACCTACGGTACACCGCTGCAAGAAGGGGGGCAAGTTCCTTCGCGTACTCTGTGTAAAATTGAACTGGTATCCCATCAGGTCCAGAGGCCTTTCCTCTTTTGAGCGATTTTAATTGTTTCTCTATCCCTCTGTCGTCTATTTCGATATCTACCATTTTGTCATCTGTGCGACAATCTAGAGAAGGAACTACAGCGCAATCTTCCTCTGTGAAACAACTTTGGAAAAAGACATTTAGTATTTCGGCCTTTAGTCTGTCATCCTCTGTTTCAGTACCATTTTGGTCACAGAGTGTCTGGACATTTTGTTTTGATCCACCTACCGCTTTGACATAAGACCAAAATTTCTTAGGATTTTCTGCCAAGTCAGTACATAGAACTTTACTTTCGAATTCATTGAACGCCTCTCGCATAGCCCTCCTCACACTACATTTCGCTTCGCGTAATTTTTGTTTGTCTGCAAGGCTTTGGCTATGTTTATGTTTGCTGTGAAGTTCCCTTTGCTTCCGCAGCAGTTTTCTAACTCGGTTGTTGTACCACGGTGGCTCTTTCCCATCTCTTACGATCTTGCTTGGCACATACTCATCTAACGCATAATGTACGACGGTTTTGAACTTCGTCCACTGATCCTCAACACTATCTGTACTTGAGACAAAACTTTTGTGTTGAGCCAACAGGTACTCTGAAATCTGCTTTTTGTCACTTTTTCTAAACAGAAAAATCTTCCTACCCTTTTTAATATTCCTATTTACGGCTGAAATCATCGATGCCGTAACCGCCTTATGATCGCTGATTCCCTGTTCTGCGTTAACTTTTTCAAATAGTTCGGGTCTGTTTGTCACCAGAAGGTCCAATATGTTATCCCCACGAGTCGGTTCTCTGTTTAACTGTTCAAGGTAGTTTTCAGATAAAGCACTTAAAAAAATTTCACAGGATTCTTTGTCCCTGCCACCCGTTATGAACGTTTGAGTCTCCCAGTCTATATCTGGCAAATTAAAATCTCCACCCAGAACTATAACATGGTGGGGAAATCTACTCGAAATATTTTCCAAATTATCCTTCAGGTGCTCAGCCACAACAGCTGTTGAGCCAGGGGGCCTATAGAGACATCCAATTACCATGCGGTATCTCGAGCTGCCATCGGCCTTAACCTCAAGCTAACATCTGCTCTCGGTCAACAGTATTTCACCCTTCGGTCATGAACTGTGCATTTGACTGGGTGAAATATTAGACTACCAGAAGATTACTTCTCGATTAACGCTCTGATTATGGATGAAAAAGAGGAGAAATACAATCAGTTAGCGAGAACACTTAAGATACAGGGTTCATAGAACTACAAAAACTGATTATCGAGAGCTAATTGTCAAACAGTTCAGAACTTTAGCTTACTTTCCGTTTTACGTCGCATCGCTTGTTGGCGTGGTGTAGCAGGTGAAGTATGACGTGTCTTTTTATTGGAACTACTATAGGACCATAATCGATAGTCGCTGGAGCAACATTGAATGCTATCAGACGTCACTGTGCAACGTTGGGTATTAGAGATGAGTACTGCAAATTTATTTGGTCCCAATGTGAACGACTGCTGTAGTTAGTGAGGTGTGAACAAAAATTTTAAGTACTAAGCTGCTTCTCAGCTACCTACATTGAACTACCGGAATCTGAAGTTGCTACATACGTGGTGCTGATATGGTATTTTACTGGTCATGTTCATTTTCGACAGATAACGTTACATTATCTATTGAGCTCCATATGAGAATAACATGTGGTGACAACATACACTAGGATATACAGGGTGATTCCGTGATGATGTTACAGACTTTCAAGGATAATGGAGAGGGATAATGTACCACTTTGACGTAAGATCCACTAGTCCAGTAACGACCGAGTCGAAATACGTAGCCAAAATCTACTCAAGTTATGCCTTAGGCTCGCGCATCGCTCAAACTAAGTGTCTAAGTTTCCGAACCCTCAACATGACATACAGAATTCCAGCTGAATATTCCACAATAGCCCCAGATGATTTCCCCTGTTAGAATAGTAATGGCGCGCGTAACTTTATGTGGAAGAGATCTAAAATCCTAAGTTTAAGGTACTGTAATAATGAATTCTGTTTATCTGCTCAAATTGCTACATCTGCAACTGTTGTTCAAAATGATGTCCCCCAGTGTCATTGCAGGCATGGCATTATCACATGAACTCCTATCGTATCTGTTCTAATGTCCCTGATGTCGTTTACACAGCACCACAGGCAGCGAGAATTCTTGTCAGCGGATCCTATTCAGTCGCAAGATCTTCTTGTAAGCAAGACTTTTCACATGGCCCAACAAGAAGAAATCAAGTTAGGAGAGATGAAGTGAAGGTGCTGGCCACGAAACAGGAGCTGTTCTTCCTGTCCGCTTTGCATGACATGTCTGATCCAGGTGTTCACAAACCAACTGGACGAAGTGACGTGGGGTTCCATCATTTTGGAACAAGATCCGTCGGCGAATAACAGATGGGATATGCTCCAGCAACCGTACAATCTTAAGGTCAAAAGCACCGGTACGTGTATTCCACTGTCAAAGTTATCAGAACGGTTTCCGATTATAACTTTTCACTCGGTTGTTTCTGGAACAAGATCACTTACCTCTGACTGATGCATTTACCCTTGTCTATTTTCCCTGAAAGTTTGTAACAGCATCACGGTATCAACCTGCGCGCTTTCAGCATTTTGCATCTGATTGGGACGTACCGCACCTCACCTCACTCTAAATCATGATCTATGTGAGTCTTAATTGAGGCGCTTCAGAATTCAGGGAGGTGCATTCATTGCTGACGGTCATGTGTTCAGACGAGCAGGCCGCGGCGGCATATGATGGAGGTCCGCTCAGGGAAAAAAGAGCGAAGTGTCTCGAGGGTTCTGGAAGCTTGATACATAATACTAACAGGGGTAGCAGGTATAGCTAGGGACACACCTACTGCTGAAGCAACTCAGACCTAGGTTTTTGTTAGTTCGCTGAATATTGTCGAAGTATGGTCGTGGACAGTCGCATAAGAAGTGACTGATTGGTGTTTGGAAGTTATACAAGGGATATGTTTTTTTTTTCAGTATCCTATCGATAGCGAAATGGAAACCACAATGATAGTAAAAAATGTTGTATTTGCAACATTTAGCTACACCTTCCAGATATTGTCTACATAGTCGCCACTGTAGTACGCATTTGTCACCGTGTGATACCAACTCTACAATAGTCTCGCCTCACAAGGCAGCCGCCTGTGATTTTCGCCGTTTCCGTAGGCTGGTCTGCAGCTCGTTGTCTATGCCAAAATGCTGTCCTCGTGGGTAGCAGCGCATGTGAGCGAAGACATGAAATTCAGAGGGAGCCGCCCGCATCTCGTGGTCGTGCGGTAGCGTTCTCGCTTCCCACGCCCGGGATCCCGGGTTCGATTCCCGGCGGGGTCAGGGATTTTCTCTGCCTCGTGATGGCTGGGTGTTGTGTGATGTCCTTAGGTTAGTTCGGTTTAGGTAGTTCTAAGTTCTAGGGGACTGATGACCATTGATGTTAAGTCCCACAGTGCTCAGAGCCATTTCAGAGGGAGCCAAGTCCTTGGTTGTATGATGCGTGCGTCTTTGTTGCACCTGCAGTATGCCGTCGATAATTGTCGCAAAGAAGGAAACGCACGACAGTTACGTTATGCTGGCTGCATGAAACCAGGCGAAACCCCTTTGGCGAGAGACATTATCTTCTAGGTATCTTTATGTTGTCACTGCGCACTCAGAACTGGAACGTGCGATGTGACTCAATAGACGCACATGCTAGAGGCACTGCGTGAAGCATCTGCTCAGAGCTTCACAGGGTTTTTAGTTTTGCGACGGATCGGAGGTTGGAAAAAAACAACTCTCGTATATTTCTTTGTGACCATAACTACAGTCTTAGACGGGGTCAGATCGAATCGGCAAAGTTTGTGTTCTGTTACACCACCTTTCACAGTGGAACTGCTAAGTAGGACTACCGTTATTCTCTTACTGTGTACATGCTCATTGTTGTGGTAGATGCATAATCACAGATGACCTTCTGCTCGCGATTTGTGGTGGAACTGCATTAGTAGTGGTGGAGAATCATGGCGTTTTAAGCGGTAAACGGTATCAGCAATTTCGCTTGAAAAGTGCAGCCTGAGGTGTCTGATGTGTTGGCAGAAGAGCCAACACCGTGTTGCTAGAAGAGGCCGAAATGTACGCGTTTAAGCTCACGCAGACTGGCGTGAGGTCTGGAACAATTAAAGGAGTTGAGTCTAATAAATAAAGTACGAAGCTCTTGGAATACTTAACTTTAATCCATAATTGGAGAACATCGCTCTTGATGATACATTAATTACAATCTCAATATAAACTGGTAATGGCGCCTTGCTAGGTCGTAGCAAATGACGTAGCTGAAGGCTATGCTAACTATCGTCTCGGCAAATGAGAGCGTAGTTTGTCAGTATAGCATCGCTAACAAAGTCGTCTGTACAATTGGGGCGAGTGTTAGGACGTCTCTCTAGACCTGCCGTGTGGCGGCGCTCGGTCTGCAATCACTGACAGTGGCGACACGCGGGTCCGACGTATACTAATGGACCGCGGCCGATTTAAAGGCTAGCACCTAGCAAGTGTGGTGTCTGGCGGTGACACCACAGTGCCTACTTCGTCAAAGCTATGTTGTCAAGATTACTGTATGGATTTGATGACTTCCATGAGGATTCTGTGAATTCTGGTGTGATATACATTTATCTTTGATTTGAAACTGTTACTGATTTCCACCGACTTAACTGGACGACACAGGACCTCATCAATAGTTTGTTTTTACCTGACGCATTGGTACCTATTCACTGGTAAACCAGCCTCTTCCGTAACACTTAATTTCATTCAAAGTTTGCGCATATATCACCAGTGGGAGCATAGCTTCAGGACGAGTGGAGATAGATAAGTTCTGTAGGATTTGACAGGTTGCATTGGCGCAGATCCGAACAGTGTTAATAATAGCAAGAGGCAGGACCCGTGCAGCACAAGGTCACCCCTCCTGTTATTCTATTAGTTAAGGCTGCCAGAGTTGTTCTCCACAGAGGCGTTGCACGTTTCAAGTCCTTTCCACGTGTCTGTCAAAATCGACGCAAAAATATCAGCGCAGAATGCGAAACAGTATTCAAGATTTAAGCAGTGTCCTAAAATGCTGCAAATAGTAATAGCTTTTCAACCAAATCTGTAATTCATCAAGAAAGAATTGTATCGATGCTAAGTTATCTACATCTGCTACCATGCCACTTCAACTGCTTCATGAAACTGGAGGGGACCAACAAGGGCAGTGCTCAAAAATGTTGAAATGTGTGTGAAATCTTATGGGACTTAACTGCTAAGGTCAACAGTCTCTAAGCTTACACACTACTTAACCTAAATTATCCTAAGGACAAACACACACACACCCATGCCCGCGGGAGGAGTCGAACCTCCGCCGGGACCAGCCGCACAGTCCACGACTGCAGCGCCTTCGACCGCACGGCTAATTCCGCGCGGCACAAGGGTAGTGTACTGGGAGTTTCAGTAACAGAGTGGTTGAGTCCAAACAACGAGCTACACCTGGACAGGACACTAATGGAGGACATGTGGAAATGTTGTGCACTTTTTGGCATGTTGTCACAGTCTGGTTGACTCCAAACGAGCTACACCTGGGGAGGACACTAATAGAGTACTTGCGCACATGTCGTGTACTTTGCCGTGTGCTGAGGTGGACGGATACACCCCGCCCTGGAGCTAGGGAGAGTAAAACAAAGTAGCAACCAAGTCGGCGTGCCACAACGGACATGATTGTGTTGCGTGTTTCACTGACGGACTTGACGCTGCGGCCATTGGATGTTCTGTTCCCCTCGCGGCAGTTTGTGTGACTTCACTTCGTGACCAAATGACGTGGCTACGGTGACTTAAGTACGCTCACAAAAGCTTACGAAGTGGTGCTGCAATGTCTACAAATAAAGGCGCAACTACCAGACAGCAGGCTCTGTCTGCTGCCTGTGACTCACTAGGACAGTACCAAGTTAGCTTGTTTAGCTTCTTCTGAGAGCTTTCATAGCTTAAATTCCTTGCCTGTTTTTCTAGTTAAGAGGGATCGCGCTTCAGTAACAGTAAACTGCATATTGGCGAAGTCCATAGTTCAGTTGTCATTTATTTTAAACGGCCAGCAGGACAGCTCGGTAAGGCGCCAGATTCCGTTGGTGACACAGCAGCAATTTAGCAATTTAGATTTTTAGCTTTTTCGGTGTGCTTCTCTAGTTTCATTCTTAAATTACCAACACTAGGATGGATAGAATATGTGCATGCTGTGTTCGGACGTAGGAGGAGGTGGCCGCAGCTCGAGAACAGTTGAAGTCCCTTTTGGCCATGATCAGCGGTCTTCACGCTGCTGCCTTGGAATGTTGCAACGGCAGAGGATCTGGCACATCAAATGACACAACTCAGTTGTCTATTGCTTCACCCAGAGGCTCTACTGCCGAGGCACCTTGCAGTGCACTCGATGGGAGGGATCCGCCCAGCTGCAGTTGTGTGTCAGGTTGTAACGTTTTCGTGTCGCTCGAGGCAGTGTATCAATGTGAAGGTTGACCATCTGGCCAGGTGACTGCTCCTTGAGCAAAGTCCAAGCAGGCACACGGGTCAGAGGTTTACTTTTTATCTGGTGCTCCAATGTTAGTTGCGTTATAGAGCTCCTTAGCAAAATAGCGTCCAGGGCTATAAAAAGTGCAATGTGCGCCTGGTTCGTCTGCTGGAAAGAGGCAGGAGGTTATCAGAGATGTGGAGGAGTCTGTCTGCGGCTGTTGAGGGGACAGGGTGTAGTCGTCTGCAAGGTGTGGCCCACGTCAGCACCAATGACATCTGCTCCTTGGTTTCTGAAGGCATCCTCAGTTCATAAGAGCAGTTCACAGAAGTCGTCAAAATGGCTGGCCTCACCGTCGGGAATCAAGTCAGAATTTGCAAGAGTTGATTGGGGCCCTTCAGGTTGGAGACAAGTGGAGGGTATCAACAAAAGGTCGGTCCTATGACGATCTTGGCTGCTCATTTCTGGTCCTTGATAGCTCGAGCTCGGGGGGAAATATAGCTACTCAGGTAGCACAATACTTGCATGGCACACGAGTTGGAGGGGGGGGAGGGGAGGGGGTGTTGAACAGCTGTAGTTTCAGGTCGTCAGATGATGAACGCTCACCAGTGGATGTGCAGAGAATGCAACCAGCCTGCATACAAAGTAAAGACTCTGCGATTGCCCTCCAGGAAAAATTGGCACACTGAGATTATTGTCGGAAGTGAGAGATGTCTGAAACCCAAATTAGGAAGCTCCAAAATATGTAACGATGAATGGAACGTGTAGATCGAAAAGAAAGATTAGGCACCATAGGAAAGTGTTCAAATGGTTCAAATGGCTCTGAGCACTATGAGACTTAACTTCTAAGGTCATCAGTCCCCTAGAACTTAGAACTACTTAAACCTAACCAACCTAAGGACATCACACACATCCATGCCCGAGGCAGGATTCGAACCTGCGACCGTAGCAGTCGCACGGTTCCGGACTGCGCGAGACCACTGCGGCCGGCTAGGAAGGTGTGTGTCCATTGCAGTCGACAAAAGTGTTGTCTATAAATGTCGAAATTGACTAACTGTTGAAAGCTGTCAACTGTGGTTGACAAATCTCTTAGCTGTCGCTGGATGACTCAACAGAGAGGCAGATAGCTCCCCATCAACTCAGATTTTGGGATGAATCTGTAGAGCAACGGAATAACGATAACAGGGCGCCCTTGTGATTGAGTCCTGGGTGCTGAATCTTTTACAAAGTATTAAAAATTCACTAACCAGATGCTGAAATGAAATATCATTCCGAATTGACCCCAATTTATTACAATATTCCCCAGAAGATGAAAAACAACGAAAAAATAACAGTTATCGTGACTGATGAAGCAAAGAGAAAGGAAAACTGCGGTTTTTCAATGTAGAACAATTGTAAACGAATGACTGGTTGTTTCCACAAGGACTATGTGGAAAGGAAATGATGATCGTCCCTCCAAGAATTCAGAAGAAAGCGTAACCAGGGATGGGCGTTCAGTGCTTCCTCTGACAATGCCAGAATGATACATGGGAAACAAGCAGTTACGATAAAGTTTTCATGATAAAATGTATAACATGAATTTAATGGTCACTGACGAGCCCTAGGCTCTCCATCCCAATGCAGTCATCGCAGAACAAACAGACACCTTACAGCTCTCATTCCAGGAGCGCCTATGCTGCGAGTTCTACCATCATTCATGAGCTGGAGAGTTGGACACTCATTGCAGGATGATCCGCTGATCACCACTACACACAGGTCGTCAAATGACGCAACGTCTCACGGGAAAATCTGTCTATACAATTTTGGTAAACATTTTTGGAAAACAGTGATCAATAGATTATTATATTTTGACTAAAGTTCAGTCTTGATAACACCATTTATGTTTCAATGGTATAGGTAACCGGATTCGGTTCTTTTTACATAACCATCATCAGATCCATGGCTACGAAGTTAACTCCGTAGCAGCTGAGGAGCTCCGCCTATCATCCTACGGGAGCCATGGGTCTGATGATGGTTATGTAAAAATAACCGAAACCGTTTACCTATATCTTCGAAACATAAATGGTGTGATCAAGACTGAACTATAGTCAAAATATAATAAATCTGTCTATCTTCCACTGCATCTCCACACCAGAAGATGAAGTTCCCCAGGTGTGATTCCCATTCCATTTGGCAGTCTGCAGCGAAGAGCAGTCAATCCTGAAGTGTGTTTATAACACTAGCATCGTTATACGTCACTCTTCCGTAACAACGTAACCTCAAGTCCTGTCATGGGAAAAGCCACGTATAACATTAGCCTACCGTGACATAAGCTAATGTTACCGTCTGAGAGGATTTTGGAATTTTGACTGCGTGTTTGTTTAACGGATAAGGGTATCGGACTGTAATTTTTAATATATTGCAATTTAACAGAAAAACTAAACAGGCTACAAACTTTGGGATTTAATGAAAGTAGTAAATTTCGTATACGAATGAAGAAACGAACGGTCGCCAGCCCAATTATGCACATGAATTTGGAAATATATTTTTAAGAAAAAATGAATATTAGTTGTTGAAATGACTTCCATTAAAATTCTCTTTGAACAGCACACACGATACAAACGGACACAGGGCAATCTAAGTAGTTACCAACAGTAACACTAGTTACTAATAATGCAAAAACCAGTAATCATAGAAACCAAAATTGTACCCAACTCATAATAATAACAGCTACAATCACAATCATTGCGTGAGTCAGTACCGAGATGTTACTGAAGGAAACAGAGAACTAAAGTTGGACATGGGCGACTCTAACTTAACTGACATGTAACAACTAGTAACAAAAATAAAAATAAATATAATATCACAATTACGCTGTTTATAGGCCGATTTAAAGAGATATATCAGCTTTCCTTAGTAACAGTAACATTCCAATTATCTTCCTAATATGAGAAGAATATAGTGGGGACCCATAAACTGATATTGTATTCCTAGTCAAACTCTATGATTATTTCAGTAGCAAAATTCAGTTCTGAGACGTTTTTACGTGACCTAAAGGGAGTGGAAGGGCTGACCCAATAAAGTGAACATTACAATTCCAATGTGTTTATTAACTACCAAAAACAATCTCACACCAAAATTGACAGGCGCCACTCAGCAAGATTATTTAAGAAACTCTCTCATTGCATAACATCATTAGTAAACTAAGAAACCATTAGCAACGATCTCACATAAAAATTCAACAAGCCGCCACTAAGGCTGAACCTGACCATAGCTGTAACAGACCAACTCTAGTTGAGACACGCTATTTAAGACCCTTTCCATTTCCAATACTTGAACACTACATGTAAAATAACAGTGGTCACACAGCCTCAATTTTAACACGAATACTTAAAATATATTTATTAAAACGTAACTTGGGCAAACTTCAAATTACTAGACTAGAGAACCTGGCAAAGCGAACCACGAAATTATCCAAAAGCCCACTGGCTTTTGAGATGGACCTTTAGGGCATAGAAAGTTACAACTTTGTACAATCATACATGTGTAACAACAGAAGTAAGGTCCGAGCTTGTAAGGCCGAAGTTTAACCACGAACGGTGGAACCGACTGAGGGAAGTAACACTTAACTTCGAACCGTGGCTCAGTTTGCAACTCCACATCGTGTAGGCCACGGAAATGTGAATCAAGCAAACGCTACCGAAGAGGAACACAAAAGCTCAGGCGAAGTCCACCGCCCGTAAGCCAAACTTGTAATCTAAAGGGAAGCTCCGCGCTTCGGTTGCCCGCTGCCTCAGCTCACTGAAACACAGACCACACCCGACAACAGAAGGCAGAAAAACTTTCCTTAACTTTAACATTCAATATTGACCAATAAAATCTCTATAAAATCAAAGCTAAACAACAACTAATTTCACTCGCAAGTCATTTCTTTAAGTGAAACAGTACCTGATAAACGCTAAGAGTGGGAAATAAACTGGCTCACGAGAACGGACTCTCACATATTGACCACCGTGAGTGGGTCTGCAAAGCTCAACGCGGCAACCTTTAGAAATAAAAACTCAGATTGCTCGCAGAGGACATATTCACTTGGATTAACCGATATCGTAAGCCAATTAAACAGTTGCTAATGATAGCTAACGAACTAACATTCTGCAAATAGTTCAATATTATACGGACGGAGAGCACACGCTTAGCAAGAGGCGTCGAATGAAATCGAACCGACATAACATCACACGTCTTGCAACGTCTTACTGTACCAAGAGCGATCACAATCGCAGTGAACTAAGCGCTCTTAGTAACTAGCGTACTTAACTGCGTGTCTTGAAGCTGTGGCGACTTTCGAAGATGTCAGACAATCATTCGCAAGACCCTAACAGCGTGTCCCTCCGAGGAAGCGGGCACATCCACAGCTCACGAGGTTGCCGGAGAACGCACAGCGCCGGCCAACTCCCGCCGCCTCCAGTACAACCACGTGGCAACCGCTCCCGCTCTCAGGAACGCCGTCTTCCCTTCTGCCCGCCAGCCAATTGCCGACTCGCTCACCGCCGCCTTTCGTTCTCAAAGCGTTGTCTCTCGACGTCTACTCGCGGTCGGCATTCGCTTATATCCCGACCCGGCCCAAGCCCAAAAACAAACCTCTGTACTAGGAAATCGATCGTACTCATGTCAGAGATACTACTGTGGCTGGTGTCGCCAAGGCTCAAATTCAACTAAATTTAATTCTCACTTTAAATTGGAACCCTTTATGGTTTTACACTTTTCAAGGCAAATTATTCAACATTGATGCTCGATTAACATAAAAAATTCGTTCATGATAGTAATCAAAGCCAAATTAAGTTTCAAATGAGTATAACTTATTTGCGTTTTTCCATCTGTGAAGCAGGTGTTTTACACAGTAACATTTACACAGTCTGGCACTGAATTTTTGCAAAACGATACTTTGCATTAAACTGAAATCATTTTACTAACATTTTAACTAACTTCAACTCTTGGTAATCATTTCACGTTTAACGAACATAAATAAATCAGTAGTTCATCTGAAACAGGATACGCAGTTTTCTAAACACTTAGTAGGAGATCCCGCATAGGTTCATGATCAGGATAAAAGTTAGGGTTCTAAACACAGATTTATAGCACTTGGATTACAGTTAAAATGACTCACACAAATTAATTGGTCCATGCTCTGATACATATCTGTATGCATGCAGTTGGTGGAGCAGTGGCGAAGTTGTGGTGACAAGCGACGTGGCTGCTAATGTGCTCACGGCTCTTGATGTTTGAATGCTCGATACAATTTCTTCTTGGCGACGGATTTTTAATGTGCTAGAGCCATTCCTTATTGCCGAGAGTAACATGCAACAGCCAAATCCACATCCGAGGCAAAATTCCTCGCAAATCGGCTTCCAATTGCCTCCCTTGGCACCGCCGATATGTGCCGTGCAACGGCTATCCACTGACTGCGTACCGTTCCCACTAAGTAGCCGCCCAGTTCGACCACCAAAACCACCTTTTACATCGCTCCAAGCCACTTCCGTTGCGGAGGGACTTCCCTACATCTTTTACATTTTACAATACAAATGTCCTAAGCATGAACCAGTTTCAATAACATTGTTTTTGTTTGAAATATACTCATAAAAAGTCATTATTTTAGATATCACTTAGCTTTTTCTATACATAATCACAAACTTTAAATTACCTGACACAAATCAATGACCTTAACTAACAGAGACTAAACACTTCATAATTACAGACTCAAAGTTACATAATATAAACCTGCTTCTAATCGATATAAGTGTTACATGTTCTGAAGCAAAGTCACCAGAGCAGGCCACAGAGGAGAAGTCCGCCGAAGAAGGACCGTGATCTAAAATTTGCTATTTCTCTCTGCAAGCCGTAAAATCCGCGTAATAGCCAACGTTGCCAATTAGTACCCTACAGCAAATATTCTCCAATGAAGATGTTTTTGGAAAATTGCTATCATCTTTTCCTAGGAAAAGTTTAATACCCCAGCCAGTCGACTGTCTTCCAAATATACATTTCTGAGAAACTACCAACCTTGCATCCACTCTCTCATATTTCCTTAAGGTCATGCGGTAAATTACTTTCCACTACTATAAAAAAAAAAAAAAAAAAAAAAAACACCTGTCCTGACTCCTCGTGGAGTTCAACCCAGAGGCGAGAGGAATAATTTCGAACAGAGTAGAACCACATAACTCTCCACGAGAATTATATAAGTATCGCTGTCTTACAACTGGACAGTCTCTCCCTTCTCTTCTCGGAAGGTGCTCGTCGGATAAAACAGTCTGTTAAATATGCTTTGGGTGAATAGCTCGGCTAGTAAAACGGCAATTTATTCTACACCACGCGGGCTCTCGTCACAGTTCCTTTATCTTGATTTTTATCTAGAGACTAGGACCCCTCCCCCCCCCCCCAACCGTCGGTCTCAGTTTGCGGAAAACTTGCGGCGGCCGTGCGTCAGGTCCCCCCCCCCCCACCCCCACCCAAATGACAATACGTAGGTTGTAATCTGCTACCTTTGGCTACCAAACTCACGCCCTCTATTCTGTGCGGCCTCGCTTTCGAAAACGGTCTGCTACTCTGTAGGACGCCAGAATGGTGCAACGGATACCGGTCTTTGTCTCATTCCTTTCATGACTCATTCTGACCCAAGCAAGCGAGCAATAATTACCAAATGGAGAAAATTGAGAGAGGTGTTGGCGCCGTGATCCTGATAATCGTTGATATTGCCTTGACATTAGTATCAGATATCAATTAATCGGTACGAGAAATGAAACAGTATGCGATAAATTAAATCAGACGTAATATACATGAGCTGTGCCATGCCAGCAATGCTTATTTCACGGTGAAGCGATATGCAGGTGAGTAACAGGCCCAGGATAACAAAAGATATATATCTGATGTATACACATCACAAAAAATGTTTGGCATCACCCCGGTTCCCAGAACACCTGAAGGTAGACGTTGACTGTGGATATTGTATCACAGACACAGTTCCTTTGAAGGTTCAGGGGCGTCACTGAACCCGCCCAAAGCTGTAAACAATCACGCATGAGCAGTGCCTGTTAGACGGAGGAGGTCTGACAGCCGATCAGTTCCAGTCATTCCACCAGGAAGGAGGTACACAGCTCATGTTGTCTGTAGTTCAACCATGCCTAGACGGTCAATACTGCCGTTCGATCGTGTCTGCATTGTTACTTTGTACCAGAAACGGCTCTCAAAAAAGGAGGTGTCCAGGCATTTTGGAGTGAACCAAAGCGGTGTTGTTCGGACACGGAGAAGATTCAGAGAGACAGGATCTGTCGATAACATGCCTCGCTCAGACCGCCCAAGGGCTACTACTGCAGTGGATGACCGGTACCTAGGGATTATGGCTCGGAGGAACCCTGACAGCCACGCCACCATGTTGAATAATACTTTTCGTGCAGCCACAGGACGCCCTGTTACCACTCAAACCGTGCGCAATAGGCTGCATGATGCTCAACTTCACTCTAGACGTCCATGGCGACACCGTGCAGCGTGGTATAGATGAGCCCAACAACATACCGAATGGACCGCTCAGGATTGGCACCACGTTCTCTTCACCGACGCCTTCAAAGAGACAATCGTCGGAGACGCGTTTGGAGGCAACCCTGTCAGGCTGAACGCCTTAGACACACTGTTGAGCGAGTGCAGCAAGGTGGAGTTTCCCTCCAGTTTTGGGGTGGCATTATGTGCGGTCGACGTACGCCGCTGGTGCTCATGGAAGGCGCTGTAGCGGCTGCATTATACTTGAATGCCATCCTCCGACGGATAGTTCAACCATGTCGGCAGCGTTATGGGTAGGCATTCGCCTTCGTGGACGACAATTCCCGCCCCCAATGTGCCCATCTTGTGAATGACTTCCTTCATGATAACGACATCGTTAGACTAGAGTGGTCAGCATGTTAGCCAGACATGAACCCTATCGGACATGCCTAGGATAAATTGAAAAGGGCTGTTTATGGATTACGTGACACACCAACCATTCTGAGGGATCTACGCGGAGTCGCCGTTGAGGAGTGGGACAACCTGGACCAAGAGTGTTTTGATGAACTTGTGGATAGTATGCCATGACGAATACAGGCATGCATTAATGCAAGAGAACGTGCTACTGGGTATTAGAGGTACCGGTGTGTACAGAAATCTGGACACCCACCTCTGAAGGTCTCGCTGTATGGTGGTACAACACACAATGTGTGGTTTTCATGAGCAATAAAAATGGCAGAAATGATGTTTATGTTGATCTATATTCCAATTTTACGTACAGGTTCCGGAACCCTTGAAACCGACGGAATGCAAACTCGTTTTGATGTATGTATTTACCAGTCACCCAGTTCTGCCATGGAAGTTTTTAGAATCGTTCAAAGAAAGTCTAGTGTCAGTAGCACGGAAATATCCAGAGCATGCAGTATTAGGTGGAGGCGACTGTAACCCACTCAGTATAAATTCGTTGTAGGTGGTATGGACACGTTTTCCGAAAACTGTGGTGCAGCAGCTAGTTCGACGGCCCACATGGTTTCGAAATACACAGACGGAAAAAACCGCAACACCAAGGAGGAGTTGTGTGATAGAATCTAAAGTCGGTAGGCTTGTTTCATCATCTGAAAGATGTCTATTCCCATGTCGCGCCAGACGCTTAGAGCGGCGCTAGTAGTGCCACTATGAAGATGCAAATCACTTTTTATTTAAATATATGCTTTAATTGTCATGAGCGTAAGTTACCTTTGAGATTGGACGTGATGAGCTGATGCTACTCAAGAATGCCTTTGAGGCGACAAAGACGCCATTATCGACATCTCACGGAGTCTGAACGAGGTCATGTAACAGGGCTACGAGAAGTTGTATGTTCCATCTGCAATACTGCTGAAAGAATTGGCAATAATACAGCCTCTGTATATGATTGCTAGCAGTGGTGGTCACAAGAATGTACGCTAATAAGAAGACTTAGCGCCAGACGATCACTTGACACAACCTGTAAGTAGGCCGTTTATGTTTTCTCATTGCCAACGTTACGTAGCGCTCTGTATGAAAATCACTGGCTGTGCTGTGTGCAGTCTGTGGCTAGTTTGCATTGTTGTCTGCCATTGTAGTGTTGGGCAGCTGGATGTGAACAGCGTGTAGCGTAGCGCAGTTGGAGGTGAGCCGCCAGCAGTGGTGGATGTCGGGAGAGAGATGGCGGAGTTTTGAAATTTGTAAGACTGGATGTCATGAACTGCTATATACATTATGACTTTTGAACACTATTGAGGTAAATACATTGTTTGTTCTCTATCAAACTCTTTCATTTTCTAACCATGCCTATTAGCAGTTAGTGCCTTCAGTAGTTTGAATCTTTTATTGAGCTGGCAGTAGTGGCGCTCGCTGTATTGCAGTAATTCGAATTACGGAGATTTTTGGTGAGGTAAGTGATTTGTGAAAGGTATAGGTTAATGTTAGTCAGGGCCATTCTTTTGTAGGGATTTTTGAAAGTCAGATTGCGTTGCGCTAAAAGTATTGTGTGTCACTTTAGTGAATGTTTGAGTACGTTCAGTTTTGCTCAGCTGTTTGAAAAGCAAATAATGTAAGAGGTTTATCAGCACAGTAATTCAGAAATTTTTCTGAGGGGACGTTTCATATGTCGACCCTTAGCCTAGAATACCTCACTGGAATCTTCAGATTTTTTTTCTTGTAGTTTGTGCAATTAGTGCAGCCTTTGTTTATTGCTAGCGCGTAATTGTAGAGAGAATCTCCTTTGCAGTTGCGGTCTTTCATTCTTGTACAGTAAAACAGTTGTGGCATGCATGTAGATTTGCACCAATTATTTCGCAGCTGCACTTGCAATTAACGAGATATTATTTTCATGCTATGTTAATGTGTTTTCTTATTTTGCTCTTCAAATTGTGCTTTTTCTGTGTTGTCGTGTGAAATATTGTGACAATAATGGTGTGTGAAAAACGTAATACTAGGCTCCAAAGTAAACTGAGAAGTGACAGTGAAGACGAAAGCAGTGTGTTAGCGCCACCATTGCATGGGGGCTTAATTAAATATGATTGAAAATACTTTTTTAGTTTTTAGTAGCTGTTATGTCCGATTACACTGTGTCTCGTAATAGGTTGACCCTGACTAGTATTATTACGCTATGTGACTGCAAAGAACAACAACAAAGAATGATATGAAAATTTTCGTAAACACAGTTAATTAATTAAGTCCCCAGCAACTATAAAACCCACTAAACCAAAGCACAAGTATAACTGTTCTGTATGTGGGAGTGTGACTCAACGTACATCTGGCACGGTTCTTCTTCAACAAGACAAGAATTTTTAGATACCAATTATACTGACGTGATAAAAGAAAATTAGAAATACCATAATTGCTCAAGGAAAGTAGAATTACACTCTAATACAAGAACACACGCCACATGCTTTGTTGACTGAACCTGTAATGACGCATTATTTAGGACACTAAAATAAAAACAAACTGAGTTAATTACCTCATTTATATTGATGAAAATCATTCTAATCCTTACATTATATCTCAACCAGAACTCTCCAATATCACATCTCAGCAAGCACTGCCTAATAGCACATCTCAACAAACACTCTCTGCTACAACATCTCAGCACAGACTACCACGAGACCTCGACAGGCACTGACTAGTACGAGCTCTTAACAGGCACTGTGGAGGCGGCTTAATAATACTCTTTGGCGCAATCTCTGGCGCAGTGGCTCAGTGTAGCCACCTTTCATATGCCCCTCCTACACAGGCCAGAATTAAATATCACATAATTAGTTAAAATTTTGGCTTTGCACTGACCTTTCAATAACGTAATATATAAAATACAGTAGGCAATACAAATTCTTTTCATACATGTGGCTTTACATAATAGTTTACACAATACATAAAATATCAGTTTATACAAATGTTCACATAAAATACTTTTAATTGTTCAAAAAAAAAAAACAAATAGTTGATAATTCCAGCCCAGCAATGGTCAACAGGTGCAAACACCAACAAGTGACATCATTTCAGCAGAAACAGTCCATCAGTTACACCCAGCAATGTTGAGAGCAGGTGCAGACACCAACAAGTGACATCATTTCCGTAGAAGCAGTCCATCAGTTGCACCCAGCAATGTTGAGCAGGTGCAGACACCAACAAGTGACATCATTTCAGTAGAAGCAGTCCATCAGTTGCACCCAGCGATGTTGAGCAGGTGCAGACACCAACAAGTGACATCATTTCAGTAGAAGCAGTCCATCAGTTGCACCCAGCAATGTTGAGCAGGTTCAGACACCAACAAGTGACATCATTTCAGTAGAAGCAGTCCATCAGTTGCACCCAGCAATGTTGAGCAGGTGCAGACACCAACAAGTGACATCATTTCAGTAGAAGCAGTTCCATCTGTGGCACCCAGTAATGTTGAGCAGGTGCAGACACCGACAAGTGACATCATTTCAGTAGAAGCAGTCCATCAGTTGCACCCAGCAATGTTGAGCAGGTGCAGACACTGACAAGTGACATCATTTCAGTAGAAGCAGTCCATCAATTGCACCCAGTAAAGTTTAGCAGGTACACCCAGCAACAAATCACATTAGTTCAGTAGAAGCAATCCATCAGTGGTACCCAGCAATGTTGAGCAGGTGCAGACACCAACAAGTGACATCATTTCCATAGAAGTAGCTTCATCTGTGCACCCAGTAATGTTGAGCAGGTGCAGACAGCAGTCCATAATATTCACTATCATTGATCAAACTGTTCATCAGTTTTTATAAGCACAAATTAAACATGTCCTAGTGGCACCAATCATTTAGAAAAAGTACAAGTAACAGTCCATAATATTCACTATCACTGATCACACAGTTCATCAGCAGAAATTAAACATGTCTAAGTGTCACACATCATGTTGAAAAGTGCAGGTAACAGTTCATAATATTTACCATCACTAATCAGACAGTTCAGGCATGAACAATAGTTTGAATGCACATACAAATGCTTTTACACTAAACATACAAATCATAACAAACACACAAATGATGTCAGATAATTTTCATATTAGCTATTACAAATACTCAAATATCAGTAAACCTATAATATTTATGGGTGTCAGTGCAAGCCACTACAAACAAATAAAATAATATTTACGAGATAGGTGGGTAGGATTAGGAAAGGAAAACACGCAAAACACACTCATTCATCTTTCATCCACATTAAGTACTACTGTGTAATTGAATGGTGTTAACTGTGTAAATGTAACTCTGTCAAAATCTGATGTTCATCATGTGTATCAAGTAGTAGTGGCAGCAATGTATAACAGTCAATAATAGTTAGGTCAACGTCATAGTCATCATGTCAAGACCAACGTTTGCCAAGCCAGATCAAAATGTATGGTTGCTGAACAACTGCCAGTGAGCCAAGATATGCAAATACTTCCTCTCTTCAAAAAAAAAGTATATACTGCTTAGTGATTTAACAAAGTGTGTGTATAGACCATCTTCCTTCTATTTTAGTGTTCTAGTCTGCTATCTTCATCCTCCTTGTTCCATAAGACCAACAAAAAAAATATGCATCTCACTTACTTTACCTCTTATCCACCAAAACTCCAATAATCATCAACTTCACACAATCTCAATAATACCTCAATAATACCTCTTCAATACGTCGATACATATAAACCTTATTGCCAATATATGCTCCTCACTTACTTTACCTCTTATCCACCAAAACTCCAATAATCATCAACTTCACACAATCTCAATAATACCTCAATAATACCTCTTCAATGCGTCGATACATATAAACCTTATTACCAATATCATTTCACTTCCATAACAACTCTTTCCTCTAGTCAGTCTCCTCGAACAAGTACAGATAAAATCCTAATGCAAACCTTATCATCCCATACAATCCGAAGACACATTGTCAACACACAACCTCTGTGTAATCCATCTGAGCCAAATCTTCTACTCATTATGAATTATAAACAAAGAAATGCATACATGACCTCTAACAGACTTAGTTCGAACAACTCTCAGTAATTAAGTACGAGTACGGAGTTTGAATGATAGTAATATTTCACAGTGTCTACACCACTTCAAGAATTATGGCAAACAGAAGCAAACATGTGGAGTATTTCTTGTATCAAATGTCACTTCCTATTTCAATTGCTCACGAAAAATGCAGTGTAATAATTGTCAATGGTCTAAACCTATTTTTGGTATGTCATGTCGTTAGCTTCCTTCCTATTAGCATAAAGTTATACAGCTTCCATAAAACCTCAGCTCATGTGACTTCAACGAAGTTCTTTGTACCAATGTCGTTCGTCGAATTACAGCAGTTCATTTTCTTATCTTAAAAATATAAGGCACTGAGCGTAAGCAAAACAAGCACTAGCGAGTAAATATACCAGTAGAGAACAGAATGTCAACAAGTGGATGCAGCACAATCTTTACAACGAGGCTCTGCCAAGCGAACAATCTATAATTAACACCATACTGTGGCCTAAACTCTCTGTTTGTACACAGTATATCAGCATTTCTATATACCAAATTAAAGAGTAGTTATGACAACAACAGATATGTATAAATATTCAATCCATACGCAAAGCAGTAAACATGTCATTAGCATCATATCAGCATAAGCAAATAAATGTTCATATGTCATCTTAATAAGTAAACATGAAGGCGCAAGCAGATAAATCACAAAGTATAACTTACATACATATCAGCACAACTAATCAGGTGACAATTATAATTTAAATAAATAAGCACAGCAGGCACATAATTAAAAAGTATGACATCAGTGAAAAAGCAGTGCAGCCAAGCGATGCATAATATACACAAGTTACAACCCAGTTCATTAATAATCATTCTCAAAATCAGTTAACGTACGCAAGCACGTCGCTTCACAAGTAATTTCATAGAACATGAAATTTAGCACAAAGTATGAATCACGTAATTGCGAGCAGCAAATTACGTCTAAAGTACGTACCTAAGTGGAAATATGTTACCTGAAAAATGAACTCAATTAATAGTTACCTTTTTAGTTTATTAGTTTCTTCTTGGAAATTACATTCTTCCTGAAATTTTCTCGATAGCAAGTCCTCTTAACGTCGGAGACACACAGAATTTACCTGAAGTTCTTAAATATTTTATAGAACCGTATCCTGAAAAATACTCAATGTTAATAACATAATTCATCAAGTCACTATAGCTTTATACTGAATTTAATCGGAGAAATTAAACTGTGTATTTGTTTACGGCTGTCAGTGCATTCGCACTGAGCGCTCGATCAGCTGTAGGCGCGTGACGTAGGAAGCAATTGTTCGCGGTCAACGACTGCCTTGTGCGGCGCGCAGACTTGACTGTTGCTTTGAGTATGTGCCGCCGCCAAAACACAGCGCGGTATCCTTGTACTCTCCTCATGTTTACATCTAGCTGTTGGTTCCTCAAAAGTATGTCATTCCACAAAAATTTTTTAAAAGTATATTATTCCACAAAATTTTTTACGTTAGATATATGATGTACTCCCTTAGAGCGTCGAGATTTAAGAGTTTCTACTTCGACAGTGTTATCATGAATAATTTTGCGAATTCTATATGGACCGTTATAAAGCAGAAAAAAATTGCGACACAAGCCTTTTCCTTTGTGCGACAAACGATGAGACTTAATTAACACTTTTTGACCAACTGACAAGATTTTTGAACGACCAGGACGCTTAGCTGATTTCTCTCTTCTAGCAGCCGCAGATGCAATATTTTGCAGAGCCAGGTTGACAACTTCAGAATGCCGCAGTCTCCGTGAAGGCGGAAAAGGAACGATTTCAGATATGCGATTTGTCGGTGCTTTATTTTTTAATACCAGTATAGCCGGTAAAGAAGTTGAATCATTAGAGAGTTCATTCAGAATGTCTTGAAAAATATGAAGATACTGATCCCAAGTTCTGTGATTCTGATTACGATAAAGACGACACAATTTATTGATTTCCTTCATCCATCTCTCTGAAGCGTTAGATTGAGGGTGAAAAAGTGAAATGAAAATTGGTTTAATTTTACGACGCTGTAGAATACGAAGCCAAATTATAGAACGAAACTGTGATCCATTATCTGATATGACCTTATTAACATGACTAACTTCTTTAAGAAAATGTTTGATGAAAGCATTAGATACTGAACGAGTTGTTGCTTTGCGTAAAGGTGTAAAACACACATATTTTGACGTCAACTCCACTGCTACGAAAATGTACGCAAAACCATTAGTAGAACGAACCACTGGACCGAACAAATCGACTGCAGCCATCTCCTTTAATTTCGCTGGAATGATAGGAAACAACGGTGCTCTGTGAGAAACTGTTGGCGGCTTAGCCTTTTGACATAATTTTCATTTGGCCAGAACAGATCGAATACGTTTTTCCATATTACTGAAATAACAATTTTCTCGTAATTTATGAAAGCATTTTCTGGGACCAAAGTGTGCATAACTGAAATGCGTATACCAAATCAATTTATTGACCCACTCATCAGGAATACAAACTAACCAAACGGAGTTGTCGACCGATTTTCGTTTAAAAAGAATTTTCCAGATTGATCGCAAAAACGAGGTGTGGCCAAATTGTCCAATCTAACAAAGCGTCGAAGAAAATTACAGACACCAAGGAAACTACGAACATCACGTTTTGTGGTAGGAACAGCATAATTACGAATAGCGTCAAGTTTTTCTGGATCAGGAAGAATACCTTCTGTAGAAATAATGTGACCGAGAAATTTCACCTGAGAACGACCAAATTCAGATTTTTCTAAGTTCACTGTAATGCCAACTCTTGCAAAGATACGTAACAATGAATCCAAAATTTTTTTGTGCTCACTCCAAGAATGTTTAGCAATAAGAATGTCGTCAACATATGAAGTAATGTCACGAAGATAAACAGGTAAAATTTCGTTTAAGCTACGAATGAATGCTGCTGAAAATATAGTAAGGCCAAACGGTAAATTCCAAAGTCACTTTTGGGTAAAACAGTCATATCCGGTTATTGTTTACTTACTCACTAGATAGATTGATAGTCGAAGAGTTGTTTTGACAGATGCAAAGAATAGTAAAAGAGTAGGCAGCGGTACAGAAAACTAAAAGGGAAATAGCACCACTACAGCTCGGGGCCCTATGCTCGCTACGGCACATATTCACTTAGTGTAGTGAATCCCCTGAGGACATTAATAGCCGCACATAATTTCAAGTTTGTGACTTAGTGGCAACTTTGGCGGAAGTGCGTACATAAATTGATCTAGCCATGAACATGGATTTATGTCATTCTTAGAATCGCGTAAGATTTTAAATTTCCGAACAGTTAAGAAGTGTTTATAGTCAATGTTTGCGCCTCATGGCGACAAAGACCTACCGCGTCTGTCCCAGTCCCAATGTTGATTATTGTTAAATTCACGCGCTTCGCGCTCTCTTATTGCATCCCGTAAATAAAATAAATTACTTTCTTCAAACCCTTCTGCTAAACTAACACTTGTCAATTTATCTGAGATCTCCTCAACTCTTTCCGATGAGTCACTTAATTGTTCTTTCTGTTTATTTACGTTTTCTGCAAGTGTCACGACTCGGGTTTCAGTATTGTCACATTTAGTAGTGAACTGTTCATACTGCTGCGTTAAGTTATTTATTCTGTCGTTTGGTACGGATTCCTCGATTCTCTCAAATATTTCCTCCTTATCGTGTGCACATTGTAAATTTAACTCTGAAAATTTCTGTACTATCACGCGATCTTTTTCTTCCTGTTCCCTGCCCTGTTCCTCTTGTCTGATTTCTGTTGAAATTAAGCTATTATTGTGAGCCTTCAAAATCGGTTGTACTTCTTCTCTAATTTCTTTATTTGATTCGTCTTTCATGTATTTGAAACATGTCCCTGTTCGTGAGCCTAACTGTGTTTCCATTGTTTCCATCTCGGTTTTACTTGTTCCTATTTGTGAGCCTAACCGTGTTGTCAAAGTTTCCATCTTCGAGTTAATTCTTTCTATACCTGTTTTAATTGTTCCTATTTCTGATCCCAAATTTAATATTGCACCCATCAACTGCTCCATTTCTTCTGTCGTTAACCACGCAATCTGAGAATTTTTCGATTGTGAAAAATTTTGAACTGTTTCCGGACTATTTTCCCTGCTTATTAAATTGTTTACAACACCATTATTCATGATACTGTTGTCCTGTGTTGGCGAGTTCGCCATGTCAACAATTTCGTTATTCTGACTATTCATCATTTTTGCCTGTTTCATTGACCGCGTAATCATTTACAAAACATAAAAAATTCGTCACTGTACGAAAATTACACACAATGACTCTTTATCTCCAACAATACCATTTACATGAAATGTCTCCCTCAAACACGATCAATCGAACAATTGAAATAATTGCACTAAATTTTCAAACCCGTAGACAAGACAACAAAAAAAAAATTTTGAAAAATACCATTAGAAGAATGCCAATTACCAAATCTACACATTGAATACAGACTACAATTACTAAACTCAAATTACTACAACAATACTACAGTCTACTATTTTTACAATCAGAAGAATTTCAAGGGACGATCCGAAGCAGCGGTCGCCATGTGCATGGGGGCTTAATTAAATATGATTGAAAATACTTTTTTAGTTTTTAGTAGCTGTTATGTCCGATTACACTGTGTCTCGTAATCGGTTGACCCTGACTAGTATTATTACGCTATGTGACTGCAAAGAACAACAACAAAGAATGAAATGAAAATTTTCGTAAACACAGTTAATTAATTAAGTCCCCAGCAACTATAAAACCTACTAAACCAAAGCACAAGTATAACTGTTCTGTATGTGGGAGTGTGACTCAACGTACATCTGGCACGGTTCTTCTTCAACAAGACAAGAATTTTTAAATACCAATTATACTGACGTGATAAAAGAAAATTAGAAATACCATAATTGCTCAAGGAAAGTAGAATTACACTCTAATACAAGAACACACGCCACATGCTTTGTTGACTGAACCTGTAACGACGCATTATTTAGGACACTAAAATAAAAACAAACTAAGTTAATTACCTCATTTATATTGATGAAAATCATTCTAATCCTTACATTATATCTCAACCAGAACTCTCCAATATCACATCTCAGCAAGCACTGCCTAATAGAACATCTCAACAAACACTCTCTGCTACAACATCTCAGCACAGACTACCACGAGACCTCGACAGGCACTGACTAGTACGAGCTCTTAACAGGCACTGACTTTTGCGAGTTCTTAACAGGCACTGTAGAGGCGGCTTAATAATACTCTTTGGCGCAATCTCTGGCGCAATGGCTCAGTGTAGCCACCTTTCACCATTTAATGAATTAACTAATGTTCAAAGTAGTAATTTGGTAATTGTACATAGGGAAATGGAGTGGGTTGCAAATAATGGTCTAGGCAGTGAAACAATTAGTGAACAGGGAAACATTATCGATCGATCGGTCGGCAACAGCTCGCCTCAGGATTCCGAAATGACAGGACACAATCTTGCAAATACTGTAGATTCAGGTTTTGCGTCCTCACCTTTTTCGCAAATAAATCAAGACACATTTTCTGCTTTTCAAAATGCGAATATTGCCGGTTCAAATGCACTGCCGAATAGCACTGAGGAACATGTTTCAGACACCAGTGCACTGTTATTACAGTTAATGCAACAAATGGGACAAAGGCTACAAAAGTTAGACATGATGGAACAAAATCAGAAACAAATGGAACAAAATCTTCAAAAGTTAGACATGATGGAACAAAATCAGAGACAAACACAGCAAAAGCTTCAAAAGTTAGACGCAATGGAACAAAATCTTCAAAAGTTAGACACAATGGAACAAAATCTTCGGAAGTTAGATACCACACTTGAACAAACACGTGAAGATTTAACTACTGAGTTACATAACATTGAATCGAAATGTCAAAAAGTCTGTGATGACGTAAAAACACAAATTTGTGAGCATTTTCAACCTATTTTTTCGCGGCATGAAAATGCATTACAGAATCACGAAGCAGCCATAAAAGAACTGCAAACCATAGTTCATGAAAATCATGAGACCTTGTGGGCTAAAATTGACTCAATTGCATCTACCGATTCGGTTACGCAAATTGCAAAAACTCAGGAAAACTTGAAGGACACAGTAGATTCGATTTCAACACAAATGGACACTCTGAAACTTGGTTCAGAAAAACACACTGAGGAAATGTGTTCACTATAGGAGGAAGTAGCCGAACTTTCGGATCAGTTCACTAACTTATCTACAAAGGTAGATGATGATCTGAATGACACAAGACCCATAGCCTTCACTGACACAGAAGAGTATGAACAAATTAGAAAATTCAAACAAAATCAAAATCAAATCAATACTCAGTACAAAACAGAAATCCGGGAAGTACAAGATCAGTTGACGCAGGTAATACAAGAGTTACATATTTCAGAGGACACTCGCGCTCCAGTACGGGAAGAGGGACATAGAAATATGGAACAACCACAAAATAATAACACAGGACACTTCGGAAATTATGAAAGAAATTGGCAAGGTGCACCGAATTTTGAGATGGAACCGCCGAAACGACGTAACAATGACCGACATGCGACTCGCCAGAATGATGATTTTGACTATAAGCTGTTTATTACTGCACGTAAATTTAAAACATTTAAGAATTCTGACAACGACATTCATCCACAAGCGCGGCTCCATCAATTCTCTCATTGTTTTCCTCCCAACTGGTCATTAGAGCATAGATTAGAATTTATGTGTGGCTACTCAGAGAATGAACCAGCTGTAAGAATGCGATCGGTCATTCACGATTGTCACAGTGAAGGAGAATTTTATCATGTGTTCCTCTCAGCATATTGATCTCAAGCTACACAAGACCGAGTGAAACACAGCATCATGATGATGAAACACTTTGAACAATCTGAATTTTCCAGTCTTGTCAAATATTTTGAAGACATGTTGCATAAGAATCAATATCTTTCAAACCCATACAGCCATTCAGAACTCATCTGCATTTGCTTAATGAAATTGCCTGAACATTTAAGAAATATTATTTTGGCAGGGCGTTGCAAAGACGACATTGAAGCTTTTCAGGGACTCTTGCAAGAATTAGAAATTGACACAGACAGTTGTGGGATGCGAAAACAGGAAAACAATCACTACAGGTCACATCCGTCACAATTCCGTGACGACAGAAACAATAACTGGACACGACAAGTCTATTCTTGCAACGCAAATCGTGACCAAAAAAGACACCACCCATATGACAACCACTGGCAGAGTAATAATAGTTACAGAGAAAGATCGCATTTCCGTAGTAATGAATATGACAGAGATTACCATAGAAACAGACAATATGGGAACAAAATCAATTATTATCAAGGGAGACAGAATAACTTCAGACGCAATAGTTCAGCTCGCAGTTACGATTCAGGAAGAAATTCCCCACCACGTGACCGGCAAGAAAGAAACTATGGAATTTACCGACATGACGACAGACGATATAATCGTAACGACAGACCTGAACTGCATCAGAACTGGCGAGCCTCAAACAGGGCAGGGCCTTCTCGTCAAGGTGAATTTGTAGAAGTTAGGTCTCCTAATCCCAATAACGATGCACGCCAACTTAGAGATAGCAGACAATGATCTGCACCGCAGGCAGCCACGTCCGCCGGCTGGCTCAGAGGAAAATAACATAGACGCTAACATTGAGAAAAATTCCAGTATTCTTTACCGACGTATACCGTATGATAATTGCGTTCAAGTTGAAACTCTGTGTACTAGGAAGAGTAAAGGTTTACACCATATTTCACATGTAAAACCGTTTATTGAAAGATAATCTGCTTTTTAGCTTTGTCTTTGCCATAGAACTTTTCACTTCATATTTCTAGTATGCATTGTCGGACTTAGAAACTGTTACCATGCAACAATGTTTGAAGTTAAATATCCAGTCAAGAACCAAGAGAACTTATTTAAACAGAAATTACGAATGCATTGTTGTTGGGAACAGACGACACAGTGTTATTGTGTGTGTACATTCTTGCTTGTTAGTTGCACGATTATGTAACGACTATAAGGCTCACATACTTAGAACATTTACCAGTACTGCTAATGAGATTTTAATGCAACATTTTGGTTTACTTGAAAATACATTCTGGATTTAAAGTACTTTTTGTGAGATACCAGATGACACCGTGGTTAGTTTATGTGACAGCTACACGATTATATCACGATGTTACTAATGAGTGACACAATTTATATTATTGCTTTTGCGCTGTATCTGTGTTATATCTGCACAGATTTTCTGAATTATTCTGGAAAGTAAAACATGTTTTAGTAGTAATTTTTGTGGTATAGCTACAATGAGACAGCCTTTTCCGTAGCACAACAATACGTTACAGCACACTACTTTCTTCATCACGGCAATAA
This sequence comes from Schistocerca piceifrons, assembly GCF_021461385.2. Lineage (NCBI taxonomy): Eukaryota > Metazoa > Arthropoda > Insecta > Orthoptera > Acrididae > Schistocerca > Schistocerca piceifrons. The sequence continues at coordinate 119,023,278 of NC_060142.1, forward strand.
GCGTAATAACTAAGATATCTATACGCAAAGCATTTCACTTTTGTTTATCATGAGGTAAGTACATTGACTTCTGCAGAACTTAGCTTTCAGAGGACGATAACTACTACACTTCCACAAAGATTATCTTACAACAAGACGCACAGTTTAGCGCTACAGTACACGCATTTGAGTGATTAATTTTGTACTTAAAACATTTATTTTTAAAGATATTTGATGTACAATGATACAAAGGTTTTCCGTGATACATTTCATTCCATTACTGTAATCTGTAACACCTGAGGGTATAATTACATTAATCCTCAGGGGGGTACACGCTTACTTTGTGTACCATATGTTTGGCAAGCACAAGGAGCCCTAGCTAATATGGTATTTACTTATACAACTTTACACATCGGTACCATATTTCTCTAACACACAAATTACACAGCTATCTGATCATTTAACTGAGAGATAAACATTTATTTTACTACATCAGTGACACATGTTTACGTAATTACACCATTGGCTAACTTCACACCTATGAAATTGTATTTTGTCTGTACTTTGTGGACTGTTCATATTTTTTCGGAAGCATTGTGGTACTATGAGAGCTTTGAATGATGTATTTGGTATGGGATCATGATTTTTAAAGTACGCTTGAGGTAGATGACACTATTGAAATGAGCAGAGAATTTTTTTTAGGTTTTGAAATTATTGGAGGAAGCTATGTCGATTTTGAGAATTGACTGAGATGTTATGATATTATTACGACGACGATGTGTATTATGCTGTTGAGATATGTTCATGATCAATAAGATGATGCTAACGTATATGAGGATTTTGATTATGCTATGTATTTATTATGATGAAATATTGAAGAAGTGTCAACGAATATGTATATGTGTAATAAGGTAAGGAATAATGAGTAGTGGTTAGGGACTCTGACTTGTGAAAAAGGATGTTGGAAACCAAGAATTGTACTTCAAGAGTTATGAAATGTGTGTAAATGCGTGAATGTAATACAATGCCGATGAAAATTTTTTGGACACTGTTATATCAATAGGATTTTGTTCCTACAGATTTGTAATGCAAATTCTAGACCTGTGAAATTTTGTATATGAGACTGTCACTGTAGTGCAAACTGGTGTCGTAAATATTTCGGTAAGAAAGCCGAGTGACTTTGACATAATGCGTCTTGAGCGGCCAGCTGTGTCAGACGCCTGGAGAAAAAGCCATTAGGTGAAAAAAAAGGGGGCCATTATCCTCGCTATTGACATTCCATTGTAGAAAGCATCGCAAATACGACACACTCATTACTTGTGAACATGTGGTACTTTGTGCTACTTACTGAAATGCTTATGAATTGGTGGGAAATATTCTTACATCTGCAAACCTGATTGTGACAAGTGTCTTTCTACAAGAGTTGAGGGCTACTGACTTACGAAACGCCACATAGCTATTGAATGATGTTTTTATGCTTTGGTTTGCGTAATTGCTTATTTCATTTGATATCTGTTTTCTAGCTGTGTTGCAGCATTGGTTTTATAAAATAAACTTAAATGCATCTGCTAATGTGAACACTTTCTGTCAACAGATCTATTAAATAATTATTTTCTGATGCACATTCTTCGAAAAAGGAGCTCTTGGAATGGAGAGAACAATAAGAAGGGACTAATAACAGTAACTGCATATATAATTTTCTTTTCAAGTACTTGGTAATTTTTTGTAGAATTAGTTTTTGTGGTGCATCACTTTAATTACATAGACATTAAGATGTGAATAGACATTTCCATTATCTGCATTGTTGTCTTTAGTGTACTATTTTTACTGCTTGAGCTTTGTCATGTTTAGGTATAAGTTATTGCTTTTGCTGCTGCTGTGTGCCAGGCATAGTGCTACTAAATTTAATTTAGTATTACTCTGTTAAGCCAGTTTTACTACTGATTTATTTTTCTTGTTGCTGCACATTGGCTCATATTAGTTGTAATTTTGCATTTTATCTGTTAATTTAGATTTACTGCTGCTTGCTTTGCAAAATGGCATTTTTTTGTCATTGCTGTTTGTGTTAATTTTATGTGCTGCTGCATTGCCTCGTGCCTTGGTATATATATCTGAGCTCAGAAGATTTAAGTCAGCTTAAGAGGGGGTAGACTATATAAGAAACTAACTATGATGAATTGGAAGAAATGTATTGAGAATCTATAAGAAAATGGTTTGGCCAAAAAAAGAAAGTAGTGCATAGTGGAGAAAAACTATTTTTGAAAGAGGATGTGCCGGCCGAAGTGGCCGTGCGGTTCTAGGCGCTGCAGTCTGGAACCGCAAGACCGCTACGGTCGCAGGTTCGAATCCTGCCTCGGGCGTGGATGTTTGTGATGTCTTTAGGTTAGTTAGGTTTAACTAGTTCTAAGTTCTAGGGGACTAATGACCTCAGCAGTTGAGTCCCATAGTGCTCCGAGCCATTTTTTTGAAAGAGGATGTGAACAGAATACAGAAAGCAGGCTTAGATAGGACTTTTTGAGAATAATGATGAACGAAGGGAGATCTCCATGCAACATACTGAAGTAAAACAAACCCTGTCCTTTCCTTTTGTCTTATCCCTCTGTGTGTTTGTGTACCCTTGTGTATTTGCGTTTTTCCTGTCTTTATGTGTTTAGCTGATATTGTTATGATGTAGAATTTTTCTGATAATATGTTATTTACTTTGTAAAGATGTTTAGACATTATTTACTCTGTTTTGTTTTAATGCTCATGTGTGAAGGTGATGATTCAAAAGTTATTCTGATATTTTATGTATTTACTTATGGCATAATTCCTGTAACACTGATGTGTATGTTATTTCGATTCTTTTGTAAAGCCTGTACTACAAATGTATCTGTATTGTTATGTTCTTTAATGATGTATTTTGTACCTTTGTAATTGTATTCTTATGTTATAAAATTGTAATTGGCACCAGTTCATCATATTATTAACTTGTAAGTTCCATTTCATTGCACACGTTTCTGTTGGTCATAGTATATGGACAATATGTGAGAAGTAGGGACTGTTAGTGTTTGCACATGTGTTAATCATTCAGCAAGGGACTGGATAACAGCATTGCTGGTTCTAACGACAATTCCAAAAACTTTGTGAGTGCATAAGTGGTGGTTATGGACTTGCTATATTATCCGCAAGACTCTTCAATGGTGATTGTGCACCTGCACAGTCACAACAGATGGCTGCTGGCCATCTCTACAAGGACTACAGTGGGTCTGCATCTTTGATGACCCAACAATACCATTATTTCTACAAGGACTACAGTGGGTCTACACCTTTGCTGACTCACCAGTACCATTATTTCTAGAAGGACTGCAGTGGGTCTGCACCTCTGGTAGCCCACCAATACCACAATCTCTATGAGGACTACAGTGGGTCTGCACCTCTGGTGGCCCACCAAAACCATACTCTCTACCAGGACTACAGTGGGTCTGCTCTGTGATGACCTACCTACTACTATTCTTCAAAACTTCGACTGACTCTGCTGTGGGCTTGCTCTGTTGGGGCCCATTACCTGTCTGCATGTCGAGAGTCAGCACTGTCTTTCCGTTGGAAGGACAACTCTACTTCTTCAAGACGGCATGGAAATCCACTACTTCCGTGTGCATTTTCTTTTACTGCTCAGCCTTTGAGAAAAACACTGCAATTTTACTGTGATGAATGATCAGGACTGTCTTTATGGACTGTGAGAAAATTTTAGCTTTTGACCAACATTGTATCAATAAGTGTGTGCATTTGATATCTTTGTTATTGTAATCATGAAAAATTTTATCAAATCATTATTGGCCACTGCCCAAAACAATTTGTAAAATTTTTTGTGGGGAGCATGGGGGCTATGTAAGTAGGCTGTTTATGTTTTCTTATTGGCAACGTAACGTAGCGCTCTGTATGAAAATCACTGGCTGTGCTGTGTGCAGTCTGTGGCTAGTTTGCATTGTTGTCTGCCATTGTAGTGTTGGGCAGCTTGATGTTAACAGCGCGTAGCGTAGCGCAGTTGGAGGTGAGCCGCCAGCAGTGGTGGATGTGGGGAGAGAGATGACGGAGTTTTGAAATTTGTAAGACTGGATGTCATGAACTGCTATATACATTATGACTTTTGAACACTATTAAGGAAAATACATTGTTTGTTCTCTATCAAAATCTTTCATTTTCTAACTATGCCTATTAGTAGTTAGTGCCTTCAGTAGTATGAATCTTTTATTTAGCTGGCAGTAGTGGCGCTCGCTGTATTGCAGTAGTTCGAGTAACGGAGATTTTTGGTGAGGTAAGTGATTTGTGAAAGGTATAGGTTAATGATAGTCAGGGCCATTCTTTTGTAGGGATTTTTGAAAGTCATATTGCGTTGCGCTAAAAGTATTGTGTGTTACTTCAGTGAATGTTTGAGTACGTTCAGTTTTGCTCAGCTGTTTGAAAAGCAAATAATGTAAGAGGTTTATCAGCACAGTAATTCAGAAATTTTTCTAAGGGGACGTTTCAAACGGACAGAGAAGACCATCGAGTTCAGCCTGTGCCTCTGGCTCATAGCAACTGCATCTGCAGCAGCAATATGAGCAGCAGTTGGCACTTCCGTGACACAAACAACTGTTACATATCGGCTGCTTCAAGGAAAGCCCCGAGCCAGACGCACTGTAGCATAGAATCCACTGACCCTAAACGACCGCCAATTGCGATTTCAGTGGAGTCAAGCGAGAGCTCATTGGAGGGCGGATTGGAGGTCTGTTTTGTTTTCTGGTGAAAGCTGGTTCTGTCTCGGTGACAGTGACGGTTGTGTGTAAGTTAGGAGTGTTAGGAGAATGCTGGTTGAGGGAAAGTAACCAACCTGTCTGCATGGTAGAAACACTTGACCTACACCTGGAGTTAGAGTCTGGGTTGCAGTTTGATATGACAGTAGAAGCACTCTAGCAGATATTCCACAAATCCTGATTGATGATTAGTTGGTTTGAAAGAGGGGTGGGGGGGGGGGGGGGGGGGACCAAACTGCTAGGTCGTCGGTCTCTTGTTCCAACTAAAATAATTCCACAAGGGTAGGAGTAAAATAATCGAGACACGAAACACAACTGGAAGAAAGGAGAAAACCACAAGAATGACAGAAGGGCAACAAACACTAAAATGTACAAAATCGGACAAGAAAGCGACAGAGAGACGTAAAAAACATGTAGAAGAGATTAAAACAAGAGAGCAGATTACCATGGCTGGCTGTCCATGAGAATAAAAAGCAGAAGCCAGCCACTCTGCAGCACATTAAAACCTCCACCTTAAAAGCACTAGGGTGGAGGACACAGAAGGACCAAGGACTTGTGCTAAGACTTACATCGAATGATAGAACCAACCCTCGCGAATAAAACATAAAACTAAAGCTGCTGTTGAGACAGCAGCGAAGGTAGGGTGCCACAGAGCGGCTAAAAGTGGGCAGTCCAGCAAGAGGTGGACGACCATCATTTGTGAGCCGCAGCGACACCGAGGAGGGTTCTCGCAACGGAGGAGTTAACCATGCGTTAGCTACGTATGGCCATTGTGGAGCCAGCAGAGGACAACTGATTCCCTGCGGGAGGACCGCATGGAAGACTTCTGTCCATTAGTGACACGCATTTTGTTGTGCGTACTGTTATGCCATTCCGACTCCCAAAGCCGAAAAACCTTGCGGCGTAAAACTGAATGCAGGTCAGTTTCGGAGATGCCAATCTCCAGAAAAGGTTTACGCGTAGCCTGCTTGGCCACCCTGTCGGCAAGTTCGTTGCCTGGGATTCCGACGTGTCCTGGGTTCCATACAAACACCACTGAACGACGGGACCGTTCCAGGCCATAGATGGACTCCTGAATGGACGCTACCAAAGGATGGCGAGGGTAGCACTTGTTGATAGCTTGTACGCTGATCAACGAGTCAGTACACAGGAGAATGACTCGCCAGGGCATGAGCGGATGTGCTCAAGAGCACGAGATATAGCTGCTAGCTCTGCAGTGAAAACACTGCATCCATCTGGCAAGGAGTGCTGTTCAGTATGTCCTCCATGAACATACGCAAAGCCTACGTGACCATTATCCACCTAGGCGTCAGTGTAAACCACTTCATGGCCCTGGTACGTGTCGAGAATCGAGAGGAAGTGTCAGCGGAGAGCCGCTGGGTTAACAGAGTCCTTAGAGCCGTGAGAAAGGTCCAGAAGAATCTGCGGCCTAGGTGTACAACATGTATGTGAGTGGATCTCAAGGACAGGTGGGAACAGGAAGCACTCCAGATCAGACTAAATGGAGCTGACACGAACCACAACCGTAAGTTCTGACCTGGACCACCGATGCGGGAGATGAACCACCATGGTTGGGAAAAGAAGATGGTAATTCAGATGTGCAGGAGAACTGCGAATATGTGCAATGTAACTGGCGAGCAGGTGTGCACGCCTAACGTTCAATGGAGGGACTCCTGCCTCCAACAGGACACTGGTCACTGGACTCTTTCTAAAAGTCCTGTCACTACGTGAATGCCACAGTGGGGCACTGGGTCGAGGAAACGCAACGCTGAGGGCGCCGCCGAACCGTAAACCAGACTCCAATAGTCAAGGCAGGATTGAACAAGGCCTCCGTAGAGCTGCAGCAGTGTAGAGCGATCTGCACCCCAGTTGGTGCTGCTCAGGCAGTGGAGAGCATTGAGGTGCTGCCAGCATTTCCACTTGAGCTGACGAGGTGAGGTAGCCAAGTCAGCTGGGTGTCGAAAACGTGTTCTAAGAATCGATATGTCTCCACTACAGTGAGAGGATCGTCATTAAGGTTGGGGATGAAAGGTGTGACACCGACAGATATGCATGACAGACGACTTCACAGCTGAAAACTGGAAGCTGTGGGCTAGAGCCCATGACTGCAACTTGTGAATGGCTCCCCGTAGGCCCCTCTCAGCAACACCAGTGCTGGCGGAGCAGTACGAAATGCAGAAGTCACCTGCATACAGTGAGACCAACGGCCTTATAGCTGCTGCTAGACCGCTAATGGCCACTAAAAATAGAGAGACCCTCAATACAGAGCCCTGCAGAATGCCATTCTTCTGAATACGGGGGGAACTATGGGAGGCACAGACTTGGACACAGAAAACACTTAACGACAGGAAGTTTTGGATAAAAATCGGGAGTGGACCTCAGAGACCCGACTCATACAATGTGCCAAGGATATGATGTCGCCAGGTTGTGTCGTACGCTTTATGTAAGTTAAAACAGACGACAACCAGATGCTGGCGTCTGAAAAAGGCTGAGCAGATGGCAGACTCGAGGGACTAAAGATTATCTGTGGTAGAGCGACTCTAGCGGAAGCCGCCTTGACATAGGGCCAGTAGGCCACGTGACTCTAGGACCCAACCCAACCGCCGACACACCATATGTTCCAGTAGCTTACAAAGAAAGTTGTTGATGGGCCGGTAGCTATCCACATCAAGCGGGTTTTGACCAGGCTTGAGCTCTGGAATGATGGTGTTCTCCCACCATTGCGGTGGAGAGACGCCATCGCACCAGATACAGGTGTTAGGGCAATGTGCAAGGGCGCTGAGGAGCTCCCACTCTTTAAATGGAGCGTTATAGGGTTCACTGTGGTGTGTAGTGAACAAGAGGACTTTCCATCCGCCGTTTGAGGGTACAAAAGGCAGGGGGTAGTTCTCCGACACAGAGGCTCGAGCATAGTGCTCAGCAAAGTGCTCGGCTGATGTTAATGCCAGGGACACCTGTTGGGGTCTGGTACCCAAAAAGACGTCTGATCTTCATCCAGACTTGCTGACATATGGCACTCAGTGGTCGACACGTACCTCTCCCAGCACTTCTGTTTCCGTCGTTTTATATGCTGGCGAACGCAGGCATGCAGTCTCTTAAAGGCTATTAGGTTTTCTATGGAAGGGTGCCACTTATGTCGCCGACGCTCTTTAATTGAGTAAGCGACTTCTGGGGAGGAGCAAGTGACTGTCTTTCGCCGGGGTACCCTAAAGAACGAGGAATCGCGTTTTCCGCCGCAGAAACGATCGTTGTAGTGACCTGCCCAACGATCGATGGCACCATGTGGGGGAGATTCAGCTGTGACAGCAGAGGCGAAGGCTTCCCAGTCTGCCTTGTTTAAAGCCCATGGGAATGACGCCGGGGGAGTGACAAGAAAATGATGAAGTGGTCACTACCACAGAGGTCGTCATGTGCACTCCAGCGATGGATGGGAGAAGGCCAGGACTACGAACTGAGAGATCAGTGACTGAATATATTCCGTGTGTCACATTGAAATGTGTGGAGGTACCAGTATTTAAGAGGCAGAGGTCGAGATGTGACAGTAAATTTTCGACCTTCCTACATCGGCCAGTAATCATGGCACCAGCCCACAAGTGGTTATACATGTTAAAATCTCCCAAATCTCTCGGAAAGGTTTAGGGAGTTGATCAACCAATATGTTCAAAGGTACTGCACCATCTGGAGGAGGATATGCATTGCAGAGTTATTTCCTGCGGTGTCCTTATCCTGACATCCACGGCTGGAAGAGGAGTTTGAAGGGGCACAGTTTCACTACATACTGAGTTCAGGACATAGATGCAAACTCCACCTGACACTCTATTATAGTCGCTACGGTTCCTGTAATATCCCTTACAGCTACAGAGTGCATGGGTCTGCATTGCTGGATACCAGGTTTCCTGGAGGGCAATGCAGAAAGCAGATGTAAAGCTTAACAGTTGCCATAGCTTAGCTAGGTGGTAGAAAAACCGCCGCAATTCCACTGGAGGATTACGTGATCGTGAGACTGGGGAGGCATGAAACACTCAATGAAGCAGTCTATGCCTTAGGATCACCTGCTGCCACCAGATGAGTACCTGTGCGATCGACAGTCATTGTGTCTGAGGGCCCAGTGAGCTCTTGGTCCTCAGCAGATGCCAGAATCTCCACCTCATGTCAGACACTGAGCTTGTAGGTAGTGGTGGTGTGGGTGCCGCCACAGTGGCTTAGTGCTTGGGTGTCTTTTTAGATTTCTCTCGCTGCTCCTTAGGTTTGTCTAGCTGGGAGGCCTTCACTGATTCAGTCTCACAGACTGAGGAGGACTGCAAAGCCTTTTGACCAGCTACCTGTGGTTGCTTCAGCCACTGGCGAGTGTCAGTTTTGCCACTGGTAGGAACCTGGGATCCCTTCCTGGAGAGAGGAGCCGAAGAAGACTTACGCTTCTCTGGCTGAGAAGTGGGGACTGGCGTCCCCAACGGTTTGGAGAGGGGGAGGGGTGTTGTGTTGTTCCTTAAGTAGTTTGTGCAGGAGCAACAGGGAGGAAACTGCCCCCCCCCCTCCCGCCCTTTAAAGGGGCAGGTGTAGTCTGATGGCTCTGAGAGCAAACTGTATGCAGCGGAATGGGAGATGGTAGAACCGTTGTGATCGCGGTGGCGTAGGTTGACGTCATATGCACAGGATGTAGCCTCCCATATTTTCTCTTAGCCTCAGTGTGGTCAGTCGGTCCAGGGTCTTGTATTCCATTATTTTTCTTTCTTTCTGGAGAATGCTGAAGTCTGGCGAACAAGGCAAATGGTGCTCTCCACAGTTGACACAGTTGAGTTGGGAGGCGAGGCACATGGAGTATTGGGATGTGATGGACGTCCACAATCCCGACGGGTGACACTGAAAGTACAGTGCGAAGACATATGGCCGAACTTCCAGCACTTAGAGCACCGAATCGAGGGAGGGATACATAGCTTTACGTCACAGCGGTAGGCAACCTTATTATCCCTCGGACCCCGGTGGACGCGCCGGACGAAATGGACCCCTCGCCACTTTGAATTGATGCGCAGCTCATTGTCAGACTGCAAAAGAAGGTCCCTGTAAAATATGATACCCTGGACCATATTTAAGCTGTTATATGGCGTGATGGAAACAGAAACATCCCCCAGCTTGTCATAGGCGAGTAGTGAACGTGACTGGGCAGACGATGCTCTTAGATGCTCTGACCGCACCTCTCCAAACTTGTCCTCTAAATGCTCCACAAAGAGCTGCGGTTTCATTGACGAGAAAGATTCCCCATCAACTCTCATACATACGAGGAACCGCTGCCATCCTTAGCCTGGCGTTCCTCCCATGGTGTTGCCAGGGGGGGGGGGGTCTGGAGACGATTTGGGGCCGTATTTCTAGCTTAGAGACTGCTGGTGTTCGACCACCAGCAAGAGATGACGTACTACGCGTCACAGCGTGTCTTGCGCCCTGATGCCACTCACTCTGATCAGGCGCCCTCCGCACAGGCGCCAACCAGCCACATCAAAGGCCACCTGGCAGGATTGCCATTGCTGAGAGTCCCGATGCCCCAGGGTGACGGGCATCTACTCATTGGCGACACGTGGGGAGTCAACGGCGCAAGCATCAGCAGAGCCATCCCTGTTTAGTCAGGGGGTTACAACCAAGAGGGTATATGTCGGCCCCACCACAACAGACTGGCTACTGTGCTGGATATCAGGAGCAAACGAGCTAAGAATATTATCGTCGACAGCGCAGAAAGCAATACTGCACAGACAATGGGGGAAACCGCACCCACGAGGGTGATTCGCCCAAGAGTTGGAGAATGAATGGAAGTGTAGATCCACGTCGATGAAGGATGCGGGAGGTCTCAGAACATGATGGACACTATGCACCATGTAAGGCGCCCTTCCCCAATTGGTTCGCTCTTCGGGAAAATTTTGAAAAATGTAAGTCAAACCCTACAGGGGAGCATCACATAAAGGCCCAAACGTGTGAGACTCCTTTTAGTCGCCTCTTACAACAGCCAGGAATACCTCGGGCTTATTGTAACCCTCAGACCCACAGGGGGGGGGGGGGGGGCGCCACAAATCCTGACTGCAGTCTGGTTACTCGATCTGTTGTGCTCCCAATCATGAACAGTATTCCGGGATAAAACTAGCTCACGCACCAAACATGCTAAGTGTCGAAACGTTGCCTTGGCCTGCTCGATCACCTGTCTCCACTCGAGCACATATGGGACGTCATCAGACGCCAACTCCAGCGTCATCCAGGAACAGCACTAACCGATCCTTTATTGAGCGATCAAGTGCAACAGACATGTAACTCCATCCCACAAACTGACATCCGACATCTGTACAAGACAATGCGCGCATTCAACATTTTTACCGTAAGTGTATTTTCGATCTTATAGCTACAAAGAACCTGACCTTATTGACGGTGTCAGTGTAGAGATAGGGATTAATGTTCATGGTGTCATCATGACAGCGATAGATACTAAAGTTAATAAATCCATCAAGAAGGCTAGGAAAGTAAATTTTATTAGCAAAAGCAGATAAGCTCTTGTTAGCATCCCACTTAAAAATGGCTCTGAGCGCTATGGGACTTAACAGCTGTGGTCATCAGTCCCCTAGAACTTAGAACTACTTAAACCTAACTAACCTAAGGACATCACACACATCCATGCCCGAGGCAGGATTCGAACCTGCGACCGTAGCAGTCGCGCGGTTCCGGACTGCGCGCCTAGAACCGCGAGACCACCGCGGCCGGCGCATCCCACTTATAATTGTAAATCGTACTCTGGAGAAGTATATACCGAGTAACTGCATTGGGGATGGGAGATACTCACCGTTGTTTAAGGGGACATTGTATGTCCTATGCTACCATATGTTAAATTATCGAATTTTGTGACCCATTATCTTGGAAACTTTTTGAGACACCAACTTACAATTTTCCACAATTATTGAATGCACTTTTCTAGATACACTGAACTAGAATTATCACTATAATTGTATTGTGGGGCATGTTATTTTTTTCAAACACTCAGTTTTTTGACAGAATTTTGTAAATAAATGAACATAAAAACAGAACAACTCAGGATATTTTAATTACTCTAGTTCCATATGTGTTGAATCTCACATTTGGCATGCTGTGAAAATTTCATGTCTCTAACATCAGTATTTGTTTGAAAAATGGGTCATTTATCGAAAAAAATGTAGTTCAGAGATATTGTGGTTTAAAACGTTTTTTATTACAAATTCTTATACAGGCTTACTTTTCTGCGTCTTTTATGCACTAGAATTGCCCTGGCCCATAGTCTGTGTCTTCTTCAGTGCCACAACAGCCCAGTGCTTGCCTCCTCCTTTTCTTTCTTGCTTCTTTTGTCATTTGCTGAGCAGCTAACTCTGCTTCACATACACGAAGCTCATCCAGTTCCTGCAGTCCTTTAGCTGTGTTCTGTCCAAATATTACCCCCAACTTCTACAGAATCTTAAGTCTTTCATAGTTACCACCATTAAAAGTTATTACACTGCTAACCTTAGAGTCGTAAGGCAAACAAATACATTTTTAGGCACACGGCACCACACAACATTATTGAAGGACTCATTTCTATTCTGAGTCTTCCCATGTAAACATTTCTGTAGTAGCTCAGGATTCGCCAAATCTCTGTAAATAGGTTTGATTGCCTCCATTACTGCCAAAGGAAGAAAATGTTTATGTGTAAATTCATACACAGTGCCAGAAAATTCAGCTTGCTTATATTTACACCAAGTGTTTGGTGGAGGTAGACACAAAACATGATATGGCTTTTCATTCGTTGATATTCGATGAAAGAAAGTGCTCCACACAGCTCTTTTCATCTTATCTAAATAGTCACAGTTACCTCTTATGGCCTTCCCATAATATTCCTGTAATTCATCAATTGCTCTGTCGATTAGTATTCCAGGACATTTTATTGTCTTGCAATCAGACAGTATCAGAAACAAAGGACTGATTTGTTTACTCGCAATGCCAACTTCTGAGACGTAGCATTAGGCACAAAACAAAGCAATTCACAGCCTTCTAGATTGTGTAGTTCCCAAGATATGACTGCTCATGTGTGGCAGTATATGCACAGCTGTGAAATCTGACAGTCATTCATCAACATTCAAAATATTATTTGAAGGTCTCACAATTGTCTGATTTTAATGTATTATGTACCAAAACGTTCAGGAAAGTCCAAAGTGCAATATGGAGTAGAAAACAGAAAATGTCAAATTTCAACGAATTTCACGCACAATATTCCCTTAATAACAAAAATGGCAGAATGCTGAAGAAGCACAGACTATTGCACTCTCGGCTCAAGACGCAATGCGCAAATGACCACAGGCAAAGATTAGTAAAAATTAGTGCACTGTAAAAAATATTGATGTGAGAAGAATACAACAACTTTACTGTAGGACCATACCAAAAGATTTTGCCTAGAACCCGAGAAAGTTCTGATCCTGAGAAATCGCTAAGCGGATCTAAGGCTTCTGCCCACTCACCCATTGGTCCGTCTGGTGTGGCAGTAGAAGAAAAGTCGAATTTTTAAATTTCGCGTTTAAGAAATCGTTCAGCAGGAGGATCGCACAACAATACCATCGTTTGATCATCGCAGAGGCTACCGTGTGGAGGACTCACTAGGAAGCATCCCTGGCGTCGAGAAGCAGCTGAGAGAGTTGAAAACAAATAAGTCGCCAGGTCCGGAAGAAATTCCTGTTCGGTTTTACAGAAAGTACTGTACGGAAAAGGCCCCTTACTTAGCTAATCGCGAATCGCTTGCCCAGCGTAAAGTCCCAAACGACTAGAAAGAAACACAGTTGGCTCCTGTACATAAGGAAGTAAAAAAAACGGACTCGCAAAATTACAGACCAATATATTAATATCGGTTTACTGCAGACTGAGTATACCATCTTGACTCAAGACGATGGTGTACTCAGTGATAGAACAAAGCATTAGGCTTTTACTAGAAATATTGACCCTTAAACAATGTGCCTAATAGTGTATTTTAATTACTACAGTATGTCATCTTAGGCACAGCGCAACATTAAAACACTTGATAATAGCATTGTAAAGCTAAAATTATGATCGTTTAAATGTAATACTGCAAATAAAAGGAGTCTATTGGCGGTACTGACTTTAAAGAAACATTTTATGACTGTGGCCCCACATACCAAAAAAAAAAAAAATGATACAAATGAAGTGTATTATTCATACATTTATCTTCCTCACTTAAAGACAGATCTGTTCCTTCAAGTCATGTACAATATGACCTTTCGGATCTTATTCGTGTGTTAAATCTTTACAGGTAGTGTTTAAATGCTAACCAGGAAAACATCTCATCATGTGGGTACAGGATATTAATATAGGAGCCCGTAGATCTATAATTTGCATCTTCTTTAATCTGATATACTTTTCTGTAAATGAGCTGTTATTGATTTCGCGTTGGTTAACATCAGATCATTACGCACCAAGACAAATCAAATATGTTATACTTCAACTATTGCCAGTTCAGACAGTGGCTAATGAGAAAGTGTGTCCGAATATAGGAACTTCAGAATATGAAACCGCGGTAATACTGACAAGTTCTTACTGCTATGGCGATCAACAGACAACTGGATAGTTGTTAAAAGTAAATGATTTATACCAGCTGTAAGAGTAACTTAAAACGTAGAGTCACCTATCATTGCCACGATTGTGTTCGTATGCACGAGATATTATTTATTGCTGCCCACGACACGCATGAACGTAACTCACTGTAGCACATGTAAACAAATGTGTCAAGCCCTCGTTCACAAATATTAACGGCTCAGCTCCGCAGGTAGGATTGCGAGGTAATAAATGAATATCGATTGCAACTCCACTTCAGCAACGTCATATTTCAATACTTCGTTCCACCACCTACATGATCTAGGATACAGAGCTGATAACATTATACGCCACCGAGAAGCTGAAATTCTTTAACTAAAATTACAGCAATAAGTGGAATGTTTTGCATTTATTTCTCCAATTCGAATTTAAGAATACTGTTTCACCACAGAGCATTTTTTCTGGTTTTTATATGATAGGATGCTAAGCAATTCGCCATTATTTGCTTCATAATGTCCAACGACAGTGCCACAGGCGATGAGCCACACGTATCCAAAGGCATTCGATACTGCCTATACTCTCTGCAATTCTGACAGACCTCAAGACATCTGCTATAGTTTAAATGTAGATACGGTTCCTACATCGTACGCGAAACAACCTGTATCTTCTCAGACGTTTAGTACACTACTGAGAAAAAGTTCAAATTCGTGTGAAATCTTATGGGACTTAACTGCTAAGGTAATCAGTCCCTAAGCTTACACACTACTTAACCCAAATTATCCTAAGGACAAACACACACACCCATGCCCGAGGGAGGACTCGGACCTCGGCCGCGAGCAGCCGCACAGTCCATGGTTGCACCGCCTTGGACCGCTCGGCTAATCCCGCGCGGCCACGCTACTGAAACATGTGCTTCCGCAGGGGGGGGGGGGGTGAGGTGGGCGCTTGGGGAGGTATTTCTTTCGGCACCTCCCCTAGAATCTAGAGTATGTTGTTGTTGTTGTTGTGGTTTTCAGTCCTGAGACTGGTTTGATGCAGCTCTCCATGCTACTCTATCCTGTGCAAGCTGCTTCATCTCCCAGTACCTACTGCAACCTACATCCTTCTGAATCTGCTTAGTGTATTCATCTCTTGGTCTCCCTCTACGATTTTTACCCTCCACGCTGCCCTCCAATGCTAAATTTGTGATCCCTTGATGCCTCAAAACATGTCCTACCAACCAATCCCTTCTTCTAGTCAAGTTGTACCACAAACTTCTCTTCTCCCCAATCCTATTCAATACCTCCTCATTAGTTACGTGATCTACCCACCTTATCTTCAGCATTCTTCTGTAGCACCACATTTCGAAAGCTTCTATTCTCTTCTTGTCCAAACTAGTTATCGTCCATGTTTCACTTCCATACATGGCTACACTCCATACATATACTTTTAGAAACGACTTCCTGACACTTAAATCTATACTCGATGTTAACAAATTTCTCTACTCCAGAAACAATTTCCTTGCCATTGCCAGTCTACATTTGATATCCTCTCTACTTCTACCATCATCAGTTATTTTACTCCCTAAATAGCAAAACTCCTTTACTACTTTAAGTGTCTCATTTCCTAATCTAATTCCCTCAGCATCACCCGATTTAATTTGACTACATTCCATTATCCTCGTTTTGCTTTTGTTGATGTTCATCTTATATCCTCCTTTCAAGACACTGTCCATTCCGTTCAACTGCTCTTCCAAGTCCTTTGCTGTCTCTGACAGAATTACAATGTCATCGGCGAACCTCAAAGTTTTTACTTCTTCTCCATGAATTTTAATACCTACTCCGAATTTTTGTTTTGTTTCCTTTACTGCTTGCTCAATATACAGATTGACTAACATTGGGAGAGGCTACAACCTTGTCTCACTCCTTTCCCAACCACTGCTTCAGAATTGTCTCATTTGACATGATTAACCGTGCGTCAGCCAACTCGCAGGTCAGGTAATTCTAGCCTAACGTGAACGACTCCTGTGAGAAAAACATTGAGATGACAAAAGTCATTGGATAGCGATCTGCATATGTACAACTGGCGGTGGTATCGTGTACACATGGAATAAGGTATGAAAGGGCAGTGCATTGGAGAAGCTATCATTGGTACTCAGGTGGTTCATGTGAGAAGTTTCTCGACATGCTTACGGCCGCACGACGGGAATAAACAGATTTTGAACGCGGAATGGTAATTGGAACCAGTCGCGTAGGATATTCCATTTAAGAAATCGTTAGGTAATTCAGTATTACGAGATGTACAGTGCCAAGACTGGGCAGCCATATATCGGACATTACCTCTCAGCACGGACGACGCAGTCATCGATGGCCTTCACTTAATGACCGAAAAGCAGCGTCGTTTGCGTAGAGTTGCCAGTGCTAACAGACAAGGAACACTGCGCGAAATAACAGCGGAAATGAGGGTGGTACGAACGGCCAACATATCCGTACATGTGACGTAGCATGTGAAAGTTGCTGGATTAGGACGGGTTACTCCTGTAACTGAAATATCAGATCTGAAGATGTTCTGAATCAACCGAAACCGGTCATATGAATAAAAAATTTGCAACCAAGACGGATTTTAAGTAACATATCCATTAGGACAGTGCGGCGGAATTTGTCGTTAATGAGTTACGGCAGTAGCAAACGGATGCGAGTGCCTTTGCTAACACCACGACATCGCCAGCAGCGCCTCTCCCGGGCTTGTGACCGTGTTGGTTGGTCTTTAGACGACCAGAAAACCGCCAAAAAGCACTGCGCAAGCTTGTGGTGGATCCATAATGGCTGTGGTTACGTGGAATGGACTGGGTACTCTGATCTAACTAATCCGGTCATTCACTGGAAATGGTTATGTTCGGCTACTTGTAGACCATTTGCAGCCATTCATACACTTCATGTTTCCGAAAAACGATGGATGACAGTGCTCCATATCAACGGGCCACACTTGTTCCGAATGGTCTGAAGAACATTCTGCACAATTTGAGTGAATGATTTGGTCACCTAGGTGGTCCGACGTAAGTCCCATTAAGGGGAGCCGGAGGTGGTCAAATCCAAGAAATTACGATTTTTTTCTACCGAAAATTAATTGGAACATTCCTCTTTAATATAAACTTTGAATTATTGTTCTATTCGCCCTAGAAGTGGAGTTATTACCATTTTCTCCCACGCCTGCAGAGGAAATGGGCGGCCGCTGAATGCATCTAACACACTCCTGGCGAGCTGCTTGGGATTTTCTCGGCCTGTTAAGCATACAGCGCCTTATGATACGCATACAGAGAGTGTGCAAGGGTTGGATACATTGTTTTCTGTGACAAATATTACCCGTATTTCCTTACAGCTTACTCCTATGTTCCTCAGAATTTCGAACATCTTGCTCCATTTAATATTGTCGTACACTTTTGTTCTGGTTACGATGCCACGTTTTAGTAACCGTGTATATAAGAAGGGGAAGAACGCAGGGAAAAGAAAATTAACACTAATACCAAGTTGCGATACTACAATGAATAAGAGCGCGGAACATCGCCTCTTTGCTGTTTACCGTTTCGAATTAGTTCAGTGTTGCGCCTGTTGTTGGTAGTATTATACTTCTTGTGTAAAGCGGGTAATATGCAGTATGTACAAGAATCAGGAGGGAACAATAAAACCAATTTTTCATGACTTAGCACAGCCAGAATTGTTACACAAATGTCTACACGGAAAGACGCAGAATCCTAATGAGAGCGTAAACAATTTGATTTGGAAAGTGATTCCTAAAAGGGTGTTTGTAAGCATAAAAACACTGCACTTTGGCATTTATGATGCAATAGCAACCTACAACCAAGGGAACAGTGTGAAGTGTGAAGTTCTGAAGGAATTAGGATTTACAGCTGGGGTGAACACTGTACGAGCACTAAGAAATATTGACAGAGAAAGGATAAGAGGAGCAGAAAGAAGAGAAAGGCATATGAAGTATGATGGAACAACAGGCCAGAAAAGGAGACAGAAGAGGAAGCTTTTGGAGGATGAAGAAGAAGACCCTGATAATCCATCCTATAGTGCAGGAATGTATTGAGAAACTTTGATAGCCATTTCCCGTAAATTAGAATTTTTCGAATATAAGGAACATTTTCTCAAAATCCACTCAAGCTAGAGAGATGAAATTTTTATGCAGCACTCCTAGTGGTCAAACTTACATTATAACACAGCCATTTGGCAATATGTTCAGTAGTTTCATTTCAGTTTAATTATAAAGCAATTATTTGTAAAAAAATTTGGGTCATTAATAAAAAAAATAATTGGAAGGAAACTAGAAAAGGTACTCCAAAATCCCTCTGTCATAACTCCAGTACTAAACCACTCTATATGTAAAAAAAATTCAAATTTTTCTATTTGGTAGTTTATTCATAAATGTTCCTCAAACTTAGTGATTTTAACATGGGCAGCATAGGCACCTCCGGCTCCCCTTAAACATTTGTGGAACATAATCGACAGGGCAGTTCGTGCACAAAATCCTGCACTGGCAACATTTCCGCGATTATGGACGGCTGTAGAGGTAGCATGTCTCAATATTTCAGCAGGGGACTTTGAAAAATTTGATGGGCCCATGGCACGTCGAGTCCTATACGATATTAGGAGGTATGTCATGATTTTTGTAACGTCAGTGTACTATGGCTTCTGCAAGTGCAGTGTCAGCTTATATTTGTTTGGATGTCTCACTGTTCACGTTCCTTTAGAAGCAGCTTCGTTTTTGCGCCGATGTAACCTCAAGGAAGACACGAACCTTCAGAGGCGCTGAAACAGAGCCCCGAGTCTTACTTTTGTGGGTTCCCTCATTGAAGCTACTGCTGTGTGCAGAACTAGCGCCTGGAAGCTATTCATTTTTACTCGACAGATCGTTGCACTAACCTCCAAATAACGCCGTCTTGTGTCAATATGTGTCTTTGTATCAATCGCATGGCCTTTGTGCAAAAACGTCAGTCCAGTGAAAAGTGAGAGACGATTTCTAAGAATATGAATAAAACTTCTGTTCGAAGAAAAATGAGCAGGCTGTTAAACTCTCATAACAATCCAGATAATGTAAGCTGCATTCATTTGGAGAAGACTCGTTGACATGAAGTTGCTGTACAACGATTACCCTCGATAATGACCATTAGACTGCATCGAGGAAACATAAGTGTAATTTTAATGCTCGTTCAGGAACACTAAAATGCCAAAAAATTCAGTATTAGTTTGAATAAAACACAAATCGGAATTTTAGCTTTAGTTATTAGGTGATAACTAGCCGGTTACAATTAGCATAGAAAATCTTACTTTTATTGGGCACGTTAACTTTCATCTACGTGAATGGGATTTAGATTTCGGGTGAAAATCGCGATGTGTGTGTTTATGGGTATCTATACGTGAATGTCTGGTTGGAGTTCGGTACTCGTGATTAAGGTATCCATAAAAAAGAGGTATCTATTAACTTGGGAGGTGGGAAGACGGTATCTGGATACACGTGAAAGAAAAACCTTTGACGCTTAAATAAACTAAGTTGCCGGATCTGCACATTTATGATAGTTAAATAAATATTAAATAAATAATTTGAACTTATATATTTTTTGCACAACGGAGAGCAGTGGGATGAAAAAATTGTAATTTGTGTGGGAATACGTACGCACGTGCTCTGGTAAAAAATATCACGTTTACTGAAGCCCCAACTGAACCAAAAGTAAAAAATGGTTCAAATGGATCTAAGCACTATGAGACTTAACATCTGAGGTCATCACTCCCCTAGACTTAGAACTACTTAAACCTAACTAGCCTAAGGACATCACACACATCCACACCCGAGGCAGGATTTGAACCTGCGACCGTAGCAGCGGCGCGGTTCCGGACTGAAGCGCCTAGAACCTCTCGCAGCTGAGCAAACTAATGAACTAAACAACTGATAAATGGGTGATGGTTGCTGTTCTTCATAGCGCTCTCGACTGAGTTACAAAATTATGTTTACAATTGCGTCTTGGAAACCCCAGCACAATTTATCATTGATTATTAATTATGGAAGTGTCAGAGAAATCTTTCAATGGCAACATTCGCACACATATATACATACAATAGAGACTGAGTACAAATATAAGAATAAAGAAAAACTTCACCAGTATGCACGTTGTCGGCAAACGTTCGTTACCTCGACTTGAGTGGACGAAGCAAGTGAACAACAATTCATTGATAAGCATTGCATAGTTGCACCATAGAAGGAATTCTAAAACTAATTTGGAAGTTTTACCCCGAGAATCAGTACCTGTGACATGTAACGATTCTCAGAATCCGCGAACATGTGGTCGTCACAAACAAAAATTCTGCATAAAATGACTGGTAAAATTCAGAGTAGCAAAGTAAATCGGACAGGATACATTACTGTGAGACACAATCTGCGGTCTTAGGGCTCTCAGATTCGTACGTAACACGTGCTGAGACAACAAAGACATGTGGCAACTAAATTGCGAACTGAAATCGCAAGTAGCGATGTTTCACTATTGTGTTGACTTATACTATACTCGTGAGATCACCAACGAACCAAATCAGACTGAATTAACATCAAGAGTCCACATGTTTGAACAGACGTAAAGCAGAACAGTGTGCTGGCCGCGGTGGTCTCGCGGTTCTAGGCGCGCAGTCCGGAACCGCGCGACTGCTACGGTCGCAGGTTCGAATCCTGCCTCGGGCATGGATGTGTGTGATGTCCTTAGGTTAGTTAGGTTTAAGTAGTTCTAAGTTCTAGGGGACTGATGACCACAGCTGTTAAGTCCCATAGTGCTCAGAGCCATTTGAACCAGAACAGTGGCTTGCATGTCTGGCTAAGTGCAGCTGCTTATAATGTTACGAAATTAACAAGAAAAATTCCGTATACCGCTCAACGAGCAATCAGCAATGGGAGGAAGACGTTAATTTTCACTGGAGCTGAAATCTACAAAGGTAAGATAATGAATGAACTATGCATATGCACATTCACGCATTCGGTGTCGCCCATCTCACCTCTTCCGGAACTTACGTGTTCCGTTCTTCTGGAAGTGTCCAGCGAGCTCCCTTTTGTGTGGTGCCAACCTGTAGAAGAGCTTCGTCCAAGACGAACACAAACCTCTCTGCTACCTGGTACGTGCTTTATAGGGTTAGCTATTCTGCCGCTGTAGCAGACTACTTTTACTCCCACAGATCTAGATACTGAAATTTATATTGCACAATGTCATTCATGCTTTTCATTCCTCAGGTGAGAGGAGGAAAGGATATACAGGGTGTTACACTAAATGTGTTTGCCTCTGTAACTTACGAAGTAATAGGCGACGGAAATATTTATTGCGGTAGGTCACCATACGAAACGTTACATTGTCTGTGGAGCTATGAACATAGTTTATTGTGTTATTATCCAAAGAGTGTCAGCAAAAAGATACAATTTTTTAAAAATGTAACAATAGTTGTTTCTATCATGCACTGGAATCAGTAACACCAGCTGTGTATACATCTCAGTTAAAACAACTTTCCACCGCCAGAACATCCATCACCCACCACACAGCCATGTATTATGTACAGCGTGTGGTATCTGCCCCTAAATCTTTGAAGGGTTGTAGCTCCTAAACTAAAAGTGATAGGACTGTAATTTGAATTTATGTATACACATCTGATGTTACTGATGCCACTGCATGATAGAAACAACTATTGTTCCGAAACTTCCTGGCAGATTAAAACTGTGTGCCGGACCGAGACTCGAACTCGGGACCTTTGCCTTTCGCGGGCAAGTGACGGGGCACGGACGGGGAGTGAGTCGTCCTTGGGTAGCTCAGTTGGTAGAGCACTTGCCCGCGAAAGGCAAAGGTCCCGAGTTCGAGTCTCGGTCCGGCACACAGTTTTAATCTGCCAGGAAGTTTCATATCAGCGCACACTCCGCTGCAGAGTGAAATTCTCACTCTGGAAACATCCCCCAGGCTGTGGCTAAGCCATGTTTCCGCAATATCCTTTCTTTCAGGAGTGCTAGTTCTACAAGGTTTGCAGGAGAGCTTCTGTTAAGTTTGGTAGGTATGAGACGAGGTACTGGCAGAAGTAAAGCTGTGAGGACGGGGCGTGAGTCGTGCTTGGGTAGCTCAGATGGTAGAGCACTTGCCCGCGAAAGGCAAAGGTCCCGAGCTCGAGTCTCGGTACGGCACATAGTTTTAATCTGCCAGGAAGTTTCATATCACCGCACATTCTGCTGCAGAGTGAAAATCTCATTCTGGAAAGATCCCCCAGGCTGTGGCTAAGCCATGTTTCCGCAATATCCTTTCTTTCAGGAGTGCTAGTTCCACAAGGTTTGCAGGAGAGCTTCTGTTAAGTTTGGAAGGTAGGCGACGAGGTACTGGCAGAAGTAAAGCTGTGAGGACGGGGCGTGAGTCGTGCTTGGGTAGCTCAGATGGTAGAGCACTTGCCCGCGAAAGGCAAAGGTCCCGAGTTCGAGTCTCGGTCCGGCACACAGTTTTAATCTGCCAGGAAGTTTCATATCACCGCACATTCTGCTGCAGAGTGAAAATCTCATTCTGGAAAGATCCCCCAGGCTGTGGCTAAGCCATGTTTCCGCAATATCCTTTCTTTCAGGAGTGCTAGTTCTACAAGGCTTGCAGGAGAGCTTCTGTTAAGTTTGGAAGGTAGGAGACGAGGTACTGGCAGAAGTAAAGCTGTGAGGACGGGGCGTGAGGCGTGCTTCGGTAGCTCAGTTGGTAGTCTGCGTTCGGCAGGGCAGCAGTGCGCACCGCGCTCGGTCGTCCACGCCGCTGCGGGCGCGGAGTGTTTTGTTTACTTCCTCGTCACCGCGCTTCTCAGTCGAACAAGCTCTAATGGCCAACTCTTACAGGAAGAACACTCTTAAGTTCACCTTCTCAAATGAATACGCACGACCCAAAGCACTGGTCGTCGAACGCTTCCTACGCGAAGACGTGAAGATCCCCCGTGACGAACCCATCGGCATACACCTATCGATCATTAACAGCGTCGTTTATGTTAAGATGCTTCCGACGCTGCCTGCAACGAGATTATTCAAAGGACGCGACATGGACTAAAATTTCGGCACTCCGACGGAAACGTAGGGCCTGTGGATGTCGACCATGCAGGACTTCGCCTTCGGACGATCCGTGTTTTCGAACTGCCTTTCGAGGTGAAAGAAGATGAAGTCATCGCGGCGCTAAGCCCGTTCGGAAAAGTCCAGAGCCACGTAGCCGAGACATGGGCACAGTTTACGACGTATCCGGTGCTTAATGGTGTGAGACAAGTCCGAATCGATCTCAAACGGCACGTTCCATCGTACATTTCTATCGGCGACTGCCGTGCGGTGGTCATTTACGACGGACAACCTCGAACATGTTCCGGTTGTGGCAAAGAAGGCCACGTCCGTAATGAATGCCTGCAACGCCGCATCACACAACTAAGGCCCGACGATACGAACACCGACAGAACCACGACCACCCTTCCAGTCACCTATGCGGCGACGCTGCACGTCCAGCCCTCACAAGACGCCGTTCACGAGCGTCTCTCTGGTCCGATACACCCGGAGGCGTCCCAGCGCCTTGACACCGGCGATGCCGCCCGTGAACATGTCCAACAGCCGGTCACACCCACACTAGAAGATCACAAGGATGAGAGTGTTCTGGAGAATGACGACCGCATCATAGCACCCGCGGCTTTTGTACCGGAACGACGTGAATCTCTTCCTTCCTCAGACAACGAAACTCATTGCCGAAAGCAGAAGTCGCCCAAACGACGAAAAAAACGCCGCAAGACATCAGAATCGACCATTGAGCCCCCTCCGCAGGACGAAGAGATGGCACATCACTCTGACGGAGAACAGGATAACGCTTTCTCCTCTGCCACGGAGACGCGTCATCCACAAGACGGTGAACCGTCCAACAGAGATCGTGCGCAAGCCCCACGCCCAGAAGCCATGGAACATAGCACGCCTGTTGTCACCGACGCAATTGAGCCGACTCGGCCAGCGCTGCCACCTCTCGCCGATGTCAAACCTGTCGGACATTTTTCATGGGCGGATGACACGGATTTCCCACCTCCATCTGATGCGGAAATGAGATCTGTTCCTCCGTTAGACCAACACTAAAACGGGGGAAGTTTCTACGGCGACTCCTGCGACTTCTTATGGACTTCCAGCATCCACCACAACAATCTTCACCAGCTACGAACCTATCGGCAGCACGGATCTCCCATCAGGCGTACCGAATAGCTACTATCAATACTAATAATATCGGCTCCCACGCTAAACTTCAACTGCTCCGTGACACGCTAAGAGCAGCAGACATCGACATCGCCCTGTTACAAGAACTGAGGACAGCAACTTCGACTGGGTATTATGGATATGAAACGTACGCCGCCCCTGCAGCTATGGAACACACAGGCGCAGCCATCCTCCTCCGAGAAGGGATTGCAGTTTCCGATGTCGCATACCTCCCAACAGCGCGAGGGGTGGCCATAACAGTTGAAGGACTCAAAATCATAAATCTCTACGCCCCATCGGAGGGATCGCTCCCAGTTCTACGCAGAAGATATCACGCCTTTATTCCTCGGCCGACACGATCATCTCATCGTAGGTGGAGATTTCAACTGTGTTCTCGAGCGCACAGACCAATACCCCTATTTCACCACATGTCCGAAACTTCGCTTCCTCGTCCGCCGCCTTCGTCTCCTCGACACTTGGCGAGTGGTACACGGCGACCGCCCGGGGTATACACACATCACGAGCCACTCCGCCAGCCGACTTGATAGAATATACATCTCTAACGCTCTAAAATCAGTTCTCCTCGACGCGGAACGTTGGCCGTCTGTCTTTTCGGATCATGACATCTACATCTGTACCATGAACCTACGTCGACAATCTATATGGCGCAGTGCAGGACCTTGTAAACTCAATGTCGCGCTACTGCGGGACCCTGAATGTCGACAACAGGTCACCGACACGTGGCACACGTGTGTTCAACGCATTATGCATTACGAGACCACACTGCAGTGGTGGTTGGTGTGCGCCAAACTGGCCATCCGACGCACATTGACGCACTATGGCAGAGCCAAAGCCAGGTGGAATCACCATACAACTGATTTCTACTATAGCGCTCTACGTGAACTCATGGATCATCCTCCATCCCCGGATCGTCTAAAAGAAGCTCAACGCATCAAGGCAACGATTTTAACCTTGACCAGATGCCGTCTAGAGGGAGCTATTGTACGAGCACGCAGCCAAGATAGGATTAACGGTGAAGAACCTTCTATGCATCATATTATTCAAAATGTTCGTCGACGCCGACAGGCTTTAATGACAACTTTAGACTTACCTGATGGATGACGGCTGACTTCGCAAGCTACCATGGCGGATGCATTCACAACGCACTTCTATCAAGAAGTACCTGCCGGTGCAGAGGCCATTGCTGAGGTTGCCCATGAGACACTTGGTACTCTAAACGCAGCAGCTGCAACTCTCCTGACTTCTGAAGTGACCACCGACGACGTCCAAGGCGCTGTGGCCAAAGGGTCTCTGAATCGATCTCCCGGCCCGGATGGTTTACCTCTCGAATTTTACAGAACCTTCCAAGATTTGATGATGCCACGATGGAGGGACATATACTGGGAACTTTTGTCCGGCGCGGCGAACCCGCCACCAATGTTCATGGAAGGCTTACTTGTACCAGTCCCGAAACCCGCAGGAGGAACACGACTCGACAGTTATCGGCCGATCACGTTACTCAATTCCGACTTCAAGATTTTCACACGCCTTCTAGCAGTGCGACTCAAACATGTCTTACGAGGCATTGTTTCCCACGAACAAACATCTTTAGGCGGCGATCGTAATATACAGACAGCCCTCAGTGAATATCGAGATGTGATCGCTGTGGCAACACACTCGCGACTGCCAGGCGCTTTAGTCTCCATCGACTTCAAACAAGCGTTTGACCGCGTCAATCATGCATTCCTCAACGCAGTGATGGACTGAATGGCGATTCCCCCGACGTTCACGCAAGTGATTATGCGGCTCCTTCGTGGAGCAACGTCCAGACTTCTCGTCAACGGCAGACTTACAGAACCTATACGGATTGAACGCTCAGTACGGCAGGGTTGTCCTTTGTCGACGGTGCTTTATGCCATTGCGATGGAACCACTCATTTGCGGATTACGGCGACGTTTGACAGATATTCCACTCCGTGATCATATGTTCCGCTACCGAGCTTACGCAGACGACTTGGCCCTCATCGTACGTTCAGCGGCCGACGTACAAGCTGAGATGCAGTGGATTACCCGTTACAGTGCAAGGGCAGGGAGCGCTATGAACGTGGCAAAATCATGCGCCATGAAGATCGGCCGCGGCCTTCCCGCAGACAGCGTAGTCCCATTTCAACTGGTGGACACCCTTCGTTGTCTCGGGTTGGTGTACACGCGAGACATTCGCTGCACCTCGGCGATCAATTTTCGGGCGCTGCTGCAACGCATCTGGGCCAACATACAAAAAAACATACTACGCCCGCTGACTATGTTCCAGAGAGTCACCTTCGTCAGCACCCATCTGGCAGCTCGGATACCCCATATAGCGCAGATTCTGCCCATCACTGCGACAATGGCGGCCAGATTACAGGCGGCTTTCGGCTATTTCATTTGTTCTGGACACATCTTCGAAGTCCAGTATGAAGCTCTCACCTTACCGAAGCGGGATGGTGGCCTCGAACTGGTTAATGTGAGAGCCAGGACTACGGCACTTTACACCAATACTATGCTCCGGCTATGGAAAAGCCAAAATGCTAGTTTTACTGGAATGTTGACCACCGAGCTCGCACCTGTGTCGAGACGCCCACCGACGTCTTTGGCACACATCCCACCTCCGATGTCACATATCGGCCGTTTCTTTTTGGAGTACAGCTACATATGCACCGAGCTCCCCACGATCAGGAAGACGACCACCCGCGATATCTACCGCCTTCTCCGAAAATCTCCACCACTCAACCCCGTCGGAACACGTCACCCCCCGGTTTCATGGCCTACAGTTTGGAAAACTGTCAACGGCAAGTATACTACAAGACAGAAACTGCATCGCATCGCACTGGTGGACTCACCCCTGTGCCTCAAGTGCAATGTCGAAGATACAGATTTACATCGTTTTGAGTGTGGGCCAGCAGCAGCTGTCTGGACCCTCGTACAGAAGATTGTGGCTTTCTACCTCCGAATACCACCACATCACGTTTCTTCTACCATGATGATATATCCCGATACGATCTACTTTCCATCGGCTAAGTGGCACGCCATCACATGGATCAGTGGCATGGCTGTCAAATACCTCTTCCGGGACGACATCGTCGATCCGGCGGACTTTTGGACACGCCTTCAAGTACATCACCACACCCTTCGCCGACATCGACACTATCGGGCCACTTTCGCGAACTATTTACAGAGTATTTTCACCAACCCGCCTCAAAGCTGGAATCTCAACGAACCGTGCCAGCCAAGACTGGACGATCCTACGTTCCCCTACAATGGTCAATGATAGAAAGCATTTTGTTCTGATGGCGCGCCAAAGTGGAGCATGGCGCGGAAAGTATTCCTATTTTATTCCACTTCTCTTTTCTCCTCCTCTTCTAAGTTTTTTTTCTCCTTACACATGTTTATCCTTTTCACACATAGCTCTCTATCTGCAGCCTCTTTGTTTTTCTTTCTCCTGTGCTCCCAAAAAAAAAAAAAAAAAAGGTTGCTGCTGATGGTGAGACTGTATACTCTTTTATGTTAACAAAAAATAAAAATAATAAAAATAAAAAATAATAAAAAAGAAGGCCGTTGCGGAAATATAGCTACCCTTTATGATTTCCGTTTTCAAAGGATATTGTGTTATTTTATGAAGAACGTCGTCTTTTATTTTCATACACAAGAGGTTTTTATTTGTTTTGTTATAAGAAAAAAAAAAGTTGGTAGAGCACTTGCCCGCGAAAGGCAAAGGTTCTGAGTTCGAGTCTTGGTCCGGCACACAGTTTTAATCTGCCAAGAAGTTTCATATCACCGCACACTCCGCTGCAGAGTGAAAATCTCGTTCTGGAACTATTGTTCCATTTAAAAATTGTATCTTTTTGCTGTAACTCTTTGGATAGCAAACAAAATGAACTACGTTCATAGCTCTCAGACAGTGTAACGTTTCTTATGGTGACCTACCGCACTAAATATTTCCGTCGCCTATTACTTCGTAACTTACAGAGGCAAACACATTTAGTGAAACACCCTGTATGTACTGAAATATTGCACATACAAGAGATGTATTGACCATGCAGGTGGGGCTCCGATAAGTACCATAATCTTAGTGCAATAAATATAACAGACACACTCAGCTGCTCTGTCTTTTCTATGTAGTTTACAGTTTGTGCCCAGAATTGAGGTGGGACATTAAGTCAAATGGAAGAGTGTGTGTGCAACCCATTGTACGGTGGAGAGGCGGTCGTAGGACGATTGGGGGGGGGGGGGGAGTGAGGTTAAACAGAGTGAGACACGGGAAGCCGCAGCTGGTTGACTTTGGGAGAATTTTCTGCCCGGATTCTGTGGTCAACCATCTGCCGCCCTGCTTCGCCAAACTGGAAGTGACGCGTCGGCCGGCTGGAACATGTGGCGCCGCGCTGCGGGGCGTGGCGGAAGCTTCGCAGCGGCCGGAACCTCCGGATGTGGCGGACGGCTTGCGTTCCGGAAACAGAGCTGGGTATACGCATTGGGGAAAATTCTGCGGGCTCCCTCTTCTTTAGCTGACGAGGCTACGCTACACGTTCATTTTCACTTACCTCAATGATGCTCATCAGTCATGGAATTCCTTGGCGACACTCACTACCTCTTTCTACTGGGTGCTTATACCGTTCATGTCTGATTACTTAATAACCGAATGTTCTCAAGAAACTTCATTGCTACTGGGTAGTCTTAATGTTGTAACATTTCTGTTCTCCTGCAATCATCGCAAACATACCTATTTCTCGATACTCAAATTCTTTGTAGAACATATGGCTTCTGCCGGCAGACGTATGCATAAAACTCTACTTGGCTGTAGAACACGTTATGTAATTCGGCGATTTATCAACGTTAGACGCTTCCTACAGTCGCCAAAAGGTAATGAGGAGCAGAAATATACACAACTTTATGGGAAGTGTCTGGACACCCGCGTGTGATGTGTAATTGACCACTAGACGTCACTAGAAGAGAAGAAGAAATCTCTCTAACATTTAACGAGAAATGCCGGCCGAAGTGTCCGTGCGATTAAAGGCGCTGCAGTCTGGAACCGCAAGACCGCTACGGTCGCAGGTTCGAATCCTGCCTCAGGCATGGATGTGTGTGATGTCCTTAGGTTAGTTAGGTTTAAGTAGTTCTAAGTTCTAGGGGACTAATGACCTCAGATGTTAAGTCCCATAGTGCTCAGAGCCATTTGAACCATTTTTGCAAATCATACCTAAATGCCTGGCGGAGGGTCGATAGAACCACCTTCACAATTATTCTCTATTATTCCATTTTCGAACAGCGCACGGAAAAAACGAACACCTACTGCACATCTTTCCAAGCGAGCTCTGGTTTCCCTCATCTCATTATGATGATCGTTTCTGCCTATGTAGGTCGCCGCGAACAAAATATTTTCACATTCGGAGGACGAAGTTGATGACTGAAATGTCGTGAGAGGATCCCACCGCAACGAGAAACGCCTTTGTTCTAATATATCATGTCTCTGACACTCTCACCCATTTTTCTGGATAAAACAAAAGGCGTCGCTCTTCTTTGACATTTCAAGATTTACTCCGTTAATCGTATCTGTTAAGAATTTCACACCGCCCAACAGTACTCCAAAAGAGAACGGACAAGCGTAGTGTAAGCAGTCTCTTCAGTAGATCTGTCGCATCTTCTAAGTGTTCTGCCAATAAACTGCACTGCTTGGTTAGTCTTCCCCACAGCATTTTCTGTGTGTTCTTTCCAATTAAAGTTGCTCGTAATTGTAATTCCTAGACATTTAGTTGAATTTACGGCCTTTAAATTTGATTGATGTATCGCGTAACCGAAGTAGAACAGATTCTTTTCATCACTCAAGTGGATGACCACACACTTTTCATGTCATAGAGTCAATTGTCAATTCTGGCACCATACAGGTATCTTTTCTAAATCGTTTGGAATTTTTTTGTTTTGATCTTGCCGATGGCTTTACTAGATGATAAACGCATCATCTGCAAAGATCCTAAGATGGCTGCTCAGATTGTCTCCTAAATCGTTAATATAGATAAGGAGCAGCAGAGGGCCTATAATACTACCTTGGGGAACGCCAGACAGTTTTAAATCATTTAAAGAAAGTCTTCTCTCAGTAGCCCGAAAAATTCCCAGATCATGTAATGTTAGTTGGAGGCAACTTAAACGTACCGAGTATAGACTCGGACGACTATGGATTCACTTCAAATGGTATGGACAAGCAGTTCTTATGAAGTGCCTTAGAAAACGTTTTAGAAAATTGTGTTGAACAACTAGTTCGACAGCCCACGCGCTATGGAAGTATTTTATATCTTATAGCTACAAAAAGACCTGGCCTTAGGCCGGTATTACACTATCAAATTTCTTTGTCAAAGATTTGATCAAAGATGTGATCAAATATTCCGTCAAATATATTTGACAAAGATCTTTGGCGTAGCGCTAGAAGGGATATTACACTGTCATCAAATTCTTCGTCAAAGTTCAAGATGGCTGACAACAACTTGTTATTAACCGCAGCAGTTGCACGTACCGCAATTGCATTGTGTACACATGCGGAAAAGAAGTGGAGGAAAAAAAGGAACCATACATATGAGGTTGACAGTCTTAAATTCCTGGGATTACAACTTGATAATAAATTCAGTTGGGAGGAGCACACCATAGAACTGCAGAAACGCCTTAACAAATCTATATTTGCAATTCGAGTGTTAGCAGACATAGGCAACATAAAAATGAAAAAGCTTGCATACTTTGCCTAATTTCATTCCATAATGTCATATGGGATAATATTTTGGGGTAAATCTTGAAGTCAAACGAAAGTTTTCAGAGTCCAAAAGCGTGTAAAAAGTATTATTTGTGGAGTAAATTCACGGACGTCCTGCAGAAACCTCTTCAAAGAACTGGGTATACTAACTACTGCCTCTCAGCATATTTACTTCTTAATGAAATTTGTCGTAAATAATATATCTCTTTTTCCAACAAACAACTCAGTTCATACATACAATACCAGGAACAAAAATGATTTGCACAAGGACTTAAAAGCACTTACTTTAGTTCAAAAAGGGGTCACTACTCAGGAACACTCATCTTCAATAATTTGCCAGCAAACATAAAAAATTTAGTTAGAAGCAAAGATCAGTTTAAAAGGAGCCTGAAAGACTTACTACTGGCCAACTCCTACTCCATTGACGAAATTTTTAATAGAAACAAATGATGTGTTGTATTTATTCATACTATTAGTATTGTTATTTCAGCTTTAAAAAAATCGACATGTTCCACATCCACGAGGATCTCCTCAGCACGGATCTATGGAACGAAAAACTAATCTAATCTGGGTGAAGCCGTGGGTTTTACGACGACACGATAAAAGCATTCAACAAAACTTGTTACGTGAGCTTACAGTGGAAGACGTCAAGTCGTACATCAATTACTTAAGAATGGATGAGCATACATTTCTGTATGTGCTCAATGAAGTGTATCCTCATATCACAAAGCACAATATTCACTTAAGAACTGCTACATCTTCAGAAGACAGGCTCACTGTAACACTCCGATTCCTTGCTACAGGAGAGGGTTATGTTATGCTATGTTAGGTTAGGTTAGGTTAGGTTAGGTCAGGTCAGGTCAGGTCAGGTCTCCAATCTTCTTAATCTATTTTTGTATTCAGGGTGCCTCACGTTGTAAAGCGCCTCATCAGCTTCAGACATCTCTATTAATTTTGTAGTTGTCCCTATTACACTATCAAATATCTTTGACAAAGATATTGGACAAAGATATTGGACAAAGAAATTTGATAGCGTAATACCGGCCTTAGCGACGCTGTCAGTATAGAGACAAGGATGAGTGATCACCATGTCATCACAACGACGATGGCTACTAAAGTTAACAAATCCATCAAGAAGGCTGGGAGAATATATTGGCTAGAAAGAGCAGATGAACAGTTGCTGGCATCCCACTAGAAAATGGACACCACATATTTCCAATATGACGGACGTACAGAAACTGTGCACAATGGTTGAACGGACTGTAAATTGCCTCTTAAAAAATACGCCCCGAGTAAGTGGATTAAGGACGGAAAAGACTGACCACGGTTTAATAACAAAATTCGGAAATTCCTAAGGACACAGAGAAAGTAGCACTCTTGTTTCAAAAAAGAACGCACAAATGGCGACAGGAAAAGTTTACAGAAATTCGTGAGTCTTTAAAATGATCAATGTCCAAGAGTACAAAATCTTCCATAGTTGTATCATAGCAAAGAACTTGTCAAGAACTCGCGAAAATTCTTGTAGTACGTAACACGGCTAAACACGTTAAGGCTTCTATTCAGTCAGTCTGGTGTAGCTATGGAAGACAGCAAAAGGGAACACGAAGTTTTAAATTTTGCGTTTCAGAACTCATCCAGGCAGGAGGATCGTACAAAAATACTGTCGTTTGGCCCGCGTGCGGTCGTAGGAATACGTGTCCCTACCGTAGAGGGGTAGCTGAACGAGTTGAAACAAATAAGTCCGGATCGAATCCCACTTCGCACTTCAAATCTTTTGCTCAACGCAAAGTCCCAGGCGACTGGACAAAAGTGCAGGAGACTCCTGTATACAGGGTGTTACAAAAAGGTACGGCCAAACTTTCAGGAAACATTCCTCACACAGAAAGAAAGAAAATATGTTACGTGGACATGTGTCCGGAAACCCTTACTTTCCATGTTAGAGCTCATTTTATTACTTCTATTCAAATCACATTAATCATGGAATGGAAACACACAGCAACAGAACGTACCAGCGTAACTTCAAACACTTTTTTACAGGAAATGTGTTGTGACGTGGCAAGACAGCCAAGCCACTCGGAGGTAGCCGAAAGGCACGTGTTTAAGCTCACGCAAACTGGCGTGAGGTCTGGAACAGGACAATGTAATTAATATAGCCAATAAGGTACGTTGCTGCTGGAATACTTAACTTTAATCCATAATTGGTGTACATTGCTCTTGTTGATACATTAATAACAATCTCAATATAAACTGGTAATGGCGCCTTGCTAGGTCGTAGCAAATGACGTAGCTGAAGGCTATGCTAACTATCGTCTCGGCAAATGAGAGCGTATTTGTCAGTGTAGCATCGCTAGCAAAGTCGGCTGTACAACTGGGGCGAGTGCTAGTAAGTCTCTCTAGACCTGCCGTGTGGCGGCGCTCGGTCTGCAATCACTGACAGTGGCGACACGCGGGTCCGACGTATACCAATGGACCGCGGCCGATTTAAAGGCTACCACCTAGCAAGTGTGGTGTCTGGCGGTGACACCACAAAATGTTCAAAATGTCCTCCGTTAGCGAGGATACACGCATCCACGCTGCTCGCATGGAATCCCTGATGCACTGATGCAGCCCTGGAGAATGGCGTACTGTATCACAGCCGTCCACAATACGAGCACGAAGAGTCTCTACATTTTGTACCGGGGTGGCGTAGACAAGAGCTTTCAAATGCCCCCATAAATGAAAGTCAAGAGGGTTGAGGTCAGGAGAGCGTGGAGGCCATGAAATTGGTCCGCCTCTACCAATCCATCGGTCATCGAATCTGTTGTTGAGAAGCGTATGAACACTTCGACTGAAATGTGCAGGAGCTCCATCGCGCATGAACCACATGTTGTGTCGTACTTGTAACGGCACATGTTCTAGCAGCACAGGTACAGTATCCCGCATGAAATCATGATAACGCGCTCCATTGAGTGTAGGTGGACGAAACTAAAATGAGCTCTAACATTGAAAATAAGCGTTTCCGGATACATGTCCACATAACATCTTTTCTTTATTTGTGTGTGAGGAATGTTTCCTGAAAGTTTGGCCGTACCTTTTTGTAACACCCTGTATAAATAGGGTAAAAGAACGGACGCGCAAAATTACACACCAGTATCCTTAACACCAGTCAGCTGCAGAATTATTGAAAATATTCTGAGTTCGAATACAATAAATTTCCTAGAGATGGAAAAGCTTCGGTCCACAAACCACCACTGCTTTAGAAAGCATTGCGCATGTTAAACCCAGCTTGCCTTTTGCTCACATAATATACTGCGAACTATGGATGACTCGCAACAGGCAGATTCCATATCCCTAGATTAACGGAAAACTTTTGGCACGATGCCCTACTGGAGACTGTTAACGAAGGTTCGCAGATGTCTGAGAGGCACGAAGAATCCTTATGTAGAAGAAGTCAGTACGTTTCCTCGAAGGCGAGTGTTTTATCAGAGTCAAAGGTATCGTCAACAGTGTCACAAAGCAGTGTGATGGGATAGCTCCAATTCTCTGTATATACAAATGATCTGATAGGCTGGGTGAGCAGCAACCTGCGGTTGTTTGCTGATAAGTTTGTGGGCAACGGGAAGGTCATGTCGTTGATTGACTGTTTGTGGGTAGAAAAGTTCTAGTTGGTGTGATAAATGACATTTCCCTCTGAATGTGTAAAAGCAAGTTAACGCAGATGAGTAGGAAAAACAATCCCATGTACGAATACTGCTTGACACAGCCACATCGATTTCATATCTAGTGGTAACGTTAGAGAGCGGTATGAAGTGGAAAAAGCACCTGAAGAAGGTAACTGCGAAGACGAATGGTCGACTTTTATTGGGAGAATTTTAGGTAAGTGTGGACTCATCTGTAAATAAGTCCGTGCATAGAGCACTAGTGCGATCCATTCTTGGCTACTGCACGAGTCTTTCGGATTAAAGGAAAACATAGAAGAAATTTCAGAGGCGGGCTGCTAGAGTTGTTACCCATAGGTTTGAATAACAACCGAGTACTATGGAGATGCTTCGTGAACTCAAACAGAAATCTCTGGAGGGAAGACGACCTTCCTTTCGCGAAACACTCTTGAGAATATTTAGAGAAACGGAATTTGAAGCTGACTGCAGAACGATTCTGCTGTCACCAAAGTACATTGTGTGTATAGATGAATATTGGTGTTTTAACGCTTTATAATATTTATTACATTAAATATAGTTATAAATGATACGTTTCATGAAAGAGCAATTCGAACAGTTTTACCAAGAACCTTATAAATGTTCAGTGGCATAGCGAAGTAAGCGACTGGTCGAACTTCACTGTACCCAAGCGCTGAATAGGCCGCAAGGGGCCCAATGACAGGGGTTGCTTTGCATGGCCTCCACGTTCACCCGACATAACGCCAGGCGATTTTTTCCTTTGTGGCTTCATCAAGGATCATGTGCACGTGCCACCGCTACCAGCAGACCACCCTGAATTAAGAAAGCAGCAGTTGCTACAATCACTGAAGACACACTTATCAACATTGGGGAAGAACTCGGCTATAGACTTGATGTGTGCCGTGTGACAAACGGTGCTCACATTGAACATTTATAAGGTTCTTGGTAAAACTGTTTTTTCTTTCATTTGACATATCATTTATAATTGGAAGAGTAATACTGAAACGTCCCCTCTGAACAATTTTACATGACTGTGCTTAATCTGACATACAATATTTTTAGCGCAACGCAATCTGACTTTCAAAAATCCCTACAACAGAATGGCCCTGACTAGCATTAACCTATACCTTTCACAAATCACTTACCTCACCAAAAATCTTCGTTACTCGAACTACTGCAATACAGCGAGCACCACTACTGCCAGCTAAATAAAAGATTCAAACTTACGAAGGCACTAACTACTGATAGGGATAGTTAGCAAATGAAAGATATTAATAGAGAACAAACAATGTATTTACCTTAATATCATCAAAAGTCATAATATATATAGGTGTTCATAACATCCAATCTTACAAATATCAAAACTCCGTCATTTCTCTCTCCACATCCACCACTGCTGGCGGCTCACCTCCAACTGCGCAACGCTACGCGCTGTTCACATCCAGCTGCCGCTGCCCAACACTACAATGGCAGACAACAATGCAAACTAGCCAGAGACTGCACACAGCATAGCCAGTGATTTTCATACAGGGCGCTACGTGGCGTTACCAACAAGAAAACCTAAACAGCCTACTTACAATATGATAAATATTATAAAGCGTTAAAACCACGATATTCATTTATAAACACCATCTACATATCGCGAAAGTGAACCATATGCTGGTTTATACAGTATGTATGTAGATACAGAGTAGAGACGCCAGTGTAAAAGGAACTGGGTAGTATTGTGAGTAGAAACGTTGTAACAGCAGAATCGGTCCGTTAGGAGTGCTCAGTGACTTCGACGGTGGAGTAGTCATTGCATGTCATGTGAGTAACAAATACGTTAGGGACATTTCAGCCCTTCGAAAACTGCCGAAGTTGACTGTTGTTGACGTGGGTGTGAAGTGGTAACTTGACGGGACCACTATAGCTAAGCCACGACGAGACAGACTTCATGTACTGACAGAAAGGGACCGACGAGCATTGCGGAGAATAGATTCAAAAAAATTGCATGAAATCAGCGGAAGGAATCAGTCGTGGCTTCCAAGGTGCTACCAGCTGTTCAGCGAGAACAGCGAATGTTCGTAGGGAGTTAAAATGACTGGAGTACAACGTTCGAGCATCTCCTCACAAACAACGCGTTTCTGTACCAAATGCTAAACGACCCTTGAGGCGGTGCAAAAGCGCGACGCCACGAGACAGTAGTTGACTGGAACCGACTGACTTGAAGTGATGAATCACGCCATAGCCTGTGGCAATCCGTTTGGTGAACGCCTGAAGAACGTTACCTGCCATCGTGTGGAGTACGAACAGCGATTTACAGATGAGCTGGCTGTGTGATATGGGGGTGTTTATGCGGCTACGATGTGGTCTCCACATTATGCTCAGGAAGGCACTAAATGCAGAAGTACGTAAAGCTATGTTACAGCACCGTGTACTGCATTCAGTAAGCTAACAGTTGGGAGATGATAATGGTTTGTTTCAGCATGACAATGCACCCTGTCATAAACAGCATCAGTGAGGAATAGTGTATGAATAATAACATTCCAGAAAAGGATTGGCCTGCTCAGGGTCTCTATCTCAAGCCAGTGGAATATCTTGGGGATCATTTAGAACGTCGATGCCACTCCATACACCACTACCTTCTCTGGTTTCAGCTCTTGTGGGAGAATTCTTCCTAAAACGTTTAGACATTACTTTTACTCAGATGGTGTATATTACCCGTAGCGAATCTGGTGCAAAATTTCTTGCCACACACGCTTTATGCCCTTGAAGTCATATACGTGCAATGAACAGCGATATAGCCGGCCACTGGTGGCCGAGCGGTTCTACGCGCTTCAGTCTGGAACCGCGAGACCGCTACGGTCGCAGGTTCGAATCCTGCCTCGGGCGTGGATGTGTGTGATGTCCTTAGGTTAGTTAGGTTTAAGTAGTTCTAGGTTCTATGGGACTGATGACCTGAGATGTTAAGTCCCATAGTGCTCAGAGCCACTTGAACCATTTGAACAGCGATATACACCGAATAGACAAAGAAACTGGTACACCTGTCTAATGTCTTGTAGGGCCCCCGCGACCACGAAGAAGTGTCGCAATACGACGTTGCATGGACTCGATTAATGTATGAAACAATGCTGGAGGGAGCTGATACCACGAAGCCTACAGGGCTGTCCATACGTCCGTAAGAGAACGAGAGTGTGGAGATCTCTCTTGAACAGCACTTTCCATGGCATCCCAGATATGCTCAATAATGTTTATGCCTAGGCAGTTTGGTAGCCAGTGGAAGTGTTTAAATTCGGAAGAATGTTCCTGAAGCCACTCTGCAGTAATTTTTGATATTGAGGGTGTCGTATTATCCTGCTGGAATTGCCCAACTCCGTCGGAATGCACACTGGACATGAATGGATGCACGTGATCAGAGAGGATGCTTACATATGTGTCATCTGTTATAGTCGTATCTAGACGTATCATGGGACCCATATCACTCCAACTACAGACACCCTAGGCCGTTACAGAGCCTCCACCAGCTTGAGCGGTCCCTGCTGACATTCAAGCTCCATGGATTCATAACGTTGTCTCCATACCCGTGCACGTTCATCCGTTCGATACACTTTGAAATGAGACTCGTCCCACCAAGCGACACGTTTCCAGTCATCAACAGTCCAATGTCGGTGCTGATGGGCCCAGGCGAGGTGTAAAGCTTTGTGCCGTGCAGTCATCAAGGGTACACGAGTGGGCCTTCGGCTCCGAAAGCCCATATCGATGATGTTTCGTTGAAAGGTTCGCACGCTGACAGTTGTCGATGGCCCAGCACTGAAATCTACAGTCCTCGTAATTTGTGGAAGCGTTACGATTCTCTTCACTGATGATGATGTTTGATTTTTGGGGCGATCAACTGCGCTGTCATCAGCACCTATACAAAGTCCGAATTTTTACACAGTCCAATTTTTTACACTGTCTAATCGAGCTAATGTCACGAATGATAATGATTATGATGAAATGATGAGGATAACACACCCGTGATCCAGAGGCAGCAACGCTAGCCAGTAGACCACGAGCTGCGGAAAATCTCTTCAGCGATCGCTGGTCCCGTTATTGTGGGATATTTTTCCGTCGAAGATTTGATGTTTTACCAGATTCCTGATATTCACGGTGCACTCATGAAATGAGCATACGGAAAAATATCCACTTCTTTGCTACTTCGGAGATGCTGTGTCTCATCGCTCGTCCACCGACTACAACATCACGTTCAAACTCACTTAAATGTTGATGACCTGCATTGCAGCAGTAGTAACCGGTCAAACAACTGCGACAGGCACTTGTTGTCTTACACAGGCGTTGCCGACCGCAGCGCCGTATTCTGCCTGTTTTCATATCTCCGTATTTGCATACGCACGCCTATACCAGATTCTTTGGCGCCTCTGTGTAATATTACTTACCTTGACATGAATTAGTAAAGACATACACGCAACAAGCGGCTACACGGGTAGCAGGGGTTGTGTGGCGTGGGCTGGGCGGTTTTTTAGGTTAGATGGCCTTGGGCAAGTACAGAAAGGGCAACAGCCTCAACGGGTGCGGGGCAAAGTCAGGACATGCGGGGACCAAGCAGCAATCGGTATTGTAATTGTCAACTGTCGAAGCTGCGTTGTAAAAGTACCGGAACTTCAAGCGCTGATAGAAAGCACCGAAGCTGAAATCGTTATAGGTACTGAAAGCTGGCTTAAGCCAGAGATAAATTCTGCCGAAATTTTTACAAAGGTACAGACGGTGTTTAGAAAGGATAGAGTGCATGCAACCGGTGGTGGAGTGTTCGTCGCTGTTAGTAGTAGTTTATCCTGTAGTGAAGTAGAAGTGGATAGTTCCTGTGAATTATTATCGGTGGA
Source organism: Schistocerca piceifrons (assembly GCF_021461385.2). Taxonomy (NCBI): domain Eukaryota; kingdom Metazoa; phylum Arthropoda; class Insecta; order Orthoptera; family Acrididae; genus Schistocerca; species Schistocerca piceifrons. Next base: position 119,063,124 of record NC_060142.1, read on the forward strand.
GGTTACACTAAACAACCGAACTAGGTTAATAATTGGCTCCTTTTACCGACCTCCCGGCTCAGCAGCATTAGTGGCAGAACAACTGAGAGAAAATTTGGAATACATTTCACATAAATTTTCTCAGCATGTTATAGTCTTAGGTGGAGATTTCAATTTACCAGATATAGACTGGGACACTCAGATGTTTAGGACTGGTGGTAGGGACAGAGCATCAAGTGACATTATACTGAGTGCACTATCCGAAAATTACCTCGAGCAATTAAACAGAGAACCGACTCGTGGAGATAACATCTTGGACCTACTGATAACAAACAGACCCGAACTTTTCGAATCTGTATGTACAGAACAGGGAATCAGTGATCATAAGGCCGTTGCAGCATCCCTGAATATGGAAGTTAATAGGAATATAAAAAACGGGAGGAAGGTTTATCTGTTTAGCAAGAGTAATAGAAGGCAGATTTCAGACTACCTAACAGATCAAAACGAAAATTTCTGTTCCGACACTGACAATGTTGAGTGTTTATGGGAAAAGTTCAAGGCAATCGTAAAATGCGTTTTAGACAGGTACGTGCCGAGTAAAACTGTGAGGGACGGGAAAAACCCACCGTGGTACAACAACAAAGTTAGGAAACTACTGCGAAAGCAAAGAGAGCTTCACTCTAAGTTTAAACGCAGCCAAAACCTCTCAGACAAACAGAAGCTAAACGATGTCAAAGTTAGCGTAAGGAGGGCTATGCGTGAAGCGTTCAGTGAATTCGAAAGTAAAATTCTATGTACTGACTTGACAGAAAATCCTAGGAAGTTCTGGTCTTACGTTAAATCAGTAAGTGGCTCGAAACAGCATATCCAGACACTACGGGATGATGATGGCATTGAAACAGAGGCTGACACGCGTAAAGCTGAAATACTAAACACCTTTTTCCAAAGCTGTTTCACAGAGGAAGACCGCACTGCAGTTCCTTCTCTAAATCCTCGCACAAACGAAAAAATGGCTGACATCGAAATAAGTGTCCAAGGAATAGAAAAGCAACTGGAATCACTCAATAGAGGAAAGTCCACTGGACCTGATGGGATACCAATTCGATTCTACACAGAGTACGCGAAAGAACTTGCCCCCCTTCTAACAGCCGTGTACCGCAAGTCTCTAGAGGAACGGAGGGTTCCAAATGATTGGAAAAGAGCACAGGTAGTCCCAGTCTTCAAGAAGGGTCGTCGAGCAGATGCGCAAAACTATAGACCTATATCTCTGACGTCGATCTCTTGTAGAATTTTAGAACATGTTTTTTGCTCGCGTATCATGTCATTTCTGGAAACCCGTTGGGTGGCTTGCGGAGTATCAATGTAGATGTAGATGTAGAATATCCCAATCGTTCTGGTACGTTGTATAACGTTTTGTAAAGATGATATTTAACAACAGTATGAATTTCAGTTGTTTTCTTTAAGTTACTTTTAGGACACAAAAAAACGTTACCCAAAACACATGACTTACGACTTTCCTTGGGAAACTAAGTTATGACATGTTAAAATGGTTCTGTAAGAGTCTGTGAAGTACGTTAAGAAACGCCTGATCTTTAAATAACGGCATAAACAGAATTTTGTGCAAACATTAAAAAATTACCTAACATTTTCAGTTTCTGACCTCTACTATTTTAATTACTGGACGATATTATTTGGTAAAAAATATTCAACAGCCTAGAACTCATAGAACATTTCTTTATTTAAGGCAACCGTTTTCGACAGAGTTTGCTGTCGTCTGCTGCTCTTAAAATTTTTGTTGTTGGGAAACATGCTAATTTTACGTTGAATCTCACGCCAAGTTGTCAAGTGGATAAAAATGAGTATATTAAAGACGTTTGTCATAACTAAAATATATAATAACAGATGTCAAGTGTATCAATATCGACACATTATAAAGCGTTTGTCATACCTAAAATATTTAAAAACAGATGTTTTTAATTTTTTTTATGTTTCGTCCGTCTGACACGCCCATTTTCAAAATCACAAACCTTGCTATTAACCGTAATTATTCATACAACATGGCGCCAAAAGGCACAGCAAAGTATACAGTAGGCCACAAGTTCCCTCACTCATCTTAGACTACGCGTCCGTTGCTGCTGACTGACACAGCCATCCCCGAACCGGTAACCACTACAGCTGAATTTTATTTCAATCGAATTGAGGCGGACGAAATAAATGACAATAATAAAGAAAGTCATCCAATTACGTCAGTAGTGAACAGTTGCAAACCTACCAAACCCGCGGCAATATGCCTCGAATAAGCAAGATGTTTTTAAATATTTTAGTTATGACAAAAGTTTTGTAATGTGCTGATTTTTAACCACTTGACAACTTGGCATGAGGTTCAACGTAAAATGAGTATGTTTCCCAAAAAAAGATTTTTAATACCTGAAGATGACAGCGAAATCTGTCGAAACTGTTTGTCTGAAAGAAAGAAATATTTTATTCAATCTAGTGTGCTGAATGTTTTTTAACAAGTAAAACGTATCACTCCTTCAATGGTCTCAAAACGACAAAATTCAGTCATATAGTATTTGGATTTGTTTGTCGTGTGAGTGAATGAGGTAATTACTGCCACAGGTATGTGATGTACTAGTCACTGAAACCGTGAAAAGTAAGTGAGTGTGTGAATCAGATTGTGTAGTCTTTATTCAAGTCACATACATGGGAGGAACTGAAAATGGTGAAGCGGCCAGTTTTCGGTAGTTTAGCAAAGATAAAAATTACTTCAATCCCTCAGACGATTACACATACGTACCTTTTTTTCTACTTGCTTATGGGGAACGTGTAGTTTCGTAGTTTCATGTAAAGGATTGCTGACTTTGGACTAGTCCAAAAAGGGAGATTACCGCATTAAGGAAGTCTAAGTGTTAAGCTACTGTGATTACTGTGTTATTTGGCCAATGAGAGAGCAACTCTTCCATGCGCTTTTTCGTTTCTGTGTGTCAAACCGCAGTTAGTAGCAAATGTATCTGCTCAGTGACAATATGTAACAGATGTTTTAATAAAAGAACCTTTCCACGTTTACACTGAGGTGACAAGAGTCATGAGATAGAGATATGCACATATAAAGATGGCGTTAGTATGGTGTCCACAAGCTTTAGAAGGTCACTGCATTGTCGAAGCTGTCATCTGCACTCAGGTGAATCATGAGATTATGGTGCACGACGGGAATTAACATACTTTGAACATGGAATGACAGAGCTAGATGGATTTCGGAAACCTTTAGGGAATTCGATATTTCGAGTTCCATGGTGTTGATAGTGTGCCGAGAACACAAAATTTCAGGAATTACCTCTCACCAAGGACAATGCAGTGGGTGACGGGAGTCACTTAAAGACGGAGAGCAGCGGTGTTTGCGTGGTGTTGTCAGTGCTGACGCACGAGCAACGCTGCGTGAAATAACCACAGACATCAGTGCCGCAGGGCAAAATGTGGCATTAAGGGGAGGTTTACTATCTTTCGGTTCAAAAATCGATTTTTTAAAATCGCGTTTTTGGATACATAAAAGTGTTTAGAATCCACCTCTGAAACGGTTTTTCCGAATACGGAACGGAAATGTTTGTTATTCGCGGTTGAACAAAAAAGTGCACCTGCCTGAAGTCGTCCTTTTTCAAGCACCAGTTTTTTTGCTTCTAGAGGACGAGTTATTGTACCTGTGCTTGGGAGGAAACACACAAAATTCAAATGAAATTTTTAACGCGTGTGTTTGGAAGTTAGCCCCCAAGCATTTGCATTCTGGCGCGAAGACTGTGGAGATTGCGACTTTCCTGACAGTGAGCAGCTTCAACGAACGGTATTCAGCAATTCTGAAGACCATGACAACGGTGGACGTCACCTTGGGACTCTATTCGACGCAGTTCGACAAACATTCGGAAGACCACTGGATTCAAGCGGCCGAAAACCGCTTTTTACCGGCCGTGCGAGCGGCTCTGGAGCAGCGCAGGATGGCCCAGATCGAGCATAACTCCCTCTGTGAGGCAGAGGAAGGACTAGTTTATGGATCCAGAATATCAGGTTGAATGTACGTTACATAATATTGCATTTATATCTAGTCAAAACTTCAAACGCGTTTTTCTTGAAATGACTTTTTCTTATCGCGCTGTATGGTAACCTCAAATCTATTTCTCCGATTGACATATGATTCTTTATTTTCGACGAAGCTAACTAAATTGGAGCTGTACCACTTTTATTCCGATCCGTCAACTATAAATATTTTTACTCGGTCGACGAAGTCGAAAAATCGATGAAAAAATCCTACTTTTTTCAAATGGCTGCCATTTTGTTTCCTATGGTCCAAATAAGCGAGTTACAACTCCTAAAGAATGTTATATACTTCGCTAACGCCGACTCAGTTTTGATTTCAGACTCCTGGCTGACCTGTGACACCGCGCGTGGAGGTCTACATCGAAATTTTGTTTCGTTCCGACGGCCCTTCCGCCTTTGCTCTGACATTTCCGGTCGTAAAAATTCCAGTTTGTAGAGGAAATATCAATAAACATTTTGACAAAAATTGACATTGATATCTATAACACAACCCGAGAAAAACGTCTCAGAGAATATGCTTTTTTCGGGCCAAAGATAGTAAACCTCCCCTTAATGGGGTATGGCCTCAGACGATCGACCCGAGTGTCCTTCCTAACAAAACGACTTCGCCTACAGCGCCACTCCTGGGCTCGTTAAACTATCGATTGGCTCCTAGACGACGGTAAACTTTGGCCTGGTCAGATGAGTCCCGATTTTAGTTAGTAATGGATGATGGTAGAGTTCTAGTGTGGTGCAAACCCCACGAAGCCATGGACCAACAAGGCATTGTTAAAGCTGGTGGTGGCTCCAAAATGGCGTGGGCCGTTGTTTACATGTAATACACTGGGTCCTCTTGTACGACTAATAATTGGCTGTAAACGATTATGTTGGCTACCTGGAGACCATTTACAACGATTCATAGACTTCATGTTCCCAGTCGATGACGAAATGTTCACCGGATCACAGTTGCTTGCGATTTGTTTGAAAAATATTCTGGCCGGCCGTAGTGGTCGAGCGGTTCTAGGCGCTTCAGTCTGGAACCGCGCGACCGCTACGGTCGCAGGTTCGAATCCTGCGTCGGGCATGGATGTGTGTGATGTCCTTCCCTTAGTTAGGTTTACGTTGTTCTAAGTTCTAGGGGACTGATGACCTCAGATGTTAAGTCCCGTAGTGCTCAGAGCCATTTGAAGAATATTCTCCACACTTCTAGTAAATGATTTGGTCACCCAGGTCGCCCGGAATGATCCAGTTGAACACTTATGGGCAATTGAATCTCAATGTAGACAAGTGTAATGTGCTGCGAATACACAGAAAGATAGATCCTTTATCATTTAGCTACAAAATAGCAGGTCAGCAACTGGAAGCAGTTAATACCATAAATTATCTGGGAGTACGCATTAGGAGTGATTTAAAATGGAATGATCATATAATGTTGATCGTCGGTAAAGCAGATGCCAGACTGAGATTCATTGGAAGAATCCTAAGGAAATGCAATCCGAAAACAAAGGAAGTAGGTTACAGTACGCTTGTTCGCCCACTGCTTGAATACTGCTCAGCAGTGTGGGATCCGTACCAGATAGGGTTGATAGAAGATATAGAGAAGATCCAACGGAGAGCAGCGCGCTTCGTTACAGGATCATTTAGTAATCGCGAAAGCTTTACGGAGATGATAGACAAACTCCAGTGGAAGACTCTGCAGGAGAGACGCTCAGTAGCTCGGTACGGGCTTTTGTCAAAGTTTCGAGAACATACCTTCACCGAAGAGTCAAGCAGTATATTGCTCCCTCCTACGTATATCTCGCGAAGAGACCGTGAGGATAAAATCAGAGAGATTAGAGCCCACACAGAGGCATACCGACAATCCTTCTTTCCACGAACAATACGAGACTGGAATAGAAGGGAGAACCGATAGAGGTACTCAAGGTACCCTCCGCCACACACCGTCAGGTGGCTTGCGGAGTATGGATGTAGATGTAGATATAGATGGGACATGATAGAGATGTCATTTCGTTCACAAAATCCTGCAACCAATAACATTTTCGCTACTGTCGAAGACAGTGAAGGCAGTATGGCTCAGTGTTCCTGCAGGGGGCTTCCAACTACTCGTTGAGTTCTTGCCACGTGGAGTTGCTGCGCTACGTCGGAAAAAGGAGGTCCGACGCGAAATCAGGGGGTGTTCCACTACTTTTGTTACTTCAGTGTAGTAGTTACGAGTCAAGTGAAAACCTTAAGTATTCTTTTAAATATTGATTGTGCAGAAGTGGTACAAAACTGTATCACGTTTCAACATAATCTCCCACACGCTCAATGCAAGTCATCCAGCGCTTACAAAGTGCATAAATTCCTTTAGAAAAAAATTCTTTTGGTAGTCGGCGCAACCACTCATGCACCGCGTGGCGTACCTCTTTATCAGAACGGAACTTCTTTTCTCCCATTGCGTCTTTGAGTGGTCCAAACATGGAAATCACTTGGGGCAAGGTCTGGTGAATATGTTGGATGAGGAAGACACTCAAAATGCAGGTCTGTGATTGTTGCAATTGTTGTACGGGCAGTGTGGGGCCTTGCATTGTCATGGTGCACAAGGACACCTGCTGACAGCAATCCACGTCGCTCTGATTTGGTTGCAGGCCGCAGATGATTTTTTAGGAGATCTGTGTATGATGCACTGGTGACAGTGGTCCCTCTAGGCATCCAGTACTCCAAAGTGACGCCTTTTTCTTCCCAAAAGAGAGCATAACCTTCGCTGCTCATGGTTCTGCCCGAAACTTCTTTGGTTTTGTTGATGAGGAATGGCGCCATTCCATGCTAGCTACAATTCGTTTCCGGTTGGTGGAAGTGAACCCAGTTTTCGTCCCTAGTAGCGATTCTTGCAAGGAAGCCATCACCTTCTCGTTCAAAGCACCGAAGAAGTTCTCCACAAGCATCGACACGTCGTACTCTCATTTCAGGAGTCAGCTGCCGTGGCACCCATCTTGCAGACACTTTGTGAAACTGGAGCACATCATGCTCAGTGTGGTGTGCTGACCCATGACTAATCCGTAAACATGCTCCAATGTCATTCAGTGTCACTCGGCGGTTTTCCTTCACGATGGCTTCAACTGCTTCAATGTTCTGTGGAGTCACAACTCGTTGTGCCTGACCTGGACGAGGAGCACCTTCCACTGAAGTCACACCATTTGCGAACTTCCTACTCCATTCGTAGACCTGCTGCTGTGACAAACATGCATCACCGTACAGAACCTTCATTCGTCGATGAATTTCAATAGGTTTCACACCTTCACTACGCAAAAACCGAATAACAGAACGCTGTTCTTCCCTGGTGCAAGTCGCAAGTCTTAATACTGATACTGCGACGGTATGTGTGCATCTGCACTATGCTGCCACCTGCAGGCCATTCTGCACGCTCTTTGTAGCACGCTTACCAACTTACAGGACAACAGGGCGAAATTTCGATTTGTTATTACAAATTTGAGGTTATTATTTGACTCACCCTCGTACAACCCGAACTTGTAAAGTTGACTCACTTCAATAGTATAAAGCAGATAAATACCTATGCACACCTTCCACAAGTGTAGTACAGTTAATTGTTTACAGATTTTCTTAGCTGGGAAACCCGGCACGTTATTCCAGGCAAGACTGCGTGTCTGAAGAACTCACTTCAGTGAGTACTGCCTGTGTTAGCAGGGAGGGTGAACACAATCACCATGACTGCTGTTGGTACTCCCTTTTACAGTAGCGTACGACATCTATCCTGATGAAAGTATCTTGTGGCAGTGGCTAAAAGGTTGGTACCTTTTTTGGCCAAGTGTTGTTATGGACTTCACTCTGAAGACTGGTGAAGCAACACACCCGGTAAGTTTATTTTTGTTCAAGTCTCTTCATCTGTGTACATCTACAGCATTTGAACCCTCATTCCTGAGCTCAGTCTTTGCTAATCCTCTTCAATAGTTCTCCTACATAATGAGGAACCTCATTATACTGCATCATCTCTCGGTAGTCTTTGGAATATGCATAATATTAATATTAATGTTTTAGTACTTAATAACTAATAAATCTCTAATAGGTGCTTGGTTTTAATCAGTTTTCTGATGTAATTGTATGTATTTATAGAATGACAATCGGAATCGGCACCCAATGAATGTGTCGCCCTCAGTAACAAAATATGTCGGAGAGAAAAGTGAAACTTCTGTCAAATGCACATTTCAAAGGCTGCCGCAGAGATAACACCAAATAGCTTTCTCTTGTGTATTGCAAACTGCGCTGGAACAAGCACATTCTACGCTCCGTTCGATTTCCTAATTATCAGTTTCAACCCTGTGTGAGTGCTCGTTTCATAACATGTGTGCAATAGCTCGTGGTTGTTTTGTGTCACATTCTGTTGATGTATGTACCCTGACGGGAAAGGAAATTGGTCTGTCCCTTGTATGTTGCCTCTTGTACACGCATTGGCATGAGACAAAAAAAACTAACAAAGTATAAAAGAATATGCTTACATCAAATGGCACAAACAGTGCACAGAATACTTGGTGTAAGGAGACTGATTGGCAAAATAAATACGTGCAGAGTTATTTCTAAAGCGGTTTTTTAGAGTGCTAGTCTCTCGAAAATATAGTTACTTCAAATGTGTCATTCGACGAAAGATTGGAATTTGCTCGCCCACACCCTCGAAATCAAAACAGCTACCCCAAATATTGCCTCCTTTCGAAGCTTTAATTATCATCGTTGATACAGAAATCACAATATTCAGATGGATTTTACTTTACGTTAGATGCATGTTGACAATATCGTGTACTGTAATAAATATGAAGAGAGAATTATAGATACCAATAAAATAAAGAAAAGTGGAAATTATAGTAATTGTATAATTCAGTCATAGACACATTTCATTTTATCTGACAGATAATCGGTTTATGCCTGACAGTCAGCTGCAGATCGACAACTGAAACATGAAAATAAAAGCACTTAAAATTTTATGAAACATGAACAAATCCTATATTGCACAGACGAAAAACTACTCTGGTAATTACCTCGTAAAGGAAGCAACAAAGATAGTATACGAGATACTTACGCAATGGATACAAGTTGTGAAACTTGCACATAGGGGCGTTCGTGTGAGGCATTGTAATGAAACCTTAACAAGTAAATAAAGTTATTAACCTCCAATAATAAACGGACCAAGCTTCATCAAAGGTGAGTTTCATACATTTGCCAATTACATGAAAGACATTGTTATTTTCTTTCAGTCTATCAGAATTTTTTTCTCCTTACACTACCAGTTTCCGTCTGAACTGACCATAGTCAGATGTGCAGGGAAAGCGGGAAAATCCAGTACAACAAATGTATTGCCTACATCTTAAGACAGTAAATTTTGCCGTAATGAGAAATATTACTTTCATACAAGTGTTATAAGTGCGCTTAAAATATAACGAAGCAATCAGTTTGAAAGCATCTACTAGGCCTATGATAAAGCCAAAGAGCATCGTCAAAAAATAGAAAGAAAATCAGCTTGGCATCTTCTCAAATAAATAAAATATAGTATGAACCAGCTCATAGCCGACAGAGTAGTCACGTGAACGCAGCTATAGCAAACTGAGGTGCAGCTGGCGCGAGAGCATGTTTTGTCGAAAGCTCATAGGTGTCGTTACCGTTGGCCTATACTTATTTCATCAAAACCGGCGGTAGCCTGTCGACCCACCCCGAATTATAGTGATGGGAGAATCGAATCTTTTTAACAACCGATTGGTCAGTCGATTGATTTTTCTGTTCGGTCGGTTTTTTCAGTCGAATGAAACAACCGAATGAAGCTAATATCTACGGCCTTGTCAGCGATATGAACGTTTCCACTAATTCACCTTGTTTGAATATTTTCATTCAGTGCGATGCAACCAACTGAAACGAGACTCCGTCGGTTTCGGCCGTTGTATGAATGTTATCACTCGCTCAGCGGGTTTGAGTGATTTTCAAAAAATGGTTCTCAGCACTATAGGGTTCAAGGCGCTTCAGTCCGGAACCGCGCTACTGCTACGGTCGCAAGTTCGAGTCCTCCCTCAGTCATGGATGTGTGTGATGTCCTTAGGTTTGTTAGGTTTAAGTAGTTCTAAGTTCTAGGGGACTGATGACCTCAGATGTTAAGTCCCATAGTGCCTAAAGCCGTTTAAAACATTCCTCTCGTCCCTGTATACTGGTAATACACAGTTAAACTGTGTTACAAAATCTTTTGGATGTAATTTCCCATCTCATTGCCAAAGTTTTCACTATTTTTACTTACAGTAATCAAATTCCTCATTCTTAAGTCTAATTTCTTCTGCACTCTCTCAGAAACCGCATCAGCGCATTGGGCAGTAAAATCAATGACATCCTGCGAATAGCACCTGCTTTGAAATTTCCTGGCAGATTAAAACTGTGTGCCGGGCCGAGATTCAAACTCGGGACCTTTGTGTTTCGTGGGCAAGTGCTCTACCAACTGATATACCCAAGCACGACTCACGTCCCGTTCTCACAGCTTTACTGCTGCCAGTAACTCGTCTCCTACCTTCCAAACTTTACAGAAGCCTGTGGCTAAGCCATGTCTCCGCAATATCATTTCTTTCAGGAGTGCTAGTCTTGCAAGGTTCGCAGGAGAGCTTCTGTAAAGTTTGGAAGGTAGGAGACGAGGTACTGGCAGAAGTAAAGCTGTGAGGACGGGACGTGAGTCGCGCTTGGGTAGCTCAGTTGGTAGAGCACTTGCCCGCGAACAAAGGTCCCGAGTTCGAGTCTGGGCCTCGCATGCAGTTTTAATCTGCTAGGAAGTTTCATATCAGTCCAGACTCCGCTGTAGAGTGAAAATCTCATTCTGGAAGCAGGTGCTTTATCAGACACACTCGTGTGTGTTTTTGATCAGTCTTCTGACTGCTTTGATGCGTCCTCTCTTGCGTTAACCTCTTCATCTCAGAGTTGCACTTGCAATCTACATGCTCAATTATCTGCTGGATGTATTCCAGTCTCTGTCATCTTCTACTGTTTTTAACCGCTACAGCTTCCTCTACTATCATGGAAGTTATTCTGTATGTCCTTACAGATGTCCTATCATCCTATCCCTTATTTTTGTCGGCTCTTTCCGTATATTCCTTTTCTCATTGATGCTCCAAAGAACCTCCTCATTCGTTACATTATTAATCCACCCAATTTTCAACATTCTTCTGCAGCACCAAATGTTGAATGCTTCGATTCTCTTCTTTCCCGATTTTCCCCAATTCATATTTCGCTACCATACAATGCGTGCTCTAATCGTGCACTCTCAGAAACTTCTTCCTTAGAGTTCTCTTGGCCAGGAATGACCTTTTCCCTAGTGCTAGTCTGCTTTTGATGTTGCCCTTGCGTCGTCCGTCATGGGATATTTCGCTGCCTTGGTAGCAGAGCTCCTTCATTTCATCTACTTTGAGATCACAAAACCTCATGTTAAGTTTCTTGCTGTTCTTGTCCCTGCTTCTTCTCATTACTTTCATCCTTGTTCGATTTATTCTCAATCTATATTCTGTACACATTAGGCTGCACTTTGTTCTTCAATTTCACTGATTGAGAGCAATGTCATTAGCAACTCTTATCATTGATAACCTTACAGCTTGAATTTTATTTCCACTCTTGAACCTTTCTTTTATATCCATCACTGCTTCTTCCCCAGAGGCGAAAGACTACATGTCTGTCTCATACCCTTTTTAATCCGAGCGCTTCGTTCTTTTTCTTCCATTCTTATTATTCCGTCTTGGCTCTTGTAAGTGTTGTATATTAACCGGCTCACCCTAAAGCTTACCGCTTTTATTCTCAAAATTTTGAACATCCTGCAGTGTTTTAAACTGTCAAACGCTTTTACCTGGTTAACAAATCCTATGAAAGTGTTTTGATTTTTCTTCAGTTGCTTCCGTTATCATCCACAATGCCAGAACTACCTCTCTCATGCCTTTAAAATTCCGAAAGTCAAACTAATCTTCATCTAATACTTCCGCTATTTTCTTTTGTATTGTTAGTTACAAAACTTTTAACTGAAACCACTCTGTAGGTGGTGTACGTTTATTTCAGTCGGTTTTGTTATTAAAATCCGAGATTGCTGCATCATGTTTCTCAATCTCTTTGCTAAAAATGTTATCCAAAGCGATTGCTTTGTCAGTGAGACCCCTAATATCTTTACTACGTTCCACTATTGTCACCTCATCAGCTGTTATTGCTCATGATAATTCCTTGATTACTTTCTTCCGCTGTTTTACGATTTCCTCAAGTTTTTCATCTATTTCATTGACTTTTTTATTAGTATCTTGTAATACATGCACCTAATCAATCATTTGTCTCTCTGTTAGTTTCCAGAATGATTTTCCTTATTTCATCAAATTACTGAATAGTTTGTCTAACGATTATTTCTGTTGTATTGTTGATTGTATCTAATTTTCGATTGCCATTCTTAGAGCATCTTCCAATTTAGATAATTCATCCCTAGAAGCCTTGCTAGATTCTTCAATTTTTTGTGACTTGCCTAACTGAGAACTTTTATAAATTTCAAAAAAATTGCAAGGTTCTCCCTTGAAAATTATTTCCCGTGTCAGTCTTATCAGCTTCATCCCTATTACTAACAGCTTTAATACATGCTTCAGCAATATTTCACGTAGTGGCCTATTCACATTTTCAATTCCTTTGGCTGAACCTGCGAGGGGCCGGGGCTAGCAGTGTATTTAACACTAAATTCTTCTAGAATCATCATATGGACATGATGCTCTAAGCCCCCCCTTTTCTAACTCCGACTTCTGCTGTTGCACATAGATTAAGAAGAAACGCGAACTGACTGTAAACGACCCTGCAAGTGGAGTAGAAAAGATTTTGGCACCTGCAATAATTTAATTGGATAGAAATTAATAATATAAAGGAAAGTTTCATTAACATAGTGAGAAAGGAAAGGGTTGTTCTACCGATTAACAGAATGAAAGTTCTGTCCAAAATAACAATTTGATTTATTATGACTAAACTCAAAATAATAAACAAAACACATGAAACGTTTACAATACGTCAAATCGGATACTCAAATAAATGCTGTGAAGGTGAAGTTGTCCGTAAACTAGCTTGTGACGTTTATGACCAAGTGGTATGTGGAGCCAATTCCTTGCAACTCAAATCTTAAGAGAAAAACCCAACCAACCCAACATTAATTGCTGCTACAGTAGTGAGAACTCTGACAATGAACATCCAAGACAGAACCACATAAGAAAAGATGGGAACAGGCGCGCTCTGATGAGTTCTGATTATCACAGAGCAAAATTCCCCAATCTGCCGGTGCTGCGGACATACATTACCAAGCTGTCTTCTTAACTGCAAGGACACGATCTGGCGTACCGGAAGCGATGGCTGGTTGCTTCGACGTCCCGTCGTGGTGATGATAATGTCGCGAGTATAGCCCGAAACAAATTATCCTAGTCTGGTTGTTCCAGACTAAAGACTTCCTATCAATACAAATGCGCCTCTGAGGGAGACGAAGAAGGCTCGCCACACAATCACTGACGGTACAGTGATTGATTTTAACAAGCGAAGTCACACAGTAACTCCAATACAGTCAACTTCAGCCAAAACTGCTCAAGAAGGACAACATAGGCCGCTTGTACGCAGAACGCTCAATTGCCAACTGTACTCGGAAAGTTACGTTGAAGTCGAAACTACAACAACTTCGTCAAACAGTTACAATTAAATGAAAGTATATTAGACAGCCAACGGAAGGCAGGCTGTCCAGAGCAGCGAGTGCTCAGTCTTGTTACCTACTCCGACCGAAAGGCGACAATCGACTCCACAAAGGCACCCGTACAAGCCGAACACAGAACATTCTCGCCCCCACGACAGTGGTCGTGGTTAAACGTTCCAATCAGCAACTCGAAAACCGGCGGAAAATTCCATTCTATTGCCGACGCACTACTATTCCACCAATGGAGATACTTGGCGCCAATTTCTGCGCCGATTTTGCTACGTCACGCAGCTATCCCGTGAGCAAGCCAATCATAGTTATGAATTTGCAGAAAACACGGGGATTTGCCCTCCAAGACTGCCTGGGAACACACATCATTCCTACGCCTCGCTGATAGCCCATCAGAAAGTGTTCTCACTAAGTTTCTGCGAAGTAACGGAATCTCTAGCCCAGCCGCTCCGTCAGGCACCTGTAGGCATGTCGCCCCCGCTCTTATGACAATGTCGGCGTCTGGAAAGCATCCACTTGACTCCTTCACACCCGTCAGCTTAACCCTTTCAAGATCAGCAATATCCGCCTGTCACTGGACCACCCGAGTGGCCAGAGATGCTACGTGGGAAGTCTGCGTGTGAAGGAATAGCAACTTTTCACCACATGCAATTAGAGAGGAAAATCGAATTACTCAGAGTAAGATAGAAATATGAGAGGGGGCTCATGCCACAACTCTCTACTAGGCTTACAGCTCCTTGATCCATTATCTGCTGCTCATTCACTATTAAATGGCTCTGAGCACTATGGGACTTAACATCTGAGGTCATCAGTCCCCTAGAACGTACAACTACTTAAACCTATCTAACCTAAGGACATCACACACATCCATGCCCGAGGCAGGATTCGAACCTGCGACCGTAGCGGTCGCGCGGTTCCCGACTGTAGCACCTAGAACTGCTTGGCCAACCCTGCCGGTCATTCACTATTAAATCACGCATTCTATTCTCTATACCTTCACTGGACTCCGCTAAAGAGATAAGTCATAAATACTTTCATCAGAATCTACTTTTACTTGGGTCATATTCGGGTCTGTATCTTTTATTGAGTTACTCATTCTGGTTTCTTATTTTATCGTACCACATCTAAGTACACCTCAGTCCTGTATTATGTACTTCTTCTGTACGCCCTCTTACAGAGGATGACAGAGGATGAGATCTTCAACTTACTTTAGGGAAGTTCCTGCGCCCTTCATATGACGTAACCGATTGAAGAGTGTTGAAATCTGGTTTCACAGGATAGAGCGGATCAGTTTATGGTTGTGGAGGGAGCCGTAACCAGTTACTGTTAGTTGCACAAAATACACAAACTTTATTTTCCTATGAACCACTTAATTACACATCGCCTTAAAAGGATCAAATTAAAACAATATGGCTGAAGGCCCAGTTAAGAAAATTTGCAATACCTTCTGGGCTGAAGGTGCAAAACCACATCAAAAACAAGAACAGCTGAAGGCCTGAACGTAAGTTATAAAAATTACTTCAAAAAATATACGTGGTTGAACGCCTTACTTAAAAAATATGTATATTTCACGTAAATACTCGGCTGAAGGCCACACATTGGACATTGAACAACTCAGGACTTAGAGTCTGGAATACAAGAATTTCAGATAGAACAAACTTTCAAAATTTTATTCAACAAATCAGCTACACATGATGGCAGATAACGTCCTCGAAGCGTTCGCCAAACCCATACCCTGCCACAGGACTACCACAGAGTACAGATTGATTCATCATTCTGAACGTCTCGTTATCAGTCATGCATTCTGCAATGGTGTCTCGCTCCACACCACCTCAATGGTCGCTTAGGACAGACCACAGCAGTGTGTGGTTTATGACGAGCTACTCGATCATTGTGCGCCATTGTTTCTAACTCCCTAGGCAGTCATTGTGAGAGGCGGACTTTTGTTGCCACTTCAGAACTCAAATGTTATCCCTTCCGCTGGTTTCATGCCATTTTTTACTAGCACACTCACCAATACTCGACGACCCCTCTCCATCAGTGGACGAGGTTTGCCTAGTCTCGGTTCCGCTGTCGTTGTTCCTCTGCGTTCCCACTTCACATTCGCACCAGCAACCTTCAAACTGCACACCATTAGAATGGTTCAAATAGTCCTGTAGCGTTTATCACACGAGTGACATGCAGTGACTGGTCGACGTTCGAAACCACTGAGCTCTTCAGATCGCCACATTCAGGTGTTCCTGGTTCTCCGATGACAACAGAATAGCCCTGACTCTTTCCACACTGGCGGGTCCGCCTCTCGTGATAACAAGTGGCCAATTCCACATTACACAGCCGCGTCTGGATACTTTCAATCAGATACCGTATGTCACTTGCCAACTGCACCGTGGTAACTTCCCACATCAGGCAGAGTCATTGTAGAGCAGCAGTCACGCGCTGAGATCGGGCCAGTACTCGCCTTTAGAATTTCCACTTGCAGGAACTGATTGTGGGATAATCCTTTTCAAACTCTGTTTGTAATGAATTCTCTGATTTTGTAGAAGAACAATATTTGCTTTTACTGAGAACGAGATTATTTTAAGGTCTTTCACGAGGCAGTAGGTCAGCAAATGCACTATAGAAGTGTCGATCAAGAATAGTCTTATAAAATTATAGTTTCAGATACATTAAGCAGTTTGAGCTGATAAATACGGCAGAAGGCCTTAAAAGTTTGAAGTTACTGTAACGATATCAAATGCAGTTACCCTTCGAACATTACTTCCTTTCAAGCTGTGAAGCAACAGTTAAGTATTTTTAACGTTAAGTTTATTTACAAACAAATACTTTCAAATTTAATACTGCACATCACGAAAGCTGATACGAATAAAATCCGTCGAAAAAGTGTTCAAGTAATTACTAAAGCACAGAGGAACTTGACATTATTCTTCAAATGGTTGAAATGGCTCTCAGCACTATGGGACTTAACAGCGGAAGTCATCAGTCCCCTAGAGCTTAGAAGTACTTAAACCTAACTAACCTAAAGACATCACACACATCCATGCCCGACGCAGGATTCGAAACTGCGACCGTAGCGATCGCGCAGTTCCAGACTGAAGCGCCTCGGCCACTCCGGCCGGCTGACATTATTGTATTTTGAATAACCATTGCACAAGTGGAATTTTATCAGCTTGTGTGACGCTTGATGCGTCGATCTAGCTGTCATCTTACCTCCGGATTTCTTCACGTAGAGAGTTTAGTACATGGTTTTACACGTACTCTTCCGTCCATCAGACGCCATAATTGCATGCAGTGAGCGAGGTTAATAACCCAGAGCAGTGTTCACACGTAGACCATGGAGTCGCCCACAACAGTCGTACTGGCGTCCCTACTCACCTGCTCTGCCAGTCCTGAAGTGACGCTACAGCCTTTCTAGTAGGGGGTTCCCCAAGGACAATGTTCAACATTTACAAATCACTTGCCATGGAAGCTTTTATTTATTTATTTACAAATATATTCCATTACATTAATTTTAAGTGTGAGGTCTTGACCACTCGTCGCTAATAGGATTAGTAGTTAGTAGTTTTATTTCTAGAAAGCAAAGTGACAGTACTTAACTTCCTTTACAGCAAATGTCTCTGACGAGAGGCGACGTGAAAACAGTACAGTTCTTGGTATACACAGAGTCCAAGGAAACGCTTGATCCAACACTTGATCCAACATCGTAGCATTGATCACGTTGCAGACTCGGGCCGGCCATGTGAAGCCGAGTCTAGCAGGAGGTGCGTTTATATGCAGCTGTTGCATGGGGCGCGACTGGCGCGGCACTGTATGAATCGGCGCACCATTGGCCGCCGATTCATCGCAACCTCCTCTGGTCTTTCCTTTCGCATCTTAGTTCCGGCGTTTGCGGTTACACCAGAACAGTAGCACTACACGTAAATATTTTGTGTGTGTGTGTGTGTGTGTGTGTATGTGTGTGTGTATGTGTGTGTGTAGTGTAATGCAATGATTGTGTCATATGACGATGATAATAATGAGAGAAGAACCTTACACCACTATCTTCCCTCCTCTTGCCGGCAAAATGCTGGCAGTGGGAGTTTCATTCGAATCGCCTTACCTACCGGTCCACCGCCACCACATTATCCACCTCGGCCACTCAGGCGGAGTGTGGAGGGTGTAATCATAAATTGTAATCATAAATCTTAAAAGGTTTACAATCGTTTCTTACATAGGTTTTAAATGTTCACCCTTTTATAGTTATACAAACACTAGTACAGTGAACATGTAACAATCTCAAATACTACGAAGATATCATTTTCAGATTTGGTTCAAAAATGGTTCAAATGGCTCTGAGCACTATGGGACTCAACTGCTGAGGTCATTAGTCCCCTAGAACTTAGAACTAGTTAAACCTAACTAACCTAAGGACATCACAAACATCCATGCCCGAGGCAGGATTCGAACCTGCGACCGTAGCGGTCTTGCGGTTCAGATTTGGGTTGCTACTGTTTTTACTGTAGTTAGATTATATATTACTGTCAGGTATTTACAACATTCGATGTCACATTGCAGAAACACGAACAGACAGATTAGAAATAACAACGACGTTGTTTTGGTGGGTCCCGTTTGATAACCCGTGTGTATGCAGTGCCGTGGCGTCGACTTTTGTAAGTGCTTGACACTGTCTCACTGGCCAAGCACGGTGAAAATACTACAGTTACAACAAGGGGCAAACTGACGACATTTAAAGAATTTATACAGGCTGCCGATCAGCACTATGTGAAGTTAACCTCAAATTTATTCAGTGAACATTGACTATGGTTCAAATGGCTCTGAGCACTATGGGACTTAACATCTATAGTCATCAGTGCCCTAGAACTTAGAACTACTTAAACCTCACTAACATAAGGACGTCACACAACACCCAGTCATCACGAGGCAGAGAAAATCCCTGATCCCGCCAGGAATCGAACCCGGGAATCCGGGCGCGGGAAGCGAGAACGCTACAGCAAGACCACGAGCTGTGGACGAACATTGACTGTGCAGTGAAATTTATCAATGGTATTTACAAGCATAACATAGACGTGCTCTGCCTGTGTGCGTGTTAAAGTGTTGTTGTGTTACAGTATCAGCATTTGTCTCTGTACACAAACGGCTCATCTGCGTGCAGCAGCCGTAGAACAGGATGATACGCAGTGGTCCTCAGGCATACTGCAGAATAACAAATTTTTTCTCTTCTTCTTGTTATGGCTACAATATATTGTACTTCATTCACATCTTTTCTGACAGAAACCTTGCCAAAAATTAATGTAAATACATACTCTTGCAACGTGTCTGAACACTGACAAGGGAACCTCCCCATCGCACCCCCTCAGATTTAGTTATAAGTTGGCAGAGTGGATAGGCCTTGATAAACTGAACACAGATCAATTGAGAAAACAGGAAGAAGTTATGTGGAACTGTGAAAAAATAAGCAAAATATACAAACTGAGTAGTCCATGTGCAACATAGGCAACATCATGGACAAAGTATCTCAGGAGCGTCGTGGTCCCGTGGTAGTGTGAGCAGCTGCTGAACGAGAGGTCAGTTACTATCTGTCCGTTCGTTCATTGACGTCTTTGTTCACTGTAATAAGTTTAGTGTCTGTGTTTTGCGGCCGCATCGCAAAACCGTGCGATTAGTAGACGAAAGGACGTGCCTCTCCAATGGGGACCGAAAACATTTGATCGCAAGGTCATAGGCCAACCGATTCCTCCACAGGAAAACACATCTGATATATTCTATGCGACACTGGTGACGGCATGTGCGTCACATGACAGGAATATGTTGTCGACCCACCTAACTTGTACACTTGGCGAAGGGGTAAAAAGATTCTTCTACCTTGCCCGATTTAGGTTTCCTTGTGGATGTGATAATCACTCCGAAAAAAGTGATGAAAACATAAGAGTTTGTCACATAAACTGAAAATAAAAAATTAAACTTTACACTCGATGGAAGATTTGAACCAAGGGCCTTTTGTTCCGCAGCTCCTCACGTTACCACGAGACCATGGCGCTCCTGCGTTCGCAGTGTCCTTGATGTTGCCTATCTTTCTATGAACTACTCAGTTTGTATATTTTGCTTATTTTTTCACAGTTCCACACAACTTCTTCTTGTTTTCTCAATTGATCTGTTTTCAGTTTTTCAAGGCTTATCCACTGTGCCAACTTATAACTAAATCTGATGGGGGTGCGATGGGTAGGTTCCCTTGTGAGCACATGTGTTGCGACTTACACGGTAAACTGTAGTAGTGTTCACATCACCGCTAGAGGTTAAAAGATATGTTATTATAACGCCACTGCTACTGGAAAATTAAACTGCGGTCGAATCCTCTTGTTTTTTATATGGACAAAAACTTTAGCTAACATTAACTCCATTAATTGCTACTTAGCTTATGAAATGAAGCAGTTAAACTTACACTTTCAGTGGTGTACTTAGAGAATGCATACATTCCGGAAAAATACTCGGAGATTTCGAGTGAATTGGCAAATCGTCTTAGGATTACAGACCCAACACTTACAAAGTGCTACCTCACCACCGTCGTTTGTGCTCATAAGCCAGAGGTGCGTTCTCAGAGCGATCTCTACGCGACAGCACACGAGTTTCCAGACGTGAACGTTAGCTCAGTTCGTATTCTCTGCACTGAAAACTTAGGCTGAAATGGCTCGTACAAATTAATTACGTCTGGCGCCCAAATAACCAATGGCTGAAGTCAGCACTGGGCATGGGCACAGCAGAAATACACTGAGGTGAGAGGAGTCATGTGACACCTTCTAATAGCGTGTTCGTCCCCGGTAGCTGAATGGTCAGTGTGACGGATTGTCAATCCTCTGGGCCCGGGTTCGATTCCCAGCTGGGTCGGGGAATTTTCTCCGCCCAAGGACTTGGAGTTGTGCTGTCCTCATCATCATCCTATCATCCTCATCGACTGCAGGTCGCCGAAGTGGCGTCAAATTGAAAGACCGGCAACTGGAGAACGATCTGCATGACGGGGGGCCCTAAACATACGATAAAATACACTCCTGGAAACTGAAATAAGAACACCGTGAATTCATTGTCCCAGGAAGGGGAAACTTTATTGACACATTCCTGGGGTCAGATACATCACATGATCACACTGACAGAACCACAGGCACATAGACACAGGCAACAGAGCATGCACAATGTCGGCACTAGTACAGTGTATATCCACCTTTCGCAGCAATGCAGGCTGCTATTCTCCCATGGAGACGATCGTAGAGATGCTGGATGTAGTCCTGTGGAACGGCTTGCCATGCCATTTCCACCTGGCGCCTCAGTTGGACCAGCGATCGTGCTGGACGTGCAGACCGCGTGAGACGACGCTTCATCCAGTCCCAAACATGCTCAATGGGGGACAGATCCGGAGATCTTGCTGGCCAGGGTAGTTGACTTACACCTTCTAGAGCACGTTGGGTGGCACGGGATACATGCGGACGTGCATTGTCCTGTTCGAACAGCAAGTTCCCTTGCCGGTCTAGGAATGGTAGAACGATGGGTTCGATGACGTTTTGGATGTACCGTGCACTATTCAGTGTCCCCTCGACGATCACCAGTGGTGTACGGCCAGTGTAGGAGATCGCTCCCCACACCATGATGCCTGGTGTTGGGCCTGTGTGCCTCGGTCGTATGCAGTCATGATTGTGGCGCTCACCTGCACGGCGCCAAACACGCATACGACCATCATTGGCACCAAGGCAGAAGCGACTCTCATCGCTGAAGACGACACGTCTCCATTCGTCCCTCCATTCACGCCTGTCGCGACACCACTGGAGGCGGGCTGCACGATGTCGGGGCGTGAGCGGAAGACGGCCTAACGGTGTGTGGGACCGTAGCCCAGCTTCATGGAGACGGTTGCGAATGGTCCTCGCCGATACCCCAGGAGCAACAGTGTCCCTAATTTGCTGGGAAGTGGCGGTGCGGTCCCCTACGGCACTGCGTAGGATCCTACGGTCTTGGCGTGCATCCGTGCGTCGCTGCGGTCCGGTCCCAGGTCGACGGGCACGTGCACCTTCCGCCGACCACTGGCGACAACATCGATGTACTGTGGAGACCTCACGCCCCACGTGTTGAGCAATTCGGCGGTACGTCCACCCGGCCTCCCGCATGCCCACTATACGCCCTCGCTCAAAGTCCGTCAACTGCACATACGGTTCACGTCCACGCTGTCGCGGCATGCTACCAGTGTTAAAGACTGCGATGGAGCTCCGTATGCCACGGCAAACTGGCTGACACTGACGGCGGCGGTGCACAAATGCTGCGCAGCTAGCGCCGTTCGACGGCCAACACCGCGGTTCCTGGTGTGTCCGCTGTGCCGTGCGTGTGATCATTGCTTGTACAGCCCTCTCGCAGTGTCCGGAGCAACTATGGTGGGTCTGACACACCGGTGTCAATGTGTTCTTTTTTCCATTTCCAGGAGTGTAAAAAATTAACTCCTAATACCGTGTTGGACCTCCTTCTGCCCCCCGTAGTGCAGGAACTCGACGTGGCATAGGTTCGACAAGTCGCTGGAAGTACCTTGCAGAAACATTGAACCAAGCTGCTCTGTAGCCGTCCATAACTGCGAAAGTGCAGCCGCTGTAAGATTTTTTCACAAACTGACCTCTCGATTGTGCCCGATAAATGTTCGACGAAATCCATGCCGGGCGATCTAGCTGGCCAAATCATTCGTTCAAACTGTGAAGAATGTTCCTTAAATCAGTCACGAACAATTATGGGCTTGTGACATGGCGCACTGTCATACATAAAAGTTCCAGCGCTGTTTGGGAACATGAAATCTGAAAGTAGCCGAACATAAACATTTCCAGTCAATGATCGGTTCAGTTTTACCAGAGGGCGCAGTCCATTCCACGTCAACACAGTTCACACCATTATGGAGTCACCACCAGCTTTCGCAGTGCCTTATTGACAACTTGGATCCAAGATTTCGTGGGGTCTGCACCACACTCGGAACCTACCATCACCTCTTTACAATTAAAATGGGGACTCATCTGACGAGGCCACGATTGTCTAGAGTTCAACCGATACGGTCACGAGGCAAGGAGAGGCGCTGCGGGCGATCTCGTGTTGTTATAGTTCAATTCATTTATCTTGGCGGTTCGCGCATGCCCGCCCAGACGCGGGTGATTGCTGCGTTGCCAATTGTACGCGCCAAAGAGAAGCAGCGCCATAGTATAGCTCGCAAACTTACGTTTAGGGGGGAGCGCGCAGTTTATGAAGTAAAGCCACCACGGCCGCATTAACCCTTTCGCTGCTACAGAGCCGTGGTCCCCGCATTCCGCGATGTGCGCGATTTTATCATCATTGCACTGCTCGCCTGTGCAGACACATGGTGTTTTCGACTGCTTTGACGCACTTTGTCATTCGATTTCACAAAAACTATTTGGCCCAAAAATTTGATTTTTACACATCTTATTGAGTGATACCTTCCCCCCATAAATGACTTAATTTTGTTTCGAAGTTGAACGCAGTTATTGTGCAGCAGTAGATGTAGTGAACCATTGCACGAAATTTTGAAGAGTTTGCAGAGGTAAAAGTCCATAGCATATACTTTCCATATAGTCGATTTTAGTTGTCACTAGAAATTTCACAAAATTACATTCAAACGAATAAGATTCATGAAGTAAGACACTTCGATATTGTTTTTAAATTAAGAAAATATTTAGCACTGAACAAGGATTGAACTCAGAACCTTGCACTTAGTAACCATGCACTTTAACCATTATACTAACGCAGCTCGTCGTTTAATATATATCCTGGAGGACTTTAAAATATCACGCAAAATACCGACAAACACTTCGTATGACTATGAATTACTCACGTTTCGTCGAAGTACAATAGGAAATAAACCGTTATCACTGTTCTTTATTGCGAAAAAGCGGTTTGTGAGAATGATACAAACACCTTTCCTTGTTATTGCCTGAATTAGGAGGCTTATTGCTTGTTTGGTTTAATCAGTTAATAGAATATGAAGCAATTGGTCTAAAGAATGCTTTTTCCAAACTTTCTGTAAAAGAAAGTCTGCTATCAAGACACTGCTTTTGTTCAATTACTTTATTTATGACTGAGGGTTTCTAAAATTGAAGGCACTCGTCCATGCTCTGCACTGCAATCGAGCTCTGGCAACGTCGTCCTTTGTTCATTGGCAGACTGTGTTTTGTGACGTCAGATGCGCAGAACGAACCTAAACTCGGCCGCCGTCATAAATGACGTGCACTTTAGCAAAGGCTCTCACGTCGGTCGTCTGCTGCCAAAGCCCATTAACCCCAGAGTTCGTCATTCTCTCCTAACGGACACGCAGGTTTAACAGCCCACATTGAATCATGCAGTGTTGCATGTCTGTTCTGACTGACAGCTCTACTCAAACCCACTGCCCTCGGCCGTCAAGTGAAGGCTGTTGGCCTCTGCATTGGCCGCGGTGAGAGACAATACATGAAATTTGGTATTCTCGGTACATTTTTAACACTGTGGATCTCGGAATACTGAATTCCCTAACGATTTCTAAAATGGAATGGCCGATGCGTCCGCGCCCAAAGTCTGTTAATTCACGTCATACAGCCCTAATCAGGCCGGAAACCTTTACACTTGAATCAGCTGAATACTAATGATAGCTCCGACAATGCACAGCCCTTTTCAAGCATGTGCACGTGATACTATCATCATCTTTATACGTACATATTGGCATCCCATGGCTTTTGTAACCTTAGCCTAACGCACGTCGCCAGTCGACCATCAACTACACGAGTGGGCTATCAGCGGCCTGCAGATCCGATCCGGCCCGCTGTTGGTTGCACTCAGGAGTGCGGAAGAAATAGGTGGGGAAAAGAGTGAGGTGCTGCAGAACTTCGGAATGAAAGTTTTTAAGACAGCTATTGTAATGCGTCGTAAATATAGAAACAATCCTCATGACGCCTAAATAAATGTAAACATCTGAAAATGGGGCGAACATAAAATGAATGTACTCTCAAAACTCATGTTTTGAGGCGTAATACGCAGGCGTGACGTGTCGAAAAAGGGGTGCCATGCATATCTGCGAGGTACCCTATAAACATTAAAGTCATGGACGCTATAGTTTTAACTGCATAGGCTAGGAGTGCTGCTGTTGCATTACGTGACGAGGCGGTTTGTGAGCTTAAGGGGAGGTTTACTACCTTTGGCCCGAAAAAATTATATTCATTGAGAACTTTTTTTCTCGGGATGTGTTATAGATATCAATGTCAAATTTGGTCAAAATCTTGATTGATATTTCCTCTACAAACAGGAATTTTTTCGACCGGAAATGTCGAAGAGCAAAGGCGGAAGTGCGGTCGTAAAGAAACAAAATTTCGATGTAGACCTCCACGCGCGGTATGTCACAGGTCAGCCGGCTCGTCTGAAATCAAAAGTGAGTTGACTTTAGCGAAGTATGTAAGATTCTTTAGGAGTTGTACCTTGCTGAAGTTATTTGGACCACAGGAAAGAAAATGTCGGCCATTAAAAAAATAGGGTTTTTTCATCGATTTTTCGACTTCGTCGGCCAAGTAAAAATATTTATAGTTGATGGATCGGAATAAAAGTGGTACAACTCCTAGACAATTTAGTTAGCTTCGTCGGAAACAAACAATCATGCCAATCGGTTCCGTAGATTTGAAGTTACCATACCGCGAGATAAAAAGAAGTCATTTTGAGAAAAACGCGTTTGAAGTTTTGACTGCATATAAATGCAATATTATGCAGCTTACGTTCAATCTGCTATTCCGGGACCGCAAACTAATCCTTCCTCTTCCTCATAGAGGGCGCTCTGCTAGATCTGGTCCATCCTGCGCTGCGCTGCTCCAGAGCCGCTCGTACGGCCGGTGGCAAGCGGTTTTCGGCCGCTTGAATCCGGTAGTCGTCCGAATGCTTGGCGAACTGCATCGAATAGAGTCCCAGGGTGACGTCCACCGTTGTCATGGTATTCAAAATTGCTGAATAACCTTCGTTGAAGTTGCTCACTGCCAGGAAAGTCGCAATCTCCACAGTCTTCGCACCAGAATGCAAACGCTTGGGGGCTATCTTCCTCACACACGCATTCAAGCTTTCATTTGAATTTTGTGTGTTTCCTCCCAAGCACCGGTACAATAACTAGTCCTCCGAAAGAAAAAAACTGGTGCGTGAAAAAGGCCGATGTCAGACAGGTGCAATTTTTTGACCAACCGCGAATAACAAACATTTCCGTTTCGTATTCGGAAAAACCGTTTCAGGGGTGGATTCTAAACATTGTTATGGATCTAAAAATGCAGTTTAAAAATAATCGATTTTTTGAACCAAGAGATAGTGTACCTCCCCTTAAATAAGTAAGCACTGAATCAGTCTCGCAGCTCACCTGAGGTTGCCCATGCCTGATCTATAAGTTTGGCCTGGGAGCTGTTGAACAATAGGGCCAAACAATACTGTATGTAATTATTACTTAAAAAAGGTAGGTAATATAGAAACTTTTGAACTAAAAAATGTGAAAGTGTGTCAATATTTATGGTTGTAAAGTGAGACGGACCTTGCAGTTTGTTCATTCTGCAGTAGAGAGAGTGTCATTAAAAAGGGTTATATTTATTCATCAAATTGCAGTCTGCTCTGATAAAAGACTTCTTTTACAGATTTTTTCTTATTGAAATTGCTTTCTGAAGTTTCTAAGTGCGAATGAGATTTTGATTTGGTGTAACTGTAGTATATTCATCGGAGAAACAAGGATGTTTCTTAATAGAAGAATATTGAAAGCTGTAAGAAGTTTATTTTATTGAGTGGCTGTGAAAGTGGCTGTATTAGTTTCGACTGGGAGCAATTACGATTGTCTGTTCCAGATGATCCCTAGCTTGTCTGTGCTGTGCAAGCCAGACATCTCTTCTAGTATCGACTGCACCTGTGTTTGGTTTCTCTCTGGCTCATTGTGGGAGACCAGAGGACGTTTGATAGCAAGAGTGCATGCCTAAGCATCTGTGGACGGAATATATGGCAGTTCTCGGGTAGCTGCGGGGTAGCAGCTGGCCAGCAGCAGTGGCGGTTGGAGGTCCGTATTCAGCATGGATGTGTGAGCGCTGGATTTCGACCGAATGTTGTTGGAAGCCGACGGCCTCACCTGTGGAGTGCTTTCGGGCTCACCTGACAGCTACTAGGCCGCTGAAGGAAGCAAGTGTGCTTGAGGGAAACATTGCCTGCCGATACTCTGATCTTGGTGAGGTCATTTGATAACACTTATTACTTTTGTGTTCAGTTACTGAACCCTAGTTCCCTTCATGCCAATTTGATATCTGTGTCCTTAGTTAGGTCTAGTGTTTTGAGCCAAAGTCGCTGGTTTTTGTTTTTGACGTAAGGCACATTTTCCCAAATTGTGGGGAACGTGAGTGAAATTTACTGTCTACTCGTCACGCTACTGAATAGTGTGGACAGCTTGTAGTGTCTTTAAGGTGCTTTCCTTAATTTAACTGTGTAAATTTATTGATGTGAACCCTTGTGCCATATTGATAGTGTTCTTTAAGGTGCCTTCTGTTCTATTAACTATTATTCAGTGTCTTGCATTATTTTTATGTTGTTAGCCTCTGCTCATTTTGGCATTTCATTTAAATGTTACATAGCCTTAGTGCTGGCCCCGTTGACTTAATATTCTCACTTACTGAAGCTTGTGTGTTCGCTTTTATTTAAGTAAACTAATTCATCAGTTTGTCCCTGTGTGTGTGTGTGTGTGTGTTGCGGAAGAGATTAGTCATACTTAAAGGGTTGTTTATCGGGGACTTGACTTTCTGCCTTCTGACATTCACGGAACAGTTTTGCAGTACAAGTGTTAAAACGTAGCTATTGCGATAAGGCATCAACTCCGTGTTACTTGTCATTTACTACATTCTTGAACCAGCCGCCTGTGTAATATTATTTGTTAGGCTTGTATTTACCTTTCTGTCTGCCCATTCTGTTTGTGTATCTGATCGGCTACTCCCGTTGTTTGCTTCCCTGTCGGCCCGAGGTTTTTCTACTATCTATACTGTATCTGATATTATGTAAATGGTTTCTTTTAAATGTTTAAGTAATCGTAAGAAATGCCACTTTGAGGAGAGCTGTAATATGAGTTCAACTTATTGTTTGCTTGCTAATTCTGCTGTATATCTCAACTAAATAGCTACTTATGGATTTCTTGCACTTCACGCGAATTTGAGGCAAGCCTTAAAGTACCTTCACCAATCGTAAGATTTTCTCTCATGACAACTGGCTATTAATTCACTTACCCTGTACGTGTTCTTATTTGCTTGAATACTACTAAAGTACAGCGTAGGGAAGACTTGTAGTACAATTTTGTTTGGCATGATAGTGGTTGGTATGTTTGATTGGGTTCAGCATTTATGTTCTTTGTGTGTAATTGTTCATTGTATTATCACTGCAACTACTTACCTTATTATGACAGTCTTTTATCACTGGATCTCAAGCTGTTGGGACAATTTCAAAGAATAATTTTGGATTAGCCGTGCACTGTTACTTCTTTAACTGCTTCCGCCGTATTTACTTGTAACTTAAATTATTTTGTCTTACCAATCAAATATACCTTTTATTGGACCTCAATTCAGTTTTGCAGTTGCTAAGTTTGTTAATCGGTTTTGTTCAATTTTCAGTCCACAAACAAAGCTGCAAGGCAATTAACTATTTAGCAGCAGCTGCCGAGTGCATAGATTATTGAGTAACTGTGATTTGATTGACCTCGATTTGTAACTTATGATTTGATACATCTGCTGCAGAAATGTAAAACTTTTTATTCTACTCAATGTGCGGGTCGCTTGCGGTTTGGTCTTCAGTCTTTTTATCTGGTTGTCCATAAACTCTAACTCGTTGTTAACTGTTTGTGCTGGACGTTTAAAACACTTTTTGGTCAATGCCATCAGCTAGCTAATGTATTATTCTCGTTGTAAAGGTTCTGATTGTTTCTAATGGGCCGTTTTCTAAATATATTTTATTTGTGGACACATTTCATTTCCATTCTCCAACCGGCTGTCAACCACCTCAGTGGTAGTCGAGTATGGTTATACTTGAATGGCAAGGTTCTTTACGAGATCTGATTGAAACTGCAACCTATGTTGTGGCAGTGGCGGTACAATATTCTTCTGCACATCTCGTAAAAGATTAGAGGAAAGTGTTTTACATTGAGGATGAGGTACCTAGGAACACAGGTTGTTTTCTGGTCGCTGTGTCAATCTAGTGACTGATTTTAGAACCACATTGTTTAATGTTTACTTGAAAACACCAGAAGCAGTTTGTGGCATTTCCAGCTTTTTTGTCGAGACACATGTGATTGTGTTGTGAGCAGTGATTCTAAATATTATAATTCCTACTTAATTAAGTACTGTATAACACATGAAAGCTGTTTTGAAGCTATTGTTAATTCTCCAGTTACCGAATCGTATGCTGACTATAATCCTGTACATTTTTAAAACTATTTACATAATGTGTCTCCAATTATGCCATCTTTCTTAGGTCGTTCATTAACTTCTGTCCTGGAACAGAAGAAGGTCTTATACCATGGAACATGTGAATTTACAAATGAACTAAATTTCTTCAGTGTCCTAACGGTTCTCGTAGTCTCGAAAAAGGACATTCGAATTCCTTACCCATAACTACTATTTGCAGTTGCTTTCAACTTGTTGCTGGTTGTTTATAATATTTCTGTTAAATTGATTTCACTTATTGATTACTGGTGTTTTGTAGGTAAATAATGTAACACGTTGACTGTTAAATACAGTATTAATAATATTTCGTCGATTGCAACATTTTTAAATATGAGGAAATTATTTGCTCATAGGTACACAGACCATGTAGTACTTCGTAACAGATTTTCACATTTGGAAAAGCCTTGCTTTCACTGCGTAATGATTACAAATTCATTGTAAATAATTACAAAATTATTTTGGAATTTCAGAAATAGGCTACAGTATGTGTAAAGTAAATGTTATCATTTCAAAAAGCGTAAGTAAATAAGGTGGGGAAGACTGAAAAAAGTTTCAACGTAGGAGACTCTCTCCCATACTAGGCGTTTTCTGTTATAACTGATATCCACATGCTTTCCTGTAATCCAGCTAATTTCTGGAAGTAGTAGCTTTTTAGTATGTGGTGCTGGAAGTGCACTCAAATTTAGACTTGAGTATATATTATGAAGTTTGTGGAGATTGGATTACTACCCTTTTAGGCTACCACACAGATGCGGCGAAGCAAGGTATTAGTTGTTAAAGAAGCACCAAAATAGGTCTCTATTTATGTTGAGAACATCACGGCAATCTCAGATTTACTGAGAACTTCAGGTTTGAGTTTATCCTACCTTACTGTTGACTTCAATATTTCGTTGGCTTCAAAGACGTAGTCTAGTTCCAGTATCATTACACACTAACTACTGACGTGGTCACGTTACACTATTGTTTACTGTGGGGAAAATACGAGGTTTTGCCTTATCCCAGTGTGCATTAAATTATTTAAGGAATTTTCTCTCAGTATTAACACTAGCGAATTTGGTCGAAATATAACAACTGGGCACTTTGTATTCTGGTAGTAAAGAAAAGGGTTTCTATTTTTATTGTATGTCTAAGGTGATAAGGGAAACCAGAGCTGCAGTTCTCAGAGTGTTTTCGTTGACTCTCAACAAAGTTCCAGTTATCTTTTGTGCCAATATACTAGGGTCTTTTCTTTTGTAACTGTTTTCCGAAGAATGTGTTCGTATGTAGGTGACGTTTATATAGTGAATAGCTTTTTCCAAAGGGTGTGGCAGCCCACGCTAGAGTCGTGCATGATGTGCTGTTGGTATCCCACCAATATGAACAACTTCATTATACATATAATTCAAACTGCTTGCTGCATTCAAGCATTTGTCTCCCACTGTAATTTTTGTCCCTGCCCCATCCCCAACCACACCACCCAACCCCACACAATCATCAATTACTACAATAACTATTCCCTAAGGATGTGTCCTATCAACCGATCCCTTCTTTTACTCAAGTTGTACTACAAATTTCTTTTCTCCCATTTATATTCGGTGCCACATTATCAGTTATTAATTCTACCCATATAATCTTAAGCATTCTGTACTTGTGCCACGTGGTTTCTTTCTCTTCTTATCCGAGTTGTTGAACACCCGTCTTTTACTTCTCTTCAAAGCTACACTCCCGACAAAAGCTTTCCGAAAAAGTCATCTTAACGCTTAGATTTTTGAACCAAACGGAAGCCAGGCAACGGCTGCTAATGGGCATTGAATTAAATCAGTGGGAAAAGCTGAATATGTGTGTCGGACCGGGACTCGAACCCGAATTTTGTGCTTCTCATGAGCCCTTGCCTTAACCACTTCGGCCAACCGGACATGGTCCGTAAATTTGCAACTTATTCTCACACTACTGGCGTACTGTCCCCATCTATTAAGCCTCTATATTCGCAGCATACACTGACTCACGTATCGACGGTAGGCACTGAAAACCTCGTGAATCTGTACCTGAAAACTAGTTCTAGTAACCAGTAACTCCATAATCAAAGAGAGATTTGAAAGTGCATCGATTTCTCTAATTTGCCAATAACTAGGCTTCTACTAGACAGTTACACATTTACCAATTTCCATATAACTTTATACTATTGTTTATAAACCCCGTCTTGCTTCACCTACAAAATTTAACAAAATGGAATTACAAAGTTATCGTTGTCTACCATCGATATGAGTTCGAGTGTATGTGTGTATCCGCACAGAATGAATTTTTGTGGCCTTCGGGCCCTATTTGTATATTGAAGCGTTACTTTTGTTTCGCTTCATTCGATTGCTTTCAAGTAATAATGGTTCTGATATTAATAACTGTGATATCAATAACCATTTCGTACTTTACATTGATATACTTCGCCTGGTAAGAAAAGGTTGGACTATTCTAGTCAGATTTGTCGTATGAGAGTGAGTACAGGTTGAATTTAGCGAGATAAGGGCTGACCAGAGGAACACAACGTATTGTAGAGGGAACACCAACTTAACCTGGTGGGCAAATTGAGCAAAGGGAAGGTAGTACCAAAGATAACCTTGCTGGCAAAGTAAAGGTCGTCATGTTGGTCATAGGGGTGGTCGTCGTACCCCTACCACCGAAGTTTGAACAGGAGAGCCGTTGTATATCGGGACGTGGAGAAATGAGCGGACTCAGCTGCCTGCAACTCTTCATATTTGAGTAGAAAAGGAAGGTGTCAGACTACATTATTTCGTCATGGAGAACGCGAAAGATTTGGTTCTCACCTTATTTTGTCAGTGAAAGTTTTCATTTCGAGTTCATTATCATCATTTTGCTGGAATAAGTGACAGAAAGTAGAGACTTAGTCGTGAGTGGACGTGGAGTATGGACCTTAAATTCAGGCGGTTATTTCGTTTGCTATAAGCTTTTATTTGTTGTTTATTTATGCAAAATGTTTTTCTGTTGTTTTAATAGTTTAATTTTGGTACATTAGCTAAATAAATTTTGTATGATGTACTTGGGCACATGTTGGCGCCATTTGTTGCGTGGTTTCTAAAGTATGGTTAAACTATAAAGTCATGTCTTTTCGACCGCGTTCTAATATCAGTTAAAGCCAATAGTCACAAACTACATTAACTTGGTGGGGTCATTTTATTTAATTTTCAGTATTTCTTTCATGATTTAAGACTGAGTGTATGTTCACACCTTTTGCCTTATGCGAACTTACTTTTCCTGGGATATTTTTTTGATGTTGCCACATTTCATTTAAAGTACAATAAGCTAAAATTCTTATGCATAGTAGTAATTTTTTATGGGGATTATTAGTTTACTTGTGCAGTATTCTTTGCATGTTGTGTTCAACAATACAGCTTCTGAGTGGCCTCTGTTGCGTCATGTAGTGTCTGTTGCTCCCTCATTTTGATATTAACGCCCCTTAATTATGAGAATGAGAGCTTGTCAGAAATTTCTTGTGAGAATTGTAATTCTTTTTATAGTGTTCTTTGTGCCTAGTGTAGACCATATGTCGTGTTATTTACGTTACAGTAAAGTTAAGTTGCTCCTCAGCAATCCTGTGGAAGGAATTGTAGTGTTGATCCATATAATTTGAGATTCAATTACAATCAGTGATTCATTTTAGCCAGGAAGCTTAGTAATTTTAGAGATTGTCTGAAAATGAACCGAGTGTATTCAGGAATTCCGCTCATCTCATATCTTCCGGTAATTCTGTATTGTTTTAATAATTTTTGCGCATTAAAGTAATCTTTTTTATCAGATCTTGACCCGAGTTTCGTGGTAAAGCCAGCAGTAATATGTGTTCCAACGCCTAGATTTCCCTATGTACTCACATGTTGCACCAAAGTTAATAAACAAGTGCTGCACTGTTTACTTCAGAAAGTAAATTCTGTCTGTGTTGCTTAATTAAAAGTTCCACTCTACTGGTAATGAACCAGGCTGTTAATTAATATGAATGTACTTGATGACTTTGCAGATATTTGCTCGTCACTTTCAAGTAGATAATGATCCATGCCCTTTGTTGTTCTAACTGCCTATGCATGTAGTTGGATTGGTGTTTTCAGTGTAGTTGAGTGAATTATTTTCCAAGAGAAGCAACATGTGACCATAATCACATACTTAGCGAGACGATTGCTGGTAAATTCTGCAACTGTATCGTTAAGGTAATTAAAAAAGTGTAGAATGTGTTGCATAGAAACCATTATAAATTTTACAGCTACTTTTTCGCCAGTTTTAGGATAAAAAATGCAAATTGTTATCATACTAAATTTCACTGAATTTCGTCAATTGCTCAAACACCCCCTTTGCCTAATCCTAATGAATGTAATTTGAGCCCAGAATTTAAACGATTGGCACAATTATTGAATTAATAGTTGCAACAGTGTTTAGTGAATAAGTTAATGAAGGAACCTATGCCAATCCTAATGATAAGATTACATGTTCCCGTTACACTTACGGCCTTTACCTGGATAGCTGCGTATCCATGTGGCGCTTTTGCGTATCATCAGTATGGACAAATGCAATGAATATGGATGATATGATACTCTATGGTATTCTGCGATTTGAATTCACTCTGGTATTTAGCAGTTGCATTGATTTGATTTTGTAAAAGATGCTGACAATATTATACACATGTATAATGCAATATTCATACTACAACTTCTCCCAGATAATTATTTTGTTCACATTGCACAAGAATTCCACATGACGTAGTGTAATAATGTTGACTATAAGTTGTGTTCATATCACTAAAATTACAGATCGTACATCAGAGCTTTTATAATTTTTGTCTTCGATGGATTTAATTATTCTTAGCAAATTGATCATGAAAAGGAACCACAGAATACCACCCGCACACAACACTGACATATGCTACCAGAAATATTTTTCTCCGTGATTCGTGCGTAGTTTAATTTTGGCCTCATACATCAGCAATGAAATTTTGTTCAACAATAAATGCCATCAGCACTGTTCTTAGACGATGCATTCTGATTAGATTTATTTTTTTTTATGAATAGAGTTCAGTACCACCGGTGCACATTTATTTCTTACACATCGAAATATTGTTTGCAGTTTCAAGTAATTTAAATTTGCTGCTGAGATAAAAGTTAAGATGGCGGCCAACAAAAGATAGAGGATTTCTTTTTCAGTTAAGATTTTCCTTTGCTCAATAAATAATTAATCATTCAAATTGATGCCACCAAAAAAAAATTATTAATACTGTTTTGCAAATTAGTTTAACACAAACCCTTGATATTTCGACCAGAAGTACAGACGACATGCTATGTAATCGCAACTAACAAGGGCTGCGCTTCTTGCATCTATGATAAAACAATTAATACAAAATTATAATTAAAAGAGGAAGTGATTTTTCAATAATTATTCATAAATAGTTTTAACACGTTTGGCTCTATTTGTTTTTTACCAGCAAATGAACATAAAACTACAATAATTTTACGTTAAATGTTTTTCATTACACAGACCTTAAATCGATTCGCGTCTTGCGTCGACGACGTACATCGGAAGAAGACGACAAAACGGTTCAAAACAAAAGAAAAGAATGACATAGATTAACAAAGAATGTGAGACAAATATTGTCTCTGTTTTACATAATTTTCGTCTTTTTAAGAAATAATTACATTTTTGAATGAATATTATGGAGGTACGTAATTTTCCACACGTTCATATTCCGCTCGTCACATTATAAGTAAAACAATATACATATCGTGGATGTCATATTACCCCTTGGGCTGATAAAAAAAATAGTTTATTCACCATGTTTACTTCCCCTCGACCTTTTTTTGTAATCAGTCCACGTAATCCACGAAGATACATTGTTTTCAATGTCCGAATATTTGATTTCAATGTAACTTGACACAGAAAATTGTATTTGAATTGAGCAATTAAAAAAAAAAAAAAGGAACTCCGTGACTGTATTGCCTCGGAAATTGCTTCGGATACTTCCCGGATTATCTTATTCCCCCCCCCCCATTTCGGGTTAGCTGGAATATCGGAAAACCGGGATCAAAACCGTCCAAGGGGCTTCAAGACAATACACTCAGGCTCGACATAGTTGAGATTGTACATACTGGAACACGAATCTATGTTTCCGTCGTACGTGCGAAATACATTGAAGTTATATGATTTTTTTAACAGTTTTAATATATTTCTTGGGTATGACATAACAATGTGTCGTTGACGTTATAAAAATTACTTCCACTTCGACCCGTCGGACCGCAGTCAGGTAGTGACTGCCGCCGGTCCGCCCCTGGCCGCGTCGGCATTGCGTCAACTGCCGTCGGCTGCGTCGCGATTGCGATCTGCTGCCGGGGCCGGAACTACCCCTGCAGCAGCTCTGGATTCTCTTGTACCATGGTTCCTGAAGAGGGGCAGCAGCCTTTTCAATAGTTGCAGGAGCAACAGTCTGGATGATGGACTGATCTGGCCTTGCAACACTAACCAAAACGGCCTTGCTGTGCTGGTACTGCGAACGGCTGAAAGGAAAGGGAAACTACAGCCGCAATTTCTCCCGAGGGCATGCAGCTTTACTGTATGGTTAAATGATGATGGCGTCCTTGGGTAAAATATTCCGGAGGTAAAATAGTCCCCCATTCGGACCTCCGGGCGGGGACTACTCAAGAGGACGTCGTTATCAGGAGAAAGAAAACTGGCGTTCTACAGATCGGAGCGTGGAATGTCAGATCCCTTAATCGAGCAGTTACGTTAGAAAATTTGAAAAGGCAAATGAATAGGTTAAAGTTAGATATAGTGGGAATTAGTGAAGTTCGGTGGCAGGAGGAACAAGACTTTTGGTCCGGTGAATACAGGGTTATAAATACAAAATCAAATAGGGGTAATGCAGGAGTAGGTTTAATAATGAATAAAAAAAATAGGAGTGCAGGTAAGCTACTACCAACAGCATAGTGAACGCATTATCGTGGCCAAGATAGACACGAAGCCCATGCCTACTACAGTAGTACAAGTTTATATGCCAACTAGCTCTGCAAATGATGAAGAAATTGGTGAAATGTATGATGAGATAAAAGAAATTATTAAGGTAGTGAAGGGAAACGAAAATTTAATAGTCATGTGTGACTGGAATTCGAGAGTAGGAAAAGGGAGAGAAGGAAACGTAGTAGGTGAATATTGATTGGAGGTAAGAGACGAAAGAGGGAGCCGCCTGGTAGAATTTCGCACAGAGCACAACCTAATCATAGCTAACACTTGGTTCAAGAATCATAAAAGAAGATTGTATACATGGAAGAAGCCTGGAGATACTGACAGGTTTCAGATAGATTATATAATGGTAAGACAGAGATTTAGGAACCATGTTTTAAATTGTAAGACATTTCCAGGGGCAGATGTGGACTCTGACCACAGCCTATTGGTTATGAACTGTAGTTTAAAACTGAAGAAACTGCAAAAAGGTGGGAATTTAAGGAGATGGGACCTGAATAAACTGAAAGAACCAGAGGTTGTACAGAGTTTCTGGGAGAGTATAAGGGAACAATTGACAGGAACGGGGGAAAGAAATACAGTAGAAGAAGAATGGGTAGCTCTGAGGGGTAAAGTAGTGAAGGCAGCAGAGGATCGAGTAGGTAAAAAGACGAGGGCTAGTAGAAATCATTGGGTAACAGAAGAAATATTGAATTTAAGTCATAAAAGGAGAAGATATAAAAACGCAGTAAATGAAGCAGGCAAAAAGGAATCCAAACGTCTCAAAAATGAGATCAACAGGAAGTGCAAAATGGCTAAGCAGGGATGGCTAGAGGACAAATATAAGGATGTAGAGGCTTATCTCACTAGGGGTAAGATAGATACTCCCTACAGAAAAATTAGAGAGAACTTTGGAGAAAAGAGAGCCACTTGTATGAATATTAAGAGCTCAGATGGAAACCCAGTTCTAAGCAAAGAAGGGAAAGCAGAAAGGTGGAAGGAGTATATAGAGGGTGTATGCAAGGGCGATGTACTTGAGGACAATATTATGGAAGTGGAAGAAGATGTAGATGAAGATGAAATGGGAGATACGATACTTTCTAGCATTTGTAGACTTTGAGAAAGCTATTGACAATATTAACTGGAATACTCTCTTTCAAATTCTAAAGGTGGCAGGGGTAAAATACAGGGAGCGAAAGGCTATTTAAATTTGTACAGAAACCAGATAGCAGTTATAAGAGTCGAGGGGCATGAAAGGGAAGCAGCGGTTGGGAAGGGAGTGAGACAGGGTTGTAGCCTGTCCCCGATGTCATTCGATCTGTATATTGAGCAAGCAGAAAAGGAAACAAAAGGAAAATTCGGAGTAGGTATTAAAGTCCATGGAGAAGAAATTAAAACATTGAGGTTCGCCGATGACATTGTAATTCTGTCAGAGACAGCAAAGGACTTGGAAGAGCAGCTGGACGGAATGGACAGTGTCTTGAAAGGAGGGTATAAGATGAATATCAACAAAAGCAAATCAAGGATAATGGAATGTAGTCTAATTAAGTCGGGTGATGCTGAGGGAATTAGATTAGGAAATGAGACACATAAATTAGTAAAGGAGTTTTGCTATTTGGGGAGCAAAATAACTGATGATGGTCGAAGTAGAGAGGATATAAAATGTAGACTGACAATGGCAAGGAAAGCGTTTCTGAAGAAGAGAAATTTGTTAACATCGAGTATAGATTTAAGTGTCAGGAAGTCGTTTCTGCAAGTATTTGTATGGAGTGTAGCCATGTATGGAAGTGAAACATGGACGATAAATAGTTTGGACAAGAAGAGAACAGAAACTTTCGAAATGTGGTGCTACAGAAGA
The DNA here is from genome assembly GCF_021461385.2 of Schistocerca piceifrons. Taxonomy (NCBI): domain Eukaryota; kingdom Metazoa; phylum Arthropoda; class Insecta; order Orthoptera; family Acrididae; genus Schistocerca; species Schistocerca piceifrons. Next base: position 119,101,165 of record NC_060142.1, read on the forward strand.
ATATTGAAGATTAGATGGGTAGATCACATAACTAATGAGGAGTTATTGAATAGAATTGGGGAGAAGAGGAGTTTGTGGCACAATTTGGCAAGAGGAAGGGACTGGTTGGTAGGACATGTTCTGAAGCATCAAGGGATCACAAATTTAGCATTGGAGGGCAGCGTGGAGGGTAAAAATCATAGATGGAGACCAAGAGATGAATACACTAAGCAGATTCAGAAGGATGTAGGTTGCAGTAAGTACTGGGAGATGAAGAAGCTTGCACAGGATAGTGTAGCATGGAGAGCTGCATCAAACCAGTCTCAGGACTGAAGGCAACAACAACAACAACAACAACAACAACCACATGCTTTATCTTGACACTGTTCAACACAATGTAGAGATTCGTTTAGGAATTCATCACAATATGCACATTTCAATCACGGCACTGTTAATCACACACGTGCCCGTAGCGTCCTTTGTGTATACTCGGAGAATGTGGTTACACTTTCGCTACGCGCTGCGAAGGCAACTTTGCATTGTTTTTGTGCGGCGCGGCTGGCTCTACAGTCAGTCACGTTACATTTTACCTGAAAAGACGCTCCTAATCGAATTATTAGAGGTCACGAGTTGCATTTAACTGCTAATATTGGCAACAGAACTTAACGTCCATAGCGTTGCTGTTACCTTCGACACTACATGAGTGTTCTTAAGGTTTCTTGATCACAGTTTATCACTGCTCACATATTTCGCTAAATAAATCAGTGTCCACTAGAATTTTGTGCAGTTCTTGTAAGACATAGATCAAGTTTCTGATTGCTGTGAGTACATGTCCATAGTACTTACACACAGTCTATATGCGAACGACACCTTTCATGAAAAGAGGTCCGGTACATTTGCACATATTATCGCATTACAATAACTGAATAACAATATCAAAATTTTATCCACTTACGTAAACATAATACAGTATAAAACTTCAGGAATCTGCAACATTGTTGTGATCATTAGATCATTGTCGAACAATCGAGATAACAGTACATTTCCATGTTCATGGCAAATACACATATTTTATCATTTCTTGGGACAGAGATCCATGTTTGACTTCTTTTAACCGGAATGTCCCTAATAAGTCAGTTTATATGACTTCATACTGAAATGTGTACATTAATTAATACACAGTGAGATACTACTCGAGAGGTGGCTGACGTGATCACACAGCTCACACATGGCAAACACTCGTTGCATGTATGGGACTATATGACTCAATCTCATTTAAAATACTTTATGCATTTCATTGATATGTACGCTACATAAAAAAAATAATAAAATTTATTACATCTAATACAATAATATTTAAGTGAACTTTTATGAAGATACTGATTTCTTTTATTAAAATGTGTTTATCATGGAGATTCTTTACTCCTTGCACAAATAATTTAAGAATATTATATTGTGACACTTGACGTGTAAATCTTCAAACTAACAAAAATATAATATCATTGCATTACTAAAACTAAACATCACATTTATTAATGTTCGGTACATTAGCACCTCTTATTAGTCCTTTCTAAATACAAACATTTTATTGCAAATATTTTTTCATGTCTTTATGGCAACCGGAAGTGAACAGTAACGAAATCCTAGACACAGAATGGAATATATACCGCAAGGATAGGATAAACGCCAATGGTGGAGGAGTATTTATAGCAGTAAAGAATTCAATAATATCCAGTGAAGTTATTAGCGAATGCGAATGTGAAATAATCTGGGTTAAGTTAAGTATCAAAGGTGGGTCAGATATGATAGTCGGATGCTTCTATAGACCACCTGCATCAGCAAACGTAGTAGTTGAGCGCCTCAGAGAGAACCTGCAGAACGTCGTGAAGAAGTTTCGTGATCATACTATTGTAATAGGGGGAGACTTCAATCTACCAGGTATAGAATGGGATAGTCACACAATCAGAACTGGAGCCAGGGACAGAGACTCTTGTGACATTATCCTGACTGCCTTGTCCGAGAATTACTTCGAGCAGATAGTTAGAGAACCAACTCGTGAAGCTAACGTTTTAGACCCCATAGCAGCAAATAGACCGGAACTTTTCGACTCCGTGAATGTAGAACAGGGTATCAGTGATCATAAGTCAGTGGTTGCATCAATGACTACAAGTGTAATAAGAAATGCCAAGAAAGGAAGGAAAATATATTTGCTTAACAAGAGTGATAGGGCACAAATCGCAGAATATCTGAGTGACCACCATCAAACGTTCATTTCTGAGGAAGAGGATGTGGAACAAAAATGGAAAAAATTCAGAAACATCGTCCAGTACGCCTTAGATAAGTTCGTACCGACTAAGGTCCAAAGCGAGGGGAAAGATCCACCGTGGTATAACAATCATGTACGAAAGGTACTACGGAAACAAAGAAAGCTTCATCATAGGTTTAAGAGTAGTCGAATCATAGCTGATAAGGAAAAGCTGAACGAAGCGAAAAAGAGCGTAAAGAGAGCAATGAGAGAAGCATTCAACGAATTCGAACATAAAACATTGGCAAACAATCTAAACAAGAACCCTAAAAAGTTTTGGTCATATGTAAAATCGGTAAGCGGATCTAAATCCCCTATTCAGTCACTCGTTGACCACGATGGCACCGAAACAGAGGACGACCGAAGAAAGGCAGAAATACTGAATTCAGTGTTCCGAAACTGTTTCACTGCGGAAAATCGTAACACGGTCCCTGACTTCAGCCGTCGCACGGACGCCAAAATGGAAAATATTGAAATAAACGATATCGGAATTGAAAAACAACTGCTATCACTTAGTAGCGGAAAAGCATCCGGACCAGACGAGATACCCTTAAGATTCTACAGTGATTATGCTAAAGAACTTGCCCCCTTTCTATCAGCAATTTATCGTAGATCGCTGGAAGAACGTAAAGTACCTAGCGACTGGAAGAAAGCGCAGGTCGTTCCCATTTTCAAGAAGGGTCATAAATCAGATGCGAATAATTATAGGCCTATTTCGCTTACGTCAATCTGTTGTAGAATAATGGAACATGTTTTGTGTTCTCGTATTATGACGTTCTTAGATAATACAAATCTCCTTCATCATAACCAACATGGATTCCGCAAACAGAGATCATGTGAAACTCAGCTCGCCCTATTTGCCCAAGAAATTCACAGTGCCGTAGACACTGGCGAGCAGATTGATGCCGTATTCCTGGACTTCAGGAAGGCATTTGATACGGTTCCGCACTTACGTTTAGTGAAAAAAATACGAGCTTACGGAATATCGGACCAGGTTTGTGATTGGATTCAGGATTTCCTAGAAGAAAGAACACAACATGTCATTCTTAACGGTTCAAAATCTGCAGATGTAGAGGCAATTTCGGGAGTACCGCAGGGAAGCGTGATAGGACCTTTATTGTTTACAATATACATAAATGACTTAGTTGACAACATCGGTAGCTCCGTGAGGCTATTTGCAGATGACACGGTTGTCTACAAGAAAGTAGCAACATCAGAAGACTCGTACGTACTCCAGGAGGACCTGCAGAGGATTAATGCATGGTGAGACAGCTGGCAGCTTTCCCTAAACGTAGATAAATGTAATATAATGCGCATACATAGGGGCAGAAATCCATTCCAGTACGATTATGCCATAGGTGGTAAATCATTGGAAGCGGTAACGACCGTAAAATACTTAGGAGTTACTATCCGGAGCGATCTGAAGTGGAATGATCACATAAAACAAATAGTGGGAAAAGCAGGCGCCAGGTTGAAATTCATAGGAAGAATTCTAAGAAAATGTGACTCATCGACGAAAGAAGTAGCTTACAAAACGCTTGTTCGTCCGATTCTTGAGTATTGCTCATCAGTATGGGACCCTTACCAGGTTGGATTAATAGAAGAGATAGACATGATCCAGCGAAAAGCAGCGCGATTCGTCATGGGGACATTTAGTCAGCGCGAGAGCGTTACGGAGATGCTGAACAAGCTCCAGTGGCGGACACTTCAAGAAAGGCGTTACGCAATACGGAGAGGTTTATTATCGAAATTACGAGAGAGCACATTCCGGGAAGAGATGGGCAACATATTAATACCGCCCACATATATCTCGCGTAATGATCACAACGAAAAGATCCGAGAAATTAGAGCAAATACGGAGACTTACAAGCAGTCGTTCTTCCCACGCACAATTCGTGAATGGAACAGGGAAGGGGGGATCAGATAGTGGTACAATAAGTACCCTCCGCCACACACCGTAAGGTGGCTCGCGGAGTATAGATGTAGATGTATAGCCCCTTCCCCTTCCCTGTATTCACATCCTCTAGTATGTAGCATCCCTCATGTGGGATGTTAGCTATCTTATGTCCTTCATACAGTAACTATAATCCTTGTTATTACTATCGTTGTAACCACAATCTTGGTGGTATTGGTTTCTATTACTGTTATTGTTGTAATTGCTGTTTCCATAAGATTTATTTTTATTTTGTTTAGGGCTAGCTTCGCGCACATTTCCCTTGTTTGAATTCGATGAATTCTTTCCGTTCCGACTGTTCGTATTGCTGGTGACATTAGAAGTTTTTCTGGCGTCCTCCTGCACAAGATCCAAGGAATCGATTACAGGCAGAAATTATTTTAAGTCGGTGTCTGTAACATTGAACAGTTTCTCTCTAATGTTGATTGGTAGTCTGGCTTTTAGTACTCGTAACAAATCTCTAGTGGTAACTGGCTCATCCCAGTATCTGGTCATGTTAACAAATTTTTCAAAATAATTACTTAATGAACCTGATTTCGAGTTATAGACTTCGGCATTATATACTGTTTTACGAAGTCGTTCTTGAATAGACGCCGACCAAAATTGATCTAAAAACGCCTTTTCAAAGTCATGAAAGGTTTTACACGTTTCTGCGGCATTTAATGGCCATAATGACGCATCACCAGAGATATGTGATACCACAAATTGTATCTTTTATTCTTCTGACCATGATTTTAGGAGAACACATTTGAAATTACGGATAAATACAACATGGTGTACGTTTGTTTTGCTTTCTTCATTGAAGATCTGAAACTGCCGATGTTTAATGAGACTCTCTTCATGCATCAGAGTTGTTAGTTGCATTGAACTGCTATCATTTGCAAGTGTTGCATTTACCTTTTTACAAGTACACTCTGCTTCGTTATCATGATTGTTTCTTGTTGTCACGCATTACTGTGGCAAAATCATTTGATTACCAAAGTCTGGTTTTCTTTGCAGTACAACAAGATTCGGTGTAGAATGTTGTATGTACGTTTGCCTGTTAGCATCAGTGTTGTTATTGGTGCATATTAACAGATTTTGTGGGTTACGGTTTGCAGGATACATCGCTCTGGCTATCTCGGTTTTGACTTTCCTATGAATTTCGGAAGGAATATCTTCCTGCAATGTTTCGACAGCTGTGGCTAGAGCTTTGAATCTATTTTCAAGTTTATGTGACTGTAGGCTTTCCCGGCGTAAACTATTGATGAAGGTTTCTCGGGTCTCCAGCCGGGTGGTAGCGTTGATATCTCGCGACGTTTCTGGCGAAGATGGGTAGTATGACACTTCCCGAAACGTCGCGAGATATCAACGCTACCACCCGGCTGCAGACCCAAGAAACCTTCATCAATATTTTCAAGTTTATCCACATCAGTTTGAAGGCTGCTAACCTGAACTGGAATTTTCACTAATGGTTCGATCGTGGGTTTCACTGCATCGATCTCTTGTTTCACATGATTAGTAATTGCACTATCCCGTTCGTTTGAAGTTTGATTGATCTGGCGGACAATTTCCTCATCTCTTTTAAGAAATATGTTGTTGATATTTACAACTAACTTCCATTCCCTTTCTTGGTCTTTAATTTCTTGTTCCTGTCTCTCTCTAGCCCTTTCTTCCCTCTGCCGGATAGTAAATTTTTCGAATAATGCTGTTTGACATTCCAGCTCTCTAGCTCTTTCTTCCCTTTGCTGGATGGTAAACTTGTCGAATAATACTGTTAACATATCCTGTAACGGCATAGCTTGTGCATTGTGCACTCTTGGCCCTGGGCCGGTACAAATAGTGTCTCTATTTTCTAACTGATTGACTGGTGGAGTGCCAGTTTGCTTCGGCAGCTCTTCAGTCTCACTACCTGTCGGAACATCATCTACACAATTGTCATCGATAATTAAATTCTCTAATGACTGAGTAGAAGTGTGAACAGATTGTTCAACTGGAGGATCTGATACCATTTCTGCCTCCGTATCCTCACTAGGTTTAACCAGTTTCCATGGGCTAACCATTTTATGCACAATATAACATAACAAGTCTATATATATCACTGACACATATACATCAACACAAAATAATCTTATAACTAACACACACACACACACACACACATAAGATTATTTTATATATATATATATATATATATATATATATATATATATATATATATAGGGTGAGTCACCTAACATTACCGCTGGATATATTTCGTAAACCACATCAAATACTGACGAATCGATTCCACAGACCGAACGTGAGGAGAGGGGCTAGTGTAATTGGTTAATACAAACCACAAAAAATGAACGGAAGTATGTTTTTTAACACAAACCTACGTTTTTTTAAATGGAACCCCGTTAGTTTTGTTAGCACATCTGAACATATAAACAAATACGTAATCAGTGCCGTTTATTGCATTGTAAAATGTTAATTACATCCGGAGATATTGTAACCTAAAGTTGACGCTTGAGTACCACTCCTCCGCTGTTCGATCGTGTGTATCGGAGAGCACCGAATTACGTAGGGATCCAAAGGGAACGGTGGTGGACCTTAGGTACAGAAGAGATTGGAACAGCACATTACTTCCACATGCTAACACCTTTTTATTGGTCTTTTTCACTGACTCACATGTCAATTACCACGTACACACGTGGTTTCCGTTTTCAATTACGGAGTGGAATAGAGTGTGTCCCGACATGTCAGGCCAATAGATGTTCAATGTGGTGGCCATCGTTTGCTGCACACAATTGCAATCTCTGGCGTAATGAATGTCGTACACGCCGCAGTACATCTGGTGTAATGTCGCCGCAGGCTGCCACAATACGTTGTTTCATATCCTCTGGGGTTGTAGGCACATCACGGTACACATTCTCCTTTAAAGTACCCCACAGAAAGAAGGCCAGAGGTGTAAGATCAGGAGAACGGGCTGGCCAATTTATGCGTCCTCCACGTCCTATGAAACGCCCGTCGAACATCCTGTCAAGGGTCAGCCTAGTGTTAATTGCAGAATGTGCAGGTGCACCATCATCCTGATACCACATACGTCGACGCATTTCCAGTGGGACATTTTCGAGCAACGTTGTCAGATCATTCTGTAGAAACGCGATGTATGTTGCAGCTGTTTGGGCCCCTGCAATGAAGTGAGGACCAATGAGGTGGTCGCCAATGATTCCGCACCATACATTTACAGTCCACGGTCGCTGTCGCTCTACCTGTCTGAGCCAGCGAGGATTGTCCATGGACCAGTAATGCATGTTCCGTAGATTCACTGCCCCGTGGTTTGTGAAACCCGCTTCATCGGTAAACAGGTAGAACTGCAACGCATTCTCTGTTAATGCCCATTGACAGATTTGCACTCGATGTTTAAAGTCATCACCATGTAATTGCTGATGTAGCGACACATGAAACGGGTGAAAGCGGTGACGATGCAGTAAGCGCATGACACTACTTTGACTCAGTCCACCGGCTCTCGCAATGTCCCGTGTACTCACGTGTGGGTTCATGGCAACAGCAGCTAACACACCAACTGCACTCGCTTCTCCTGTGACGGGCCTGTTAAGGACCCGTTTGCGTGCTACGACCATACCTGTTGCATACAGTTGGCGGTAGATGTTTTGCAATGTGCGGCACGTTGGATGTTCTCTGACCGGGTACCGTTCTGCATACGCCCTGCAGGCTTCAGCCGCATTTCGTCGACACTCGCCATAGATGAGTATCATCTCCGCCTTTTCAGAGACTACAGTTGGTCTGCGTGCGGAGACGAATGCAGAATAACAATAGCAGCAAGCGCTACATGCGCACACTGCGACAGCTAGACCAAACCACAACAGTGCACTACAGCCACACTCGTAAAGACGGTCGTCATCGTAAACATGTCCCTGCAGATGTTGCTCACCGACCGTGGCCCGTGTTTGTTACAACACGCGACTGAACGTCGGAGGTTTCAAGCGTCAACTTTAGGTTACAGTATCTCCGGATGTAATTAACATTTTACAATGCAACAGACGGCACTGATTACGTATTTGTTTATATGTTCAGATGTGCTAACAAAAATAACGTCGTTCCATTTAAAAAAACGTAGGTTTGTGTTAAAAAACATACTACCGTTCATTTATTATGGTTTGTATTAACCAATTACACTAGCCCCACTCCTCACGTTCGGTCTGTGGAATCGATTCGTCAGTATTTGATGTGGTTTACGAAATATATCCAGCAGTAACGTTAGGTGACTCACCCTGTATATAGTGTTACCAAAAGGTAGGGCCAAACTTTCAGGAAACATTCCTCACACACAAATAAAGAAAAGATGTTATGTGGACATGTGTCCGGAAACGCTTAATTTCCATGTTAAAGCTTATTTTAGTTTCGTCAGTATGTACTGTACTTCCTCGATTCACCGCCATTTGGCCCAATTGAAGGAAGGTAATGTTGACTTCGGTGCTTGTGTTGACATGCGACTCATTGCACATCCGTACGTAGCATCAACAGGTTAGTGTTCATCACGAACGTGGTTTTGCAGTCAGTGCAACGTTTACAAATGCAGACTTGGCAGATGCCCATTTGAAGTATGGATTAGCACGGGGCAACAGCCGTGGCGCGGTACGTTTGTATCGTGACGGATTTCCAGAACGAAGGTGTCCCGACAGGAAGACGTTCGAAGCAATTCATCGGCGTCTGAGGGAGCACGGAACATTCCAGCCTATGACTCGCGACTGGGGAAGACCTAGAACGACGAGGACACCTGCAGTGGACGAGGCAATTCTTTGTGCAGTTGACGATAACCCTAATGTCACCGTCAGAGAAGTTGTTGCTGTACAAGGTAACGTTGACCACGTCACTGTATGGACAGTGCTACGGGAGAACCAGTTGTTTCCGTACCATGTACAGCGTGTGCGGGCACTATCAGCAGCTGATTGGCCTCCACGGGTACACTTCTGCGAATGGTTCATCCAACAATGTGTCAATTCTCATTTAGCGCAAATGTTCTCTTTACGGATGAGGCTTCATTCCAACGTGATCAAATTGTAAATTTTCACAATCAACATGTGTGGGCTGACGAGAATCCGCACGCAATTGAGCATTCCCGTCATCAACACAGATTTACTGTGAACGTTTGGGCATGCATTGTTGCTGATGTCTTGATTGAGCCCCATGTTCTTCCACCTACGCTCAGTTGAGCGCGTTATCATGATTTCATACGGGATACTCTACCTGTGCTGCTAGAAGATGTGCCTTTACAAGTACGACACAACATGTGGTTCATACACGATGGAGCTCTTGCACATTTCAGTCGAAATGTTCGTACGCTTCTCAACAACAGATTCGGTGATCGATGGATTGGTAGAGGCGGACCAATTCCATGGCCTCCACGCACCCCTGACCTCAACCCTCTGAACTTTCATTGATGGGGGCATTTGAAAGCTCTTGTCTACGCAACGCCGGTACCAAAAGTAGAGACTCTTCGTGCTCGTATTGTGGACGGCTGTGATACAATACGCAATTCTCCAGGGCTGCATCAGCGCATCAGGAATTTCATGCGACGGAGGGTGGATGCTTGTATCCTCGCTAACGGAGGACATTTTGAACATTACCTGTAACAAAGTGTTTGAAACACTGGTACGTTCTGTTGCTGTGTGTTTCAATTCCATGATTAATATGATTTGAAGAGAAATAATAAAATAAGCTCTCACATGGAAAGTAAGCGTTTCCGGACACATGTCCACATAACATATTTTCTTTCTTTGTGTGTGAGGAATGTTTCCTGAAAGTTTGGCCGTACCTTTTTGTAACACCCTGTATATATATTAAGACTGAAAACTCTTCAGTACTGTGCAGAGAATCTTGTTTAAATTTATTACATTCAGCAGTAACTTTCTCGCAGCCGGTTTATTGAATCTCTACTACTCCTGAATAGGGGCAGCAGCCTTTCCAGTAGCTGCACGGGCAAGTCTGGATGATCGACTGATGTGCCCCTGTAACACTAACCAAAACGGCCTTGCTGTTTTGGCACTGTGAACGGCTGAAAGCAAGGGGAAACTACAGCCGTAATTTTTCCCAAGGGCGTCCAGCTTTACTGTATGATTAAATGATGATGGCGTCCTCTTGGGTAAAATATTCCGGAGGTAAAATAGTCTCCCATTCGGATCTCCGGGCGGGGACTACTCAAGACGACATTGTTATCAGGAGAAAGAAAACTGGCGTTCTATGGATCGGAGCGTGGAATGTCAGATCCCTTAATCGGGCAGGTAGGTTAGAAAATTTAAAAAGGGAAATGGATAGGTTAAAGTTATATATAGTGGGAATTAGTGAAGTTCGGTGGCAGGAGGAACATGACTTTTGGTCAGGTGAATACAGGGTTATAAATACAAAATCAAAGAGGAGTAATGCAGAAGTAGGTTTAATAATGAATAATAAACAGGAGTGCGGGTAAGCTATTACAAACAGCATAGTGAACACATTATTGTGGCAAAGATAGACACGAAGCCCACGCCTACTACAGTAGTATAAGTTTATATGCCAAATAGCTCTGCAAATGATGAAGAAATTGATGAAATGTATGATGAGATAAAAGAAATTATTCAGGTAGTGAAGGGAGATGAAAATTTAATAGTCATTGCGACTGGAATTTGACAGTAGGAAAAGGAAGAGAAGGAAACATGGTAGGTGAATTTGGATTGGGGGTAAGAAATGAAAGAGGAAGCCGCCTGGTAGAATATTGCACAGAACATAACCTAATCATAGCTAACACTTGGTTCAAGAATCATGACAGAAGGTTGTATACATGAAAGAACCCTGGAGATACTAAAAGGTTTCAGATAGATTATATAATGGTAAGACAGAGATTTAGGAACCAGATTTCAAACTGTAAGACATTTCCAGGGGTAGATGTGCACTCTGACCACAGCCTATTGGTTATGAACTGTAGATTGAAACTGAGGAAACTGCAAAAAGGTGGGAATTTAAGGAGATGGGACCTGGATAAACTGAAAGAACCAGAGTGTTGTACAGAGTTTCAGGGAGAGCATAAGGGAACAATTGACAGGAATGGGGGAACGAAATACAGTAGAAGAAGAATGGGTAGCTTTGAGAACTGAAATAGTGAAGGCAGCAGAGGATCAAGTAGGCAAAAAGACGAGGGCTAGTAGAAATCCTTGGGTAACAGAAGAGATACTGAATTTAATTGAGGAAAGGAGAAAATACAAAAATTCAGCAAATGAAGCAGGCAAAAAGGAATGAATACAAACGTCTCAAAAATGAGATCGGCAGGAAGTGCAAAATGGCTAAGCAGGGATGGATAGGGGACAAATGTAAGGATGTAGAGGCTTATCTCATGAGGGGTAAGATAGATGCTGCCTACAGGAAAATTAAAGATACCTTTGGAGAGAAGAGAACCACTTGTATGAATATCGAGAGCTCAGATGGAATCCCAGTTCTAAGCAAAGAAGGGAAAGCAGAAAGGTGGAAGGAGTATATAGAGGGTCTATACAGGGGCGATTTTCTTGAGGACAATATTGTGGAAAAGGAAGAGGAGGTAGATGAAGATGAAATGGGAGATATGATACTGCTTGAAGAATTTGACAGAGCACTGAAAGACCTAAGTCGAAATAAGGCTGCGGGAGTAGACAAAATTCCATTCGAACTACTGACAGCCTTGGGAGAGCCAGTCCTGACGAAACTCTACCATCTGGTAAGCAAGATGTATGAGACAGGCGAAATTCCCTCAGGCTTCAAGAAGAATATAATAATTCCAATCCCAAAGACGGCAGGTGCTGACAGATGAGAAAATTACCGAACTATCAGTTTAATCAGTCACAGCTGCAAAATACTAACGCGAATTCTTTACAGACGAATGGAGAAACTGGTAGAAGCCGACCTCGGGGAAGATCAGTTTCGATTCCGTAGAAATGCTAGAACACGTGAGGCAATACTGACCCTACGACTTATCTTAGAAGAAAGATTCAGGAAAGGCAAACCTACGTTTCTAGCATTTGTAGATTTAGAGAAAGCTTTTGACAATGTTGACTGGAGTACTCTCTTTCAAATTCTGAAGGCGGCAGGGGTAAAATACAGGAGCGAAAGGCTATTTACAATTTGTACAGAAACCAGATGACAGTTACAAGAGTCGAGGGACATGAAAGGGAAGCAGTGTTTGGGAAGGGAGTGAGACAGGGTTGTAGTCTCTCCCCGATGCTATTCAATCTGTATATTGAGCAAGCAGTAAAGGAAACAAAAGAAAAGTTCGGAGTAGGTATTAAACTCCATGGGGAAGAAAGAAAAACATTGAGGTTCGCCGATGAAATTGTAATTCTGTCAGAGACAGCAAAGGACTTGGAAGAGCAGCTGAACGGAATGGACAGTGTCTTGAAAGGAGGATATAAGATGAACATCAACAAAAGCAAAACGAGGATAATGGAATGTAGTCGAATAAAGTCGGGTGATGCTGCGGGAATTAGATTAGGAAATGAGACTCTTAAAGTAGTAAAGGAGTTTTGCTGTTTGGGGAGTAAAATAACTGATGATGGTCGAAGTAGAAAGGATATGAAATGTAGACTGGCAATGGCAAGGAAAGCGTTTCGGAAGAAGAGAAATTTGTTAACATCGAGTATAGATTTAAGTGTCAGGAAGTCGTTTCTGCAAGTATTTGTATGGAGTGTAGCCATGTATGGAAGTGAAACATGGACGATAAATAGTTTAGACAAGAAGAGAATAGAAGCTTTCGAAATGTGGTGCTACAGAATAATGCTGAAGATTAGATGGGTAGGTCACATAACTAATGAGGAGGTATTGAATAGAATTGTGGAGAAGAGGAGTTTGTGGCACAACTTGACTAGAAGGAGGGATCGGTTGGTAGGACACGTTCTGAGGCATCAAGGGATCACCAATTTAGTACTCGAGGGTAGCGTGGAGGGTAAAAATCGTAGAGGGAGACCAAGAGATGAATACACTAAGCAGATTCAGAAGGATGTAGGTTGCAGTAGGTACTGGGAGATGAAGAGGCTTGCACAGGATAGAGTAGCATGGAGAGCTGCATCAAAACAGTGTGATGACTGAAGACTACAACAACAACAACAACTCGGTGGTACAAATAATTAATATGTTTGTTGTGGCAATTTATACCTGCAATAAATTATAAATGTTTTGCGTTATTATTTCATTTAAATGAACAAATGTGCATTGGGGGTCCTAGTTCGGGCGCCAATGTGGGGGTTTTGTGTATCATCAACATGGACAAATGCAATGAATATGGATGATTTGATATCCTATGGTAGTCTGCTGTTTGAATTCACTCTGGTATTTAGCAGTTGCATTGATTTGATTTTGTAAATGATACTGACAATATTACACACATGTATAATGCAATATTCATACTACAACTTCTCCCGTATAATAATTTTTTTCAAATATCAAGAATTCCACCTGACATAGGGTAATAATGTTGACTGTAAGTTGTGTCCATATCACTAAACGTTCAGATCGTACATCAGAGCTTTTATAATTTCTGTCTTCAATGGATTTAATTATTCTTAGCAAATTGATCATGAAAAGAAACCACAGAATACCACCCGCACACAACACTGACGTATGCTACCAGAAATATTTTTCTCCGTGATTCGTGCGTAGTTTAATTTTGGCCTCATACATCAGTAATGAAATCTTGTTCAACAATAAGTACCATCAGCACTGTTCTTAGAAGATGCAGTCTGATTCGATTAATTTTTTTTATGAGTATAGTTCAGTACCACCGGTGCACATTTATTTCTTACACATCGAAATATTGTTTGCAGTTTCAAGAAATTTAAATTTGCCACTGAGATAAAAGTTAAGATGGCGGCAACAAGAGATAGAGGATTTCTTTTTGAATCAAGATTTTCCTTTGCTCAATAAATAATTAATCATTTAAATTGATGCCACCAAAAAAAATTTTAATACTGTTTTGCAAATTAGTTTAACACAAACTTTGATCTTTCGACCAGAAGTACAGACGAAGCTGCTATATAATCGCAACTAACAATGGCTGCGCTTCTTCCAGCTTTGATAAAACAATTAATACAAAATTATAATTTAAAGAAGAAGTGATTTTTCAATAATTAATCGTAAATAGTTTTAACGGGTTTGGCTGTATTTGTTTTTTACCAGCAAATGAACTAAAACTACAATAATTTTACGTTAAATATTTTTCATTCAACAGACCTTAAATCGATTCGCGTCTTGCGTCGGCGACGTACATCAGAAGAAGAAGACAAAAGAGTACAAAACCAAAGAAAAGAATGACATACATTAACAAAGAATGTGAGACAAATATTGTCTCTGTTTTACATAATTATCATCTTTTTAAGAAATAATTACATAATTGAATGAATATTATGGAGTCACGTATTTTTCCACACGTTCATATTCCATTCGTCATATTATAAGAAACTATATATATATATCGTGGATGTTATATATGCACCAACAAACGTCACTCTTCCCGCAAGGCGACACGTCTACATGCATCTACAATCGAATCTCGATGATCTCGTGCCCATTGCAATCGTAACTGACGACATCCATTTGTCAACAAGACAGAATGTAGATGTTGTTCCGCTGCTCAACCCCATGTTCAAAAATATGCGCTGTACGGTGGGCTACGAAACATTTGTCCTGCGTCAGCACTCTACTCTCTTCAGATCTGCCACAGATTACTGCTTATACTGCTTCACAGAGCGTTCTGTGATGAAGCGTGGACGTTCAGCGTCTCGTCATTCACTTGTTGTTTCAGCGTAGTTCACCTGTTTTCCATAGATGATTGTGTCGTTGTAAGTACAGCTGCGTAATCGTACAACTACGTTTCATTATTCGTAAATGCTGTCCACAATTACCTATACAAAAAAATTCCTTACACAGGACATAACGAGTATAATTGCAATAGGAAACCATTAATGATTATTTTCCCCAGGGAAGCTGATCAGGTGTTAAAGTGTGGACACATGGAGGGAAAATGGTTAGTCTATGCTGACAGGCGCAGTTACGAGTGTGAAGAAAAACATCAGGCCATAAAGTTTGTGACGAGTTTGTGGGAAGACTGTTCAAGATGGGGAAAAAGTAACCTACACCCTGATGTGTGTACTTATTATGCAAGCTGCATAATAGTTAAATAATTTCTTACTATCAAAATTGGTGAAGAGCAAATATACCAGTTACCATTATTCGGAGAACAACTGCTAAAACCTGGTAGTAGACAATTGCGTCTTTTTTAAGAAACATCTCGGTAACAGAACAAGATGACACTTCCTAACGGTCATTGTAAAAGCTGACTTTCTCATATTAAGATATAGATACAGTTAAAGCAACAGAAAGCGAAGAATTAACTGGATTATGATTCAACACCAACTTCCATATATTTTTCTTATGGAAGTCATAGCAAAGAGGTCTGATGGAAAAGGCAGGCGACCTCTAGAAAGTGAAGAGTGCCCACGAATGTCCAAAATACAGTCGTAATCATTATATTGTTTCATTGTTCTACAAATTAAAGTTCTTAAGTTGCTACCTAGTCTCCCTGATTAGCAATTTTCTTTATTTAACCCTCTGAATACTTTATGCCCACCTTTTGATGTTATTCTAATCTCATCAGTTACTTCATATTTTAAAATTTTGGAAAAAGGTTTTGTTCTTTGTAATGAATTCTTCCATGAGATTTCCGCAAATATTTCATATTTTCCAGTTTAAGTTGACCCAACAAAACGTCACATTCCCCAAGTTTAACTCGTAACAAGTATTTTCGGGTTCAGGACTTTATTAGCACATTAATATATCTTTAAAAAGTATTTTGTGAGTAAAATTCAACAACAGTTAACGAAATTTGCATTTTTTATGTTTGTTTTAGTTGGGCATAAAGTACCCCCCTCTTGGTAGTATACATTATTGAAAGTTTGTTGATATTGCTAAGAGTGTGCTAAAAGATATTTTCATGTTCTAGTAACTACCAAAACATCATTAGCTCTTTAAAAATAAGCTGTCAATATTAGTCAAACAATGAAATAGTTCTTGTTTTAATTTTTTTTAGGTCGGTATAAAGTACCATCCCCTGCTCACCTCTCCCCCCAAACCCTCACGCGTGTTAATTCATTCGCAAAAATATGTTGCCTATGGTCTGATCAGTGCACATGAATATCGACTTCATTTCGTGACAGTATTGTTGGAATGAGAGGTACGAGTGAGAGGACTGTTCTGCCACACTGTGCCTAAATAGTTAGTGCTCCTATCATTTGTTTGTATCTTCGAAGCATTGGATACTAAATGAACTTTCACTAGCGAAAAATAGTTCAAGCGTGTTAAATCTAGCGCTACGGCTGAAACACGAGGCGAACTGAAATTATTCTAAATGACATACGATACGGGTGGGCAATTTGTGGAAGCAGAAGACAGCGGAGGACCTCACCTTTTAAAATGACGCATGGATCAGATAACTTTGCATTCAAGAAAGGTTATAAAACGTTACATAAACATTCTGACAGTCTTGTAGGGCCGCACGTAAACCATCAGTTCAACAGTGAGACCGTTGGGAACCTCAAATGTGAAGAAAACAGTCCGTGATGCTCATGGTATACACCGTCAGTTACAGGCACGATATTTGATGACCGTCTTAGTAGCAGTTTTTATCATGATGAGAAGATTAAGTAATTGTTTTTTCTTGTATCGTGGCATGAGGCAGCCATCTGGTTTCAATGAATGATTTGCATTAACTAGCCAGAGTCAGTCCCATTTAATTTTCTTTCCATCATTAATATTTTGACGCTGAAATAATTTTTTATTGCGCGAATCTGTCATGATTACTATTCTTATTGTTTCAATGTTGTCTTCTTTTTTCTCTTTTCGTAAGCAAACGTTTGTTTATTCAGAATTTTTTTCGCTTTCATTTGATATACACTACTCTCCATTAAAACTGCTACACCAAGAAGAATTGCCGATGATAAACAGGTATTCATTGGACAAATATGTTATACTAGAACTGACATGTGGTTACATTTTCACGCAATTTGGGTGCATAGATCCTGAGAAATCAGTACCCAGAACCACCACCTCTGGCCGTAATGACGCCCCTGAAACGCCTGACCATTGAGTCAAACAGAGCTTGGATGGCGTATACAGGTACAGCTGCCCATGCAGTTTCAACACGATACCACAGTTCATTAAGAGTAGTGACTGACGTATTGTGACGAGCCAGTTGCTCGGCCACCATTGACCAGACGTTTTCAATTGGTGAGTGATCTAGAGAATGTGCTGGCCAGGGCACAATCGAACATTTTCTGTATCCAGAAAGGCCCGTACAGGACCTGCAATTAGCGGTCGTGCATTATCCTGCTGAAATATAGAGTTTCGCAGGGATTGAATGAAGGGTAGAGCCACGGCTCGTAACACATCTGAAATGTAATGTCCACTCTTCAAAGTGCCATCAATGCGTACAAGAGGTGACCGAGACGTGTAACCAATGGCACCCCTTACCATCACGCCGGGTGATACGCAAGTATGGCGATGACGAATACAAGCTTCCAATGTGCGTTCACTGCTATGCCGCCAAACACGGATGCGAACATTATGGTGCTGTAAACCGAACCTGGATTCATCCGAAAAAATGACGTTTTGCCATTCGTGCACCCAGGTTCGTCATTGGTACACCATCGCAAGCGCTCCTGTCTGTGATGCAGCGTCGAGGGTAACCGCAGCCATGGTCTCCGAGCTGATAGTCCATGATGCTGCAAACGTCGTCGAATTGTTGATGCAGATGGTTGTTGTCTTGCAATCGTCCACATCTGTTGAAACAGGGATCAAGACGTGGCTGCACAATCCGTTACACCCATGCGGATAAGATGCCTGTCATCTCGACTGCTAGTGATACGTGGCCGTTGGGATCCAGCTCGGCGTTCGTATTACCCTCCTGAAACCACCGATTCCATATTCTGCTAACAGTCATTGGATCTCGACCAACGAGAGCAGCAATGTCGCGATACGACAAACCGCAATCGCGATAGGCTACAATCCGACCTTTATCAAAGTCGGAAACGTGATGGTACGCATTTCTCCTCCTTACACGAGGCATCACAACAATGTTTCACCAGGCAACGCCGGTCAACTGCTGTATATGTATGAGAAATCGGTTGGAAACTTTCCTCATATCAGCACGTTGTAGGTGTCGCCACCGGCGCCAACCTTTTGTGGATGCTCTGAAAAGCTAATCATTTGCATATCATAGCATCTTCTTCCTGTCGGTTAAATTTCGCGTCTGTAGCACGTCATCTTCGTGGTGAAGCAATTTTAATGGCCAGTAGTGTATGTTGTCTTAGCTTTTGACAGAGAAAAGTATGAACTACAACTTAAATGATTAAAGTAATTGAATGGTTTACATATCCTATAAATTATTTCTGTCTTTGTGATGACAAATTAGTTACTCACAGGTTGTAAAAAAGGCAAGATATGAAAGTAAGACTTATTGGTGGAATGCTGTTGTGATTATCTTATTAGTTGTGCCGTGTGTTTTCTACAATGGGTGCTGGTTGAGGTGTCCCACGAACAATGGATGCCCGATAATGAATGAACATTCTGAGAGCTGCATAGCACGCTGCTCATTGTCTCTGTTGGACAAAAGCCCGAAGGGGCGGAAGACAATGGCTTATCGACCGGCCGCTGCTGCTGCTGGATGCTCGACGAATCAGAAGCTCCTGATTGACCGGGGGTGCATAGACGTTTAGGTACAAGACATTCAGGGCAGGAGCACTCAATAAGTCTCGGTCGTGCATCTGTGATAGGCGGTAGCTGACTATGGCCGTTCGTGCTGCTCAGACATACAGGCAATAAGTAACTACATTCACGTCGTTAAAGACATCTTCAGTACCTGACAGAAGAAGTTCAAAAATGGTAGTGGTCGCGCGGTTTCAGACTGTAGCGCCTAGAACCGCTCGGCCACCCTGGCCGACACCTGACAAAAGAAGTGGCGGACGAAGAAAGGGAGTGGGAAACGAAATGGAAGTACGCACGTTGAGTGGCTACGTGGTTTTTTTGCCGTGTCAGGTTTACAAGGAACTGGGCAGTAGGAGCCCATTTCTGGCGTTGCACCTCATCTGGGCTTCATGAAAGTGCTGATTCGTTTGAGAAGGGTGTCATGAAGCCTCTCCTGAGGCAATCAGGCCAATGTCTCCAGTAAGTCGTCCTTGATACCCCGAATACAAGCTAGAGACGGGGTTCATGTCCAATCTGATGGCAAATATGTTCTACTGGGGACAGGTATGGAGTTCTGGCTGGCCATGGTAGAGCCTCAACGTGAAGCAGACAGTTCGTACATACGCATGCTGACTGTGGACTGGCACCACGATACTGCCACGTGAGATGTATCACATGACGACGCAGGATGTCCGTGACGAATCAGTTATAGTGGTAATCAGAGTTCCCTCAGTCAGTACCAGCCATGTGCTGAAGTCATACCAGGTGGTTCCTCACATCTGACGCCAGGAGTAACAGAGTTGTGACTCTGCAAATCATTGGTAGTATGCCAGCATACTCGCAAGTGATGGTAAAAATGTGGGGTGGCGCAAAAAAAAAAAAAAAAAAAAAAAAGACTCTAAGCAAATGGGACCTAACATCTGAGGTCGTCAGTCCCCTACACTTAGAACTACTTAAACCTGACTAGGACATCACACACATCCATGCCCGAGCCAGGATTCAAACCTGCGACCGTAGCAGCAGCGCCTACAGCCACTCGGCCACAACGGCCGGTGAACTGCGATTAATTGCTGAACCCAGTTCGACACCATTTGTCAGGCGTGTATTCACGCCGGTCACGGCACCATTCCAGACACAACCCTTTGTGTCGCGGTGTTAACGGCAGTCTCTTCATGACACGCCAAGTCCCTATTCTAGTTGCTGTTAGTCTCTGAGAAACACAAAACATTGCATGAAGTCCATAATTTTTTTTCGGATGGCGGAAGCAGAAATCAAGAGATTACGATATGCTTTATCCTCCCATTTCGTCGTCAGACGTAGTCCACCGGAACTTAGACATTGATTATGTCTGTACTCCCTTTGCAGCCGAACATTGGGTTGTATTGTATTGTATGGAACTTGGGACCTAGAAACGACGGAGAGGCTTCGTCCCCGCCGTAGCCCTCAGTGGTACACAACCACACAACAGGCCACAGAAGTCCACTGAACCCACCGCCGCCCCACACCGAACCCATGGTTATTGTGCGGTTCGGACCCCAGTGGATCCCCCTGGGAACGTCTCACAACAGACGAGTGTAGCCCCACTGTTTGCGCTGTAGAGTAATTATGGTGTACGCGTACGTGGAGAAAGTGTAACTGAGGTGTAATAAGGGAAACCAGCCAGTATTCGCCGAGGCACATCGAAAACCGCCATAAAAACCATCCACAGACTGGCCGGCACACCGGACCTTGACATTAATCCGCCGGGCGGATTGGTGCCTGGGACTGGGACGCCTTCCCGCCAGGGAAACAGTGCGTTAGACCGCACATCTAACAGGTGGGTCTA
This sequence comes from Schistocerca piceifrons, assembly GCF_021461385.2. NCBI lineage: Eukaryota > Metazoa > Arthropoda > Insecta > Orthoptera > Acrididae > Schistocerca > Schistocerca piceifrons. Next base: position 119,121,949 of record NC_060142.1, read on the forward strand.
ACATTGGGTTACTATCATGTCTGAATGCCGCAAAAATCTAGATGTTGATGACCAGCCAATTAAATGGGGTTTCAATCTTTTTCAGTCGCTGATAACGCTGTCTCACACGAATTTGTGGCTCCTCCGTCTCTTTTACAGCCATCACTCAAACTATGACGCTGTTATCGTCTCTTGTACAGCAACAATGCCTGGTAACAATACTAATGTTTCCTGTCACAGGAAACTACAGCTCATATTGTTCACACACTCGCCAATGGTGTGCCTGTATACTAAGTTACCGTGACATCGTATCATGTTTTCTGGACCTTAACCTTTTTGTCAGCTGGTGTGACAAGGGTAATAGGCACAAAGACCGACTGCCTGGAAGAAACAGCACCCCTTCATAGACTTTGCAAACTGCAGAGTAATGGCGAAACATCCACGACAATAAATAAAAGTAGACGGCAATCTCAACGTCAGTAAGGAAAATTACAACGTCCACAGGAAAAAAACAGTCCAAAACACCAGAAAAGATTTAAACAGCAAGAGACTTTCTGTAAGAAAGACAGGCCAATTTAAATTAAAAGTGAAGTTCCTTTTCTTATCTCTAGTAATTTCCAACGCCTTCAGTTCAAGTGACGCTCAGTTTAGGGTGAGTAATGCCCGTAGAAACTCTACATTTCTATCATATCTTGTAACCCATCTAATGGTATACGGTGGAGTGTACTTCTGGTACTACTAACTGATCCCACCTACCTGGTTTCATTCGCGAATGATGCATGGGAAGAATGTTTGTCGGTAAGCCTCTGTATCGGTTCTAATATCTGGAATTTCCTCATCGTGGTCATTACGCGAGATGTATGTGGAAGGAAGTGGTACGCTGTCCCACTCTCCCCATTCGCAATAGTAGCTTCTCCGTTATGCATAATGCCTCTCTTGTAACGTCTGCGCCGGCCGGTGTGGCCGAGCGGTTGTAGGCGCTTCAGTCTGGAACCGCGCGACCGCTACGGTCGCAGGTTCGAATCCTGCCACGGGCATGGATGTGTGTGATGTCCTTAGGTTAGTTAGGTTTAAGTAGTTCTAAGTTCTAGGGGACTGATGACCTCTGATGTTAAGTCCCATAGTGCTCAGAACCATTTGAACGATTTTTGTAACGTCTGCCAGTGGAGTCTGTTGAGCACTTCGGTGACGCTCTCGCGTCGACTGAACGATCTCGTGGGGAAACACGCCGCTCATCGTTTGATCTTCTCTGTGTCTTCTATCAGCCCTACCTGGTAAGGATCCCATATTGATGAGAAACAGTCAAGTAACCGTCGAACGAGCACCACTTGCTTCGTGGATGAGTTATACAATGAAGAGCTAAAGAAACTGGTGCATCTGTCTAATAATTTGTAGGGCCCCTGCGAGCACGCAGAAGTCCCGCAACATGGACTCGACTAATGTTTGAACTACTGCTGGAGGGAACTGACACCATGAATCCTGCAGGCTGTCCATAAATACGTAAGAGTACGAGAGGATAGAGATCTCTTCTGAACAGCACATCCTACTAGATGTGCTCAATAATGTTCATTTATCGGGAGTATCATGGCCAGCGTAAGTTTTTAAACTTAGAAGTGTGTTCCTGGAGCCACCCCGTAGCAATTCTGGACGTGTGGGATGTTGCATTGTTCTGCTGGAATTGCCGAAGTTCGCCGGAGTACACAATGGACATGAATAGATCAGGTTATCAGACAGGACGCTTACGTTACCTGTTAGAGTTGTATCTAGACGTAGCAGGGGTCCCATATTACTTCAACTGCTCGCGCCCTATATCATTACAGAGCCTCCGCCAGCTTGAACAGTCCCCTGCTGACTGTTTGAAACGAGACTCGTCCGACCAGGCAACATGTTTCCAGTCATCAGTAGTCCAATGTCGATGTTGGGCCACTGGCGAGGCGTGAAGCGTTGTGTCGTGCAGTCATCAAGGGCACACAAGTGCGCCTTCGGCTCCGAAAGCCCATATCCATGATGTTTCGTTGAATGGTTCGCACGCTGACATTTGTCGATGACCCAGCACTGAAATCTGCAACAATTTGCGGAGGGGTTGCACTTCTGTCACGTTGAAGGATTCTCTTCAGTCGTCTTTGTTCCCGTTCTTGCATTTTATCCGATTCCTGATTTTCAAGCTAAACTCGTGAAATGGTCCTGCGGGAAAATCCCCATAAAGCGCTACCTCGAGATGCTGTGTCCTATCGCTCGTGCGGCGACTATAACATCACGAACAAATTCACTTAAATAATGATAACCTGTTTTTGTAGCAGCAGTAACCGACCTAACAAATATGCCAGACAATCGTTCTTATACAGTATAGAGGCGTTGCTCAAAAATGGCTATGAGCACTATGGGACGCAACATCTGAGGTCATACATAAACCTAACTAACCTGAGGACATCACACACAACCATGCCCGAGGCAGCATTCGTACCTGCGACCGTAGCGGTCGCGCGTTTCCAGACTGAAGCGCCTAGAACCACTCGGCCACAACGGCCGGCAGAGACGTTGCCGATCGCAGCGCCGTATTCTGCCTGTTTACATTATCTATGTATCTGATACCCATGCCTCTAGCGCTTCAGTGTATTTCCTTAAGATTCTTCCTGTGGATCTCAGTCTGACCTCTGCTCAAAATTAGTTACAGCAAGAGGAAACTATGTTTTCCCAGGCATTCCATTAAACAGAATTCCTTCCTCCCATCCGTAAATGAACTATAGTGCGTTCCCTTCAGCATTTTACCTTTTTCGCGGACACTACACCTCTCTGCTTTTTATTCCTCCAGGCAGAACTCCCCATGTCTTCCTTCATGTTGCCTCTACCACCTGACGGAGCAGTGAATTTTTAAATTGGAATGGTGAAACACTCTGCAATCTGGTCCTCTAGAAATCTTGCAGTGAAAGAAGGCATCAAGTTTGATGGGTGTGGGACGTTGACGCTACGAAAGCAATTATCGCAACATAATATAGCAAGCAACGTACAGGCTAGAAACACATTGATATCTATTATTTTTCGTGCAGTACTTGCACGTTCTTCGCTACGTGCAGTCAGTCATATTGATACCGTTTACCGTGCAAAGCACGCCTGCAGTGTAGTCTATAATGTGCAAGTTCCGACACTTGTAACTGCGTACTGTGTTCAAGTCCCAGTACCCCTCTACGATTTTTGTCCTCTGCACTGCCCTCTGCTACCAAATTGACCATTCGTTCAAGGTTTTGGATAGGTTATGTTCTGAACTTAAATTTATTTCTGGCAAATCGATTGAGTAACTCTTCACTATTTATTTGATTTACCCATTAAATCGCCAGTACTTTTTTGTAGCATCACATTACAAAATGTTCTGTTCTAATCTTATCTCTACTAGATGACTTATCACCTGCGATTCCCTTCCATAGAAAGCAACACTTCAGACAAATACTTGCGGAACAGAACTTTTAGTATTTCAGTTTGTACTGGTTTTAAACCATATTTCTCGTTAATAACAGCTTTCCTCGTTATTGCCAATCCATATTTTATTAGCAGTGTACAATTTACTTCTTCTCTTCTTCAGCCATAGTTAGTTATTTTGCTGCCCAGATTCTTTTTGGTTCTTATTTTCTAATCTCTCCCAGTTTCTCTGATTTAATGTGCCTCCAATCCGTTATTTTACACTCATTGATATTTATAGCCTGTTTTGAAGACACTCCCTTTGCTGTCCTGACAGAATTACATTGTGATCGATAAATATCAGAAGGGTTTTATTTCGTCAATCTGAATTCCATTTGAAAACACTCAATGAGTTCTCTTCACTGCTTCCTTCTTTACCTATATTCGTTGCTTTTTTCGATTTGGTCACACAGTAGTCAACACAATTCGTATTCATCCAAATTCTCTTCGTGTCTCATCGGATTGTTTTCTCGTTTCCTACCGTTTTGTTGGATTTCAGTCTAAGCTTTCCACTTTCTCTGTTTAGTACTGCTACTTCTATTTTCCCTAAACGTTTCTTTAATTTTCCAATACGTGATGACTACAATGTATGTAAAGAAGTATGATACTATAGCTTCGTATTTCTGCTCCAGACATTTCATCATTGCAATTTTGTAATTTCTGTCAACCCTAGCGCTGTAGGTTTGCCTCCACTTACCATTTTCCAGTGATCCGACGTCTCTGTACACGATTTAAAGAGTTTATGTACTCCTCTACAGTAAGTTCATACTGGCGATTGATATGTTCCTAGATGGCACATTGGCTTAAATGGACCGTGAATGAAAGTATTATTTTTCAGTCTTACTCATTCAACTACTCTCAACACCACGTTTCTTTCCCTTTTGCCTTTGTTTATTTTGTGTTTACTAACTATTATTTTAACTCATCTGCAGACTAGGATTTGTCAAAAAAATGATTTTACATTTGATGTAAGATTTCATAACGATTTTTATGTTACTATTTAAATGGAAAAATGATTTGTTGATGGATGATGGATTTCTTTCCGAGTCACAGCTTTAATAATGATTAGTAAAATAAATGTTTTGTTCTTGATGTATAGCTACGAACATCGCTATTCTTCTTCAGTTTTTTTGGATTACATACGACGAATTTGACTAGTGAATACGCATACTATGAAGGTACAGTTAAAATACCTAACCCTTTCAAAAGGTACCTACAAGATGACTGTAGATAAATGCGAAAGATTATTCTTACTGCTCCTTTTGTGCAAACAGTGATTTCTGTTTAATGATGAGTTATCCGAGAGAATTATCGCATAAGGCAGTAGTAAATGGTTGCATGAAAAATATGTTAGGAGGTAGATTCTTTGGTTTCCAAGACTAGTAACTATGCGAAGACTGAAAGTAAGTGAACTTAAGTGATTGAACAGTTCAGTAATATGTACCGGGTGTCCCTCCGAAGAGCCGTCGGGCTCTGGCGTTTTTATTAAACATTTGAAATTTCGTTTGTGTAGTGTTGAGTAGGAAAGAGCCCAGACAAAAACTGTTTTTCACATCTTTCACACGACGCCCAGTGTTGGTGGAAACTGTCAGTTTGTTACCTGTTACAAACATAATGATTTTTAAAGAGGATTTTTACGTACCCATTCCAAGGCACGGTCCCTCATAACATAGTGCGATATTCACTTTATCGATATGTTTGTAATATTACTTGAGAATACACATCTTCGGTTGCAGAGGTAAAAAATTTTCAACTTTACCTAGGTTTCAACTGCTCTAAGGCAGCCTTCATCAGAAGTAAAAAAATTTTACATTGCCTGTAACAGAGTTTGGAACAATATAAAAATTATTAAATTAAACATATGTAATAAAATTACATCATAGCTAACTGCTATGGTACAGTAGACAAAGTAAGCATACTTACATACATAGAGTAAATAGTTATGAAATGGTTTAGAGCAACAGTGCTCACGTTAAAGATAAAAATATATTTTTACACCATAAAATTTTCCTAGGAATGCACAACTTGATTAAGACGCGCCGCTAAGGGTCGCGTGTGCGGCCGGCACTGAAGCAGCATCAGACTGACAGGCGCGCGCGCCGCCGATGTTAGCAAGTCGGCACCTTGTATCGCGCCATCTAGTATTGAATGCTTGTAATTTACAGCGACAACAGCTGTCAGAAGCATTGGAACAGGAGGGCACGTAATGTGCTGATTACATTATGTCAGACAGTATGTAACAGATCGAAAGTTGAACAAAATATTATACTGTAAAACAGGGAGCGAGAGAACAATATTTAAGGCTACAGTACGGGAAGCACAATAGCAATACTCCGCGTTAAGTGATTTTAAGCAAGGGCTTTACACCATCAAAGAAATTTTTATCACGTAATTGTAATTGCTCATTGAGGATTAAATGGTCGTTACGGGAAAAATGTTTGAAAATTTCCAACTGTTCAAGAATATCAAGTCTGAAGCCTTTCTTTTCCGTATGTAAGATAGTAATATCATGAACATCTTTAGGTTTGTGTCCTGTGATAAGAAGGTGGTCAGCGAATGACGAATTATGTATGTTCGTACCTTTTTTCCCTAATAGATGCTCTAATCGAAAAAGCTCGTCCAGTCTATCCTATATAATAAGCTGAGCAAGTGTCACAGGTGATTCTATAAACGCCTGAGTTTTGCAGAGGCGGCCGTCTTGGTTTTAAATGATGGATAAGATTATTTTTGAGAGAGTTGTTGGTAGAGAAAACTATGTTGCAGCCATATTTATTTTTAAGGAGACATTGCAATCTGTAGGTCATTCGCTGACCAAAAGAGGACGCTGGTGGATAAGGTGTGGATGTTCTGGAGCCCAGTAACGTAGGTTTTGGTTATTCACGGTCCCGTTTAAATGAAAATGAGCTTCATCGCTCATCAATGAAATTTCATTTTCATTCGATCCAAAATCACCTGCATTCTGTAAGCAATGTCTTCTCATACAGAAAAATCAGTTTCCTTAAGTTGTTGGACAATGAGCATTTTGTAGGGATGGAATTTTAATTCTTTAAGCAAAATTCATCTAACCGACTCACGATTGATTCGTAACTCACTAGCATGAAGTCTAGCTGACCTTCCTGGGCTTCTGACTGCCGCTTGCCTTACCGTTTCAACATTTTCTGGTGTCGTTGCTCAGCGTCTCGGGCCAGGATGCTTCTTATCCAGTATGTTTCCAGTTGATCTGAAGTTTTCCACCCATCTGAGGATTGTGTTACGGCTCGGAAAAGCTCCATGTTGACTGACATTAAACCGCGCACGAAACAATCGCTGCGTAGCAATAACAGACTCACCACTTTTCACGACTGTCATAGAAAAACACTCAATGTTGCAAGTCCCACTGCTCCATAGTGACTGAGTAAATGAAATGGCGTCTTGTGTGGATCAGAACTATCCCCACCACGACCACCTCCCACCACTAGGCCTTCAGTACTACGCAGTTCAAAAACCGTCCGTCTCCCGTGTGTCACCCTGTAAACGAATATCGATAAAAAGAATGTCGCACTATATCAATATGAGATTTCAGTATCGAATTTCGCGTTAATCATTTTGTGTGTAATGAAGGAGAAATCGACTTTTTCGTTGACACTGGACGTCTCATGAAAGACATGATAACCTTTATTAATTTCGGATGTCGCTGTTTGCATATTGCAAAAACGAAACAGCAAATATTTGTCGAAACAGCAGAGAAAATGCGCCAGCGGTCTCTTAGGAGGGACACCATGCATAAGGTATAAGACTGGACCAAAATTCAACCCTGCGGGATTCTCTTCATGATTTCTCTCCAGTCACAAATTTTCACTCCCTCCAAAAGTATTCGAACTGTTGCAACAACTTCTTGTATTCTGTTCATTAAGCATAATTCGAACCGGTTGTCTGTACAGAAACCAGTGCCATAAAACTTTATTTTGTGTCAGATAGTAACACGAACCGTACGGTCAAACACCTCGAGTGATAACAAAAAAATTTCATTTAACGATATTTCATTTTTAAGGCTTTTAATTTTCAATGAATCATTTTATATATACCGTTCTCAGCAGGGCAACTCTGGAATCGAAACAGTGATGCGTGTATATGTGTGTATCGAGGGAGTCCTCCTTACAATGGAAGTCACATGACAATAAGGGAAGCAGAAAGCCACGAGTGTGTACGACCTGAAAAAAGAAGCAACAAATCGGCAAATGCTGTTCCTGTCCACAAGATGTAATCAAAACACATCCGTGTCGCTAGAGGGCCGACAGCTGTTGAGATAACGTACGGGACAATGGCGGACCAGCTGTGTTGCTGGACTAATTGCGAACAGGGCCGGCACGGTGGAAGCCGGCTAGGATTAGCGCGTCCTGCAGATGTCCGCAGCAGGCCCTTCTCTGCTGTCCTCACCCCCTAACCCTCCCTCGCAACGCCCTTCCATCCTGTTCTGTCTGTCTGTGTCTCTCCTCCCCCCCCCCCCCCCCCCCACGCCAAACACACACACACTTCCCCCCTACCTCTTTGTTTAGCACGACACTGTGAAGCGGCCACCTGAGAGCCGTGGAGGAGGCATTGTTACGGAAAGGTCGGTCTGACGTTGCGGTAATTATTTGTGGTGCCATTGAAGGAGACGAATCCAAGCGAATACAATGCGGACTGCATAATGTTTGTGGTGCAGCTTTCTCCACCACCACCACAAACACTACCACTGAGCGCCGGCCGGGGTGGACAAGCGGTTGAAGGCGCTGCAGTCTGGAACCGCGCGACCGCTACGGTCGCAGGTTCGAATCCTGCCTCGGGGATGGATGTGTGTGATGTCCTTAGGTTAGTTAGATTTAAGTAGTTCTAAGTTCTAGGGGACTGATGATCTTAGAAGTTAAGACCTATAGTGCTCAGAGCCATTTTTGAACTACCACTGAGCACCCACTCTAGACAGCAAGCACGTCCAGATAATACGCAGAGGTTTAGGCAGGCAATTAACAAAGCCTCCTTATTTTGCTCTAACTATTCGTCTTCGTGTATGTAACGTTCCATTTCTTTATTGATGTGATCATCACACTCTTAGTTTCAGTGTCCTCTTACTCACTGTCGGGTGTGCTCGTTAGTAGAACGTTATCCAAGAGTGCGGCTGTAAAAGCTACGATTATATTCTGTGCAGTATTATCGAGACACACACCAATTATGCAGTATTCGTTTCTCGCTACTTCCGCTGTTGATCGATAGTCTGATATAGCCATTAACTGATCAGTGTTGGGCTCCATAAGGTTCCCTTTCTGTGCAGCGACCGTGCAATATAAAATTACAAAGAATGTAGCAACCAGTTGCGGAAACATAATTTATTTATCTTGTTGTAAATCGATTTCGACTGATATCAATCATCATCGAAACAACAACTCCTTGCAGTAAACATACTTACATCAATTACAACATATACAGATGTCTGAAATTAAAATTCAAAGTCTTAACAGACCATTTTTCTAACTGATGCCATAAGGAAAAGTACTGTCCTTAGCAGATTCATATCATGAAGTGACACATCATACGTCAACACTACAAGAAGACAACAAACAGAAGCCCAAAACAACTCTGGCTATTGAAATTCAGTCAACACATATGGGAATGCCCTGGAGTCAATTAAAATTTCTCTGGTATGTAAAACACAATATTGCCTTACTAAGCAATCACATGTCTTGTTTGCTGTCAGGGAAAAGATGGCTCACACTTGTCATTAAGTTTTCAAAGAGGAATAGGTGAGTGCTCCCGCGGCAACTACGGACAGTCGTTGACGGAACACACCACAGTCACGTCTCTGTGAGAAAGGGAGGAAAGGAGTGTGTGGGCCAGTTCTGATTATGTTCTCAGTCGTGGAACCAGGACTGGATGCTGGGGATAGGCCAAGTTTCTTACTCCAACAGCCTACCCCCACCACCATGTAGGATTTTAACATTCTGCATACGACCAGTATATTAATAATAATTACAAATAAATGCACGAAATCTTATAATATTCGTGGCAACGAAGAATGAAACATCAAAAATAGTTACAAAAGAAGACAATATGAGAACACAAACCAGGGAACACTGTGAAAATGAGGAAGACTAGCAAAAAAAAAAAAAAAAAAAAAAATAAAATAAAATAAAATAAAAAAGTAACACGGGCACTTTTATAAAACTTGTTGATGAAACTAAATAGATATCAGCCCCAAAACCTCACGTTCAATATGGAAAAAGAGGCAGTTGAAACTTAAAAGTCAACACACTACAGAGAACTTTGCAAATATTTTAAAAACCGTTTAAATTGTCCAAAACCCACAGAAAGATTTCTATCGAAAGTTCCTCCACAAACCAGACCAGATTCGCAACAACCAACTAAATTGCGGGACGACTTAAATTCTAAAAAAAAGTTACAAAGTATCTCGTTAAAACGGAGTCGTAGCAGGAGTCTCGAAATGATTTGAAATGAGTTGAAATTGCACTTATCATATATAACATTTAGCAAACTCAGAAAATTGCAGATTACTAGTGGTACCGCCACTATATAAAGAGGGAGGCAGAACAAATGTTAATAATTACAAAGCTCTGCTTGAGCGTTCCCTACACCGAGAACAACAACAGACTGAATGCAAAATCGGTGAATATCAAGCAGGCTTCATACGAAATAGAACTTACTCGAAACAAATGGTAGTTTGGAAAGTAATTCCCAAGCATTAAGAAGTTTGTAATAAGGAAGTAGTTTGTGCCTTCACGGATTTTAAAAAGGCTTATGTTTCTTCCAAATTTGGAATGAAGAAGACCTGGACATCAAACTACTGTAATTTTTAACGAGACACTAAGTGTTACAAATTGTTGTGTAAAATTCAAGTAAGAAAGTTAGGGAAACTTCTAAATTAAAACAAGAATGGCGCAAGGTGGTGGATTCTCTCCACTACTTTTCATCTGCATCTTTGAAAGAGTAATCCAACAGAGTAATCCAAGAGTGGAGAAATCTGAAAGCAGAGCTTGAAACTGACTAACCACATTAGCAAAGAACTCAAAGCAGACCTCTACATTCTGGCCCAATCGGGAGCGACCGATCTCCATGTCGTCCTCTACTAATGACATCATTTGGACGCGGTTTATGTGTCCTCCCGGTCGTTGTCGGTTTTCTTCAACTATGAGCCGCTATTTCTCCGTCTAGTGCTTCCTCATTTGCCCTCACGAGGCTTACAACAGGATTGTCCAGCCGACATGTCTAAACTTATCCCGAAATGTTTCACACAGGAAGAATACACTGCAAGAAATGGACTGCCAAATTATTAGCTGCCATGGTGCACTGCAAATACTTATTAAAAAAATGTTAAAGATATTTAATTTTGTCGCTCGAAGAACCACTTATAGCAGCTCTTCCTGCCTGGCTGCGAATCGGGTGAATAACCAGGCGCAGCCATGCCAAGAGAATGTACCACCGTGTAGAGCCGAGTTCAAAATGCCGGCAGCTCCCAGTCAGCGCTGCAGATTGGTAGCCAAAGGGGCCAGGGTTCGATTGCCGACCGTGGTGGAGGTTTTCCCCGCTCAGGAACTGCATGTCGTGTTGTCCTTACATTCATATCGCCATAACTGACATTACACTAGTGAGATGGCGGAATAAGCATGCCCCAAAAGCTAATAAATAGTAACAAACATGCAGCCACACGAATTTCAAGCGTCTAAATCCAATTAACAACGTTTCATACCGCTGATGTTCTGAAAAAACGTGTAGTTCAAATAGTCAGCTAACCTGTTGAAGATGTAACTGTCACACAAACGACCTGCAGAAGTCAGAATATCAAGGCTGTATAATATGTTACATTAAACGTGACTTCCATCAGTTGGGACTTTATTTTGTTGATATTAAATATTTTATATCAATTCGGACCAAAAATATAACTGTTTGGTTGCATAAATCCTGTAATCGACACAGCAAAGTCTGGAGACAGGGGATAGAAAAACAGAACGTGTCATATACATCAAAACTTCTGCATCACCCCAGTTCCCAGAACTCCTGAAGATAGACGTTAACTGTGGATATTGTATCACAGACATAGTCCCTTTGACTGTTCAGAGATGTCCCTAAACCTATCCAAAGATGTAAACGACAATGTTTGAGCAGTGCCTTTAGACGGAGGGGGTCAGACAGCCGATCAGTTCCAGTCATTCCACCAGGAAGGAGGTATACGGCTCGTGTTGTCTGTAGCTCAACCATGCCTAACCGATCAATACCGCGGTTCTACCGCGTCCGCATTGTTACTTTGTGCCAGAAGGGCTCTCAACAAGGGAAGTGTCCAGGCATTTCGGAGTCAGCCAAAGCGATGTTGTTCGGACATGGAGGAGATACAGAGAAAGTAACTGTTGATGACATGCCTCGGTCAGGCTGGCTAAGGACTACTACCGCAGTGACCGCTACCTACGGAATATGGCTCGGAGGAACCCTGACAGCAACGCCACCATGTTGACTAATGCTTTCCGTGCAGCCACAGGACGTCGTGTTACGACTCAAATTGTGCGCAATAAGCTGCATCATGCGCAACTTCACTCCCAACGTCCAAGGCGGGGTCCACGCAGCGCGGTACAGATGGGCCCAACAACATGCCGAATGGCCCGCTCAGGATTCACGATCTCTTCGCCGATTAGTGTCGCATATACCTTCAACCAGACAATCGTTGCAGACGTGTTTGGAGGCAACCCGGTCAAGCTCGACGCCTTAGACACATAGCGAGTGCAGCTAGGTGGAGGTTCTCTGCTGTTTTGGGTGGCATTATGGGGGGCCGTCGTACGCCGCTGGCGGTCATGGAAGACGCCATAACGGCTGTGCGATATGTGAATGCCATCCTCCGATCGATAGCGAAACCATGTCGGCAGCGTATTGGCGAGGCATTGGTCTTCATGGACGACAATTCGCGCCCCCATAGTGCACGTCTTGTAAATTACTTCCTATCGGATAACGACATCGCTCGACTAGGGTGGCCAGCATGTTCTCCAGACATGAACCCTGTCGCACATGCCTGGCATAGATTGGAAAGGGCTGTTTATGGATGACGTGACCCACCAACCACTCTGGGGGATCTACGCCGAATCGCCGTTGACGAATGGGACAATGTGGACCAACAGTGAACTTGTGGATAGTATGCCACGACGAACAGAGGCATGCATCAATGCAGGAGGACGTGCCACTGGGTATTAGAGGTACCAGTGTGTACAGGAATCTGGGCCACCACCTCTGAAGATCTCGCTGTGTCGTGGTACAACATGCAATGTGTTTTCAAGAGCAATAAAAAGTCGGAAACTTTCTGTACAGGTTCCGGAACTCTCGGAACCGAGGTTTATCCAGGTCCCATCTCCTTAAATTCCCACCTTTTTGCAGTTTCTTCAGTTTTAATCTACAGTTCATAACCAATAGACTGTAGTCAGAGTCCACATCTGCCCCTGGAAATGTCTTACAGTTTAAAACCTGGTTCCTAAATCTCTGTCTTACCATTATGTAACCTATCTGATACCTTCTAGTATCTCCAGGATTCTTCCATGTATACAACCTTCTTTTATGATTTTTGAACCAAGTGTTGTGGAACAATTTTTCTCGTCTGCTAGGTGAAATAAATAAGCATGAGCCCTCGTTGGCTGACGTGTGCTTTTGGCAGAATAATTTTTGTTGAGATGCAAGAGTTACAGAAAGAAAAAAGTACAGAGAATATTCGGTTTCAGAGAGCGGCGAAAAGAAGAATCAGTTTTAGAGGGTGGTAAAGAAGGGACGCTGTTCTGGAGATTGGTAGAGAACTGTCTCTTCCTGGTTCTGATATCGACGGAGAGCAGTCGTTCATCGTTCGGGTTCCACGGGTAATGCAGCTATCTCTGTCACATAGTTTAAAGTCGATTCAGTCGCTGTGTCTGGAAGTAAAGTGACTTTTACACTGTTTCTCCCAGTATTATGCAGTCCCACTATAAATACGTTACAAGTAACTGTGACTGTTTAACACTTCACGTATGTCTTGCTACGAGGGGTGGAACTTAAACAGTGGAAATTATTTATTCACAACCGATACAAAAGAGTTACATTTTTGCACCTGTTACTGTCCTTCACACCAGCGTTGTGTAGAACCCGTTGCCAGCGTTGTGGAAGGCGTAGTATACCGTTAGCAGAGCCTGTTGTGTTGATGGTGCGAATAAAGCGGTCTACTGGCTGTCGAATCTCTCGAACAGTTCGGAAGTGAATGCCACGAAGTGCTTCCTTCATCTTCGGAATCAAATCAAAGTCACAAGGACTTAAGTCCGGGGAGTATGGTGGATGTTACAGTTTGCCCCAGTCCCATCGACCGAACAGAGCAGCCACAGCTTCCGCTGTATGCGCCCGCCCAATGTTATACAAAATGATGGGTGGGTTGCGCAGAAAGTGTCGCCGCTTCTTTCGCAAAGCTGGTCTCAGGGGAACATTAATACTGTGCATTGACGGTCTGCCGTGGAGGAATGTAATGCGTTTGGATACTCCCCGGACTTAAGTCCCTGTTATTTGATTCCGAAGATGAAGGAACCACGTCGTGGCATTCGCTTCAGAACTGTTCCAGAGATTCTACACGCAGTAGACCCCTCCATTCGCACCATCAACAGAACAGGCACTGCTAGCGGTATACTATGCCTTCCATATCGTTGGCAACAGGTTCTACAATACGCTAGTGACTACTTTGAAGGACAGTAACAGGTGCAAACAAGTAACGCTTTTGCATCGGTTGTGAATAAATAATTTCCACTATTTAAGTCCCACCCCTCGTATTTTTGAACGAAGACGTTCTCCATGTTTGGCTTTCCCCGTTGCCTAGATCTTTGCAAAATAAATGTGTACTAACTGAATTCCTCTCGATATAATATCAGTGATTATTTAATCCCATGTCACTTGAATATACGCTGAAGAGCCGAAGGAACTGATACATCTGGCTATTATCGTGTACGGCCCCCGCGAGCACGCAGAAGTGCCGCAACATGACGTGGCATGGACTCAACTAATGTCTGAAGTAGCAGCGGAGGGAATTGACGCCATGGATCCTGCTGGGCTCTCGATAAAACAGCAAAAATACGAAAGGGTGGCGATCCCTTCTGAACAGCACGTTGTAAGGCATCCCCTATGTGCTCAATAATGTTCATGCCTCGGGAGTCTGGTGGCCAGCGGAAGCGTTTAAGCTCGGAACAGTGTTACTGGAGACACACTGTAGGAATTTTGGAAGTGTAGGGTGTCGCATTGTCGTGGTGGAATTGTCCAAGGCTACCGGAATGCACGATGGACATGAATGGATGCAGGTGATCAGACAGGGTGCTTACGTACGTGTCACCTGTCAGAGTCGTATCTAGAGGTACAAGGTGTCCCATATCACTCCAACCACACGTGCCCCACACCATTACAGAGCCTCCGCCAGCTTGAACAGTCCCATGCTGAGATACTGGTCGATGGATTCATGAGATCGTCTCCATACCCGTACACATCCATCCTCTCGATACAATTTGAAACGAGACTCGTCAGGTCAGGCAACATGTTTCCAGTCATCAACAGTCCAATGTCGGTGTTGACAGCCACAGGCGAGGCGTAAAGTTTTGTGTCGTGCTGTCATCAGGGGTACACGAGCGGACCATCGGATCCGAAAGCCAATATCGATTATGTTTCGTTGAATGGTTCGCACACTGACACTTGCTGCTGGTCCAGCACTGAAATCTGGTGCAATTTGCAGAAGGTTGCACTTCTGTCACGTTGAACGATTCTCTTCAGTCGCCGTTGGTACCGTTCTTGCAGGATGTTTTCCGGCGGAGATTTGATGTTTTACAGAATTCCTGATATTCACGGTAAACTCGCAAAATGGTCGTACTGGAAAATCCTCACTTCATCGCTACCTCGGAGATGCTGGTGCGCCGACTGTAAGACTATGTTCAAACTCACTTATATCTTGATAACCTGCCATTCTATCAGCAGTAACAGATCCTACAACGGCGCCAGACACTTGTTGTCTTGCATAGACGTTGCCGAACGCAGGGCCGTATTCTCCGAGTTTACATATATCTGTATTTCATTACGCGTGCCTATACCAGTTTCTTTGGCGGTTCAGTGTAAATTAATCAAGGCCATCAGCCATACTTATATGTGAGCAACATTGTTTGTAAGAGAAATCTGTGGTGCAAATTTTCTTGTAAATAACAAATGGCTTCCGATCAGCCTGAGGCCAATACGACAAATGTCTATATTTTGTATTGGTCATTGATGCTCAGACATCTGGCGACCCTAATTGTACTTAATTCCTGGTAGGATGTAACACCAACTGCTTACTTAGTTTTTCCTCATATAGTAATACATAGATTTCATTTAGCCCATCCTGTCAGGATACTGTTCGTTATCAAAACATTTTTGCAGTAATAGACTTCTTTCATTTAGCTCGTCCTCCTTGTAAATTTTTGCTTACATAGTCCTCCCCAAAATAGATAGTTTTCACTGAGTTCACCCTGCCGTGATATTATACTTTATCCGCAAATTAATACACAGGTTTCAACGTAGTGAATCCGAGACAAAACTTGTATATTATGTGATCAAGTACGGTCCAAACGTTGGACAGTACTGCATTTAATAATAATGTGTTTAAGGTGTTGCTTTGTACACAGATTTGACTTCGCTTGCAGGAAACTGCAGTAAAAAGAAAATATATCTTTTCAAAAGCATTTGTCGAAAGATCTGAGAAGCTTCCAGAATGAGAATTTCACTCTGCAGCGGAGTGTGCGCTGATATGAAACTTCCTGGCAGATTAAAACTGTGTGCCCGACCGAGACTCGAACTCGGTAACTTTGCCTTTCGCGGGCAAGTGCTCTACCATCTGAGCAACCGAAGCACGACTCAGGCCCGGTCCTCACAGCTTCACTTCTGCCAGTACCTCGTCTCCTACCTTCCAAACTTTACAGAAGCTCTCCTGCGAACCTTGCAGGACTAGCACTCCTGAAAGAAAGGATACTGCAGAAGCATGGCTTAGCCACAGCCTGGGGATGTTTCCAGAATGAGAATTTCACTCTGCAGCGGAGACGAGATACTGGCAGAAGTGAAGCTGTGAGAACCGGGCGTGAGTCGTGCTTCGGTAGCTCAGATGGTAAAGCACATGCCCGCGAAAGGCAAAGCTCCCGAGTTCGAGTCTCGGTCGGGCACACAGTTTTAATCTGCCAGGAAGTTTCATATCAGCGCACACTCCGCTGCAGAGGGAAATTCCCACTCTGGAAACATCCCCCAGGCTGTGGCTAAGCCATATCTCTGCAGTATCCTTTCTTTGAGGAGTGTCAGTTCTGCAGGGTTCGCAGGAGAGCTTCTGTAAAGTTTGGAAGGCAGGAGACGAGATACTGGCACAAGTGAAGCTGTGAGGACCGGGCGTGAGTCGTGCTTCGGTAGCTCAGATGGTAGATCACTTGCCCGCGTCTGGCAAAGGTCCCGAGTTCGAGTCTCGGTCGGGCACACAGATTTAATCTGCCAGGAAGTTTCATTTGAGAAGTTAATGAGTCATGCGATTCATTTAAGCATTATAATAGCTACAAACTCTTACAACTTTGGCAACATCCTAATTTACACACGTTTAAGTAGTTCTAAGTTCTATGGGACTGGTGACCTCAGATGTTAAGCCCCTTAGTGCTCCGAACCATTTGAACCTTTTTTTTTGCGTTTTGCCAATTCTATTGCGTACGACTTACACAATTGCAAGGAGAGGTCGGCTGCAGAGTGGTATGACAACTGTCGTCGGAGGAAAGCTGGGCAGCAGCATAAATGATTAGCGAACAAGGCAGCACAACGAAGAGAAGATTTACTAGTTTTTGTCGAAGCGGATGAAGACTCATTACAAATAATGCAGCAAGAAACAGAGCCCAGCTACTCGAGCAGCAACAATAATGGTGACAGAGCTGTAACTAGGTGGCGTCTGCATAGCTTCGTGTAGTGACGCGAGTATGAGTGGGACGAATCACTGCCACTAGTCATCCTGTATCGTGGCGCCAGAGGGCGTTCGTTGTCCAGAGCTGCTGGAGGGGTGGCCGTGCTCCATTGGGTCGTCCAAATCCAGTGGGATTGCTGTTGGCGTCAGGCAAAAACTCGCCATTCCATTACCAGCCTTGGTATGCTGTGGGGTGCTATCCATATGTGATACCAATACCACAAATTCTACCTGTGGAGATCAGCAACTGGACAGGCATGAATTTAATGTTGAGGATTACGTACATTGGAAATAAAGTTGCCGCTGTTGCGTTAGTCCTGAAATGGCTCGCCATCTTCCCACTACAGTTCAGCAATTACGGCGCTGCAGTCGATAGTCGATTCCAAATCGTCAACTCGTTCCCTCTTACTGAAGTGTGCACGTGTGGGAGGTTAGTGGTGACTTAGTACGGAAACTAAGGGCACACTCTCGCTGTTGTAAAGCAGCAATTGCAGGGCGGAAAGATCGTCACTCGGTATCAACTAGCGTCTAACATCACTGCGTTTTGTGAGATTGTGGGTGGTACAGGGTGAGACTTCATGGATGCAGTGTAAGAGAAAGAGTGTTGCCTGGAAACAGTTCGAGTCTATAGTCCTTGTGTGAGACCAAAAGAGGTGCGAAGTTCGTCCAGTCTAAACAAAATGTTGGTATTCTAGTTTATTCTACGTCTCCTGTGAGAAGCAAATTGAGAGCTGGTTTCTCAGGATGGGGCAGGATAAGGTTACGATTGTGGATGGGGCCATAATCAGTTAATCTCTGTTGCACAATAAATATGTAAACTTTATTTAAAGAAATTAAAGTTTAAAACAATCTCTTAAGAAACACAATTGACTGTATGACGTTTGGAGGCCTTTTCACAGAAAAGAATTCACAATTTTAGGGCCGAAATAACCTCAAACAACAAACGGCTGAAGGCCTGAATTGGAAATCAGGAAAACAGTTCCAAACAGCACACATCTCAACAAATACCCTGTTTCTAAAACAAGTTTGCTTTTAAAAAACTTACTGTAACATGGCTGAAGGTCTAATTATGAAATAAATGAAATTATTGCTCGGCTGAAGGCCACACCAAACCGCTTAACGTCCGCTCACCGGTACAACGATGGAATATTTTTAGACAAGCACTACGTCTTCAGGAAACACCTAAGACCTATTGAAGCACTAGAACCAAGGAAGAACTTCCCCCCAAAAATTTGCACAGTACAATCGAAGAGGCAGTCGAACTACACGCCATGTCGGACAGCGTCAACACGACGAGGAAAGGTACACTGCCAGAAAAGTATGCTAACCTCTATGGCAGGTAACTGGAGCGTTAGCGGCCACAAGGCAGAAAATACAGCTGGTTGCACTTGACTAATAAGATTAATGCCAAATTCCATGATGAATAATAAATAGAGAAAGACGGCTGCAATGTTTCACCGCCTCGAAACACTTCACTCGTTGCTGCCAGGCTCAGCGGTCCTGGGAGCAACAGCCCGCCGACCAAAGACGAGATCTCAGAATAGTCGTGGTTGCATTAGCAGTTAACTCTTCACTCAAACGTCCATGGTTCGGTGTGCAACGAAGTTGTCGCTCTCGTAGCTGCCCCTCCTCGGTCCGGCAGTGGCAGCACGCCACCAGTGGCCCCTGCTTGCCCTCGCGCTGCACGGACCTCCTCGCTGCTGCCCTCAACCCCCCCCCCCCCCCCCAACTGACCTGATGTCCGTTTGCAACCCCTCACCAAATCCAGTACGCGGACAGCATTAAAATAGCTGCTGATTCAAAACCACAAGATTCACATGGATCCGGGAAAACAATTCCACCACTAACTCACAATACTAAAACCAGTCACTGTGACACAACACGGACCAAATATAATTTGGCACAGACACAGAGAAGCCAGAAGCGGTCGAACGACCATATGCACGTTGTCAGCTGCGACGACCGAGCGAACGAGCAACCAACGGTCGTCCCCACTCAAGTCAGGCACAGGAAAAAAATGGTTCAAATGGCTCTGAGCACTATGGGACTCAACTGCTGAGGTCTTCAGTTCCCTAGAACTTAGAACTACTTAAACCTAACTAACCTAAGGACATCACACACATCCATGCCCGTGGCAGGATTCGAACCTGCGACCGTAGCGGTCGCGCGGTTCCAGACTGTAGCGCCTAGAACCGCTCGGCCACCCCGGCCGGCTCAGGCACAGGAAAGATCCCAGTATAAATCGTCGACTGACCACTTATTGCCATGAGGTCACTTCCACGGGCGGACACACAAGTGAAAGTTACACTACTCGAATATCACGGTTCATTCAACTAAAACTCGCTGAATCCGGTCCTTGACGTGGTAGTGTATTCTCGCGACCACATCCTTCCGTCGGACAGTGTGTGTGTGTGTGTGTGTGTGTGTGTGTGTGTGTGTCGCCAGTGGTCACGCGAGTACTGGCTGCCCGGACCTCACTGCTGTTCCATCCCAACTCCACTCGCTCGACACACGACGACACGGAAATAGTAGAGGCCGCTCCAAAGATGGTACCATAGTACGTGCTATCGATAAGCGGTGGTGCTGCTACTCACGGAGAGACAAGGCGAGCATACATAGTGGAGTCAGCGAACACACTAAGAAAACGAGACGCCACTATCGCTATTACAAGAGGCCATGCTATGAACGCATCAGCGCAAGCCGCACGCGGCTCACATATACTCCTTCAAACAAAAACATGGCGTAGGAGAATGTCCCTCTTATGCTCCTGCCACGAAATAGCGCGCTATTCGTGTATACGTCTGGTCGTGGCACCTTATATTTGTGAGCTAACAGTGAGTTTTGCAGCTTAGCGGTAATTTATGTTTCAAAGGAGAAATAAGACATCAAACCGATTGCCAAATAGTTGTATAATTCATTTATCTAGGTTTCGACACCTCTAATGATGTCTCCATCAGAATGAAAATTTAAGAGTGTTGCAAAACATACACACAAACTGCCAGAAAGCAAAGTCAATAAGGCATTAATTTATGTGACTTTCGGAAGACTCCTGCAAATTTATTTTAACAATGAATCACCATTTGAAGAACATACCTCATCCTCACGTCTTGTTTCTTTGTTCTGTTGTCTCCCACCGGGGAATGTCTAGAGTGATTGTGTAGGTCAATTAAAGTGTTAAACATCCCTGGAATATAGATTAAATATTACAACAAATTTATATATGGTGCCCACTTAAGAGCTGGCAGGCGCTTTTTTTCTGATATTTCCACAGATGTTTGTAATTTTGTTTCAGCGATGTAAATGTCGTGTGACTAGGGCCTCCCGCCAGGTAGACCGTTCGCCGAGTGCACGTCTTTCGATTTGACGCCACTTCGGCGACTTGCGCGTCGATGGGGAAGAAATGATGATGATTAGGACAACACAACACCCAGTCCCTGAGCGGAGAAAATCTCCGACCCAGCCGGAAATAGAACCCGGGCGCTTATGATTGACATTCTGTCGCGCTGACCACTCATCTACCGGCGGTGGACGGGGCAGCGATAAGTAGCTGGAGTCATCCCAAACACTACTCTTCACTACTTCTTTCATGGACATCAAGCCTCGATCAAAAGCATAAGTTTGTTTTGCGCTACAAACACAATAATTTTCGAAGTGGAATGCACGTCCATTCAATGCGGCTCTTCTAGGTTAGTCTACATCTACATCTACATTTATACTCCGCAAGCCACCCAACGGTATGTGACGGAGGGCACTTTACGTGCCACTGTCATTACCTCCCCTTTCCTGTTCCAGTCGCGTATGGTTGGCGGGAAGAACGACTGCCGGAAAGCCTCCGTGCGCGCTCGAATGTCTCTAATTTTACATTCGTGATCTCCTCGGGAGGTATAAGAAGGGGGAAGCAATATATTCGACGCCTCATCCAGAAACGCAACCTCTCGAAACCTGGATAGCAAGCTACACCGCATGCAGAGCGCCTCTCTTACAGAGTCTGCCACTTGAGTTTGCTAAACATCTCCGTAACGCTATCACGGTTACCAAATAACCCTGTTACGAAACGCGCCGTTCTTCTTTCGATCCTCTCTATCTCCTCTGTCAACCCGATCTGGTACGGATCCCACACTGATGAGCAATACTCAAGTATAGGTCGACCGAGTGTTTTGTAAGCCACCTCCTTTGTTGATGGACTACATTTTCTAAGGACCCTCACAATGAATCTCAACCTGGTACTCGCCTTACCAACAATTAATTTTATATGATCATTCCACTTCAAATCATTCCGCACGCATACTCCCAGATATTTTACAGAGGTAACTGCTACCAGTGTTTGTTCCGCTATCATATAATCATACAATAAAGGATCCTTCTTTCTATGTATTCGCAATACATTACATTTGTCTATGTTAAGGGTCAGTTGCCACTCCCTGCACCAAGTGCCTATCCGCTGCAGATCTTCCTGCATTTCGCTACAATTTTCTAATGCTGCAACTTCTCTGTATACTACAGTATCATCCGCGAAAAGCCGCATGGAACTTCCGACCTATCTACTAGGTCATTTATATATATTGTGAAAAGCAATGTTCCCATAACACTTCCCTGTGGCGCACCAGAGGTTGCTTTAACGTCTGTAGACGTCTCTCCATTGAGAACAACATGTTGTGTTCTGTTTGCTAAAAACTATTCAATCCAGCCACACAGCTGGTCTGATCTTCCGTAGGCTCTTACTTTGTTTATCAGGCGACAGCGCGGAACTGTATCGAATGCCTTCCGGAAGTCAAGGAAAATGACATCTACCTGGGAGCCTGTATCTAATATTTTCTGGGTCTCACGAATAAATAAATCGAGTAGGGTCTCACACAATCGCTGTTTCCGGAATCCATGTTGATTCCTACAGAGTAGGTTCTTGGTTTCCAGAAATGACATGATACTCGACCAAAAAACATGTTCTAAAATTCTACAACAGATCGACGTCAGAGATGTACGTTTATAGTTTTGCGCATCCGCTCGACGACCCTTCTTGAAGACTGGGACTACCTGTGCTCTTTTCCAATCATTTGGAACCATCCGTTCCTCTAGAGACTTGCGGAACACGGCTGTTAGAAGGGGGGGGGGGGGGGGAGGGGGTGTTCTTTCGCGTACTCTGTGTAGAATCGAATTGGTATCCCGTCAGATCCAGTGGACTTTCCTCTGTTGAGTGATTCCAGCTGCTATTCTATTCCTTGGACACTTATTTCGATGTCAGCCATTTTTTCGTTTGTGCGAGGATTTAGAGAAGGAACTGCAGTGCGGTCTTCCTCTGTGAAACTGCTTTGGAAAAAGGTGTTTAGTATTTCAGCTTTACGCGTGTCATCCTCTGTTTCAGTGCCATCATCATCCCGGAGTGTCTGGATATGCTGCTTCCAGCCACTTACTGATTTAACGTAAGACCAAAACTTCCTAGTATTTTCTGTCAAGTCGGTACATAGAATTTTACTTCCAATTCACTGAACGCTTCACGAATAGCCCTACTTACGCTAACTTTGACATCGTTTAGCTTCTGTTTGTCTGAGAGGTTTTGGCTGCGTTTAAATTTGGAGTGAAGCTCTCTTTGCTTTCGCAGTAGTTTCCTAACTTTGTTGTTAAACAACGGTCGGTTTTTCCCGTCCCTCACAGTTTTACTCGGCACGTACCTGTCTAAAACGCATTTTACGATTGCCTTGAACTTTTTCCATTAACACTCGACATTGTCAGTGTCGGAACAGAAATTTCCGTTTTGATCTGTTAGGTAGTCTGAAGCCTGCCTTCTATTAGTCTTGCTAAACAGATAAACCTTCTTCCCTTTTTTATATACCTATTTACTGCGAGGATTTAGAGAAGGAACTGTGAAACAGCTTTGGAAAAAGATGTTTAATATTTCAGATTTACGCGGGTCATCCTCTGTTTCAATGCCATCATCTTCCCGGAGTGTCTGGATATGCTGTTTCGAGCCACTTACTGATATTCCTTTTATACATATGTATCAAGAGTGACAGTAAAACAGGAAGAGTAACCAGTACCCTAGCAGCGACAGTACTGCTCTGTACCACCCTGACAACTAAAGCCAGGCAGCAGCCCCGATGTCCGACACGTCTTTGGCCTGAAATCTCTTTGACTGGAGTAGCTGACTTCAATGACGAGTCCCACTTCATCAGCAAGGGGACAACGTGAACAGGCATGGCTTCTCGTGGCTTCGGTGATAAAATTGCCACTCAACTCTCATGTCCTGGGTCAGTGAGCCACAAACCTCGTGGCACTCGGGACAGCCCCCACACACTCCGGCACAGCGTAGAGACAACGCCGTCTCAAAGGAAGGCCTCGGCGCTTGTTGGTGACGTCACGTCAGATAGGCACGGCGAACGCCAGGTCTGTTGCAGGCAGAAACGTCTGGGCGTGCTTATCACTGTAAATCTTTTATTTTTGGACAAAATGTTTGGTGTTGTTTTGGATTCTGCAGTTTTATTTAGATGTAATATTTTCTTACTGTCGTAAAGCTACAAATGAAGATCATAGTTCTGTATTACTGAATCCTGTCGAAACAAACGTAGACCAATGTGAGAAGATGCTTTGCCCCATTGCAAGCTTCGGAAATTTTACATTCAAATAAGTATACTTACTTGATCCATTTTGTTATCGAAACTTACCCCAACCCCCTTACAATGAACTCGTTTCTTTTATTTGTTTATTTATTTATTTTCGTTTGACATCGTCACTGGAAATGTGAACTAATTGACATGTGTAAATGTTAAACTGTTGCCAGTCATTAGATTACAGTCGTTTTCAACAAAAGGAATTCTAAACAGGAAACAAAATAGCTTCATACATCGAAAATACTGCTGAGCTTAAACTTTTTTAAACACGCACATTAGAAAAGATAAATATTCCCCTCATGCAACTGAAAGAAGAAACTTTATAAGATAAAAAAATTTTATTTGATAAAACAAGTATCTCTCTTTTGCCTCTTCTTCAGTCCCCCACCCCCTCCCCCAACGTGTACAATTGCAAGATATTTCATTAACATTCAGTGCTCCTCACCCAATAGTCAACCAAAATACCTAAAGAAGAGCACCAATATGTTCACAGTTTCTTGTAAAAGCAACCCAGTACAAACGTAACTTTCTCAGGTTTACAAATAAGGTAAAGAAGCACGAATTCTGTTGCTGCTGGACCATGAAGTTGTTTTTGTATGTCAATCCTTAAAACAGGTGGAAATTTAAGTCCAGGAGTACACTATTTGTTATGAAGTGTAATGAATTGCACAATTAATTGATTGCAGAAATCTCTCAGAACAATGTGTGCTGGTCAACTACCGCGAATAGTTTCACATTTTCCTGTGTCAGAGAGGAAGACACCGCCATTATGAGTGTGCCTGCAACAGACCTGGCGTTCGCCGTGCCTAGCTGACGTGACGTCACGAACAAGCGCCGAGGCCTTCCTTTGAGTCGGGGTTGGTAGAGACCGCCAGTGGGCACGGCCGACTGCGCCGTGCGGTGACTTGCTTGCTGATCCCCTCCAACCGACCGACTGGCTGCACACCACCACGCCGGAACTATAAGCACCAGAACAAAGATGGTATACGGTGCAAATATCGATACACACCGCTGCTGCCAGACGTAGAAAGAGGAAGAACCACGGCATAACCGCGGGAAACCAAACGCAGAGAAACAGCCAAGTTTCAAAGCAACACATAACCCGGGGTCAGCACGGGTCACATAGCAACAACAGTACATGCCTTCCACAGAAGTATCAGACAGATTTTCGCTTATGACTTTCGGCTATGTCGTTACCCGCCCAGGGTCTATAACCTCAATTTGAACATTTATCCTTCACCATCATCCCTGAAAGTTTCCAACATCGTCATGAAATCATCCTGTACATGAGCTCTTTTTCTGTTTTCTTTAATTTTACAACCAATGAAACTAGCTTATAGAAGAAATGCCCCAGCGCCAGAATATCAAAGTCTTAGAAGTAATGAGATGCAGATGTCCCTTCCCAAACACACAAAAATTCAGATTTTCTTTTTCAGTAAAAAGTATCCATAGACCAAATTAAACTACATTGACGGAAAAAATCGCTACATCAAAAAAATAATTAATGTAAAGTAATGAAATGTTGGGAAAACATTTGTCTAGGTAACATATTTAAGTGATTAACATTGCGTGATTTCAGGTAAATCTAAGAGCGTGGTAAGCTATCGCAAATATGAAATGCTGGTACAATTATAACCATTGTAACCACTAAAATGTTGAATGCAATCATGTAAATGTGCATGCAGTATGTTGCACAGATGCCGGGTGTCAGTTTGTGGGGTGAACTTCCATGTCGGTTGCATCTGGACGCTCAGTAGACGGACTGTTAATAATGTTTATGGATGATGCAGGAGTTGTCGTCCGATGACATCCCCTGCGTGCTCGATTGGGGACGGATCTGGTGATCTAGCAGGCCAAGGCAAGATGTTGACACTTTGTTGAAAATCGCTGGCTGCAACAGCGGTATGTGAGCTAGCGTTATCCTATTGGAAAACACCCCTTGGAATGCTGCTCATGAATGGCTGCACAGTAGGTCGAGTCACCAGACTGACGTACCGTTTTGCAGTCAGGGCGCGTGGGATAACCACGAGACTGCTCCTACTGTCGTACGAAATCGCATCCGAGACCGTAACTCCAGGTGGAAGTCCGATGTGTCCAGCATACATAAGTGCAGTCCTCAAATGTCTTCCTTCTTACCAACACTCGGCCATCACTGACACTGAGACAGAACCAACGTCCATCAGAAAACACAAAGACCTCCACCCTGCGCTCCAGTGAGCTCTTGCTTGATGCCTCTGAACTCGCAAAAGATTGTGGTTTTGGGTCAGTGTGATGCACGCTACAGCGCGCCTGGGTCAGCCCTATCCTTGAAGTAACCAACTTGTAACATTCCGATGAGTCACTGTGGTGCCAACGGCTGCTCAAAATGCTGCTTCGTGCGCAGTGCAATGCGACAGAGCCATACGCCGAACACGATGGTCTCCTCTCTCGGTATTGCCAAATGGCCATCCGGAGCCCGGTCTTCTAGCGACTGAACATTCTCGTCACAGCTGTTGCTAGCAGTCTCACACAGTGGCCACATCCCTGCTAAGTCTTTCTGCAGTTTCGCACAAGGAACATCCACCTTGTCCTAACCCTCTTACACGACCTGGTTCAAACTACAAGGGGAGGTCGCCAATTGTGAAATTCAGATTCGATTCATTGTGCGCATAATAAAAGCTCATGGCCAGAGGTGTAATGTGGCAGAGCACCAAGATGCACTTCTCAGCCGTTGTCGAGAAAATCGACAGTTAAAAGAAACCATTGCGGTTAAATACTCTCTACGATTAATGGTTTTCCACAGCGTCGTGGCGCAGCGGTAAGCGCTCGGGTTTGTAATCCGAAGGTCGGCGGATCTAATCTCGCAACATGCAACTTTTTTTTTAGTATTTCTTTTTGTAATTCAATTATATATATATATATATATATATATATATATATATATATATATATATATATATAATTCCCGGCAATCAGTTGCAGTTGTTGAAAGTCGTTTGTCGTGGAAAAACTGGCGACTTCGAACATCATTATGTTTTCCGCAAACAAAGTTGTATTTCACAAATGTTATTAATTGTCTACATAATGTTAGCAACGTATAGTTAACGGAAGACGTAGAAACGATATTCCGAAACGAATACGTGTAGCGGAAGTCAGACGTTCGAATTAGAATAGAGACCCCACGAGCACAAATTCGCTGTGGCAGGTATGAAATATAAACTCCGTTACTCGCTCGTTACACTTGAAGAACAGACGTTGAATGGGCCGAAACGAGCCGCCGCATAACTAGCGTAGTTGCCCGCTAACTTCGAAAGAAGGTAGATGCGGTCCCTAGCGCAACTTATAACATCGTCGAAAATCAGTGCGGACGGGAGAGCTTTGGTACACCCTGTTAAACAAACGGAAAAATGGAGGCGGTACAATTGGAGAGCGATCCGCCTTCACCAACATGCATAAGTAATTCATTAATAATATATATATATATATATATATATATATATATATATATATATATATATGTATGTATGTATTTGAATTACAAAAAAACTAATAATAAAAAAATTGCATGGCGCGAGATTCGATCCGGCGACCGAGCGCTTACCGCTGCCCCACGACGCTGTAGAAATTTATTAATCGTAGAGAGTATTTCACCGCAACGGTTTCTTTTAACTGTCGATTTTCTCGACAACGGCTGAGAGGTGCATCTTGGTGCTTTGCGACATTACACCTCTGGCCATGAGCTTTTATTATGCGCAGTATGAATCGAATCTGAATTTCACAATTGGCGGCCTCCCCTTGTTAGTAAGGTGTTGACAATAGCATCTTTGTCGCTTTACAGGCATTCTTGATTAACATCAACTCACCATGTCCAGCCTGAAAGTTAATTAACGCTCACGACCGTTACAGCGTGTATTTAAATCAATACCTGATTTGAATCCTCATAAGTGGTGTTAATATCGCCACTCTTACATGACTGTCGCGGAATTTGAATAGACATCCGCGCCTAGCAAGTTTTGTTGACGTCACACAACCTCTTCTTGGTGCTGCGATTTTTTCCCCCGTTAGTGTATATACATGATTGTACTGCTCAAAATGGTTCAAATGGCTCTAAGCACTATTGGCCTTAACATCTGAGGTCCTCAGTCCCCTGGACTTAGAACTACATGAACCTAACTGACCTAAGGACATCATACACGACCATGCCCGAGGCAGGATTCGAACCTGCGACCGTAGAAGCAGCGCAGTTTCGGACTGAAGCGCCTAGAACCGATCGACCACAAATTTACATACTAACATAGAGATGACGTGGCAGAAGATAAATGTTTACTCGTTAATATCATTCAAGCACAGAATGAGCAACCGGCCGGGGTGGCCGAGCGGTTCTAGGCGCTACAGTCTGGAACCGCGCGACCGCTACGGTCGCAGGTTCGAATCCTGCCTCGGGTATGGACGTGTGTGATGTCCTTAGGTTAGTTACACCTCAGAAGACCTCAGAAGTTAAAGTCTCATAGTCCTCAGAGCCATTTTTGGACCAGAAACAAAAAGTTAATCTGAAGTAATGACAATGGAAAGAAGTGTCAACGGGAAGGCTCTTCATCAGATGTACATTATTTGCACTGACAGTAATAAAGGTTTGTTCAAGTAATCTGATTCCATCGTCGACTGCACGTTGAAGCAAAAGATCCCTTTTTTCTTTTTTATACTGTAATTACGAGTTTACCTCACTATGATATGAGCTAATAATGAAGCAGGACGGATTACTAACGATGTAGACGGATTTTCAACTCTATGGACTCTCCTGTGACGCCGCTTTTTAATTAACAGAATTTCGCGGAAGCTCTCGTAAATTGACGTCACTGATAAGCTGACAGGCACGCTGAAGGACATCTCACGCGCCCCGCACGCCAGGAACTTACCGCCCTTCATTGTGCCGACGTACACTGTAACCTGCCCTTTGTTCTACACTTTTCCAATACATCAAACAATCTTCCGCAGGACGAAGCAGCAGCCCCGACAGTGTTATTAGTAAATGCTGATTACAGTTGCCAGCCGTTCAGTGGACTGGAGACACAAGCTACATAACCTAAATTCAAATGGACACAATCTTTACTTATCTTTTTCTTGTATTTTCGGTTTTTGACATTGGCTTGTAGAACATCTCATTGTCTATGCCGATTATCTCAGCCTTTGTCTTTATTTCTGTAATTATATACGACATTACTTCAGGTGGGAAGAGGGAAGTTGCGTAGTGGATTGGGATGAACAGCGAGCGGTACAACAGCTTGATGGTGGTAGAGCGGAAGGTTTAGGAGTTGTAGATGTGTAAGTATCTTTTGTTATGTAACACAGTTTTATGATGGAAACAAAAGTGAAATATAGCCAAAATTTTTTTATACACACGAAGTGTGACTGGTGTTAAGACACGACACTAACGAAAACAGAATGACAGAATGAGATCCAAAGCAAAAACTGAGGCAATGACAAAATTTAAATAAAAGTAAATGGAGGCAAAATCATTGACCAACAGGAAATGAGACCCACAATTAATATAAGAAGTAGTAGTATACCAACAAGGGAAGGTCATGACGTTCGGGTTTGGATTTATTTAAAACTTTGTATACTTTTAACATCCATCATGAGAACATAAAGTGCAAGTGATAACGCGCATTGCTCGAGCGATTTAAAGAAAATGGCAAGTGAAGTTTCAAGCGCCGCCAGTGTACTGGTACGTTGCGACCGCGACCACAAGATGGCAGCGATCATGTGCTTAGCGTTTAAGCTCTATATATATATATATATATATATATATATATATATATATATATATATATATATATATATATATTTTTCAACACTAAGCGTATATTACTTGCTCATTACATTTGAAAGGTAATATGATGAGAACACACCTGCATGTGCATAAACTGTTACTGAGCTTCCAATGTTATTTGCTTGTCAACAAATTTTTACTATCGCAACAAATATTATGCGACTTTTATTTGTATAGGCTAGCTAAAAACTTTATCTCCATCCTCTCCGGCCTCTCCCTCGGCAGGTCCCACCTGGCAGTTTTATTCTTCATCGTGTGTGCTCCAAGTGGGTTTAAGGTGTGTTGTTCTGGGGTGCTTTTAATACAGTGGTCAACTTTAAAGCTGTGTGTGTGACTTCAGTGTGTTTTTTGTGCTCTATGAATTTCCAACTGTGTTTTTTTAACTTTGTCGACTTTTTTACTTGTCCCTCACATGAAAGTCTCCATGCCTGTATATTTTTACCTCCATTATCTCCCATCACTGTGTTTTATTTCGCCCTTTTTCATCGCCTTATATGTAACGTTTTATTCTTGTATTAGTTGTCATGTCACTCGGCTGAAGAGCGGCGGATAATTTCGCTGACAGCCCCCCCCCTGCCCATATGGGGCTGGGGGATCAAATCACAATAAAAAAAAGGAAAAAAAAAACTTTATCAAACGCCTTCAAGTCCGTTCATATTTGGTTGACAACAAACGAGAAATTGTTTCTCGTGAAGATGTTATTAAAATACAGTCAATCGGATATCTCCAGTTTTCGTCACTGGTATTTACGAAAATATTGCTTTACGCATTTTTCAAAATGTCAACAGGCTTTGTTTTTCATTAGAAACTCTGAAGATACCTTGTCCATGCGGATAAACTCCAGTCATTGGCTGTAGTAGATCTACATCTACATCTACATGATTACTCCGCAATTCACAATTAAGTGCCTGGCAGAGGGTTCATCGAACCACAATCATACTATCTCCCTACCATTCCACTCCCGAACAGCGCGCGGGAAAAACGAACACCTAAACCTTTCTGTTCGAGCTCTAATATCTCTTATTTTATTTTGATGATCATTCCTACCTATGTAGGTTGGGCTCAACAAAATGTTTTCGCATTCGGAAGAGAAAGTTGGTCACCGAAATTTCGTAAATAGATCTCGCCGCGACGAAAAACGTCTTTGCTTAATGACTTCCATCCCAACTCGCGTATCATATCTGCCACACTCTCTTCCCTATTAAGTGCTAATACAAAACGAGCTGCCCTTTTTTGAACCCTTTCGATGTCCTCCGTCAATCCCACCTGGTAAGGATCCCACACCGCGCAGCAATATTCTAACAGAGGACGAACGAGTGTAGTGTAAGCTGTCTCTTTAGTGGACTTGTTGCATCTTCTAAGTGTCCTGCCAGTGAAACGCAACCTTTGGCTCGCCTTCCCCACAATATTATCTATGTGGTCTTTCCAACTGAAGTTGTTCGTAATTTTTACACCCAGGTACTTAGTTGCATTGACAGCCTTGAGAATTGTACTATTTATCGAGTAATCGAATTCCAACGGATTTCTTCTGGAACTCATGTGGATTACCTCACACTTTTCGTTATTTAGCGTCAACTGCCACCTGCCACATCATACAGCAATCTTTTCTAAATCGCTTTGCAACTGATACTGGTCTTCGGATGACCTTACTAGACGGTAAATTACAGTATCATCTGCGAACAACCTAAGAGAACTGCTCAGATTGTCACCCAGGTCATTTATATAGATCAGGAACAGGAGAGGTACCAGGACGCTTCCCTGGGGAACACCTGATATCACTTCAGTTTTACTCGAATGCTGTTTTAATTTATGTTTTTTGTGTCTGTATGAAAAATATCGCCCTGCAACTTTTTATCTCGAAAGCACATCCCACGACAAATCGTACGTTACCCTCCCACTGCAGGTTCTAGGCGCTTCAGTCTCGAACCGCGCGACCGCTACGGTCGCATGTTCGAATCCTGCCTCGGGCGTGGATGTGTGTGATGTCCTTAGGTTAGTTAGACTTAAGTAGTTCTAAGTTCTAGGAGACTGATGACCTCAGCTGTTAAGTCCCATAATGCTCAGAGCCATTTGAACCCTCCCATTGCAACTCCTTCCGTTGTTGAATAAACTTATCTACACCTTTATTTATCGATGTCTGACTTGGGATTTCCAAGCCGGTATCTCTTTCTCGACCTCGTTTTTTGTCTAGAGATCTGAGCGTCCAGATGCAAAGCAATTCTCGCTACCTTACCCGATTGCAGGTATAAAGGATTTCGGAAATCACGATAGGCCACATTTTCAGGATAACTGCACGTGTCTGGTCGTTCATTTGTCGATAGTTATAATATTTGCTGCGAAAGTAAAAATTGGGAATCAAACAAATAACGATTGGAAATTCAATTAAAGCTCACAAAAAGCATGAGTCTTTACATCAAATTACCTTCCAAATGAAAAGACGTCTGAAATCATATGAATAGTATTGAAAAATATAAATAGAAAAAGAAACCACAGCGGGACTCGATCCAGCGGAACACTGACTACGGAGTGAGAACGCTAGCAACATGACCACCACCAGCTCAAACTGATTGTGTAATGCAACGTTACATCATTGACGCCTTGGGCGTATCTTACTACATGCGCATTATAAACCTGTGATACGAACGTCATGGCCTCTCCTTGTAAGATACTGAGAGTTGGCAATACTCTATTAGGATGTAAAGGTTGGCTACAGCGCGCATACACAAGCTCTGGAATCTAAGATATTGTTGTCGCGCTTCGCAGCGCACGGATTAACTAGTGGCAGTTTGGAAGCCAGTGTAGGAGCCCGCCTGCTGTGCTGCGCACGTGTGTTGGGCGAGGGGTCGTCGCCGAGCTGCCGTACTGCCGTGTCCGCCAGCAGCGACACAGGATTTGGTAGTGAGTTGATATTTTTTATAATTTGCTGCGCGCTTATTAATTTAAAGAAAAGGTTTGTGTATGTGCGTGGCAGCAGCCGGTAATTTTGATAATGATAGGAGTTGAATTCTTAAGGGGAAACCATTGTTAGATTAGGTATTAATTTTTGTCATTGATTTCTTTTGTAATTGTCAGGGAATTGTTTCACTATGTATTCAATTGAGAAGTATTTCAGTCTGTCTCAAGAGTTTGATTAATTTGTAATATTGCTTAAATACCACTGGAGGCAGATTTACAAGCGATGCGATTGTTCAAATAGCTTCTAGCGTTTTGTTAATTGAAAGAGATAGAATCGCTTTCAGAATATAGTTTTTTGTTTGCGTTATCATTTATCGAGTTTAGATTTGACCAAATCCTTTCTGTTGAATTATATGTAGTTGTAGTAAGAAGCAGCAGCCGCAGCTACAGTAGGAGCCGCCATACAGAACATGCATTGAACTCAGCATGAATAATAGGTTTTTTTAAAGATTTTGTCAAATAATGGAATGCAGCAGATCAAGCAGTGGCAGTAGAAAGACCAAGTAAGTGATTTGTTGCGCACTGGACCAATAAAAAAAAGAATAAATTTTTGGCGATCTCTGTTGTAGTAAAGTTAACAAGGGTACAAGCACGAGATTGTCAGTAGAAAACACGAGATAAGAAGATAGAGCTCGCAACTTTCAATACAAAATCATTTAACATTAAGCACTGTCGGAAGGAATACTTAACTAATTCAAAGTCACCTTTGACACAGCAGATACCTGTCAATTAAACAGGAGTACTTCACGCAGCGGAATCTAGTGGACGCACACAGCAGAAAGACACAGGCACATAGCTCGGGCACTGTAATCATAAGAATGTTGCTGGCAACAGACTGCCATCACGGCTGCATTTTGCAGTCGGCTCGGCTTCCTCTGTGTTGTGCTCACAACTCGACGTCCAGCGCGCTGCCCCGTTATTCGCTCGACGTCAAGATACGCCGCCAGCTTCCAACAGTCTCCCTTGCGCCACTGCCTCCACGGCGACGCCTCTCACTGGCCCGATGTTCCTTTTGTTCCGCTGCTTTCTGCAAGAGTCACTACGGTCGCTCCAGCCGTTACCTCTTGGACACGGCTGGGACCATAAGATATGGCGTTTCAGTCTTCGATCGCTATTCTTTATTTTCAATTACCGGTTTCGGGCTAGCTGATCGTCTTCAGATCATATATTATAGTTACAGAGTAACTTGTCCGTACAGAACACTCGGTTCGCTGTCATAAGTAAAGTAAATTACTTTACTTATGACAGCAAACCGAGTGTTCTATACGGACAAGTTACTCTGCAACTACAACATATGATCTGAAGACGGGCAGCTAGCCCGAAACCGGCAATTGAAAATAAAGAATAGCGATCGAAGGCTGAAACGCCATATCTTATTTAATGAACGATCGCGGAATTTCCATTGAGACAATCATGTCTAGTTTTGATAAACGGGTTGGATCAGCCAGTGCCCCTCTGACGCCTCCGCGGTTCTCACTGCCGCAGTGAGAAAAATGGCTGCTGATACTGACATAGTACGAGTATATACCAAATATTGGTTGATTTCTTGGTTTGAGGGATAAAGGGACCAAACTGCAGGGTCATCAGTCCCTTGTTCCAGACGCAAACGTGGCTCAGGGTAAAACAACTACCAAAGTACGTTTGGTAAAGGAAAAGGGAAAATGAATGTGGAACTACACCTAAAAACGAAAATGAATGGCACAAACAGAAACCGGGGAAAACATGCACCATAAGGAAAAGTGGAAGATTGTATTAAAAGCATAGAGCAGATGATCTACGCTGGATGATCACAAGAATAAAACAGGATGAGCCAGCCACTCTGCGGCATATTAAAATGACCACCCCGAAAAGACAAGGCGAGATGAACTCATGTAGGGAAAAGACCAACATCAGGACAAATAAATGGCGACAGAGTTAAAATGGAGGGAGATTGGGTGGAGGCCCAGAGAGAATGCCAAACGCCCAGCCTTTGACGGTACGAGAAAAACCCCCTTCACGAAAAAAATGTAAAACTGTAACGTCCCTTTAGAAAAATTATAAATGACTGTGCTGAAACTGACACACAATATTTTTAGGGCAACGCAATCTGACTTTCAATAATCCCTACAAAAGAATGGCCCTGACTAACATTAACCCATACCTTTCACAAATCACTTACCTCACAAAAATCTTCGTTACTCGAACTACTGCAATACAGCGAGCGCCAATACTACTAGCTAAATCAAAGATTCTAACTACTGAAGGCACTAACTACTGATAGGCATAGTTAGCAAATGAAAGATTTTGATAGAGAACAAACAATTTATTTACCTTAAAAGTGTTCAAAAGTCATAATATATATAGCAGTTCATAACATCCATTCTTACAAATGTACTGTTTCTGATAGACACACGCCCAGATCATCCGCTCTCAAAACTCCGCCATTTCTCTCCCCACATACACCACTGCTGGCGGCTCACCTCCAACTGCGCAACGCTACGCGCTGTTAACATCCAGCTGCCCAACACTACAATGGCAGACAACAATGCAAACTAGCCACAGACTGCACACAACACAGCCAGTGATTTTCATACAGAGCGCTAAGTGGCGTTACCAATAAGAAAACCTAAACAGCCTACTTACGAAACTAAATCTGCCGCTGAGGCATTGTCGCCCAACATCGAAGGTAGGGTGCTGGGAAGATTAAAAGTCCGCCGCAGAGCAGCTAAAAGTGGGCAGTCAAGCAAGATGTGCACGACTGTCAGAAGGGAGCCACAGCGACTCCGAGGTGGGTCCTCGTGACGGAGAAGATAGCCACGTGTTAGCCACGTATGTCCAATGCGGTGCCGGCAAAGGATGACAGATTCCCTGCGAGTGGCTCGCATGGATGACCGCCACACATGCGTCGACTCCTTAATAGAGCGGAGTTTATTTGGTGTACTCAGAGTGCGCCATTCAGTATCCCAGATCGCGAAAACTTTGCGGCGGAAGACGGCTCGCAAATCCGTCTCCGGGAGCTCAATCTCCAGAGATGGTATACTGGTGGCCTGTTTCGCCAGGTGGTCAGCAAGCTCATTACCTGGTATCCCGACGTGGTCTGGGGTCCAAATGAAGGTCACTGAGCGTCCACTGCTGTAGAGGGCTTAATGAGACTCTTGGATTAACGGTACAAAAGGATGCCTAGGGAAGCACTATGGGACTTATCTTCTGAGGTCATCAGACCCCTAGAACTTAGAACTACTTAAACCTAACCAACCTAAGGACATCACACACATCCATGCCCGAGGCAGGATTCGGATCTGCGACCGTAGCGGTCGCGCGGTTCCAGACTGTAGTGCCTAGAACCGCTCGGCCACACCGACCGGCATTCAGTATGGCCATCGTGAGCATAAGCGTTGCCGACAAGACCGTCAACCAGTGATCCGTCGGTGTAGATTACTTATGAGTCATCAAACTGGCCAAGAAGAGAGATAAAATTCCGACGGAGGGCCTCAGGTGGAACTGAGCCTTTTGGGCCTTGCAATAGGTCCAGCCGAAGCCGTGGCCGAGGAATGGACCATGGAGGGGTACGGAAGTATATACCAAATATTATTCACTGGTGTCCACCTCTATTCTACATTCAGGGCATGCGGAACAAGAAGAACACATCGTGTAGCTCCGTGCGACGCAGAGACCAATGCGACCTACGTCACAACTTCAGTTCACTTCGTCAGTAGGAGAGTAGTCACACCTGTTTCAGTTCCATTAATTTCTGCAGAAAAAAAACCCACTAAAAACGGGAATAAAAAATGCGTTGAATGTCTTGGATGACAGATATTCCACTCACTCGCACAGCGCTGCGTAAACCTTTCCAACAATAATAGTTCAGGTGACGCTGGCGGCGGCTGGTGTGGAAATGTTCATGCCAAAGCAAGAACGTTGACTCAGTGTTCCGATGAAGAAACATAGTCTTGAACGAATCGATCAAATTTGCAGTTCCCTGGACGATTCCGTTCTATTTATCACACTTGTTTTCGATTTAGTGGCAGTAAAGCACAAAATTCAGAGATCACTTTCTGTCTGGTTGCAGTTTATGGTCACTGAATGAAGCACTTCCCACAGTTCGCACGCAGTAATGTATGGGGAAATGTCACCAATTGTCACATCTTGGAGAAAAATCGCCACACAAAACTTGACGTGGTACCACTGTTCATTAAATAGCATCATTTTTATGCAGAGTCCGTTGTGACAACCTTTGCTTTTATATATTGTCCAGTAAATCACAACACTGTTCAGTGAAAAATACGCTGACGCCTTATTTTAAAAGTCTCAATTAACGTATTCACTTTGGGCAAATTTTATTGTTACAATATATAAGTATTCTTTGAGACACAGATCTGTGAGAGTTAACTGTTCTGTTCATTTAGCTATACTCGCGTGGGAGGTTCATATATTGGATTCCACAGTAACAGTCACGGATCAGAAGATCATCATTACTGTCCATACAGAATTACAATGAAACTAGAAATATACACTACTCAAAATTAAGTTACTCGTAACCATTTACATATTCATAGGAAAGAAAGGAAAGAAAGCATAACTTCCTTTCTCATTCAAATGCTATTCGTTGCTCGGTCAAGTGAAGGAAATCTCCTTCCTACTTACGAAATTAAAATTGCAACGAAAATTAGCCAAGAGGCTACCACGTATACATCAGAAGGATGTATAATCTAATGGTCTAAACAAGGTAACACCTTTGATTCTCTAGAGGTTGACTATTTTAGGGTTTTATGTACATACATTGCAAATAACACTTTAGCACAAAAATCGAAATTATTTCATAAATAATTGGAAAAATGAAATTTACTATTCATCAAGTGATTCAAAGTTTGAGTTTACTCATTCACTTTGTAAAGAAAGTTTAAAAGGTTTCTTTAACTTTATTCCCATCATGACTAATTATTCAAATCCATTAAAGCAATAACATTTGAAAAAGTTCTTTTTTGAAAAAGTTACTTTAATTATCAAATGAAGTTATTTACTTAAATATTTCAAAAGGAAAAACCTTACGAGCTAAATACTGAAAGAAAGAGATTCACATTAGTTATACATACATCATGAAATCTATATACAAGTTAGACACACAGTACAGTCATTTACATGCAAATATTGGTACACACGTAATGAAGGTCATTCCGTCAAGTGGGTAAGTAGCACCTTGTCTACAAACATTTGATCATTCATAATACTGTTTTAAATCTATCTGGGTTTAAAGTCTCTTGACTTTGTCGCTGAATGGTATCTTCCATAAATAGCTTCCTTCATGAGGAATTTCTGCTATTACAAAAGGTCCGATGAATAGCCTCTGCCATTTTTTATTTAGTTTCTTGAGGAGTGATGATTTACGATGATTCTTAACAACGACTTTCTCGCCAATTCGAAATTCGACAACATTGTGCACACACGAATCGTGATATTTCTTAAGTTGTATGGCATGTTTTTGTAAGTTTTTCAAAGCTTCAGTAATTTTGTCTTCATGAGATACCCAGGGATGGCGAATTACCGGTAACGGTTTTATCCAATTCTCATCCGAAGGATCAGTAAACATTAATTCATGTGGCGTGCAATGTGTCGATGAGTGTGGTAAGCGATTATATATTTACTCAAATGGTTTTACGTAATTTACCCACTTTGTCTGTTGCTGTGGAATGTAGGTTCTTATATACCTGTAGAATTCTCGAAATACTCGTACTACCGCGTTGCATTGTGGGTGATAAAAGGATATAAGGGTATGGTTAATTCCGTTTTCCTGTAAGAAATTTTTGCAGTAGAAAGACGTAAAATATATGGCATTATCAAGAACTATGGTGTCGGGTTTGCCAGCACTGGGAATGTAATTATTTGCTAGTTTTTTGATGATAGTCTTCGAGGTTGAAGTTTGAACAGGATATACTTTTAAATATCTCAAAAAAATATCATATAATGGTGTTAGTCTTCGAGGTTGAAGTTCGAACAGGATATAGTTTTAAATATCTCGAAAAAATATCATATAATGGAATGAGATATTTAACACCTCCTCTGCTGGTAGGTAGAGGGCATGTGACGTCCATTCTGCAATGATTTAGTTGGCAGGATAGGTTTCAATAACATCTGATTGCTAATGTAGCTTGGTTTGCACTTTTGAAATTTCGTACAGTTTTTCAAAACGTCAAAGCCAACACGATGTAAATTTGGGTAATAACAATAAGTTTGGAGCTTTCTGGCACACTTTTCGGCTGCATAATGTCCCCAGATGCTGTGAGTATACAAAATTAGATCTACAATATGCTGTCCGGTACACAGATACACCAGTTTTGAGAATTTGCGTCATTGCGGTGATGAAGTAAGTCATTTTGTACTGAGAAATGTTTATTAAAACCATTATTTGGAGTCTGTTGTCAAGTTTGTATTATCTCTCCCCACTGGGGGTCGGAATTCTGTAATGTTCTTATATATTTACAGAGATGGAGAAACCGGCTGCGATAATGTTTCGCGTCTATTTTTAAAATTATAAATTGCTCAGCTTTTACAATTCAGTTGGAAAATTCAGTGAGGCCTTGTGGGAGTCTTGAAAAAGCATCTGCAATTACGTTGTCGTTTCCTTCAACATGCATTATTTCCAGACGATACTCTTGTAACACTAGTGCCCACCGGGTGAGTCGCGCGTGTAACAATTTATTTACATGATAGAAGAAAGCTGAGAGCTTGTGGTCACAGTATACACGGATACGTTTCCGGTATACGTAATAGTGAAACTTCTTTAAGGCCCATACAACAGCAAGGTTTTCGAGTTCAGTTAGCGTGTATGCCGTTTCGCATGCTGACAAAGTTCTGCTCGCAAAAGCGATTATTTTTATCTCGGTTTTTTCTTCGGTTTTAACGGTTTGGAACAGACACGCCCCCAAACCGCAAAAGGAAGCATCAGTTGCAATGCAAAAATCCTGCAGCATGTCCGGATGATACAATAACTTTGCATTACAAGTGCTGTTTTTATCTTATCGAATGCAGTTTGACACTGATCATTCCAGATCCAAGGATTATTCTTTCGTAGAAGTGATAAAAGATTTTCGTCATTCAATAATTGATTGGGCACGTAACGTCGGAAAAACGAAACGACTCCGAGAAAAGACATCAGCTGTTTTTTGGTTGTTGGTACAGCGAAGTGTTCAATATCTTCTAAATTTCCTGGTTCAGACATGATTCCTTCGGGCAAGATAATGTGCCCAAGAAATTTTACACAACTGGCCATTAAAAATGCTACATCACGAAGATGACGTGTTACAGACACGAAATTTAAGAGACACGAAGAAGATGCTGTGATATGCAAATGGTTAGCTTTTCAGAGCATTCACATAAGGTTGGCGCCGGTGCCAACACCTACAATGTGCTGACATGAGGAAAGTTTCCCACCAATTTCTCATACACAAACAGCAGTTGACCGGCGTTGCCTGATGAAACGTTGTTGTGATGCCTCGTGTGAGGAGGAGAAATGCGTATCATCACGTTTCTGACTTGAATAAAGGTCGGATTGTAGCCTATGGCGATTGCGGTTTATCGCATCGCGACATTGCTGCTCGCGTTGGTCGAGATCCAATGACTGTCAGCAGAATATGAAATCGGTGGGTTCAGGAGGGAAATACGGAACGCCATGCTGGATCCCAACGGCCTCGTATCACTAGCAGTCGAGATGACAGGCATCTTATCCGCATGGCTGTAACGGATCGTGCAGCCACGTCTCGATCCCTAAGTCAACAGATTGGGACGTTTGCAAGACAACAACCATCTGGACGAACAGTTTGGCGACGTTCGCAGCAGCATGGAATATCAGTACGGAGACCATGGATGCGGTTACCCTTGACGCTGCATCACAGACAGGAGCGCCTGGTGCACAAATGGCTAAACGTCATTTCTTCGGATGAATCCAGGTTATGTTTACAGCATCATGATGGTCGCATCCGTGTTTGGCGACATCGCGGTGAACGCACATCGGAAGCAAGTGTTCGTCATCGCCATTGTGGCGTATCACCCGGCGTGATAGTATGGGTTGCAATTGGTTACACGTCTCGGTCACCTCTTGTTCGCAATGACGGCACTTTGAACAGTGGACGTTACATTTCTGATGTGTTCAGACCCGTGGCTCTACCCTTCATTCGATCCCTGCCAAACCCTACATTTCAGCAGGATAATGGATGACCGCATGTTGCAGTTGCTGTAGGGCCTTTCTGGAAACAGAAAATGTTCGACTGCTGCCCTGGCCAGCACATTCTCCAGATCTCTCACCAACTGTAAACGTCTGGTCAATGGTGGCCGAGCAACTGGCTCGTCACTACTCTTGATGAACTGTGGTACCGTGTTGAAGCTGCATGGGCAGCTGTACCTGTACACGCCATCCAAGCTCCGTTTGACTCAATGCCCAGGCGTATCAATACCGTTATTATGGCCAGAGGTGGTTGCTCTGGGTACTGATTTCTCAGGATCTATGCACCCAAATTGTGTGAAAATCTAATCACATGTTAGTTCTAGTATAATATATTTGTCCAATGAATACCCGTTTATCATCTCCATTTCTTCTTGGTGTAGCAATTTTAATGGCCAATGGTGTATCTCCGACGTCTCAAATTTGGATTTGGCTAGATTGACCGTTATTCCTGCTTCTGTGAATTTTCGGAAAATTGTCTTCATCCCACG
Source organism: Schistocerca piceifrons (assembly GCF_021461385.2). Lineage (NCBI taxonomy): Eukaryota > Metazoa > Arthropoda > Insecta > Orthoptera > Acrididae > Schistocerca > Schistocerca piceifrons. The sequence continues at coordinate 119,163,383 of NC_060142.1, forward strand.
TACCAGTGGCTATTAGCAAATCGTCTACGTATGCCGTGACTTTGTCGAGTAGCGCGCGGCCCAGAACTTTGTCCAACGCTACAATGAAAACTCCCGCGCTTACGTTCAAACAAAAGCGTAGTACGCGAAATTGATAATTGCGTCCGGCAAAAATGAATGCAGTGTATTTTCTTGATTTTTCACTTAGTAGGATTTGACAGTACGAATATCGGAGGTCTGGGCTTGAAAGGAAACGAGCACCATGAAAACGTGGCAAAAGGTCTAAGTTTTCCGGTCTGGTTTGGACTGGCATGATAATTTTGTTTATGTTCCGAGCGTCAAGCATTAATCTTATCTTGGCCCCCTGGTTTTGATACCGCTAAAAGGGGACTAGAATATGGGGAGTCCGATGGTTCTATTATTCCCCAGTCTAGCATCGTACGTATTTCTTCCTTTACGGATTCTCTTTTACTCCACGGCACGGCATATGATGTTCTACAAAAATTTTCGTGTGGGGCAACCTCCATGTTATACACAAAGTTCTTTATGATGCCAGGTTTACTATCAAATATAGGCATATACCTTCAATGGGATTTGCGAGTTCTTCCTTCTGTGTTCGGTTCAGATAGGTCGACTCTGATACTTTTGCTACAGTTGATGCTGAATTGTTAGATACTGCTGCGTCATTAACATTCTAGTGCAGAAATTCCGACGTCTCGAAATCTTTAGAAATGTGGAGTATTCTTGGGCCTACTAATTTCGCAATAACATTACGACAGTATCTGTTATGTGCATTTGGAGTCCTAATTAACCGTAGATCAACTATTTTGCCTTTGTTTGTAACCACGCGTTTTCCCTCAGGTAGATCAATCTTTGCATTTCTACCACGTAGAAAATCCCACCCCAGAACGTAAGGAACCGATAAATTTTTAATTAGTAAGAAGTGGCACGTAAGTTGCTCGTCTTCTACATAGAGATCGGACTGCACCTGTTGCTTAACTATCTGTGTGGCAGCGCCTAATGCGCCAGAAACTCGGCAATTTTGCACGGCCGGCCGGGGTGGCCGAGCGGTTCTAGGCGCTACGGTCTGGAACCGCGCGACCGCTACGGTCGCAGGTTCGAATCCTGCCTCGGGCATCGATGTGTGTGATGTCCTTAGGTTAGTTGGGTTTAAGTAGTTCTAAGTTCTAGGAGACTGATGACCTTAGAGGTTAAGTCCCATAGTGCTCAGAGCCATTTGAACCATTTGAACTTTGCACGGGCAGTATAGGTACTCTCTTTATGCGATTAATTTGGTCGAACAAGGTCTGATTTATGACACTTGCAGTGGCACCAGTATCAATGATTGCTTCCACACTAACACCGTTAATAGTGACAATAATTGCAGCTTGCACCATGTATTCATTGTAATGCTTACAGACATTAGTTTCTTCTAATAATTCGTCCCTGATGTCGGCACCGTCGTTGTAACGTAGTGCTTTCAGGTTGATTGTGGATTTGCCTCCACTTACGAGGTGTATGCAAGTTCTAAGGCCTCCGATTTTTTTTCTCCGGACTGGAAAGAGATAGAAACATGCACATTGTTTTAAAATGAGGCCGCGTTCATTGTCAATCCGTCCCAGAGATGGCAGTACCGTATGGAAGATGGAATTTTACCGCCAGCGGCGAGAATGAGAACTGTTTTAAATACTTAAAATGGCGACGTTTTCCTTACTTGATCAGCATGCAATCATTCGTTTTCTGAATTTGCGTGGTGTGAAACCAATTGAAATTCATCGACAGTTGAAGGAGACGTGGTGATGGAGTTACGGATGTGTCGAAAGTGCGTTCGTGGGTACGACAGCTTAATGAAGGCAGAACATCATGTGACAACAAACCAAAACAACCTCGGGCTCGTACAAGCCGGTCTGACGACATGATCGAGAAAGTGGGAGAATTTTTTGGGGGATCGCCGATTGACTGTTGAACAGATCGCCTCCAGAGTTGGCATTTCTGTGGGTTCGGTGAACACAATCCTGCATGACGACCTGAAAATGCGAAAAGTGTCATCCAGGTGGGTGCCACGAATGCTGACGGACGACCACACGGCTGCCCGAGTGGCATGTTGCCGAGCAATGTTGACGCGCAACGACAGCACGAATGGGACTTTCTTTTCGTCGGTTGTGACAATGGATGAGACGTGGATGCCATTTTTCAATCCAGAAACAAAGCGCCAGTCAGCTCAATGGAAGCACACAGATTCACCACCACCAAAAATATTTCGGGTAACCACCAGTGCTGAAAAAATGATGGTGTCCATGTTCTGGGACAGCGAGGGCGTAATCCTTACCCATTGCGTTCCGAAGGGCACTACGGTAACAGATGCATCCTAAAAAAATGGTTTGAAGTACAAATTCCTTCCTGCACTGCAACAAAAACGTCCGAGAAGGGCTGCGCGTGTGCAGTTTCACCAAGACAACCCACCCGCACATCGAGCTAACGTTACGCAACAGTTTCTTCGTGATAACAACTTTGAAGTGATTCCTCATGCTCCCTACTCACCTGACCTGGCTCCTAGTGACTTTTGGCTTTTTTCAACAACGAAAGACACTCTCCATGGCCGCACATTCACCAGCCGTGCTGCTATTGCCTCAGCGATTTTCCAGTGGTCAAAACAGACTCCTAAGGAAGCCTTCGCCGCTGCTACGGAATCATGGCGTCAGCGTTGTGAAAAATGTGTACGTCTGCAGGGCGATTACGTGGAGAAGTAACGCCAGTTTCATCGATTTCGTGTGAGTAGTTAATTAGAAAAAAAAACGGAGGCCTTAGAATTTGAATGCACCTCGTACAGGTACGGCCGTGCTCGGGAGGACGTTCAGAACAGTCGGCTTTAGTTTGACTGTTGCTGCTGGCCGGATTGTTCTACTACTTCACAAACTCGCGGTGTAGTGGGACAGTTACTGTCAATGTGACTCTGACCGTCGGCGTCTAGAATGACGGGTACTGCTTGCATTACATTCGGTGTCTGGTTACCGAACCATGGAACTGGTTGCTGGTTTGACCAATGATTGCCGTTATTACTTCTCGGATACCGGTTCTTGTTCCGATTACTTGTGTTTGGCTGATTCTGAGGACTGTTGTTGTTACCCCATTGATTGCCATTCGTCTTTTTCCACGGTGTCTTTTTATCGTGGTAAGCGTCATGATAATGATTTCCATCTCCGAATTTGCGCTTACGGCTCGTGCCGTTTCCCGAGTTATCGTGGCCACAATTCCATTTACTGCCTACGTAACCGGTATTCGCGTCATTCGAAGCATGGTTCGTGTTATGGTTGTAACCAGGCGTATTCACTTTGCCGTATTGACCTTTTCTGTGTTGGTTACGTTTACTCTGTTCATTACTATCCGGATTATCAATACTGTGACAACCGTTACAGTTATTCGTGAATGCTTGGTAAGACTTTGCGTCTTCTTGAATTAGATCTAAGGAGTTGATTACCGAAAGAAAATGTTCCAAATCTTCGTGTGGTACATTTATTAAATTTTCCCTAAGGTGGATCATCCCGGATCCGGCCATCCTGACTTAGGTTTTCCGTGATTTCCCTGAATCGCTCTAGGCAAATGCCGGGATGGTTCCTCTGAAAGGGCACGGCCGACTTCCTTCCCCATCCTTCCCTAATCCAATGAGACCGATGACCTCGCTGTTTGGTCTCTTCCCCCAAAACAACCAACCAACCTAAGGTGGATCCGTAATTTTCTCTTCAATATTCGTAGTACTTCTTTGTGCGAGATAGGCTCAGACAAATATCTCGTTTTCGCAATGTATCGTTCAAAATATTTGCGCAGGCTCCCGTTGTTTGGATTATACAGTTCCGGGGTATAAAATTGTTTGCGCAAACGTTCATAAATTCCTGCAGATCAATATTTTGCAAGGAAAGCTTTCTCGAATTCGGCAATCGTATTGCATAGTTCAGCGGTTTCGCTAGCTCATAGGGCTGCGTCACCGGTGATGTGTGACATCGCGAACAGACCAGTATCTGGGTAAGATATTCTTGAAAGCGCGTATAAATACATTTGGATGGACGGACTTCTTGTCCTCGGAAAATGTTTGAAAACGGCGATGCTTGAGCAAACTTTGCCCAATCTTCGCTTATCTCACTATATGTTCATCTTCGTGATTGCATTTTGCTGGGGACAAATCAGGTGTTTGGAATGTTTTTTCATTCCCGAACGTCGTTTTCCGTGCATTGTTGTCGTTCGACGGTTGCATAGGAAAATTCATTTCCGTCCTGCTGTCCGTCGAAACAGCTTTCTCCGAATTACGGACGCGAGCGTTTATTTCCCGTGTCCACATAGGCATTTCTTGGTTTGGTTCTTTTTGTCCGTCTCGCGGGTTGTGCACGGCGTCTGAATTCGCTTGAACGGCAGAACATATTTCTTCCCGTACGCACTGCACAGCGTTGTCGACGGCAACATTAATTTTTGTATCAAGTTCCGTGTCTTTAGTGGTTATCCAATTGGATATTCCCATATTTATTTGCCTTTTGTGAGATTCTAACTGTTCGTCTAAAATCTTTTGATTGTTTAACTTCAGATTCGCAACGTCAGATGTTAATTCTTCCATATCTGATTTTATTGTTGAATGTGAACTTCTTAATTTTTTAACATCAGTGTCCAGTTTATCGACTTGGTCCAAAATTCGGACATAGGCCTATTTCATTCCATTAACTCGAACCTGATGCTGGTTAATTCGGTTTTTATTTCATCTCTAAATTCTTTATCTCTTTGTTCCCGTTCGCGATCGCGTAATTCCCTCTCTTTTTCCCGCTGATCGCTCAAAGCTTCCCTCTCTTTTTCCCGCTGATCGCGTTCGCCATCGCGTAGTTCCAACCTTTTCAGGAAAGCGGTAAGCGGATCGAGCGCAATACTCTCTTCCGTCGTGCCGAAAAATTGATCCGTACCCTCTGCAGTTTTATTAATTGCTGTGGTCGGACGACAATTTTTGATGTTTTCAACGATCTCCGAATTCGTGGCGGACATATTCAACTCCGGGGTTTGATTTTCCAACTCATTTGTTGTAAAATCTATGAGTGATTCATTTAGATTTACCGCTTCATTTCCGGAATCTGATGGTGAAGCCATGATTTCAATTGGTAAATTTACCATTTTACCGACTTTGAGCATAATATGAAATTTTGAAAAATTGGAAAAAATTCGTCACTCCAATGTTAATTTTTAAGAGTAACATACATACATACTTACATATATAACAGTATATAATATTAATACAATAAATAATTTACCTGACTACGATGCTCTTTTATCATTTTGTGTTCTCATACGCAAAAACAATCTTACGACGATTTCTGCAAAGCTGGATTTTTCTTAACACACCCTTCCAAAATCACTGAACTAAACTACTACTAACTACGATTTTACCTTTGTAGAGAATCAAAGAAAATATTCTATTGATTAAAATTACTGTCTTAACAGAGCAAAAGTTAAATCATTTGAATGAGTTTTTAACTTACAGATGTACAGTTTGCCGTAAACTGGATTGGTTGGCTTTTTCAAGGTCGTGGTACAGTACATCGGATGGTTATATGAAATAGAAATACAAATTTTATATTAGAAAATGGAATTTAAATTTTTAGACACACTTATTCTTACGTTGTGACAACTCGTTTTGAGCGCCAAACATAATAATAATAATAATAATAAATAATAATATATAATTATTAAGTTAGTTATTGCTTTTTGGAATGAGTAATTGATTAGTCAGGTGGAAAGCTAATAAATGAAAAGTAAAATGAATCTAAATATCTCATTCGCATACACAAATCACTTTCTTAATCCTTTGTTTTACCTTTTTGTTGTTTGAAGTAAAGATCAGTAGACTCTTAACGTGCTGGAGAAACGTTTAGTTTGCGATCTTAAAAACTCATGGATATGGATAATTGTCTTCTCGCGTCGCGAGAAAATTCAGATCAGTTCTAAAATAATTTCGTGGGTATCGCGTTGGTAACGTAAGAAAAAAATGTAGGAAAGCAAAATTTGTAACATTTTATAAATTGGGGATTGATAATCGTTACTATTAAATTAAACCGGAAATGCCAAATTAAGCAATTATTATTTCACAAAGTAAGTTTTTATACAGACATCTGACGTCTCCAACACTAATCTCACAGTTTCGAACAAAATAAAGAATTCTGCCTTATTTCGGCGAAACACGTAGAAATTACAGTAATCTCAGCTCGATTCTGGAGCGAAAGAAAAATATTCATAGTAAAGTCGTTTCGATAAACGCAATTGCCGATAAAAATGACACAACTAAACAAATTCCTAACAGGAATACAATTTCAGTTCATTTGAAACAAAATGGAAGACTACAAGAGTCTGGTAGCGTAAGATGCTGTCGGAAAGGCGGGCGACTAAAGAGAGAGAGAGAGGAAAGACGAGCGCGCATTTTTATGTAGGACAAAATACAGATGATAATGCTACGCCGTTCTCATTATCCTGGGCGTAAATATTCGCTGACTTGAAGCGCAGTTAATTGGCACAAAGATTAGATTGTATCTTTAACTTTTGATATTTCGATAGGAAAGGAAAATAGTACATTATTACGTCGCGGGCAGAACACAATATTACAAGTAACTGTAAAAGTTAATGGTAGCACTGCACATTTTTTTTGTTTTAATGGTTCCAAAATGTGTCAACGTTGATCTTACGGCCATCAGAAATAGAGCTTTGGGTACACACAGAGTAGCTGCTGACATTATGTGTCTGAGGGCCCAGACATAGGAGCTAGGATGCACGTGTGGAAAGTCAATTATAGAGAAAGTGACTACCAAGATATTTTTGTAGCTCTTTGAGTTTTCCACCAGTAAAATACGGTAGAGCAGGTCCCGACTATCATTGTTAAAATTGCTTTTAAATGCGTGGTACCACTGCTATTATGGAAAGATCTTGTGAAATAATTATACAAAGAATGGGCATATATGAACTGATAGACTTTTGCAGCATTGAGCTCGTTTAGCTGTATTTTGACCGAGCAATTATTACTGATAGTTTGATGTGACGGTTTGTTGAGACCGGACTGTGATATGATTTGTTCCACATCTTGGAGATTAGTTTCGCTGGTTTACATTGTCCTAGGTATTGACTCTGTTGCAGAGTGCTTTGTTTAACAATACCAGAGATTTTGAAACGGAACTACACTTTAGTCATACAGAGCCTATTGCCCAAAGGTTTCCAAAGCTCGTTCCCTGATTTGTTAAGGGACTGTACCGTAAATGAACCACTAATTCGAGGTTTGTTCTGGGTTGTCATCCACTTACAGACTTATTTTGGCTAGTGACAGTTCATTAAGGAAACTTTAGTGGGATGTGTTCGAAACACGTGAAAAGGTAGAATTTCAATCCATTTCTCAACTTCACATGGCGGTGGCCCTTGCACTTTTTAATTATTCACAGTCGTTGTTGGTTTGGAGACTCAGCTATGTTGTCACTCGTTCATACCTAACGATAAAATGATATGAAGATACTAAAGTTCCAATAACTATTTAATAAGAGGAAAATTAAAAATCAGCCCATGATTTTTCATTTGAATTAAAAACATTTTTCCGCTAGTTAAATTTGTGTCTCAAAGAAAGAAACAATATTTTGTAAGCTTCATAAATGTAAGTACAAAGATCGCAGTAATTCTCTGTTAGCCACATTAGAGTGTAAGACTACAAAGATACATTTTATGTGTTTTGCGTTGTCCAGACGGTGATTGTCATATCAAAATCATTCGATGTAAATAAATGAAAAGGAAATTAATAATTTCAGTGAGGGAACGTGTATTAAAGGGAACATTTTGATAGTAATACTTACAAGAGAAAAGGAAATAAAGAGATTATAAAAATGTTTGAAAATTATAAACAATAAGGAGGAGACTTGGCGGTTATCTTGATCTTTGCTAGGAGGTAGCAAAATGTTCACAACAAAACAACGAGGACAAGAAGTTCACGGGCATATTTCGGTAATCTTTACGTAAAGGAATGTTGCTATCGCTAGGTTTGCTGAAGTGTTCAGCATTTTACCCTTACGTAAATGGGTGACAGAATATATCCCGAGTAGTAACGAAACTTGTCCTACACTAACTTGTATTACACTTACAAGTCAGCGATATAGTAGGAGCCTAGCTGCGCATATTACCTAAGCTTTAAAGGAGAATACATTAATAATGTTCGCATTTTGCTCGTTAAAAACAGAATATTGGATAAGGAAAGGATCCATGCATTAGTTATATTGCAACTGTACTAAGCATCAGTAGGACATAAATTATAATTTAAAAAAGAGTGAATAATATTGTTTGCTTTTTGTACGCTTGGCATTTGCGTATTTGAAAGCGCTGAGAGTTATTGTGTTCCCAGCATTATTTTTCAGTAAAGCTAAGCAACATCATAATTTGTTTGTGTATCGAAGAAGGGGTACATTTATATGTTACCACACGCATACAAAACAGGGCGGTATTGGATGTTTAAAACGCGTCACTACATAGGATGAAATTCTGGATTTAATTTTGTAAATTCAAACACATACAAGCAACCTCTCAACGATACCTAAGTTCAAATTGTTCAAATGGCTCTAAGCACTATGGGACTTAACATCTGAGGTCATCAGCCCCTAGACTTGAAACTACTTAAACCTAACTAACCTAAGGACATCACAAACGTCCATGCCCGAGACAAGATTCGAACCTGCGACCGTAGCAGCAGCGCGGTTCCGGACTGAAGCGCCTAGAACTGTTCGGCCACATCGGCCGGCTGATACCTAAGTCTTTATATACGTCAGTCAGATCAAATATTGTGTAAGACTGCATGTACGTACGTAATTAAATTGTATACTAAGAAAGAGTTAATTGAAGTGCGATAAAGGCAGGGCTTCTACACAGAACAACGTACTTAATCATTGACTCCTTACAGGATTATTCTGGACAGTAATATGCACAATATATACAGTGCTATTAACGTTGACACATTATGTAGATTGTCCGCTCTACGTAGTGAGGAAGTACTGAAATGCTAGTACATTTTGCGTAATAGTACAGAGTGTTTTGACTGCAGTAGTGACTAATTTTAGAGGCACGCCAGTATATAGAACGTTGAACGTTATCAACTGTAACCGTGGAGACACATTAGATTACAAATTTAATTTTTACTGTTCCGTCTCAGTGCAGATGGCAAATAACGTCGTGTGAGATGCAGACCATGAGACTGGGTATGAATTTTTATGTACGTGTGGAAAATGGGTCGATCGAAAAAATTATTAAAACGGTAGTCTGGGCCGTATCGTTTCCTTCATCACTTGACGGACGCCACATAAAAAAATGTTCAAATGTGTGTGAAATCTTTTAGGACTTGACTGCTAAGGTCGTCAGTCCCTAAGCTTACACACTACTTAACCTAAATTATCCTAAGGACAAACACACACAACCATGCCCGAGGGAGGACTCGAACCTCCGCCGAGATCAGCCGCACAGCCCATGACTGCAGCGCCCTAGACCGCTCGGCTAACCCCGCGCGGCGGACGTCACATAGGAAGTCGAAGATTATAAACCTTCACCAATAAGACCAAAGCAGGGATCGTCCCTGTCCTCCGTATAAAGCCCTGCTACATTTCTGTGGTGCAGGTCGACGATAGAGTCTCCAATGAAACTGAAGACCTGTTCCATGATCGTCAAGCTTTCGCGTGACGGGCTACATTCGCTGCTCATCATGCAGAAAAAGAAGATGCGGCAGCATGACCAGAACGTGAGGATCCGCCAGAAGACCAATAACAAGATTTTGATCGGGAATATTGTAGTCTGCTCCATTGAGGAAGCCTAAGACAGTTGGTCGCTGTTTAGTCAGGAATGGGCTCAATGCCAGAAGCATGGAGCTGTAGTGGCTGCAGTGTGGCGTAGCAGTTAGCTTCGCTGCAGGGAGGGCTGCGAGTCGCCATTGAAAAACTCCGACCACTAGCAGTTACTTGTCATTTCTGGAAGGTTCTCAAAACTTCATATGTTTGTACATTGAAGTTCTCTTTTACAAGTAGTATGGCCACCAGTGTGCATTAGTGTCGTTTCTGCTTTGTGTTGTTACCGTAACAGGGAAAAGAGGTGTGTTCAACGCCAAATGCTGAGTGATTGCTGTGAAGCATAGGAGATGCCGCGTACTCGTTTGAGACAGTACTATCAGCACCTGCCAGAGTTTAGAATGGGTCTTCATTTGGCCAGCTTGTCGAATTGGACAACAGTCAGATATATGGTGTTTTGAGATGTACAGTAGCCCGATGTTGGACTGCATGGGGACGAGAGGGCAACGTAGTCGTAACGTTCCAGTTAACCACGTCTGCTCACCAAAGAGGATCATCGCCGTGTTGTGCACTACGCCCATCGTAACGCCTTCACATCTACAACTTTCATTTGCGAACATGTGATTGACTCCCTGGAACAGTCTGTATCATCTTGCAACATTGGTCGAAGACGAACAGCTGCTGGGCTACGGAACTGCTGCCCTGTGTGTAGGCTGCTGTTAAAGCCACAGCACAAGTGGCTGCGTCTAGAGTGGTGATGTGAGCGGGAAGCATCCACAGTTGATGAATGGCGTCGCATTTTGTTGAACGACGAACAGCAGCTCTGCACTGTACCGGGTGACCAATTTCGGGGAGTATACCGGCAACCTGGGGTGAGTTCCCACTCTTCCAGTGTTTTGGATAGGCAGAGCGGTGTTAACTTCAGACGTCAGGTTGTGGGGAGCTATCGGATATGACTTCAGGTCACTACTGCTAAATATGGAGGGAATTTATGACAGCATAACGGTACGTATCGGATGATGATGATGTTTGGTTTTGGGGGGCCCTCAACTGCGCGGTTACCAGCGTCTGTACAAATTCCCATTCTGGATACAGTCCAATTTCGCCACTTTCACGAATGATCATGAAATGTTGAGAACAACAAAAATACCCTGTCCCCGGGCAGAACGTACCGGACAACCTGTGCCCCCATGTCTTACCTCTCATGTGCCACTACGTGCCACTAGCATTGTGCAATTTTTCAGCAGAACACTGAACGCCCATTTCTGGCATTTCGTGCAACACTATAACCCAGTGGCTCGTGTGTCTTTCAGCTACTTGATTTCTCGAGATTATTAATATTTTATGTAAATATATGTATTAATGAATTTCGTCACTGCATAGTGTCTATTTTTTGGACGTCTTAAATCGTTATTTTGACTCTTTCTTTTATTGTACCGGAGCGTACCGTCACAAATCAAGAACTGTGAATAAGTAAGAACTATGGCTGGGCAAAGGATATTAGCGTTCGAAGTGACTCGAGATTACCCGATGCGGCGCAGTATTCGATACATTATCGAGGTTATTCGTACAGTCGCGTGACATTTGACTCACACGGTACGAATGCAAGGTGTACGCAAGAAAGTACCAACTAGCCACAACTATAACGTTCGGCTCTGTTTGAAATTTAACAATTTCATGAAACAAAGGAGGAAACAGTATTAAGTCCTACCACTGCACGAACTCCTGTTGTGCTTAAACAAATGTACGAGTTGTCATACAATACTGCTACGTGTGGTTGTATAAACATTTATGCTGAATTTTAAGTAAAGGTAACAGACAAAGACGAAAATTTTGTCCTTCAAAAATATTACGTGACTAAAAATAGTACGAGTGCAACATTTTTTATGAGGTTTTGACCAAGTAGGCTGAAAATGAGCTATTTATTCCTTGTTCAAACGTTAGAATAGCAGACAAACAGGTTACAAGATTTTAGTGTTTGAAAATAAAACGGCAAGAGAGGAAACAGACAAGGCAGTCAAGAATTAAATGCTGAACTAATGAAACGTAATGTAATAAAATTATTGTAATTTTTATCGCGAGAACCTCCGAAAGGTGCAAAACTCATCTTGGAGACAGTACCATCAGACGTTACTAGATTCTTTTTAAAATAGGACGCATGCTGTCCATCTAACTTCCAAACAGTATTTTACTAATTTCACGCCGCGCGGGAATTGCCGTGCGGTCTTAGGCGCTGCAGTCACGGCTTGTGCGGCTGGTCCGGCGGAGGTTCGAGCCCTCCCTCGGGCATGGGTGTGTGTGTGTGTGTGTGTGTGTGTTTGTCCTTATGCTAATTTAGGTTAAGTAGTGTGTAAGCTTAGGGACTGATGACCTTAGCAGTTAAGTCCCATAAGATTTCACACACATTTGAACATTTGAACTAATTTCACCCACAAAATTTAAGACACCTCGATTCCGATGTGTCTTAAGTCTTGTCAAATGTCTAATCACATCTTAGGAATTTGGGATCTTTTTGACACGCCATTTTAAGGCGTGCTCTACAGCTATACATTGTTGATCGCTTATTCCCAAACCTGTTAACTTCTTTTTACAATATCCAACAGATAACTGTGGCAGTATCTCTGTCTCATAAGCTTTTTCCTGAATTTCTTCCATATTCAAATAGCTAATGATTTTCAACGTTACACTGTAGATTTGCACCTCGCCTCAATACTGTCATATTACACTGATGAAAACAGTCGGAGCACTAAGAAGGAGTAGTGCGACAGAAACGAAGTTGGTAGCAGTGTTTCCACAGCTGAAAGATGATGTCTAATCAAATTTTACGCCATTCGCATAAGAGCGCCGCTAGTAGCGCCATTGTGAGAATGCAGATCAAATTTGCTTTAAATACACACTCTAACTGTCGTGGGAGTTAGTTACCTGTGAGATTGGACGCGGTGAGTTGGTGTTAGTCAGGATTCCCTTTAATGCGACAAAGACCAAATTGTCCCAGCGTGTACACTGCTGCAGTACAACACACCAGGTGCAATGCTCCCGTCTGATTCCTCATCTGAAATTCTAGAAAAAATTCTGTTTCAGTAGAGCTCTGTTAACCTATTGGCATGCAGCGTTAAAAATTTGTTTCTCTTTAAACAAATGACCACACCTGGGCCCCATTTTCCTTACTACTGTATATGTACTACACCACCGCACGACTAGCTTATGATTTATGCCCCTTCCAACTCTCTCATAGTACAGGGTGATTCAAAAAGAATACCACAACTTTAGGAATTTAAAACTCTGCAACGACAAAAGGCAGAGCTAAGCACTATCTGTCGGCGAATTAAGGGAGTTATAAAGTTTCATTTAGTTGTACATTTGCTCGCTTGAGGCGCTGTTGACTAGGCGTCAGCGTCAGTTGATGCTAAGATGGCGACCGCTCAACAGAAATCTTTTTGTGTTATTGAGTACGGCAGAAGTGAATCGACGACAGTTGTTCAGCGAGCATTTCGAACGAAGTATGGTCTTAAACCTCCTGATAGGTGGTGTATTAAACGTTGGTATAAACAGTTTACAGAGAATGGGTGTTTGTGCAAAGGGAAAAGTTCTGGACGGCCGAGAACGAGTGATGAAAATGTAGCACGCATCCAGCAAGCATATGTTCGCAGCCCAGGAAAATCGACTCGCAGAGCTAGCAGAGAGCTGCAAATTCCACAATCAACTGTATGGAGAGTCCTACGAAAAAGGTTAGTTATGAAACCTTATCGTCTGAAATTGGTTCAAGCACTGTCTGCAGCTGATAAGATTAAAAGAATCGATTTCTGTGATTTTATCCTTGCTCAAATGGAAACAGATGAATCTTTCGTTTCAAAGATTGTGTTTAGTGATGAAGCAACTTTCCACACTAACGGGAAAGTCAACCGTCACAATTTCTGTATATGGGGCACTGAGAATCCGCGGGAAACAACTCAGTATGAACGTGACTCGCCTAAGGTGAACGTTTTCTGTGCCATTTCAGCCAATAAAGTTTTTGGTCCCTTTTTCTTCGAAAGTGCTACTGTAACTGGACTACAGTATCTGGAGATGTTAGAGAATTGGCTGTTCCCTCAGCTCGAACAAGAAGCACAACAATTCATATTTCAGCAGGATGGAGGGCCACCACATTGGCACTTATCTGTCCATAACTACCTGAACGTCAACTACCCGAGGCGATGGATCGGCCGCCAGGCAGCCCGTGACAGAGCACTTCATCACTGGCCTCCAAGAAGCCCTGATCTTACCCCCTGCGATTTTTTCTTGTGGGGGTATGTTAAGGATATGGTGTTTCGGCCACCTCTCCCAGCCACCATCGATGATTTGAAACGAGAAATAACAGCAGCTATCCAAACTGTTTCGCCTGATATGCTACAGAGAGTGTGGAACGAGTTGGAGTATCGGGTTGATATTGCTCGAGTGTCTGGAGGGGGCCATATTGAACATCTCTGAACTTGTTTTCGAGTGAAAAAAAACCTTTTTAAATATTCTTTGTAATGATATATAACAGAAGGTTATATTATATTTCTTTCATTAAATACACATTTTTAAAGTTGTGGTATTCTTTTTGAATCACCCTGTACAATAGAACTTGGCCATTGTTTCAAAATATTTCGGATTCTGTTCTCTACCGTTCTAATCTTTGTTCTGCTGTTTAAAGCGTTTATTATAATTCCAGGCACACTGGTGCACTTCACATCATTTTCCCCTTTAATTCGAGTAAGTAATCATCGCAGTTATAAGTAACAACTGAGGGATCCCTTTGCAATATACCCGGTATGTTACATGTCATACCAAAAAATAATTCATGTGGCATGTCACTCGTGGGATATGGTGCGTGGTATTGTACACAAAGACTGCGAAAGATAGCCATTCACCCCCCCCCCCCCCCACCTTGCCGGCCGCGGTGGTCTCGCGGTTCTAGGCGCTCAGTCCGGTGCCGCGCGACTGCTACGGTCGCAGGTTCGAATCCTGCCTCGGGCATGGATGTGTGTGATATCCTTAGGTTAGTTAGGTTTAAGTAGTTCTAAGTTCTAGGGGACTTATGACCTCAGCAGTTGAGTCCCATAGTGCTCAGAGCCATTTGAACCATTTGAACCCCCCCACCTTTGACTGAGCGCTCTTGATACAGTTCCTCAGGAATTCCATTATAGTTCGGTGTGATCTTTCCAGTGCTCCGTGCGACTGTGGAGGGTAACAGGAGGTCAGTACACCGTCGGTCCTTAACAGTCTGCACACTATCTCCAGTGTGTCCCCCAAAAAGCTGCTACCTTCGTCACTGAGTATGACTGAGGGTATCCCAAACCTTAGTCTTATTCTTTCCAACAGGACGCGAGCCATTTTATCTGGGTCCTGCTTTTCCATCACTTCCGCTACAATTAACTTTGGAATGCCAACCCCTATACAGGATGGGGGAAAACTCTGTCACGAAATTTTAAACCTGGATAGCTGATGCAATTGGAACCAAAATTCCTAATGTTGCGTAAGTTGACAACGCACCATTTTTAAACTACGAAAACTTGGCACCAAGCGCTCCGGTTGGCCGTGGGATTGTCCTATTACCGCTCGTTGTTTGACGGGCAGACGGTTTTTCTCCACCGTATGTACTCTGTCTGTTACTGTGAGGGTCCGGCGACATCAGTGCCACACATGCCGCACAATCCATCTGGTATTGGTGTTATAACGAACGTCATTTGTTTTACAAGTAGCATATTTTATGATTTAGTCCTCAATATCCTTCTTCATACCGGACAATATAAGGTGCTTCCTGATTCTATTGTATGTTCTCACGATTCATTGGTGACCACCTGTAAGTGATTCATGGAATTCCCGCAAAATTTCCTCCATTTAGTCAGCAGTTATCTCCTGCTGTCTGTCTTCCTTGACAGCCAGGCCTTTACTTTCATTTGCCCCCGTTTCTGTTTCAGCTACTGTACTTTCCCTGTCCTACACAACGCATCTATTCCTGCCCTTTTTGTATGTAATTTCATAATGACACTCCTCTAATTTGAATCTGAACTTTGTTAGACTTGAGGACGGATCGTTAACATTTCCAATCAACTGCTATGGTTTATGATCAGCGCAAATGGCAAACTTACGACTAAACACATATGATCCCAAATATTTGATCCCCCAAACTGTGGCCAATGACTCTCAGTGGTACAATAATTTCGCTACGCCTTGGTCAGGGTTCTGGACGCATATACAACTGAAGGGTCTTTACCTACCTGCGCCGCGCGGGATTAGCCGAGCGGTCTGGGGCGCTGCAGTCATGGACTGTGAGGCTGGTCCCGGCGGAGGTTCAAGTACTTCTTCGGGCATGGGTGTGTGTGTGTGTTTGTCCTTAGGATAATTTAGGTTACGTAGTGTGTAAGCTTAGGGACTGATGACCTTAGCAGTTAAGTCCCATAGGATTTCACACACATTTGAACATTTTTTACCTACCTGCCTTTGGTAATAACAGACCCAGTAGCGTCCTGGTCCACGTCAGACGCGACTTTAAAACTTTTTGAAAATTCTGTGTACAGCAGTGCGATTGAGTAGCTTCTCTTCCAACAGTTGGAGCAAATCTTCTTGCTCTGTGCCCCAATCATAGTTATCTTTTTTTAACAACTCAGGTAGTGGTTTGGTCACTTTACTGGTCACTTACGAACTGCTTGTAGTACCCAACTAACCAGAGGAAACTTTTTAATGCTTTCGTTGTATTACGCAGGGGATATTCCTTCACTGATTTTGGCTCGTGTGGCTCCGACTTTAACCCATCTTCGTTTAAGACATGTCCCATATGTAACCTCTTTCTTTAAAAAATCGCATTTATCCACCTGTAAATTCAAATTGTGTTGCATTAGCCTGCCGAAAGCATCGTCCAGGCAGGCATTGTGTTGTTCCAGAAATGGACCAAAAATCGCTACATCGTCTAAACAAACATTTCCCCCACAAACCCATTAGAAGTGAATTAATTAGTTTTGGGGATTTGGAGTGTGCAAAACAGAGTCCCATACACATAACAGGCATACGGTACACTAAAAGCTGAAATTCTCGATACTTTTCATGTGGTAACAGGTGATAGTATCCCTAAGCTAAACCAAGCACTGAAAAATGTTTTACCTTACCCAATCCCTCCAAAATTTCATCGATACATGGACAACTGTGGACAGTAATGCTACTTGGTTTCCTGTAATCAGCTTCCACCCTGCTTTTCATTTTACCTGATACATCCATCTTTTTGGAAATTATTATTAATGGGAAATTCCAGGCGTCTGTTGAAGGTACTATGTTATCATCCTCCAACATCTGATTTATCTCTTGTACTGACGCTTTTTTCTGCGATCCTGGTATTCTGTATTTTATTTGATGCCAAACTATGTCTGTGTATGTCAACTTATCCCCTGGCAAATGAAAAATCTCATGGCACGCAGAACACACCTCTGTCATGGACGGTCATTTAAATTACCTAAGCCCAAGTTTTCTTATGACAAACTAAATCTCTATTTTTTCTCAGTCGAGACCTTTTCCACCTTGCTCACGGTTTGCTTCGGGCTTGAGCTAACTGGCGTAACGTCTTCCACCTTAATGGGAGGCATCTGCATAGAAACCGTTTCCTCTTGTGTTTTTAAAAACTAGTTAAACAAGAGATTTTTCGTACTGTCACCAGAGCCTCTGTTACTTGTATGCCTTACTGCAACTCTTTCTTCTCAGCAGTGCCTTCTCTCAGGCTAGTATCTGCAGCCATTATCCTTAAAAATACCATCCTCGCGAGGACCTAACTTTATTTTAGCCACGTGACCTGCCTTAGGTTCTGTAGTGTCCATTACCTGTCGGTGAAATGTCTGCCTAAATGCTGCTGGTTTACTTCGACGTTTCCTCGCCGCATGTTGGTTTACCGCCTCCTCTGAGCCACTCAGAGAACTATGAACTCTACTGCATTTACACTCTGTGGATATTAAAACTGTTTCCGGCCTGCTAAGCTTCACCCCCTGTGTATTTGCGCCTCCCACTTCTATCTCCGTACTCAATTTAATAGGCCTAAACCATATCCACTGGGCTGCCTTTTCATAATCAATTACTAGACCACGCTTCGTAAGGAAGTCTCTACCAATGAAACCGGCATAGGGGATATCCAGTTCCCCTCGTACCATATGAAACTTATGTTTCGCTCTTAATTCCAGATCTATACCTTGATCTAAAACTGCCGTCCCGTACGTATCTATGGCCAGTCTTGTAATGGACGTTCTGTACTCTGTGAGCACTTCAGTTCTACAAAGTCATGTTTACTTTCACAGTCAAGCATTCAGCATAAGGCTATTGTAATCTTATGCTTTTATTTCGTTTCCCTGTTTCTTATTTTTTACAGTATACCCTGCGTTCTCAGTACACTCTCCAGCCGTCTTTCCTGGCCTATGACAGGCGAAACACAACTAGCTTTTTCTTCTTACATGGTCCTCTATATGCCAATAAATTGCAACTTCCACACCTGTGCGGTTTTGGAGCCTCTGACGCTCGACTTGGTTCAAATGGCTCTGAGCACTATGGAACTTAACATATGAGGTCATCAGTCCCCTAGAACTTAGACCTACTGAAACCTAACCAACCTAAGGACATCACACACATCCATGCACGAGGCAGGATTCGAACCTGCGACCGTAGCGATTGGGCGGTCCCAGACTGAAGCGCCTAGAACCGCTCGGCCACCTCGGCCGGCGCTCTTGCTTGAGCTGATTTTAATTTACGAATTATTTTTCTGAAGTCAGCGTTCTCTCATTCAGTGCCCTGATTTGCCACAGGTTTTACACTTAAGTGCAATCCTTAGACATGTGTCCTACACGTCCATATGAGAAACACTTGAGGATGGCATTCACTGTTTTACCCATTTGACTATTATCATTTGGTTGGCAAAAATGCCAACTCTTCCACCAAAGCTACGTCAACGGCCTCAGTTAGGCCGTTGTTTTCGCCCTTTGAACTCACAATTGTCTGTATGCCCTAATTGTAGATCTGCTTAATTTTACCTATAATGACAAAGATATCGACAAATCTGACTCTGGCACTACACTATGGTCAGCTTCATGGAAGTTATATTGAAGTGGATCTACTTAACTGGTCCGATCTGCAATTGATTATGACTTTGATTACCTACTAAAAACATTTTGTAAACATAAAAATCTAAATTACATTTACATGTGTAATTTTCTAATAAAGTATTTCTTGAAAGTTCCTGACCCATTAAAACTGCGAGCCGTACCGAGACTCGAACTCGGGACCTCTGCCTTCCGCGGGCCAGTGCTCCACCATCTAAGCTACCCAAGCACGACTCACACGACCCGTCCTCGCAGCTTCAATTCTGCCACTACCTCGTCTCCTACCAAGGTTCGCAGCAGAGCTTCTGTGAAGTTTGGAAGGTAGGAGGCGAGGTACTGGCAGAATTGAAGCTGTGAGGACGAGTCGTGAGTCGTGCTTCAGTAGCTCAATTGGCAGGGCACTTGCCCGCGAAAGACAAAGGTCCCGCTGCAGAATGAAAATCTCATTCGGGAAAGTAATTCTTAATTCTCCCCATCTGGAAGATGACTCTTCACTAGCAATTTGCTACAGGCAGGACCAGAAAATGGGTTTTTACGAATTTTAACAATATTGGATGGTCTGTATCGCACAATAATTCAAAATCTATGCCCCCTTTTTTTATATATATATATATATATATATATAATTTCATTTAATGTGGATTTTGTTCGATCAAAAGCCTGGGAAAAAGAGTTCAAGGGCACCGCTGATAGTAAATTTAGGTGCTGCTGCTTCTCCAACTGCGTTGTTAGGTTTATGGTCGTGACTTACCTTGGCTACCCACGAGCTGTGTAGGGGCGACTACAGACAGCGCCTCTGCTGCAAGCGGTGCAGTGGGCTGCACTGAGCTTGGCTGACAAGCGGGCGTAGCGGGTGTACGAATTTTTCCTCATTGATTTCATTCATACTGACAGCTTGTGTGGGACATGACTAGGACTTCAACATTTCAACAAATGTAAAGAGGATGACGCAACTCCCAACCTTTTTCTAAAAAACTGAGTTTGAAAATTTGAGGCGTGCTGATGTACTTTGTATGGTCACCAGTGCTCAGACAGACCGCACCGCAGCCGAGGAGTTCAGTTCCGCCTGAGGCGCCGAGCGTGAAGGTGTTTGTTTATTTCACTTGCCGCAGCGTCGCTTGTAAGGAGTTTTCCTCGTTAGTGTTGTTCTGTCTGCCGAGTGTTTCGTAGCGCCTCCGCTCTGCCTTGTCTGTTCGTCTACTTGCAGTGGCGTCGGCCGCTCCGCTATGGCTACCATGGTCTCCACGTGTTTGCCACGAGAAGGTACTGTGACCTCTACTTTCGAAAAAACAACGTGACACATGCAACCCGGGTCTCTAGAAATCGACGATTGGCTTGTCGATACAATGTATGTGAACTCTGATAGGTCCACACTGCTTATTTTGATGTAGACGAGTTGGTGTTTTACGTTAAATTTCTGGATCTTCATCACGTTGAAAGATTACTGTCGCGACATGGTTCTCAAGTTCCGTTCAAGCATCGCGATAATTCCGTTCGTATGGTGTCACTCGCAGATTCTGAAATCAGATATACCAATTTTCGAGTGTTCAGCCTCCAGCAGGAACTTGATGACAACTTTCTGAAGGACAAACATGGTTCAAATTGCTCTGAGCACTATGGGACTTAACTTTTGAGGTCATCAGTCCCCTAGAACTTACAACTACTTAAACCTAACTAACCTAAGGAAATCACACATTCATGCCATGGCAAGATTCGAACCTGCGACCGTAGCGGTCGCACGGTTCCAGACTGTGGCACCTACAGCCGCTCGGCCATCCCGTGCGGCCCTTTCTGAAGGACATATTGTCTCCTTCCGGTAACGCGAACAACGTACGTCGTGAACGCTGGTCTACACAACACATATTACAGTGTTGTAGTGGAATTCGTTCCGTGGAAATGCATGTCAAACGCGTTTACAAGTCTGTGGTTAACGCGTCCGTGTCGTGTATACTGGTCAAGAGGGAACCTGCTTCCTATACAACGAAAGTGGACACGTTCGGTCTAATTGCCCACGGAGGGTTTTTGTATTAAAGCCGTCATTAGTGAAGAGCCGCAAATTAATGGTTGCTGATCTTCTTTCCTCCAATCCCACCGTCGGACGTACTTCTGCTTAGGATTATAATGAACAAACAGTCAGTTCTGATAGACGTATCAATGACTTTCCGCCTTTACCTCCGCGACACGTTCAAAATCCTATTGGCCGCAGGATAGAACCTGTAACTGCGACAAACAAGCGACGTCGCACTCTAGACGGTGATGGTGTGAGAACTTGGTTGTGCCTTCTGCGCCAGCCTCCTCCACATCGGTTGTGTCCCCCGCTCCTCTCGATGCTACGTTAACTCCCGTCACTGGTGCAGTGAGTGGTGAAGAAGTTGTCTCCAGCATCCCCCCTGCTTGCGAAGTGGTTCCTCCTGAGCTGCCTGTGTGTGGAGAGCGAGTGGAGTCCCCCCCCCCCCCCCTCCCGCTCCCCCCCCCCCCCCCACACATCCCCCATTCGTCTTTGTGTTTCCCGTTACAGTCTGAGACGATGCAATGTCCTCCTTTTCCTACGTCTTCATCTGCCGACGGTTTCCTGCATTTGCCGACTTCAGCAACTGCCGAGGAGAATAAAATTAGCGACCAAGTATAACCTGTTGCATTGGCAGTTCCACAGAATGCTTCCGTCTTAGTGACTGGAACTGCATTACATGACCCTGGTTTGAGGGGCAGGAAGCTCTGCCTGTGACCCCTCTCACACCTCCGTCTGCAGAGGTTGCCATCCCACGTAGCCGACAGAAACAGCGTATACAACCGGACCGTGCGGTGGCACGTACGAAATCTAAGAAAAAAGGTTGCGAAGACGGGGGTTCTGGTCCTCCGATGTCTGATTCCTCTGTGGATTCCCCAATGGACCTTGACTGTCTACCTAATTCTACCATAACGTTCCGTATATCCCTGAATCAATGACCCAAGCCTAGACGTTCCTTTCCCTAAACGTTAATCGTGTGGAATCAGAATTCGACTTTACTGCGTCAGTTCATTTATGATTCAAGTGCGGACATAGGATTCTTACAGGAGGGATTATTTAGGTATTTCTCGTTATCTGGTTTTCGTGTGATATTTAATGTAGGCCTCGAATATTCTACGGAGACCGCTTTACTTTTTCGCGAAGGCATTCCTGTTGCTGAGGTGGAAACGTTGGATTCTGGCAGGGGTATAGATTGTCAACTTTTTAATCTTACGTTGGTACTTTTATATGCTCCTTCTGGCACTGGTCGCACAGTAGATCGTTCACGTTTTCATAAAGAGGATATTGTTTATCTGTTGTGTAAGAGTTCTCCGGGTATTCTGTTTGATGATGATTTTAACTGTGTGTTGCGTCCTGCAGATCAATCTCCAAATTTTAATTTCTGTATCGAATTACCTGAATTTGTCCGCTCCTTACGCCTGCAAGACGTCTAAATGTTGAAGGCATCCAAGCTTCCTTTACTGATCACTGTGCTGTGACTACAACCCTTAATCTAGAACGCGAACCATTCGAATTATTTCGCTCTCCGTGGATGTTAAACGTCGCTCACCTAGCTGACCCCTCTCTCGATGACGTGATGCGATTCGTGTGGATGCGTACTCTTCGGTCCACTGGGAAGTACCCTTTCATCCTTGACTGGCGGACACAGCTGGCAAAACCGAAGCTCAGGCAAACTTGGATACTTTTCTGTGCTGCCAAAGCTGGAGACTTTCGGAGAAAAGAATATTACTATTCCATCCTGCGTGCACTTTATGAGGTGCATTCAAGTTCTAAGGCCTCCGATTTTTTTTCTCCGGACTGGAAAGAGATAGAAACATGCGCAATGTTTTAAAATGAGGCCGCGTTCATTGTCAATACATCCCAGAGATGGCAGCACCGTACGGCAGATGGAATTTTACCGCCAGCAGCGAGAATGAGAACTGTTTTAAATACTAAAATGGCGACGTTTTCCTTACTTGAACAGCGTGTAATCATTCGTTTTCTGAATTTGCGTGGTGTGAAACCAATTGAAATTCATTGACAGCTGAAGGAGACATGTGGTGATGGAATTGTGGATGTGTCGAAAATGCATTCGTGGGTGCGACAGTTTAATGAAGGCAGAACATCGTGTGACAACAAACCGCAACAACCTCGGGCTCGCACAAGCCGGTCTGACGACATGATCGAGAAAGTGGAGAGGATTGTTTTGGGGGATCGCCGAATGACTGTTGAACAGATCGCCTCCAGAGTTGGCATTTCTGTGGGTTCTGTGTACACAATCCTGCATGACGACCTGAAAATGCGAAAAGTGTCATCCAGGTGGGTGCCACGAATGTTGACGGACGACCACATGGCTGCCCGTGTGGCATGTTGCCAAGCAATGTTGACGCGCAACGACAGCACGAATGGGACTTTCTTTTCGTCGGTTGTGACAATGGGTGACACGTGGATGCCATTTTTTAATCCAGAAACAAAGCGCCAGTCAGCTCAATGGAAGCACACAGATTCATCGTCACCAAAAACATTTCGGGTAACTGCCAGTGCTGAAAAAATGATGGTGTCCATGTTCTGGGACAGCGAGGGCGTAATCCTTACCCATTGCGTTCCAAAGAGCACTACGGTAACAGGTGCATCCTACGAAAATGTTTTGAAGAACAAATTCCTTCCTGCACGGCAACAAAAACGTCCGGGAAGGGCTGCGCGTGTGCTGTTTCACCAAGACAACGCAGCCGCACATCGAGCTAACGTTACGCAACAGTTTCTTCGTGATAACAACTTTGAAGTGATTCTTCATGCTCCCTACTCACCTGACCTGGCTCCTAGCGACTTTTGGCTTTCTCCAACAATGAAAGACACTCTCCGTGGCCGCACATTCACCAGCCGTGCTGCTATTGCCTTCGCCGCTGCCATGGAATCATGGCGTCAGCGTTGTGAAAAATGTGTACGTGTCCAGGGCGATTACGTCGAGAAGTAACGCCAGTTTCATCGATTTCGGGTGAATAGTTAATTAGAAAGAAAATCGGAGGCCTTAGAACTTGAATGCACTTCGTATGATGCTGCAGATCACGCCCCTCTGCGAATAGTGGATGTTAGGCGTGTAAAGGCAAAATTGTTGACCTTGAAAAGAATACAAATGGAAGGGTTGAAAATTCGATCCCAGCCACGATCGTTGGTGACGAAATAACTGAATTCCTTACATAATTTGCTTCGGCATCAGACCCGTCACCGACGAGCTTATATTCGTTCTCTCACGACAAATAATGGACGTATCGTATCGGAGCACGCTGGTACAGTGCGTGTCTTACACCAATACTATGAAGACATCTACGATATCGTTGAGTCCAGCGCAACGCCTTACGACCCACTAGTCAGCATCTTGGATATGATAATCACACCTTAACATAATCAAACGTTCTTAGCTGCATTTCAGCCTGAGGAAGTTTACAAACGTATTGTGGGATCGCCTTCTCAAAAATCTCCGGGTCTGGATGGACTTCCCAAGGAACTTTACGTGCACTTTTGGCCGCTGTTTGGTGCTACCTTTAAGTCTCTTTTGAATGAAGTGTTACAGAGTAGAGTAGTGCCGACCTCGTTCAAAGTGGGAAAAATTGTTTTAATCGCAAAACGCCCTGGATCGGTTTCCACTGACAGCTTTCCCCCAATCACTTTGTTAAACTTTGATTATAAGACTGTGGCCAGGGCAGTTAATAGTAGGATGTCGGTTCTGATGGAGATGATTGTTGCCAGACATCAAAGCTGCGTACCTGGTCGTACCATTCTTACTCCTATAGTCGAGTGCCGTGACGTGGTTTCGGTTGCTGCCGTACCGTCTGCCCCTTGTGCCCTTCCTTTGCTAGATTTTGATAAGGCATTTGGTCGTGTTAATCACGACTTCTTGCTTCGAATTCTGTAGGCAGTTAGTTTTACTGCTGACACCCGGCGAGTGCTCTCAAATCTGTGTACGGATACTTCAGCTTCGGTGGCTGTTAATGGCCAACTGACACCCCCGATAAATATCCTTCGGGGAGTGGCTCAAGGAAGCCCGTTGCCAGTGACTTTGTTTGTGTGTCTCTGGAGCCCCTACTTCGGATGCTAGCATCCCAGCTGAAAGGTTGGACGCTTTCCGGAGAGACTATAGCTGTTCGAGCATACGGGGATGATGTGATGGTTCTACTCCGCAATTCTGCGGAGATACCTCGACTGAAGGCTGTAAGGGATGATTATTGTCGGAGTTCAGGTGCAATTCTTCATGAAAGTAAATGTAGACTTCTTAGTTTGCGAGGTTTTGATGACGCTCTTGCTACATGGGCTACTGTGGTGGATCGGCATACGTCTCTTGGTATCATCACTTATCGTTGTCCATTCAAAGTGGCGACGCACAACTGGAAATCTGTTACGGAAAAAATTCAGGGTGCGGTACTTGAACGTGAAAGGCGTTCTCTTACTGTGCTCCAGAAAGTCCGAGTACTGGACGCATATGTTTTATGCAAAGCTTATTATTTGGCTCAAGTTTATCCGCTTCCCTCGATGATAGCGAAGAATCTACAGTAAGTGTCTGGTCGTTTCTTGTGGAAAAGATATATCTTTCACTTACAGTATGAGGTGGTTACAAAGCCTCGTTCCTTTGGCCGGTTGGGCCTGGCTGACATACGAAGGAAGACGGAGATGCTATATGTGCGACGTACTATTTCGATAATAACTCAAGAAACTCACACATTGTCTCGTTTATTTCTTTGTGTCCGTCCTGCTAGTCTTGAACCGCCTATTGATGTTGGTCACATACATTATAAGTTAAAACCCATCATAACTTCTATCTTGAGGTGAGCTATTTAGGGGCTGACATTTTACGGAGACCCGTCCTTATCATGAAATTCCTACAGAGTCGTTGGAAAGCAGTTCCTTGCCCGAACCTCATTGAAAGAGGATCGCGACAAACAAACTGGGCGACAGTTTGGTGCGTAGCGTTCTCTTTGTATAAGATAGTAAATAACTTGATTCCGACGAACGAGCGACTTCTTCCTATTGGGCTTAGCGACACGGATTTATGTAATCGTTGTAAGTCTACAGATACGACATCGCTTCACTTGTGGACGTCATATGACAAATTGGTCTTGGATTAGGACGCAAATGGCCTTCCTTACTCGATCTTTTGAGACTACACTACGGACATCATACTGCGACCTGATTCTTCCTTCTTTCCACAGTCGAAAACCCATACGCTTATGTGGTTTCTGGGACACTTCGTTCATTACCTTGTATAAGGCGAGGGGTAAGATCACATGAACTTCATGGAGTGCATGATCACGGCCTATTGGACATGCTTGTGAATGCCTCGATTTTTGAGACCTTTTCACCAACATGTTGAATCTTGTTTTCTGTCGGCAAGATATCGGTTAATTTCATTTTTCTAATGATATGTGTTTTCCTTGTTATGTACACTGCTGGCCACCGTAAATGCAACACCAAGAAAGACAAGAGGTAGAACAACAAAATTTATTTTGGAGATAACATGTTGACCAAGTATCAAATGATTACGTTTACAGACGTCTGTGACATGTGGTTCCTGCCAGAATCAGTAGCCAGAGTAGCCGCCATTGTTGGAGATCACCGCTGTCACACGTCTTGGCATTGAGTCAGAGAGACGTTGGATGTGTTCCTGGAGTACAGCAGCCCAAGCAGCTTCCACACGTTGCCAAAGATCATCTGGTGTGGCAGCTGGGGATGTAATCTGGGTCACTCGTTGAGCAACCATGGACCACATGTTTTCTATCGGCGAAAGATCCGGAGAGCGAGCCGGCCAGGGAAGCACTTCAATCTGGTTATTGACGAAGAACCTTTGGACAATGCGTGCCACGTGTGGTCGCGCATTATCCTGTTGAAATATGGCTGTGGCCGAGCCCTGAAGGTAAGGAAGGACAACTGGCTCCAGCACCTCGGATATGTAGCGCCGGCTATTTAAAGTACCGGCAATGCGTAGTAGAGGCGTGCGAGAGTAATATCCAATACCGCCCCATACCATAATACCCGGTGCAAGACCAGTGTGGCGATGCATAACGCAGCTGTCCAGCATCCTCTCTCCACGGTGTCTCCACACTCGAATCTGACCATCGTGGTGCTGCAGACAGAAGCGTGCCTCGTCAGTAAAGACAACGTCATTCCATTCTGCCGTCCACATCCGTCTGTCATCACACCATTGGCGACGGAGACGTCTGTGGTTCTGCGTCAATGGTAGACGAAGCAATGGACGTCTTGCGGACAGACCACTCTGCTGTAAACGGCGTCGAATGGTACGCGCAGACACTGGATGATGCGTTACCGACGCAATGTGCTGTGCTATGGTTCGGGATGTCACTGAGCGATCTGTCACTGCAATGCGCACAATTTGCGTATCAGCACGTGCAGTGGTGCACCGAGGTGAATGCGATCGACCACGTCGGTCCGTCGTACCCTCCTGCATCCAACGGTCACATATCCGCATTACAGTTGTTTGGTTTCGTCCAACACGACTAGCGATTTCTCTGTATGATAATCCACAATCTCGGTAAGCCACTAACCTTCCTCTGTCGAACTCGGATACTTGATCAAACGATGTTCGCTGTTGTCTACGAATCATAACTGATCGTCTTGTGAAACAACCACAAGGTAAACACACGTGCCGAACGTACACTCGTCGAAATCGCCAAGCCTTAAATGGCGCTATGAGGTGGCGCCACAGGCGCGAGTGATGTGCGTCTGCGCTGAAATTCTAATCAGTTGCATATCTCATCGCTGCAAACCCATGGTGTAAATTTCACTTGATTCGGATGCTTCCTTCAGGGTGTTGCATTTACGGTGGCCAGCAGTGTATGTTTCCCATCTGATTTGCTTCCGTTTGTTCTCTCCTAGTTTCCCTGCTCGTTTTGTTTTAGTGTTTGACTCAGTATTGCTTTATTTCTATTACAAAATGTGTGTAGATAAATTATATATACACATGAGCGTTTACAATCCTTGAAATAATATTGAAATTTTTCTTAGTTTGCTATTTAGAATATGATCTGATTGGTTGTCTTTCTGCTTTTAGATTCTATTTAATACAAAATAAAAGTTAAAAGAACTAAATAAATATAAAAAATTATAAAAAATTGTGTATACCTATCACGAGAGCTTAGTGGTGGCTTTCGGCTATGTTCTCGGTTTTTTTTCCTTTCTCATTTTGTCATTGTTTTGTTGTCGTCATTAATTTGTTCTCCCATTTGCAGCTTGTATTACATGATGATCTGACTATGGCCTACTGAAGTTTCATGATAGTAGCAAGTCACTCTGGCAAATAAAAGGAGGAAAGTGGTCGGTTTAGCCAGCGCGAGATGTCGGGATTGAATCTCGTTGTCTGCTCTCCCATTTCTTTTTAATATCACATCATTCTGCCAAAGAGCAGTATTAAAGTAATTCCTGAAAAATGTACTCCGCTGGCCGCTGGTTCAGCCTCGCGAATTTTATTTTTACGGGCAGGTGAAGAATCTCATAAAACGATGAAAAATTGCTCCTACGTCATCGAACAAATTACGAAGATAGCTTATACAGACACCAGCAGAAACAATTAAGCACTATTGCAACCATCCGTTTTATGGACCAATATTCGGTGGTACGATTCGATATGCGTGGTACACCACTAATATCAGTGATGAACGAGAACCTCTTGAAAGTATAAACCAAGTTTGTTTTACAATACACAGACTGAAAAAACAGGACACATGTATGTCGTAATAATTGTTTGTTTTTCAGGTTTCTGCGATGAGTATCATCCAGTTTCATGCAGTTTACGATAGAGAACGTGTTAGAATTATCACAATTATAGATATGGTAATATAAATAAAATGATTCTATACTGATTTTATTGAAAGTTCTGGCGTATCCTGTTCTTTATTTCCAGTCTCCTTACGAGAAATAATTTCTCCTTTCTTCGGGTTAAAAAGTATGAAAATATTGAACGAATCATTAAGTACTGATAATTTTGACATTCATAATGAGTATGTTTTAGAATTATGTGGGACTGAAAAAAAAAGAAACAATAGCGTGATTCGATCTAGAGACCTCGCACTTACGAAACCAAGCGCTTACTCGCGCAACTGAGGACTCTTGAATACTAACGACCACTCGGAGTATAAAGGGTAAACATTAATAAAAGCGTCATCCGCCTCTATAGCTGAATGGTCATTTGCTGCTCGGCCGCCGAACTGGACGGACGTGTGGCGGCAGCGCTAGGAGGGCTGACGTAAACACCGGCTGTGTGGCTGTTACGAAGGTCAGTAGAGCGCTTTGTTTACTTTGCATCTTTCAGTGATTTAAAATGACAAAATGAACGAAATTAACTGTGAAAGAAGAGATACGGTTAGATCACTTTTGATTGGACCTGCAAAAGACCAAAGGCTTTTGAGATCACAAGGTGGCTTTCAGAAACAGTTAAGATCACAGGAGACGAAATTATTGGCGTTCATCTTTCATTCGTTTCCAATTCTGTCTTTTTGAAATTGAATTCCTCTGATTTGTGCTACTCGATAGTTGAAAAGTGTGGTGGCAAAATGAAATTTATTCATGCAGACGGAACCGTTAGTGACGTTCTTGTTTCCCATGCTGGGCTAGGCATTCGAACAGTGAGAGTTTTCGAACTGCCGTTCGAGGTCCCTGCCGGAGCAAATCAACGCTGCTCTTCAGCCCTATGGTAGCGTTATGTCTAATATTGCAGAAAAATGGTCGGAGCAATATACGTTTCCGGTTTTGAATGGAGTTAGACAGATTAAGATTGAGCTCTTACGACATATCCCTTCTTACTTGAATATCTGTGGTCATCGCGCTCTCATAATTTATGATGGGCAGCCACGGACTTGTGCGTTATGTAACGCCACAGGGCACGTCAGAAGTGAGTGCAGTAGAAGACGTGTTCCTCAGTTACCGACTAACGAGGCGGCTGTCCCAGAACAAGTTGCTAGCATGCAAGTGACGTACGCTGTCGCGGCAGCTAGCCGGGCCCCCTATCAACAGAATATGGCCGAGCAGGCGGGACCTTCCGACGCGTGCACGGAAACGGGAAGCACCGCGGAGTTGACTAACGATGACAATCAGAATCTGGCCAGTAATGACCTCACTGAGGGCGCACTGCGCTTGCCCTCTGAGTCTGACAACTCTTCCAACGAGCGACCAACTTCATCGATCATACCTGATGTAGACATGGTAGAGTACGAAGCGGTAGTTAAGGCCAACATCCCAGAGAGAACTGCAGTGGATGGACATAAAGAGGAAGTGATGCAACAAATAGCTGACAACCACACAGATGACGGGAGACCACAGACAGAATCACGAAACGTCAAAGGAAAAGGGGGGGGGGGGGCCGCAAGAAGACGAACCAATGACACCACCCATCTCACGCGTCGTAGAAACAGCAGCAACGGCCGACTGCGAAATTAACGGAGCTCAAAAATCTTCCGCCACGAAGGCGGGATAGGTGACTTCTCCTCGATCTTCCATGGGGTCGCCAGGAAGTTCACCAAAGGTTTCACCGACGATTTCACCGAAAAAATCAAAAAATATTTTTAAAAAAGTGGTCAGCGAGGCAGAATGTTGTGTGAGGGGCATGGGTTCGATTCCCGGCTGGTTCTGAGAATTTTGTCCCCTCAGGGACTGGGTGTTGTGTTGTCTTCACCATCATATCATCCCCATCAACACGCAAGACGTCGAAGTGGCGTCAACTCAAAAGATTTGCACCAGATGACCGGTCTACCTGCCGTCTCCTGTGCAGCGAGCTACCTTAATTTAAGTATTAACTGTATTTTTCTTACTTGTCACTTCTTCTTCCGTGTGTATTTGCTTTTAGGAAGCTTTAATTGTCGGGTGCTATTAACAGTGTTCCATAGATTTCGTGTTTGTTTTGAATACAGTCAGAGAGCATCCCTTTAGTCAGCCATAGTGCCAGTAGAGTCAGTGTCGTCGTAACTGCCGTCTGCTTCACGTCTGCTGTGCAGCGAGCTACCTTAATTTAAGTATTAACTGTATTTTTCTTACTTGTCACTTCTTCTTCCGTGTGTATTTGCTTTTAGGAAGCTTTAATTGTCGGGTGCTATTAACAGTGTTCCATAGATTTCGTGTTCGTTTTGAATACAGTCAGAGAGCATCCCTTTAGTCAGCCATAGTGCCAGTAGAGTCAGTGTCGTCGTAACTGCCGTCTGCTTCACGTCTGCTGTGCAGCGAGCTACCTTAATTTAAGTATTAACTGTATTTTTCTTACTTGTCACTTCTTCTTCCGTGTGTATTTGCTTTTAGGAAGCTTTAATTGTCGGGTGCTATTAACAGTGTTCCATAGATTTCGTGTTTGTTTTGAATACAGTCAGAGAGCATCCCTTTAGTCAGCCATAGTGCCAGTAGAGTCAGTGTCGTCGTAACTGCCGTCTGCTTCACGTCTGCTGTGCAGCGAGCTACCTTAATTTAAGTATTAACTGTATTTTTCTTACTTGTCACTTCTTCTTCCGTGTGTATTTGCTTTTAGGAAGCTTTAATTGTCGGGTGCTATTAACAGTGTTCCATAGATTTCGTGTTCGTTTTGAATACAGTCAGAGAGCATCCCTTTAGTCAGCCATAGTGCCAGTAGAGTCAGTGTCGTCGTAACTGCCGTCTGCTTCACGTCTGCTGTGCAGCGAGCTACCTTAATTTAAGTATTAACTGTATTTTTCTTACTTGTCACTTCTTCTTCCGTGTGTATTTGCTTTTAGGAAGCTTTAATTGTCGGGTGCTATTAACAGTGTTCCATAGATTTCGTGTTCGTTTTGAATACAGTCAGAGAGCATCCCTTTAGTCAGCCATAGTGCCAGTAGAGTCAGTGTCGTCGTAACTGCCGTCTGCTTCACGTCTGCTGTGCAGCGAGCTACCTTAATTTAAGTATTAACTGTATTTTTCTTACTTGTCACTTCTTCTTCCGTGTGTATTTGCTTTTAGGAAGCTTTAATTGTCGGGTGCTATTAATAGTGTTCCATAGATTTCGTGTTTGTTTTGAATACAGTCAGAGAGCATCCCTTTAGTCAGCCATAGTGCCAGTAGAGTCAGTGTCGTCGTAACTGCCGTCTGCTTCACGTCTGCTGTGCAGCGAGCTACCTTAATTTAAGTATTAACTGTATTTTTCTTACTTGTCACTTCTTCTTCCGTGTGTATTTGCTTTTAGGAAGCTTTAATTGTTGGGTGCTATTAATAGTGTTCCATAGATTTCGTGTTTGTTTTGAATACAGTCAGAGAGCAAATACACACGGAAGAAGAAGTGACAAGTAAGAAAAATACAGTTGATACTTAAATTAAGGTAGCTCGCTGCACAGCAGACGTGAAGCAGACGGCAGTTACGACGACACTGACTGCCGTGTGCTTCACGTCTGCTGTGCAGCGAGCTACCTTAATTTAAGTATTAACTGTATTTTTCTTACTTGTCACTTCTTCTTCCGTGTGTATTTGCTTTTAGGAAGCTTTAGTTGTCGGGTGCTATTAATAGTGTTCCATAGATTTCGTGTTTGTTTTGAATACAGTCAGAGAGCATCCCTTTAGTCAGCCATAGTGCCAGTAGAGTCAGTGTCGTCGTAACTGCCGTCTGCTTCACGTCTGCTGTGCAGCGAGCTACCTTAATTTAAGTATTAACTGTATTTTTCTTACTCGTCACTTCTTCCGTGTGTATTTGCTTTTAGGAAGCTTTAATTGTTGGGTGCTGTTAATAGTGTTCCATAGATTTCGTGTTTGTTTTGAATACAGTCAGAGAGCATCCCTTTAGTCAGCCATAGTGCCAGTAGAGTCAGTGTCGTCGTAACTGCCGTCTGCTTCACGTCTGCTGTGCAGCGAGCTACCTTAATTTAAGTATTAACTGTATTTTTCTTACTTGTCACTTCTTCTTCCGTGTGTATTTGCTTTTCGGAAGCTTTAATTGTCGGGTGCTATTAATAGTGTTCCATAGATTTCGTGTTTGTTTTGAATACAGTCAGAGAGCATCCCTTTAGTCAGCCATAGTGCCAGTAGAGTCAGTGTCGTCGTAACTGCCGTCTGCTTCACGTCTGCTGTGCAGCGAGCTACCTTAATTTAAGTATTAACTGTATTTTTCTTACTTGTCACTTCTTCTTCCGTGTGTATTTGCTTTTAGGAAGCTTTAATTGTCGGGTGCTATTAACAGTGTTATATAGATTTCGTGTTTGTTTTGAATACAGTCAGAGAGCATCCCTTTAGTCAGCCATAGTGCCAGTAGAGTCAGTGTCGTCGTAACTGCCGTCTGCTTCACGTCTGCTGTGCAGCGAGCTACCTTAATTTAAGTATTAACTGTATTTTTCTTACTTGTCACTTCTTCTTCCGTGTGTATTTGCTTTTAGGAAGCTTTAATTGTCGGGTGCTATTAACAGTGTTCCATAGATTTCGTGTTTGTTTTGAATACAGTCAGAGAGCATCCCTTTAGTCAGCCATAGTGCCAGTAGAGTCAGTGTCGTCGTAACTGCCGTCTGCTTCACGTCTGCTGTGCAGCGAGCTACCTTAATTTAAGTATTAACTGTATTTTTCTTACTTGTCACTTCTTCTTCCGTGTGTATTTGCTTTTAGGAAGCTTTAATTGTCGGGTGCTATTAACAGTGTTCCATAGATTTCGTGTTCGTTTTGAATACAGTCAGAGAGCATCCCTTTAGTCAGCCATAGTGCCAGTAGAGTCAGTGTCGTCGTAACTGCCGTCTGCTTCACGTCTGCTGTGCAGCGAGCTACCTTAATTTAAGTATTAACTGTATTTTTCTTACTTGTCACTTCTTCTTCCGTGTGTATTTGCTTTTAGGAAGCTTTAATTGTCGGGTGCTATTAACAGTGTTCCATAGATTTCGTGTTCGTTTTGAATACAGTCAGAGAGCATCCCTTTAGTCAGCCATAGTGCCAGTAGAGTCAGTGTCGTCGTAACTGCCGTCTGTTTCACGTCTGCTGTGCAGCGAGCTACCTTAATTTAAGTATTAACTGTATTTTTCTTACTTGTCACTTCTTCTTCCGTGTGTATTTGCTTTTAGGAAGCTTTAATTGTCGGGTGCTATTAATAGTGTTCCATAGATTTCGTGTTTGTTTTGAATACAGTCAGAGAGCATCCCTTTAGTCAGCCATAGTGCCAGTAGAGTCAGTGTCGTCGTAACTGCCGTCTGCTTCACGTCTGCTGTGCAGCGAGCTACCTTAATTTAAGTATTAACTGTATTTTTCTTACTTGTCACTTCTTCTTCCGTGTGTATTTGCTTTTAGGAAGCTTTAATTGTTGGGTGCTATTAATAGTGTTCCATAGATTTCGTGTTTGTTTTGAATACAGTCAGAGAGCAAATACACACGGAAGAAGAAGTGACAAGTAAGAAAAATACAGTTAATACTTAAATTAAGGTAGCTCGCTGCACAGCAGACGTGAAGCAGACGGCAGTTACGACGACACTGACTGCCGTGTGCTTCACGTCTGCTGTGCAGCGAGCTACCTTAATTTAAGTATTAACTGTATTTTTCTTACTTGTCACTTCTTCTTCCGTGTGTATTTGCTTTTAGGAAGCTTTAGTTGTCGGGTGCTATTAATAGTGTTCCATAGATTTCGTGTTTGTTTTGAATACAGTCAGAGAGCATCCCTTTAGTCAGCCATAGTGCCAGTAGAGTCAGTGTCGTCGTAACTGCCGTCTGCTTCACGTCTGCTGTGCAGCGAGCTACCTTAATTTAAGTATTAACTGTATTTTTCTTACTCGTCACTTCTTCCGTGTGTATTTGCTTTTAGGAAGCTTTAATTGTTGGGTGCTGTTAATAGTGTTCCATAGATTTCGTGTTTGTTTTGAATACAGTCAGAGAGCATCCCTTTAGTCAGCCATAGTGCC
Source organism: Schistocerca piceifrons (assembly GCF_021461385.2). Lineage (NCBI taxonomy): Eukaryota > Metazoa > Arthropoda > Insecta > Orthoptera > Acrididae > Schistocerca > Schistocerca piceifrons. Next base: position 119,198,118 of record NC_060142.1, read on the forward strand.
AGTAGAGTCAGTGTCGTCGTAACTGCCGTCTGCTTCACATCTGCTGTGCAGCGAGCTACCTTAATTTAAGTATTAACTGTATTTTTCTTACTTGTCACTTCTTCTTCCGTGTGTATTTGCTTTTAGGAAGCTTTAATTGTCGGGTGCTATTAACAGTGTTATATAGATTTCGTGTTTGTTTTGAATACAGTCAGAGAGCATCCCTTTAGTCAGCCATAGTGCCAGTAGAGTCAGTGTCGTCGTAACTGCCGTCTGCTTCACGTCTGCTGTGCAGCGAGCTACCTTAATTTAAGTATTAACTGTATTTTTCTTACTTGTCACTTCTTCTTCCGTGTGTATTTGCTTTTAGGAAGCTTTAATTGTCGGGTGCTATTAACAGTGTTCCATAGATTTCGTGTTTGTTTTGAATACAGTCAGAGAGCATCCCTTTAGTCAGCCATAGTGCCAGTAGAGTCAGTGTCGTCGTAACTGCCGTCTGCTTCACGTCTGCTGTGCAGCGAGCTACCTTAATTTAAGTATTAACTGTATTTTTCTTACTTGTCACTTCTTCTTCCGTGTGTATTTGCTTTTAGGAAGCTTTAATTGTCGGGTGCTATTAACAGTGTTCCATAGATTTCGTGTTCGTTTTGAATACAGTCAGAGAGCATCCCTTTAGTCAGCCATAGTGCCAGTAGAGTCAGTGTCGTCGTAACTGCCGTCTGCTTCACGTCTGCTGTGCAGCGAGCTACCTTAATTTAAGTATTAACTGTATTTTTCTTACTTGTCACTTCTTCTTCCGTGTGTATTTGCTTTTAGGAAGCTTTAATTGTCGGGTGCTATTAATAGTGTTCCATAGATTTCGTGTTTGTTTTGAATACAGTCAGAGAGCATCCCTTTAGTCAGCCATAGTGCCAGTAGAGTCAGTGTCGTCGTAACTGCCGTCTGCTTCACGTCTGCTGTGCAGCGAGCTACCTTAATTTAAGTATTAACTGTATTTTTCTTACTTGTCACTTCTTCTTCCGTGTGTATTTGCTTTTAGGAAGCTTTAATTGTCGGGTGCTATTAACAGTGTTCCATAGATTTCGTGTTTGTTTTGAATACAGTCAGAGAGCATCCCTTTAGTCAGCCATAGTGCCAGTAGAGTCAGTGTCGTCGTAACTGCCGTCTGCTTCACGTCTGCTGTGCAGCGAGCTACCTTAATTTAAGTATTAACTGTATTTTTCTTACTTGTCACTTCTTCTTCCGTGTGTATTTGCTTTTAGGAAGCTTTAATTGTCGGGTGCTATTAATAGTGTTCCATAGATTTCGTGTTTGTTTTGAATACAGTCAGAGAGCATCCCTTTAGTCAGCCATAGTGCCAGTAGAGTCAGTGTCGTCGTAACTGCCGTCTGCTTCACGTCTGCTGTGCAGCGAGCTACCTTAATTTAAGTATTAACTGTATTTTTCTTACGTGTCACTTCTTCCGTGTGTATTTGCTTTTAGGAAGCTTTAATTGTCGGGTGCTATTAATAGTGTTCCATAGATTTCGTGTTTGTTTTGAATACAGTCAGAGAGAATCCCTTTAGTCAGCCATAGTGCCAGTAGTGTCAGTGTCGTTGTAACTGCCGTCTGCTTCACGTCTGCTGTGCAGCGAGCTACCTTAATTTAATTATTAACTGTATTTTTCTTACTTGTCACTTCTTCTTCCGTGTGTATTTGCTTTTAGGAAGCTTTAGTTGTCGGGTGCTATTAATAGTGTTCCATAGATATCATGTTTGTTTTGAATACAGTCAGAGAGAATCCCTTTAGTCAGCCATAGTGCCAGTAGAGTCAGTGTCGTCGTAACTGCCGTCTGCTTCACGTCTGCTGTGCAGCGAGCTACCTTAATTTAAGTATTAACTGTATTTTTCTTACTTGTCACTTCTTCTTCCGTGTGTTTGCTTTTAGGAAGCTTTAATTGTCGGGTGCTATTAATAGTGTTCCATAGATTTCGTGTTTGTTTTGAATACAGTCAGAGAGCATCCCTTTAGTCAGCCATAGTGCCAGTAGAGTCAGTGTCGTCGTAACTGCCGTCTGCTTCACGTCTGCTGTGCAGCGAGCTACCTTAATTTAAGTATTAACTGTATTTTTCTTACTTGTCACTTCTTCTTCCGTGTGTATTTGCTTTTAGGAAGCTTTAATTGTCGGGTGCTATTAATAGTGTTCCATAGATTTCGTGTTTGTTTTGAATACAGTCAGAGAGCATCCCTTTAGTCAGCCATAGTGCCAGTAGAGTCAGTGTCGTCGTAACTGCCGTCTCCTTCACGTCTGCTGTGCAGCGAGCTACCTTAATTTAAGTATTAACTGTATTTTTCTTACTTGTCACTTCTTCTTCCGTGTGTATTTGCTTTTCGGAAGCTTTAATTGTCGGGTGCTATTAATAGTGTTCCATAGATTTCGTGTTTGTTTTGAATACAGTCAGAGAGCATCCCTTTAGTCAGCCATAGTGCCAGTAGAGTCAGTGTCGTCGTAACTGCCGTCTGCTTCACGTCTGCTGTGCAGCGAGCTACCTTAATTTAAGTATTAACTGTATTTTTCTTACTTGTCACTTCTTCTTCTGTGTGTATTTGCTTTTAGGAAGCTTTAATTGTCGGGTGCTATTAATAGTGTTCCATAGATTTCGTGTTTGTTTTGAATACAGTCAGAGAGCATCCCTTTAGTCAGCCATAGTGCCAGTAGAGTCAGTGTCGTCGTAACTGCCGTCTGCTTCACGTCTGCTGTGCAGCGAGCTACCTTAATTTAAGTATTAACTGTATTTTTCTTACTTGTCACTTCTTCTTCCGTGTGTATTTGCTTATAGGAAGCTTTAATTGTCGGGTGCTATTAATAGTGTTCCATAGATTTCGTGTTTGTTTTGAATACAGTCAGAGAGCATCCCTTTAGTCAGCCATAGTGCCAGTAGAGTCAGTGTCGTCGTAACTGCCGTCTGCTTTACGTCTGCTGTGCAGCGAGCTACCTTAATTTAAGTATTAACTGTATTTTTCTTACTTGTCACTTCTTCTTCCGTGTGTATTTGCTTTTAGGAAGCTTTAATTGTCTGGTGCTATTAATAGTGTTCCATAGATTTCGTGTTTGTTTTGAATACAGTCAGAGAGCATCCCTTTAGTCAGCCATAGTGCCAGTAGAGTCAGTGTCGTCGTAACTGCCGTCTGCTTCACGTCTGCTGTGCAGCGAGCTACCTTAATTTAAGTATTAACTGTATTTTTCTTACTTGTCACTTCTTCCGTGTGTATTTGCTTTTAGGAAGCTTTAATTGTCGGGTGCTATTAATAGTGTTCCATAGATTTCGTGTTTGTTTTGAATACAGTCAGAGAGAATCCCTTTAGTTAGCCATAGTGCCAGTAGAGTCAGTGTCGTCGTAACTGCCGTCTGCTTCACGTCTGCTGTGCAGCGAGCTACCTTAATTTAAGTATTAACTGTATTTTTCTTACTTGTCACTTCTTCTTCCGTGTGTATTTGCTTTTAGGAAGCTTTAATTGTCGGGTGCTGTTAATAGTGTTCCATAGATTTCGTGTTTGTTTTGAATACAGTCAGAGAGAATCCCTTTAGTCAGCCATAGTGCCAGTAGAGTCAGTGTCGTTGTAACTGCCGTCTGCTTCACGTCTGCTGTGCAGCGAGCTACCTTAATTTAAGTATTAACTGTATTTTTCTTACTTGTCACTTCTTCTTCCGTGTGTATTTGCTTTTAGGAAGCTTTAGTTGTCGGGTGCTATTAATAGTGTTCCATAGATATCATGTTTGTTTTGAATACAGTCAGAGAGAATCCCTTTAGTCAGCCATAGTGCCAGCAGAGTCAGTGTCGTCGTAACTGCCGTCTGCTTCACGTCTGCTGTGCAGCGAGCTACCTTAATTTAAGTATTAACTGTATTTTTCTTACTTGTCACTTCTTCTTCCGTGTGTATTTGCTTTTAGGAAGCTTTAATTGTCGGGTGCTATTAATAGTGTTCCATAGATCTCGTGTTTGTTTTGAATACAGTTAGAGAGCATCCCTTTAGTCAGCCATAGTGCCAGTAGAGTCAGTGTCGTCGTAACTGCCGTCTGCTTCACGTCTGCTGTGCAGCGAGCTACCTTAATGTAAGTATTAACTGTATTTTTCTTACTTGTCACTTCTTCTTCCGTGTGTATTTGCTTTTAGGAAGCTTTAGTTGTCGGGTGCTATTAATAGTGTTCCATAGATATCGTGTTTGTTTTGAATACAGTCAGAGAGAATCCCTTTAGTCAGCCATAGTGCCAATAGAGTCAGTGTCGTCGTAACTGCCGTCTGCTTCACGTCTGCTGTGCAGCGAGCTACCTTAATTTAAGTATTAACTGTATTTTTCTTACTTGTCACTTCTTCTTCCGTGTGTATTTGCTTTTAGGAAGCTTTAATTGTCGGGTGCTATTAATAGTGTTCCATAGATTTCGTGTTTGTTTTGAATACAGTCAGAGAGAATCCCTTTAGTCAGCCATAGTGCCAGTAGAGTCAGTGTCGTCGTAACTGCCGTCTGCTTCACGTCTCCTGTGCAGCGAGCTACCTTAATTTAAGTATTAACTGTATTTTTCTTACTTGTCACTTCTTCTACCGTGTGTATTTGCTTTTAGGAAGCTTTAGTTGTCGGGTGCTATTAATAGTGTTCCATAGATATCGTGTTTGTTTTGAATACAGTCAGAGAGAATCCCTTTAGTCAGCCATAGTGCCACTAGAGTCAGTGTCGTCGTAACTGCCGTCTGCTTCACGTCTGCTGTGCAGCGAGCTACCTTAATTTAAGTATTAACTGTATTTTTCTTACTTGTCACTTCTTCTTCCGTGTGTATTTGCTTTTAGGAAGCTTTAATTGTCGGGTGCTATTAATAGTGTTCCATAGATTTCGTGTTTGTTTTGAATACAGTCAGAGAGAATCCCTTTAGTCAGCCATAGTGCCAGTAGAGTCAGTGTCGTCGTAACTGCCGTCTGCTTCACGTCTGCTGTGCAACGAGCTACCTTAATTTAAGTATTAACTGTATTTTTCTTACTTGTCACTTCTTCTTCCGTGTGTATTTGCTTTTAGGAAGCTTTAATTGTCGGGTGCTATTAATAGTGTTCCATAGATTTCGTGTTTGTTTTGAATACAGTCAGAGAGCATCCCTTTAGTCAGCCATAGTGCCAGTAGAGTCAGTGTCGTCGTAACTGCCGTCTGCTTCACGTCTGCTGTGCAGCGAGCTACCTTAATTTAAGTATTAACTGTATTTTTCTTACTTGTCACTTCTTCTTCCGTGTGTATTTGCTTTTCGGAAGCTTTAATTGTCGGGTGCTATTAATAGTGTTCCATAGATTTCGTGTTTGTTTTGAATACAGTCAGAGAGAATCCCATTAGTCAGCCATAGTGCCAGTAGAGTCAGTGTCGTCGTAACTGCCGTCTGCTTCACGTCTGCTGTGCAGCGAGCTACCTTAATTTAAGTATTAAATGTATTTTTCTTACTTGTCGCTTCTTCTTCCGTGTGTATTTGCTTTTAGGAAGCTTTAATTGTTGGGTGCTATAAATAGTGTTCCATAGATTTCGTGTTTGTTTTGAATACAGTCAGAGAGCATCCCTTTAGTCAGCCATAGTGCCAGTAGAGTCAGTGTCGTCGTAACTGCCGTCTGCTTCACGTCTGCTGTGCAGCGAGCTACCTTAATTTAAGTATTAACTGTATTTTTCTTACTTGTCACTTCTTCTTCCGTGTGTATTTGCTTTTAGGAAGCTTTAATTGTCGGGTGCTATTAATAGTGTTCCATAGATTTCGTGTTTGTTTTGAATACAGTCAGAGAGCATCCCTTTAGTCAGCCATAGTGCCAGTAGAGTCAGTGTCGTCGTAACTGCCGTCTGCTTCACGTCTGCTGTGCAGCGAGCTACCTTAATTTAAGTATTAACTGTATTTTTCTTACTTGTCACTTCTTCTTCCGTGTGTATTTGCTTTTAGGAAGCTTTAATTGTCGGGTGCTATTAATAGTGTTCCATAGATTTCGTGTTTGTTTTGAATACAGTCAGAGAGCATCCCTTTAGTCAGCCATAGTGCCAGTAGAGTCAGTGTCGTCGTAACTGCCGTCTGCTTCACGTCTGCTGTGCAGCGAGCTACCTTAATTTAAGTATTAACTGTATTTTTTTACTTGTCACTTCTTCTTCCGTGTGTATTTGCTTTTAGGAAGCTTTAGTTGTCGGGTGCTATTAATAGTGTTCCATAGATATCGTGTTTGTTTTGAATACAGTCAGAGAGAATCCCTTTAGTCAGCCATAGTGCCAGTAGAGTCAGTGTCGTCGTAACTGCCGTCTGCTTCACGTCTGCTGTGCAGCGAGCTACCTTAATTTAAGTATTAACTGTATTTTTCTTACTTGTCACTTCTTCTTCCGTGTGTATTTGCTTTTAGGAAGCTTTAGTTGTCGGGTGCTATTAATAGTGTTCCATAGATTTCGTGTTTGTTTTGAATACAGTCAGAGAGCATCCCTTTAGTCAGCCATAGTGCCAGTAGAGTCAGTGTCGTCGTAACTGCCGTCTGCGGGTCTAGTGCAGCAGGGGATACAACCCGTCGGCTTTGGACAATGACGTCACAAGTCGCCAGATAGCAGTTTACCATTTTCGCTTTTGCTGTTATGTTTCAGTTTCGTTTTTTTTACTGATTGCTTAATAAAGTGGATCTGTTTATTCTATCTCGTGAGATTTTTTTTTTAAAAAGCCAAAAAACACTTATCAGCCACTGAAGGGAGCTACAACACTAAGAAGAATCGCTTCGCGATTGGCGACTTGTGACGTCAATGTCCAAAGCCGACGGGTTGTATCCCCTGCTGCACTAGTCCCCCGTCTGCTTCACGTCTGCTGTGCAGCGAGCTACCTTAATTTAAGTATTAACTGTATTTTTCTTACTTGTCACTTCTTCTTCCGTGTGTATTTGCTTTTAGGAAGCTTTAATTGTCGGGTGCTATTAATAGTGTTCCATAGATTTCGTGTTTGTTTTGAATACAGTCAGAGAGCATCCCTTTAGTCAGCCATAGTGCCAGTAGAGTCAGTGTCGTCGTAACTGCCGTCTGCTTCACGTCTGCTGTGCAGCGAGCTACCTTAATTTAAGTATTAACTGTATTTTTCTTACTTGTCACTTCTTCTTCCGTGTGTATTTGCTTTTAGGAAGCTTTAGTTGTCGGGTGCTATTAATAGTGTTCCATAGATATCGTGTTTGTTTTGAATACAGTCAGAGAGAATCCCTTTAGTCAGCCATAGTGCCAGTAGAGTCAGTGTCGTCGTAACTGCCGTCTGCTTCACGTCTGCTGTGCAGCGAGCTACCTTAATTTAAGTATTAACTGTATTTTTCTTACTTGTCACTTCTTCTTCCGTGTGTATTTGCTTTTAGGAAGCTTTAATTGTCGGGTGCTATTAATAGTGTTCCATAGATTTCGTGTTTGTTTTGAATACAGTCAGAGAGAATCCCTTTAGTCAGCCATAGTGCCAGTAGAGTCAGTGTCGTCGTAACTGCCGTCTGCTTCACGTCTCCTGTGCAGCGAGCTACCTTAATTTAAGTATTAACTGTATTTTTCTTACTTGTCACTTCTTCTTCCGCGTGTATTTGCTTTTAGGAAGCTTTGTCGGGTGCTATTAATAGTGTTCCATAGATTTCGTGTTTGTTTTGAATACAGTCAGAGAGCATCCCTTTAGTCAGCCATAGTGCCAGTAGAGTCAGTGTCGTCGTAACTGCCGTCTGCTTCGCGTCTGCTGTGCAGCGAGCTACCTTAATTTAAGTATTAACTGTATTTTTCTTACTTGTCACTTCTTCTTCCGTGTGTATTTGCTTTTAGGAAGCTTTAATTGTCGGGTGCTATTGATAGTGTTCCATAGATTTCGTGTTTGTTTTGAATACAGTCAGAGAGCATCCCTTTAGTCAGCCATAGTGCCAGTAGAGTCAGTGTCGTTGTAACTGCCGTCTGCTTCACGTCTGCTGTGCAACGAGCTACCTTAATTTAAGTATTAACTGTATTTTTCTTACTTGTCACTTCTTCTTCCGTGTGTATTTGCTTTTAGGAAGCTTTAATTGTCGGGTGCTATTAATAGTGTTCCATAGATTTCGTGTTTGTTTTGAATACAGTCAGAGAGAATCCCTTTAGTCAGCCATAGTGCCAGTAGAGTCACTGTCGTTGTAACTGCCGTCTGCTTCACGTCTGCTGTGCAACGAGCTACCTTAATTTAAGTATTAACTGTATTTTTCTTACTTGTCACTTCTTCTTCCGCGTGTATTTGCTTTTAGGAAGCTTTAATTGTCGGGTGCTATTAATAGTGTTCCATAGATTTCGTGTTTGTTTTGAATACAGTCAGAGAGCATCCCTTTAGTCAGCCATAGTGCCAGTAGAGTCAGTGTCGTCGTAACTGCCGTCTGCTTCACGTCTGCTGTGCAGCGAGCTACCTTAATTTAAGTATTAACTGTATTTTTCTTACTTGTCACTTCTTCTTCCGTGTGTATTTGCTTTTAGGAAGCTTTAATTGTCGGGTGCTATTAATAGTGTTCCATAGATTTCGTGTTCGTTTTGAATACAGTCAGAGAGCATCCCTTTAGTCAGCCACAGTGCCAGTAGAGTCAGTGTCGTCGTAACTGCCGTCTGCTTCACGTCTGCTGTGCAGCGAGCTACCTTAATTTAAGTATTAACTGTATTTTTCTTACTTGTCACTTCTTCTTCCGTGTGTATTTGCTTTTAGGAAGCTTTAATTGTCGGGTGCTATTAATAGTGTTCCATAGATTTCGTGTTTGTTTTGAATACAGTCAGAGAGAATCCCTTTAGTCAGCCACAGTGCCAGTAGAGTCAGTGTCGTCGTAACTGCCGTCTGCTTCACGTCTGCTGTGCAGCGAGCTACCTTAATTTAAGTATTAACTGTATTTTTCTTACTTGTCACTTCTTCTTCCGTGTGTATTTGCTTTTAGGAAGCTTTAGTTGTCGGGTGCTATTAATAGTGTTCCATAGATATCGTGTTTGTTTTGAATACAGTCAGAGAGAATCCCTTTAGTCAGCCATAGTGCCAGTAGAGTCAGTGTCGTCGTAACTGCCGTCTGCTTCGTCTCCTGTGCAGCGAGCTACCTTAATTTAAGTATTAACTGTATTTTTCTTACTTGTCACTTCTTCTTCCGTGTGTATTTGCTTTTAGGAAGCTTTAATTGTCGGGTGCTATTAATAGTGTTCCATAGATTTCGTGTTTGTTTTGAATACAGTCAGAGAGAATCCCTTTAGTCAGCCATAGTGCCAGTAGTCAGTGTCGTCGTAACTGCCGTCTGCTTCACGTCTGCTGTGCAGCGAGCTACCTTAATTTAAGTATTAACTGTATTTTTCTTACTTGTCACTTCTTCTTCCGTGTGTATTTGCTTTTAGGAAGCTTTAATTGTCGGGTGCTATTAATAGTGTTCCATAGATTTCGTGTTTGTTTTCAATACAGTCAGAGAGAATCTCTTTAGTCAGCCATAGTGCCAGTAGAGTCAGTGTCGTCGTAACTGCCGTCTGCTTGACGTCTGCTGTGCAGCGAGCTACCTTAATTTAGGTATTAACTGTATTTTTCTTACTTGTCACTTCTTCTTCCGTGTGTATTTGCTTTTAGGAAGCTTTAATTGTCGGGTGCTATTAATAGTGTTCCATAGATATCGTGTTTGTTTTGAATACAGTCAGAGAGAATCCCTTTAGTCAGCCATAGTGCCAGTAGAGTCAGTGTCGTCGTAACTGCCGTCTGCTTCACGTCTGCTGTGCAGCGAGCTACCTTAATTTAAGTATTAACTGTATTTTTCTTACTTGTCACTTCTTCTTCCGTGTGTATTTGCTTTTAGGAAGCTTTAATTGTCGGGTGCTATTAATAGTGTTCCATAGATTTCGTGTTTGTTTTGAATACAGTCAGAGAGAATCCCTTTAGTCAGCCATAGTGCAAGTAGAGTCAGTGTCGTCGTAACTGCCGTCTGCTTCACGTCTGCTGTGCAGCGAGCTACCTTAATTTAAGTATTAACTGTATTTTTCTTACTTGTCACTTCTTCTTCCGCGTGTATTTGCTTTTAGGAAGCTTTAATTGTCGGGTGCTATTAATAGTGTTCCATAGATTTCGTGTTTGTTTTGAATACAGTCAGAGAGCATCCCTTTAGTCAGCCATAGTGCCAGTAGAGTCAGTGTCGTCGTAACTGCCGTCTGCTTCACGTCTGCTGTGCAGCGAGCTACCTTAATTTAAGTATTAACTGTATTTTTCTTACTTGTCACTTCTTCTTCCGTGTGTATTTGCTTTTAGGAAGCTTTAATTGTCGGGTGCTATTAATAGTGTTCCATAGATTTCGTGTTTGTTTTGAATACAGTCAGAGAGCGTCCCTTTAGTCAGCCACAGTGCCAGTAGAGTCAGTGTCGTCGTAACTGCCGTCTGCTTCACGTCTGCTGTGCAGCGAGCTACCTTAATTTAAGTATTAACTGTATTTTTCTTACTTGTCACTTCTTCTTCCGGGTGTATTTGCTTTTAGGAAGCTTTAATTGTCGGGTGCTATTAATAGTGTTCCATAGATTTCGTGTTTGTTTTGAATACAGTCAGAGAGCATCCCTTTAGTCAGCCATATACCAGTAGAGTCAGTGTCGTCGTAACTGCCGTCTGCTTCACGGCTGCTGTGCAGCGAGCTACCTTAATTAAAGTATTAACTGTATTTTTCTTACTTGTCACTTCTTCTTCCGTGTGTATTTGCTTTTGGGAAGCTTTAATTGTCGGGTGCTATTAATAGTGTTCCATAGATTTCGTGTTTGTTTTGAATACAGTCAGAGAGCATCCCTTTAGTCAGCCACAGTGCCAGTAGAGTCAGTGTCGTCGTAACTGCCGTCTGCTTCACGTCTGCTGTGCAGCGAGCTACCTTAATTTAAGTATTAACTGTATTTTTCTTACTTGTCACTTCTTCTTCCGCGTGTATTTGCTTTTAGGAAGCTTTAATTGTCGGGTGCTATTAATAGTGTTCCATAGATTTCGTGTTTGTTTTGAATACAGTCAGAGAGCATCCCTTTAGTCAGCCATAGTGCCAGTAGAGTCAGTGTCGTCGTAACTGCCGTCTGCTTCACGTCTGCTGTGCAGCGAGCTACCTTAATTTAAGTATTAACTGTATTTTTCTTACTTGTCACTTCTTCTTCCGCGTGTATTTGCTTTTAGGAAGCTTTAATTGTCGGGTGCTATTAATAGTGTTCCATAGATTTCGTGTTTGTTTTGAATACAGTAGAGAGCATCCCTTTAGTCAGCCATAGTTCCAGTAGAGTCAGTGTCGTCGTAACTGCCGTCTGCTTCACGTCTGCTGTGCAGCGAGCTACCTTAATTTAAGTATTAACTGTATTTTTCTTACTTGTCACTTCTTCTTCCGTGTGTATTTGCTTTTAGGAAGCTTTAATTGTCGGGTGCTATTAATAGTGTTCCATAGATTTCGTGTTTGTTTTGAATACAGTCAGAGAGAATCCCTTTAGTCAGCCATAGTGCAAGTAGAGTCAGTGTCGTCGTAACTGCCGTCTGCTTCACGTCTGCTGTGCAGCGAGCTACCTTAATTTAAGTATTAACTGTATTTTTCTTACGTGTCACTTCTTCCGTGTGTATTTGCTTTTAGGAAGCTTTAATTGTCGGGTGCTATTAATAGTGTTCCATAGATTTCGTGTTTGTTTTGAATACAGTCAGAGAGCATCCCTTTAGTCAGCCATAGTGCCAGTAGAGTCAGTGTTGTCGTAACTGCCGTCTGCTTCACGTCTGCTGTGCAGCGAGCTGCCTTAATTTAAGTATTAACTGTATTTTTCTTACTTGTCACTTCTTCTTCCGTGTGTATTTGCTTTTAGGAAGCTTTAATTGTCGGGTGCTATTAATAGTGTTCCATAGATTTCGTGTTTTGAATACAGTCAGAGAGCATCCCTTTAGTCAGCCATAGTGCCAGTAGAGTCAGTGTCGTCGTAACTGCCGTCTGCTTCACGTCTGCTGTGCAGCGAGCTACCTTAATTTAAGTATTAACTGTATTTTTCTTACTTGTCACTTCTTCTTCCGTGTGTATTTGCTTTTAGGAAGCTTTAATTGTCGGGTGCTATTAATAGTGTTCCATAGATTTCGTGTTTGTTTTGAATACAGTCAGAGAGCATCCCTTTAGTCTGCCACATTGCCAGTAGAGTCAGTGTCGTCGTAACTGCCGTCTGCTTCACGTCTGCTGTGCAGCGAGCTACCTTAATTTAAGTATTAACTGTATTTTTCTTACTTGTCACTTCTTCTTCTGTGTGTATTTGCTTTTAGGAAGCTTTAATTGTCGGGTGCTATTAATAGTGTTCCATAGATTTCGTGTTTTTTTGAATACAGTCAGAGAGCATCCCTTTAGTCAGCCATAGTGCCAGTAGAGTCAGTGTCGTCGTAACTGCCGTCTGCTTCACGTCTGCTGTGCAGCGAGCTACCTTAATTTAAGTATTAACTGTATTTTTCTTACTTGTCACTTCTTCTTCCGTGTGTATTTGCTTTTAGGAAGCTTTAATTGTCGGGTGCTATTAATAGTGTTCCATAGATTTCGTGTTTGTTTTGAATACAGTCAGAGAGCATCCCTATAGTCAGCCATAGTGCCAGTAGAGTCAGTGTCGTCGTAACTGCCGTCTGCTTCACGTCTGCTGTGCAGCGAGCTACCTTAATTTAAGTATTAACTGTATTTTTCTTACTTGTCACTTCTTCTTCCGTGTGTATTTGCTTTTAGGGAGCTTTAATTGTCGGGTGCTATTAATAGTGTTCCATAGATTTCGTGTTTGTTTTGAATAGTCAGAGAGCATCCCTTTAGTCAGCCATGGTGCCAGTAGAGTCAGTGTCGTCGTAACTGCCGTCTGCTTCACGTCTGCTGTGCAGCGAGCTACCTTAATTAAAGTATTAACTGTATTTTTCTTACTTGTCACTTCTTCTTCCGTGTGTATTTGCTTTTAGGAAGCTTTAATTGTCGGATGCTATTAATAGTGTTCCATAGATTTCGTGTTTGTTTTGAATACAGTCAGAGAGCATCCCTTTAGTCAGCCACAGTGCCAGTAGAGTCAGTGTCGTCGTAACTGCCGTCTGCTTCACGTCTGCTGTGCAGCGAGCTACCTTAATTTAAGTATTAACTGTATTTTTCTTACTTGTCACTTCTTCTTCCGTGTGTATTTGCTTTTAGGAAGCTTTAATTGTCGGGTGCTATTAATAGTGTTCCATAGATTTCGTGTTTGTTTTGAATACAGTCAGAGAGCATCCCTTTAGTCAGCCATAGTGCCAGTAGTCAGTGTCGTCGTAACTGCCGTCTGCTTCACGTCTGCTGTGCAGCGAGCTACCTTAATTAAAGTATTAACTGTATTTTTCTTACTTGTCACTTCTTCTTCCGTGTGTATTTGCTTTTAGGAAGCTTTAATTGTCGGGTGCTATTAATAGTGTTCCATAGATTTCGTGTTTGTTTTGAATACAGTCAGAGAGCATCCCTTTAGTCAGCCATAGTGCCAGTAGAGTCAGTGTCGTCGTAACTGCCGTCTGCTTCACGTCTGCTGTGCAGCGAGCTACCTTAATTTAAGTATTAACTGTATTTTTCTTACTTGTCACTTCTTCTTCCGTGTGTATTTGCATTTAGGAAGCTTTAATTGTCGGGTGCTATTAATAGTGTTCCATAGATTTCGTGTTTGTTTTGAATACAGTCAGAGAGCATCCCTTTAGTCAGCCATAGTGCCAGTAGAGTCAGTGTCGTCGTAACTGCCGTCTGCTTCACGTCTGCTGTGCAGCGAGCTACCTTAATTAAAGTATTAACTGTATTTTTCTTACTTGTCACTTCTTCTTCCGCGTGTATTTGCTTTTAGGAAGCTTTGTCGGGTGCTATTAATAGTGTTCCATAGATTTCGTGTTTGTTTTGAATACAGTCAGAGAGCATCCCTTTAGTCAGCCATAGTGCCAGTAGAGTCAGTGTCGTCGTAACTGCCGTCTGCTTCGCGTCTGCTGTGCAGCGAGCTACCTTAATTTAAGTATTAACTGTATTTTTCTTACTTGTCACTTCTTCTTCCGTGTGTATTTCCTTTTAGGAAGCTTTAATTGTCGGGTGCTATTAATAGTGTTCCATAGATTTCGTGTTTGTTTTGAATACAGTCAGAGAGAATCCCTTTAGTCAGCCATAGTGCCAGTAGAGTCAGTGTCGTCGTAACTGCCGTCTGCTTCACGTCTGCTGTGCAGCGAGCTACCTTAATTTAAGTATTAACTGTATTTTTCTTACTTGTCACTTCTTCTTCCGTGTGTATTTGCTTTTAGGAAGCTTTAATTGTCGGGTGCTATTAATAGTGTTCCATAGATTTCGTGTTTGTTTTGAATACAGTCAGAGAGAATCCCTTTAGTCAGCCATAGTGCCAGTAGAGTCAGTGTCGTCGTAACTGCCGTCTGCTTCACGTCTGCTGTGCAGCGAGCTACCTTAATTTAAGTATTAACTGTATTTTTCTTACTTGTCACTTCTTCTTCCGTGTGTATTTCCTTTTAGGAAGCTTTAATTGTCGGGTGCTATTAATAGTGTTCCATAGATCTCGTGTTTGTTTTGAATACAGTCAGAGAGAATCCCTTTAGTCAGCCATAGTGCCAGTAGAGTCAGTGTCGTCGTAACTGCCGTCTGCTTCACGTCTGCTGTGCAGCGAGCTACCTTAATGTAAGTATTAACTGTATTTTTCTTACTTGTCACTTCTTCTTCCGTGTGTATTTGCTTTTAGGAAGCTTTAGTTGTCGGATGCTATTAATAGTGTTCCATAGATTTCGTGTTTGTTTTGAATACAGTCAGAGAGCATCCCTTTAGTCAGCCATAGTGCCAGTAGAGTCAGTGTCGTCGTAACTGCCGTCTGCTTCACGTCTGCTGTGCAGCGAGCTACCTTAATTTAAGTATTAACTGTATTTTTCTTACTTGTCACTTCTTCTTCCGTGTGTATTTGCTTTTAGGAAGCTTTAATTGTCGGGTGCTATTAATAGTGTTCCATAGATTTCGTGTTTGTTTTGAATACAGTCAGAGAGAATCCCTTTAGTCAGCCATAGTGCCAGTAGAGTCAGTGTCGTCGTAACTGCCGTCTGCTTCACGTCTGCTGTGCAGCGAGCTACCTTAATTTAAGTATTAACTGTATTTTTCTTACTTGTCACTTCTTCTTCCGTGTGTGTTTGCTTTTAGGAAGCTTTAGTTGTCGGGTGCTATTAATAGTGTTCCATAGATATCGTGTTTGTTTTGAATACAGTCAGAGAGAATCCCTTTAGTCAGCCATAGTGCCAGTAGAGTCAGTGTCGTCGTAACTGCCGTCTGCTTCACGTCTGCTGTGCAACGAGCTACCTTAATTTAAGTATTAACTGTATTTTTCTTACTTGTCACTTCTTCTTCCGTGTGTATTTGCTTTTAGGAAGCTTTAATTGTCGGGTGCTATTAATAGTGTTCCATAGATTTCGTGTTTGTTTTGAATACAGTCAGAGAGCATCCCTTTAGTCAGCCATAGTGCCAGTAGAGTCAGTGTCGTCGTAACTGCCGTCTGCTTCACGTCTGCTGTGCAGCGAGCTACCTTAATTTAAGTATTAACTGTATTTTTCTTACTTGTCACTTCTTCTTCCGTGTGTATTTGCTTTTCGGAAGCTTTAATTGTCGGGTGCTATTAATAGTGTTCCATAGATTTCGTGTTTGTTTTGAATACAGTCAGAGAGAATCCCATTAGTCAGCCATAGTGCCAGTAGAGTCAGTGTCGTCGTAACTGCCGTCTGCTTCACGTCTGCTGTGCAGCGAGCTACCTTAATTTAAGTATTAAATGTATTTTTCTTACTTGTCGCTTCTTCTTCCGTGTGTATTTGCTTTTAGGAAGCTTTAATTGTTGGGTGCTATAAATAGTGTTCCATAGATTTCGTGTTTGTTTTGAATACAGTCAGAGAGCATCCCTTTAGTCAGCCATAGTGCCAGTAGAGTCAGTGTCGTCGTAACTGCCGTCTGCTTCACGTCTGCTGTGCAGCGAGCTACCTTAATTTAAGTATTAACTGTATTTTTCTTACTTGTCACTTCTTCTTCCGTGTGTATTTGCTTTTAGGAAGCTTTAGTTGTCGGGTGCTATTAATAGTGTTCCATAGATATCGTGTTTGTTTTGAATACAGTCAGAGAGAATCCCTTTAGTCAGCCATAGTGCCAGTAGAGTCAGTGTCGTCGTAACTGCCGTCTGCTTCACGTCTGCTGTGCAGCGAGCTACCTTAATTTAAGTATTAACTGTATTTTTCTTACTTGTCACTTCTTCTTCCGTGTGTATTTGCTTTTAGGAAGCTTTAATTGTCGGGTGCTATTAATAGTGTTCCATAGATTTCGTGTTTGTTTTGAATACAGTCAGAGAGCATCCCTTTAGTCAGCCATAGTGCCAGTAGAGTCAGTGTCGTCGTAACTGCCGTCTGCTTCACGTCTGCTGTGCAGCGAGCTACCTTAATTTAAGTATTAACTGTATTTTTCTTACTTGTCACTTCTTCTTCCGTGTGTATTTGCTTTTAGGAAGCTTTAATTGTCGGGTGCTATTAATAGTGTTCCATAGATTTCGTGTTTGTTTTGAATACAGTCAGAGAGCATCCCTTTAGTCAGCCACAGTGCCAGTAGAGTCAGTGTCGTCGTAACTGCCGTCTGCTTCACGTCTGCTGTGCAGCGAGCTACCTTAATTTAAGTATTAACTGTATTTTTCTTACTTGTCACTTCTTCTTCCGGGTGTATTTGCTTTTAGGAAGCTTTAATTGTCGGGTGCTATTAATAGTGTTCCATAGATTTCGTGTTTGTTTTGAATACAGTCAGAGAGAATCCCTTTAGTCAGCCACAGTGCCAGTAGAGTCAGTGTCGTCGTAACTGCCGTCTGCTTCACGTCTGCTGTGCAGCGAGCTACCTTAATTTAAGTATTAACTGTATTTTTCTTACTTGTCACTTCTTCTTCCGTGTGTATTTGCTTTTAGGAAGCTTTAGTTGTCGGGTGCTATTAATAGTGTTCCATAGATATCGTGTTTGTTTTGAATACAGTCAGAGAGAATCCCTTTAGTCAGCCATAGTGCCAGTAGAGTCAGTGTCGTCGTAACTGCCGTCTGCTTCACGTCTGCTGTGCAGCGAGCTACCTTAATTTAAGTATTAACTGTATTTTTCTTACTTGTCACTTCTTCTTCCGTGTGTATTTGCTTTTAGGAAGCTTTAATTGTTGGGTGCTATTAATAGTGTTCCATAGATTTCGTGTTTGTTTTGAATACAGTCAGAGAGCATCCCTTTAGTCAGCCATAGTGCCAGTAGAGTCAGTGTCGTCGTAACTGCCGTCTGCTTCACGTCTCCTGTGCAGCGAGCTACCTTAATTTAAGTATTAACTGTATTTTTCTTACTTGTCACTTCTTCTTCCGTGTGTATTTGCTTTTAGGAAGCTTTAATTGTCGGGTGCTATTAATAGTGTTCCATAGATTTCGTGTTTGTTTTGAATACAGTCAGAGAGAATCCCTTTAGTCAGCCATAGTGCAAGTAGAGTCAGTGTCGTCGTAACTGCCGTCTGCTTCACGTCTGCTGTGCAGCGAGCTACCTTAATTTAAGTATTAACTGTATTTTTCTTACGTGTGACTTCTTCCGTGTGTATTTGCTTTTAGGAAGCTTTAATTGTCGGGTGCTATTAATAGTGTTCCATAGATTTCGTGTTTGTTTTGAATACAGTCAGAGAGCATCCCTTTAGTCAGCCATAGTGCCAGTAGAGTCAGTGTCGTCGTAACTGCCGTCTGCTTCACGTCTGCTGTGCAGCGAGCTACCTTAATTTAAGTATTAACTGTATTTTTCTTACTTGTCACTTCTTCTTCCGTGTGTATTTGCTTTTAGGAAGCTTTAATTGTCGGGTGCTATTAATAGTGTTCCATAGATTTCGTGTTTTGAATACAGTCAGAGAGCATCCCTTTAGTCAGCCATAGTGCCAGTAGAGTCAGTGTCGTCGTAACTGCCGTCTGCTTCACGTCTGCTGTGCAGCGAGCTACCTTAATTTAAGTATTAACTGTATTTTTCTTACTTGTCACTTCTTCTTCCGTGTGTATTTGCTTTTAGGAAGCTTTAATTGTCGGGTGCTATTAATAGTGTTCCATAGATTTCGTGTTTGTTTTGAATACAGTCAGAGAGCGTCCCTTTAGTCAGCCACAGTGCCAGTAGAGTCAGTGTCGTCGTAACTGCCGTCTGCTTCACGTCTGCTGTGCAGCGAGCTACCTTAATTTAAGTATTAACTGTATTTTTCTTACTTGTCACTTCTTCTTCCGGGTGTATTTGCTTTTAGGAAGCTTTAATTGTCGGGTGCTATTAATAGTGTTCCATAGATTTCGTGTTTGTTTTGAATACAGTCAGAGAGCATCCCTTTAGTCAGCCATATACCAGTAGAGTCAGTGTCGTCGTAACTGCCGTCTGCTTCACGGCTGCTGTGCAGCGAGCTACCTTAATTAAAGTATTAACTGTATTTTTCTTACTTGTCACTTCTTCTTCCGTGTGTATTTGCTTTTAGGAAGCTTTAATTGTCGGGTGCTATTAATAGTGTTCCATAGATTTCGTGTTTGTTTTGAATACAGTCAGAGAGCATCCCTTTAGTCAGCCACAGTGCCAGTAGAGTCAGTGTCGTCGTAACTGCCGTCTGCTTCACGTCTGCTGTGCAGCGAGCTACCTTAATTTAAGTATTAACTGTATTTTTCTTACTTGTCACTTCTTCTTCCGCGAGTATTTGCTTTTAGGAAGCTTTAATTGTCGGGTGCTATTAATAGTGTTCCATAGATTTCGTGTTTGTTTTGAATACAGTCAGAGAGCATCCCTTTAGTCAGCCATAGTGCCAGTAGAGTCAGTGTCGTCGTAACTGCCGTCTGCTTCACGTCTGCTGTGCAGCGAGCTACCTTAATTTAAGTATTAACTGTATTTTTCTTACGTGTCACTTCTTCTTCCGCGTGTATTTGCTTTTAGGAAGCTTTAATTGTCGGGTGCTATTAATAGTGTTCCATAGATTTCGTGTTTGTTTTGAATACAGTCAGAGAGCATCCCTTTAGTCAGCCATAGTGCCAGTAGAGTCAGTGTCGTCGTAACTGCCGTCTGCTTCACGTCTGCTGTGCAGCGAGCTACCTTAATTTAAGTATTAACTGTATTTTTCTTACTTGTCACTTCTTCTTCCGTGTGTATTTGCTTTTAGGAAGCTTTAATTGTCGGGTGCTATTAATAGTGTTCCATAGATTTCGTGTTTTGAATACAGTCAGAGAGCATCCCTTTAGTCAGCCATAGTGCCAGTAGAGTCAGTGTCGTCGTAACTGCCGTCTGCTTCACGTCTGCTGTGCAGCGAGCTACCTTAATTTAAGTATTAACTGTATTTTTCTTACTTGTCACTTCTTCTTCCGTGTGTATTTGCTTTTAGGAAGCTTTAATTGTCGGGTGCTATTAATAGTGTTCCATAGATTTCGTGTTTGTTTTGAATACAGTCAGAGAGCATCCCTTTAGTCTGCCACATTGCCAGTAGAGTCAGTGTCGTCGTAACTGCCGTCTGCTTCACGTCTGCTGTGCAGCGAGCTACCTTAATTTAAGTATTAACTGTATTTTTCTTACTTGTCACTTCTTCTTCTGTGTGTATTTGCTTTTAGGAAGCTTTAATTGTCGGGTGCTATTAATAGTGTTCCATAGATTTCGTGTTTTTTTGAATACAGTCAGAGAGCATCCCTTTAGTCAGCCATAGTGCCAGTAGAGTCAGTGTCGTCGTAACTGCCGTCTGCTTCACGTCTGCTGTGCAGCGAGCTACCTTAATTTAAGTATTAACTGTATTTTTCTTACTTGTCACTTCTTCTTCCGTGTGTATTTGCTTTTAGGAAGCTTTAATTGTCGGGTGCTATTAATAGTGTTCCATAGATTTCGTGTTTGTTTTGAATACAGTCAGAGAGCATCCCTTTAGTCAGCCATAGTGCCAGTAGAGTCAGTGTCGTCGTAACTGCCGTCTGCTTCACGTCTGCTGTGCAGCGAGCTACCTTAATTTAAGTATTAACTGTATTTTTCTTACTTGTCACTTCTTCTTCCGTGTGTATTTGCTTTTAGGAAGCTTTAATTGTCGGGTGCTATTAATAGTGTTCCATAGATTTCGTGTTTGTTTTGAATAGTCAGAGAGCATCCCTTTAGTCAGCCATGGTGCCAGTAGAGTCAGTGTCGTCGTAACTGCCGTCTGCTTCACGTCTGCTGTGCAGCGAGCTACCTTAATTAAAGTATTAACTGTATTTTTCTTACTTGTCACTTCTTCTTCCGTGTGTATTTGCTTTTAGGAAGCTTTAATTGTCGGGTGCTATTAATAGTGTTCCATAGATTTCGTGTTTGTTTTGAATACAGTCAGAGAGCATCCCTTTAGTCAGCCACAGTGCCAGTAGAGTCAGTGTCGTCGTAACTGCCGTCTGCTTCACGTCTGCTGTGCAGCGAGCTACCTTAATTTAAGTATTAACTGTATTTTTCTTACTTGTCACTTCTTCTTCCGTGTGTATTTGCTTTTAGGAAGCTTTAATTGTCGGGTGCTATTAATAGTGTTCCATAGATTTCGTGTTTGTTTTGAATACAGTCAGAGAGCATCCCTTTAGTCAGCCATAGTGCCAGTAGAGTCAGTGTCGTCGTAACTGCCGTCTGCTTCACGTCTGCTGTGCAGCGAGCTACCTTAATTTAAGTATTAACTGTATTTTTCTTACTTGTCACTTCTTCTTCCGTGTGTATTTGCATTTAGGAAGCTTTAATTGTCGGGTGCTATTAATAGTGTTCCATAGATTTCGTGTTTGTTTTGAATACAGTCAGAGAGCATCCCTTTAGTCAGCCATAGTGCCAGTAGAGTCAGTGTCGTCGTAACTGCCGTCTGCTTCACGTCTGCTGTGCAGCGAGCTACCTTAATTAAAGTATTAACTGTATTTTTCTTACTTGTCACTTCTTCTTCCGCGTGTATTTGCTTTTAGGAAGCTTTGTCGGGTGCTATTAATAGTGTTCCATAGATTTCGTGTTTGTTTTGAATACAGTCAGAGAGCATCCCTTTAGTCAGCCATAGTGCCAGTAGAGTCAGTGTCGTCGTAACTGCCGTCTGCTTCGCGTCTGCTGTGCAGCGAGCTACCTTAATTTAAGTATTAACTGTATTTTTCTTACTTGTCACTTCTTCTTCCGTGTGTATTTCCTTTTAGGAAGCTTTAATTGTCGGGTGCTATTAATAGTGTTCCATAGATTTCGTGTTTGTTTTGAATACAGTCAGAGAGAATCCCTTTAGTCAGCCATAGTGCCAGTAGAGTCAGTGTCGTCGTAACTGCCGTCTGCTTCACGTCTGCTGTGCAGCGAGCTACCTTAATTTAAGTATTAACTGTATTTTTCTTACTTGTCACTTCTTCTTCCGCGTGTATTTGCTTTTAGGAAGCTTTAATTGTCGGGTGCTATTAATAGTGTTCCATAGATTTCGTGTTTGTTTTGAATACAGTCAGAGAGCATCCCTTTAGTCAGCCATAGTGCCAGTAGAGTCAGTGTCGTCGTAACTGCCGTCTGCTTCACGTCTGCTGTGCAGCGAGCTACCTTAATTTAAGTATTAACTGTATTTTTCTTACTTGTCACTTCTTCTTCCGTGTGTATTTGCTTTTAGGAAGCTTTAATTGTCGGGTGCTATTAATAGTGTTCCATAGATTTCGTGTTTGTTTTGAATACAGTCAGAGAGAATCCCTTTAGTCAGCCATAGTGCCAGGTGAGTCAGTGTCGTCGTAACTGCCGTCTGCTTCACGTCTGCTGTGCAGCGAGCTACCTTAATTTAAGTATTAACTGTATTTTTCTTACTTGTCACTTCTTCTTCCGTGTGTATTTGCTTTTAGGAAGCTTTAATTGTCGGGTGCTATTAATAGTGTTCCATAGATTTCGTGTTTGTTTTGAATACAGTCAGAGAGAATCCCTTTAGTCAGCCATAGTGCCAGTAGAGTCAGTGTCGTCGTAACTGCCGTCTGCTTCACGTCTGCTGTGCAGCGAGCTACCTTAATTTAAGTATTAACTGTATTTTTCTTACTTGTCACTTCTTCTTCCGTGTGTATTTCCTTTTAGGAAGCTTTAATTGTCGGGTGCTATTAATAGTGTTCCATAGATCTCGTGTTTGTTTTGAATACAGTCAGAGAGAATCCCTTTAGTCAGCCATAGTGCCAGTAGAGTCAGTGTCGTCGTAACTGCCGTCTGCTTCACGTCTGCTGTGCAGCGAGCTACCTTAATTTAAGTATTAACTGTATTTTTCTTACTTGTCACTTCTTCCGTGTGTATTTGCTTTTAGGAAGCTTTAATTGTCGGGTGCTATTAATAGTGTTCCATAGATCTCGTGTTTGTTTTGAATACAGTCAGAGAGCATCCCTTTAGTCAGCCATAGTGCCAGTAGAGTCAGTGTCGTCGTAACTGCCGTCCGCTTCACGTCTGCTGTGCAGCGAGCTACCTTAATTTAAGTATTAACTGTATTTTTCTTACTTGTCACTTCTTCTTCCGTGTGTATTTGCTTTTAGGAAGCTTTAATTGTCGGGTGCTATTAATAGTGTTCCATAGATTTCGTGTTTGTTTTGAATACAGTCAGAGAGAATCCCTTTAGTCAGCCATAGTGCCAGTAGAGTCAGTGTCGTCGTAACTGCCGTCTGCTTCACGTCTGCTGTGCAGCGAGCTACCTTAATTTAAGTATTAACTGTATTTTTCTTACTTGTCACTTCTTCTTCCGTGTGTATTTGCTTTTAGGAAGCTTTAATTGTCGGGTGCTATTAATAGTGTTCCATAGATTTCGTGTTTGTTTTGAATACAGTCAGAGAGAATCCCTTTAGTCAGCCATAGTGCCAGTAGAGTCAGTGTCGTCGTAACTGCCGTCTGCTTCACGTCTGCTGTGCAGCGAGCTACCTTAATTTAAGTATTAACTGTATTTTTCTTACTTGTCACTTCTTCTTCCGTGTGTATTTGCTTTTAGGAAGCTTTAATTGTCGGGTGCTATTGATAGTGTTTCATAGATTTCGTGTTGTTTTGAATACAGTCAGAGAGAGTCCCTTTAGTCAGCCATAGTGCCAGTAGTGTTAGAGTTTGTTTTCAATACAGTCCAGAGACAGGTAGTGCTATTTTCATTGTTTTCTACAAAAAGTGCCTAGCAACCACAGTTTAGTTAATAAACAGCCGCCTTTAGTGAATTAGCAGTCTAGTTAAAGGTTGATTAACTCTCTTCAGTAAATTGATTCCTTAGGATGGATAGGATGCGTGACTGCTGTGTACGGACGCAGGAGGAGCTGGCCACTGTTCGCGAACAGCTGAGCGTGTTGATGGCCGCGGTCAGCCGTCGTCAGGTTGCTGCCTCGGAGTGTAGCGGCAGTGGGGAGTCTGGTGCGTCGCAAGGTACACCCTAGGTGTTACATGCTTCACCCACTGTCCCTGCTGTCGAGACATCTTCGCGTGTACTGGGCGCGGTTGGGCCACCCTCTCCCCAAGGGGAGTGGCGGGTTCAGCGGCGTTCGCGGCGCACGAGGAGGAGGGTCAATGTGGAGGCTGGCCGTGTGGCATCGCCCGCTCTGCCTATGAGTGGACATGTGGCTGCTCCTTCAGCAAGGTCCGAGCAGGCACACGGGGGGAGGGGTTTATTAGTTACTGGGAGCTCCAACGTTAGGCGGGTGATGGAGCCCCTTAGGGAAATAGCGGGAAGGTCGGGGAAGAAGGCCAGTGTTCACTCTGTCTGCTTGCCAGGGGGTCTCATCCGAGATGTGGAGGAGGCTCTGCCGGCGGCGATAGAGAGCACTGTGTGCACCCGCCTGCAAATTGTAGCTCATGTCGGCACCAATGACTCCTGCCGTCTGGGTTCAGAGGTCATCCTCAGTTCGTACAGGCGGTTGGCGGAATTGGTGAAGGCGGAAAGCCTCGCTCGCGGGGTGAAATCAGAGCTAACTATTTGTAGTATCGTTCCCAGAACTGATCGCGGTCCTCTGGTTTGGAGCCGAGTGGAAGGCTTAAACCAGAGGCTCAGACGATTCTGCGGAGATCTGGGGTGCAAATTTCTCGACCTCCGCTATCGGGTGGAGAAATGTAGGGTCCCCCTGAATAGGTCAGACGTGCACTACACGCCGGAAGCGGCTACAAGGGTAGCGGAGTACGTGTGGAGTGCACGTGGGGGTTTTTTAGGTTAGAGAATCCCCTCCCTAGGCCCGACAAGACGCCTCCTGAGACGCAGCAAGGTAGGAGTAGGCAAAATGCAACAGGGAATAACAATATTAATGTGCTAATAGTAAACTGCAGGAGCGTCTACAGAAAGGTCCCAGAACTGCTCTCATTAACAAACGGTCACAACGCCCATATAGTACTAGGGACAGAAAGTTGGCTGAAACCAGATGTAAATAGTAATGAAATCCTAAACTCAGATTGGAATGTATACCGCAGAGACAGGCTGGACAGTGAAGGGGGAGGCGTGTTTATAGCGATAATAAGTGCAATAGTATCGAAGGAAATTGACGGAGATCCGAAATGTGAAATGATTTGGGTGAAGGTCACGGTTAAAGCAGGCTCAGACATGGTAATTGGATGTCTCTATAGGCCCCCTGGCTCAGCAGCTGTTGTGGCTAAGCACCTGAAGGATAATTTGGAAAATATTTCGAGTAGATTTCCCCACAATGTTATAGTTCTGGGTGGAGATTTTAATTTGCCGGATATAGACTGGGAGACTCAGACGTTCATAACGGGTGGCAGGGACAAAGAATCCAGTGAAATTTTTTTAAGTGCTTTATCTGAAAACTACCTTGAGCAGTTAAACAGAGAACCGACTCGTGGCGATAACATATTAGACCTTCTGGTGACAAACAGATCCGAACTATTTGAAAAAGTTAACGCAGAACAGGGAATCAGCGATCATAAAGCGGTTACGGCATCGATGATTTCAGCCGTAAGTAGGAATATTAAAAAGGGTAGGAAGATTTTTCTGTTTAGAAAAAGTGACAAAAAGCAGATTTCAGAGTACCTGTTGGCTCAACACAAAAGTTTTGTCTCAAGTGCAGATAGTGTTGAGGATCAGTGGACAAAGTTCAAAACCGTCGTACATAATGCGTTAGATGAGTATGTGCCAAGCAAGATCGTAAGAGATGGAAAAGAGCCACCGTGGTACAACAACCGAGTTAGAAAACTGCTGCGGAAGCAAAGGGAACTTAACAGCGAACATAAACATAGCCAAAGCCTTGCAGACAAACAAAAATTACGCGAAGCGAAATGTAGTGCGAGGAGGGCTATGCGAGAAGCGTTCAATGAATTCGAAAGTAAAGTTCTATGTACTGACTTGGCAGAAATTCCTAAGAAATTTTGGTCTTAAGTCAAAGCGGTAGGTGGATCAAAACAAAATGTCCAGACACTCTGTGACCAAAATGGTACTGAAACAGAGGATGACAGACTAAAGGCCGAAATACTAAATGTCTTTTTCCAAAGTTGTTTCACAGAGGAATATTGCACTGTAGTTCCTTCTCTAGATTGTCGCACAGATGACAAAATGGTAGATATCGAAATAGACGACAGAGGGATAGAGAAACAATTAAAATCGCTCAAAAGAGGAAAGGCCTCTGGACCTGATGGGATACCAGTTCAATTTTACACAGAGTACGCGAAGGAACTTGCCCCCCTTCTTGCAGCGGTGTACCGTAGGTATCTAGAAGAGCGTAGCGTTCCAAAGGATTGGAAAAGGGCACAGGTCATCCCCGTTTTCAAGAAGGGACGTCGAGCAGATGTGCAGAACTATAGACCTATATCTCTAGCGTCGATCAGTTGTAGAATTTTGGAACACGTATGTGTTCGAGTATAATGACTTTTCTGGGGACTAGAAATCTACTCTGTAGGAATCAGCATGGGTTTCTAAAAAGACGGTCATGTGAAACCCAGCTCGCGCTATTCGTCCACGAGACTCAGAGGGCCATAGATACGGGTTCACAGGTACATGCCGTGTTTCTTGACTTACGCAAGGCGTTCGATACAGTTCCCCACAGTCGTTTAATGAACAAAGTAAGAGCATATGGACTCTCAGACCAATTGTGTGATTGGATTGAGGAGTTCCTAGATAACAGGACGCAGCGTGTCATTCTCAATGGAGAGAAGTCTTCCGAAGTAAGAGTGATTTCAGGTGTGCCGCAGGGGATGTCATAGGACCGTTGCTATTCACAATATACATAAATGACCTGGTGGATGACGTCGGAAGTTCACTGAGGCATTTTGCAGATGATGCTGTGGTGTATCGAGAGATTCTAACAACGGAAAATTGTACTGAAATGCAGGAGGATCTGCAGCGAATTGACGCATGGTGCAGGGAATGGCAATTGAATCTCAATGTAGACAAGTGTAATGTGCTGCGAATACACAGAAAGATAGATCCTTTATCATTTAGCTACAAAATAGCAGGTCAGCAACTGGAAGCAGTTAATTCCATAAATTATCTGGGAGTACGCATTAGGAGTGATTTAAAATGGAATGATCATATAAAGTTGATCGTCGGTAAAGCAGATGCCAGACAGATTCATTGGAAGAATCCTAAGGAAATGCAATCCGAAAACAAAGGAAGTAGGTTACAGTACGCTTGTTCGCCCACTGCTTGAATACTGCTCAGCAGTGTGGGATCCGTACCAGATGGCGTTGATAGAAGATATAGAGAAGATCCAACGGAGAGCGGCGCGCTTCGTTACAGGATCATTTAGTAATCGCGAAAGCGTTACGGAGATGATAGATAAACTCCAGTGGAAGACTCTGCAGGAGAGACGCTCAGTAGCTCGGTACGGGCTTTTGTCAAAGTTTCGAGAACATACCTTCACCGAAGAGTCAAGCAGTATATTGCTCCCTCCTACGTATATCTCGCGAAGAGACCATGAGGATAAAATGAGAGATTAGAGCCCACACAGAGGCATACCGACAATCCTTCTTTCCACGAACAATACGAGAATAGAATAGAAGGGAAAACCGATAGAGGTACTCAAGGTACCCTCCGCCACACACCGTCGGGTGGCTTGCGGAGTATGGATGTAGATGTAGAAGGGAGGCCCTAGCCACAAGACATTTTTTTTTTTTTTAATTGAACAGACAAGCTGCAGGGATGGATTCCTCATTGGAAAGGGAGGGAGAAAGATCCTATGAACATGGACGGTGTGCGTGCAATGGCAACAAATCGTCAAGCTGCATCACATCCACGTCGGAGCAGATATTCAAAGCGGCCTCCATGAGAATAACGGTGATAGGCACAGTAACAGTTGTCATGCAAGATACACATAATCCTACTTTGGCTCAGACCATGTTGGCGAGCCACTTTCCAGGAGCCTGTATAACGATTCGTCTTAACATCCTGCAGAACCCAGTCCTCCAAATCTGGTGTACGCGCAGTACACCTTCTCCCTGCTCGTTCATTTGTCGCGGCTCCCCCCGTCGGAGGTTCTAGTCCTCCCTCGGGCATGGGTGTGTGAGTCGTCCTTTGCGTTAAGTCAGTTTAATTTAGAGTAAGCAGTGCGTAAGCCTAGGGACCGATGACCTCAGCAGTTTGGTCTCATAGTCCTTACCAAAAATTTCCAATTTTTTCGTTCGTGAGGCTGAAAGGACCTATGATCACACAAACGCCCTAAAAGGGCTTCATACTATAACGGTACTTTGCGGGCAGGCGTGTCAATTAGCATCATATTAATTAAAATCTGGGATAAATAGACTTTATTTTGGAAGAATTTAAAAGGGGAAAGTAGTACTAAACTTTAATAACTGCACTGTATTACTAAGAAGCAATATAATGAAAAGTAATAAAAAGCAAAGTAGCAAAGACCAAGCGGGAGAGAAAGATATAGGCGCGCGTTTGTTTTTTAATACATATAAAAGAACATGTAACACATTATTGAGCTCTCTACCTTCAGTTATCGCGATCGGCTATAATTCGTTAAGGAGTTTATTTGAAGACTCTTCAAGCACGTTTAAAATACATTACGTGTGACGAAGTGATCAGAGACGTTTATTGTCGGGTGAAGTGAAAATGAATCCGGCAACATAATTCGAACTTTGTGTTAGCTGGGAAAAATACTCTTGGGAAACTATTATGGTTGTGGAACCCATGAAAGTTGTGCGCAACGGAAAGCTATAGTTTACGTAATTCTGCATTTTATATAATGGTGAAACCCGTGTGCGCGGAACATTAATAGAATCTTATCCTTGGACGGTTGCGAGGATAACTGATACAAACAACGCGTCAGCATAAAAAATAGTTCGCTTATTAAATACCTGATATTAATTAACGGGGACCTAAAATACTAAAAAAGAAGGGTAGGATCATCACCTCCAATCCCGATTCATATTTCATATTTAATTAGTGAAAAGTGTTAATAAAAAAACTAAATTTCAATTTTATCCACGATTTTGGCTTCATTACGTAGTCTTGACTACATGATAAACAATATCTGTGGAAGTTGTATGCAACGTATCGTCATAATATTTAGCCAACCAATTTTGTGGTACACCAAAAATGTAAATTTATGAAATTGTTCTTACAGTCGATGTATAATGTGTGAGTGCGACGAACTATATTGAGAAACTGAACATCCATTACGTACTTGCATGTTTATCTGCGAAATTGGTCCTTGTCGGTACACCAGCATAGAGTTCGAATAGAATCTCTGGAACATTGCAAACCATTCAGATTAATCGAACATCTAAATACACATAATGTTGGTACCACTAGGATGTGTTCTTCCTCCTCACCCCCGTGGCAGTAATTGAATTAAGAGTCAGCCGGGGAATACATTTAAATCAATTGACGACCATTGAGCTAGCGTCACGAATTTTCAAACGTCCACTGCCATGTATGAAGGCAAGTGACACCACGAGTGTTAACGTCGATCGAGGGGTGTCGTCGTGATCGTATTGAATGACATTGAGCGGTTACAATACGTTTTGTGATGTGGTTGGTGTATGTGAGGGTACTTGTTTTGGTAAAGCCGTGCTGCCTCTAGACTGTTTTCCTCTGCTTGGCCACACATAAACACCATATCGGCTTGGTCTCCATACGAATACCGGACCATTCTGCTGCTTACAGTACGCTGCGTCAATCACACAGCCCGCAACACACAAGGAACGCACGACAAGTGGTCAGACTTACTTTCACCACTCAGTGGCATCTACTGTGGCAATGATGCATTTCTGGACACATGTTCATAGAACAGTTTTTCCTCCATTTTCAGTCAGGAATCCGTCCCTCCACTTTGCATTTTTTATTATTGTTCGCCTTGTATAAGCACGCCTAAAATTTCCAAACCGGTTTTTCTTGAAAACTGAGACTTCCGTTTTCCTATTCACTCATGTTGAGGTCTCAGCTGTTACCAACACACCCTGTCAGTACGAGGTGCATTCAAGTTCTAAGGCTTCCGATTTTTTTTCTAATTAACTACTCACCCGAAATCGATGAAACTGGCGTTACTTCTCGGCGTAATCGCCCTGCAGACGTACACATTTTTCACAATGCTGACGCCATGATTCCATGGCAGCGGCGAAGGCTTCTTTGGGAGTCTGTTTTGACCACTGGAAAATCGCTGAGGCAATAGCAGCACGGCTGGTGAATGTGCGGCCACGGAGAGTGTCTTTTATTGTTGGAAAAAGCCAAAAGTCGCTAGGAGCCAGGTCAGGTGAGTAGGGAGCATGAGGAATCACTTCAAAGTTATCACGAAGAAACTGTTGCGTAACGTTAGCTCGATGTACGGGTGCGTTGTCTTGGTGAAACAGCATACGCGCAGCCCTTCCCGAACGTTTTTGTTGTAGTGCAGGAAGGAATTTGTTCTTCAAAACATTTTCGTAGGATGCATCTGTTACTGTAGTGCCCTTTGGAACGCAATGGGTAAGGGTTACGTCCTCGCTGTCCCAGAACATGGACACCATCATTTTTTCAGCACTGGCGGTTACCCGAAATATTTTTGGTGGCGGTGAATCTGTGTGCTTCCATTGAGCTGACTGGCGCTTTGTTTCTGGATTGAAAAATGACATCCACGTCTCATCCATTGTCACAACCGACGAAAAGAAAGTCCCATTCATGCTGTCGTTGCGCGTCAACATTGCTCGGCAACATGCCACACAGGCAGCCGTGTGGTCATCCGTCAGCATTCGTGGCACCCACCTGGATGACACTTTTCGCATTTTCAGGTCGTCATGCAGGAGTGTGTGCACAGAATCCACAGAAATGCCAACTCTGGAGGAGATCTGTTCAACAGTCATTCGGCGATCCCCCAAAACAATTCTCTCCACTTTCTCGATCATGTCGTCAGACCGGCTTGTGCGAGCCCGAGGTGGTTTCGGTTTGTTGTCACACGATGTTCTGCCTTCATTAAACTGTCGCACCCACGAACGCACTTTCGACAATCCATAACTCCATTACCACATGTCTCCTTCAATTGTCGATGAATTTCAATTGTTTTCACACCACCCAAATTCAGAAAACGAATGATTGCACGCTGTTCAAGTAAGGAAAACGTCACCATTTTAAGTATTTAAAACAGTTCTCGTTCTCGCCGCTGGCGGTAAAATTCCATCTGGCGTACGGTGCTGCCATCTCTGGGACGTATTGACAATGAACGCGGCCTCATTTTAAAACATTGCGCATGTTTCTATCTCTTTCCAGTCCGGAGAAAAAAAATCGGAGGGCTTAGAACTTGAATGCACCTCGTATGATTTAAATGTGCGGGCGGAGGGTAATATGGCTCCCTTCTGAGCTGGATAGGACATGTTGGAGCAGTGTCCGCCGTGTCGCGTCACGTTTACCTTTAGCTGTGCTGTGCTGGGCCGCAGCCCGCTGCTCGCTACCCGCGTGACCGCCGCTGGAGCTCGCAAAGACGCCGCGAGCCGTCCAATGCTGGGTCGCCGGGTCGCTGCGTGACGAGGCCCTTGAAGTTCACCGAGGACTGCAACCGCCGCTCCGACTCCCTGTCGCTCGGCCGTTCCCGCAACCCCCACCTTGTCATGTAGAAGCTTAGACAGGCTGCTGTGGCCGCGTCTCCCTTCATCCGGCGTCGGACTCCCGCTTCTTTCTTCTGCTCCTCTCGCTCCGTGTGTTCTCACTGCAGCGCTGTTTCTCGTAAGACTCTCAGAGTCGTCAGTCCAGTTATGAAGTCGTGGCGAGTACGTACGAAGTACTTGTCTATCTCAAAAGTGATTTCACAACCCTACACATGGCTTCAAAATTTGTTTGCCTATGTCGCGTCATAACACAGGACCGAGGGAAGACACGGGTTTACAGCTCAGTCTACAGTTCTCGAGCAGTTAAGAACTGGAAGCAGACAAACTTCCAGTGATGGCAGGTTGATTGCTTGCTTTGGCCCCAAACACTGTCACGAGGAACTGGATGCTCGCAGCAGAATATTCAAGGAACACAGGGGTCTGATTCACACTGTTTATTTGCAGTCAGAGTAACTATTATACTGACAAGGGGAGGTCGCCAATTGTGAAATTCAGATTCGATTCATACTGCGCATAATAAAAGCTCATGGCCAGAGGTGTAATGTGCACAGCACCAAGATGCACTTCTCAGCCGTTGTCGAGAAAATAGACAGTTAAAAGAAACCGTTGCCGTGAAATACTCTCTACGATTAATAATTTTCTACAGCGTCGTGGTGCAGCGGTAAGCGCTCTGGTTCGTAATCCGAAGGTCGCCGGATCGAATCTCGCGCCATTCAACCCTTTTTTATTTAGTATTTGTTTTTTTGTAATTCAAATATATATATATATATATATATATATATATATATATATATAATTACCGTCAATCAGTTGCAACAATTATGAATGTAATAAGTTGTTGAAAGTCGTTTGTCGTGGAAAAACTGGCGACTTCGAACAACATTATGATTTCCGCAAACAAAGTTGTGTTTCACAAATGTTATTAATTGTCTTCATAATGTTAACCACGTATAGTTAACCGAAGACGTAGAAACGATATTCCGAAACGAACACGTATAGCATAAGTCAAACGTTCGAATTAGAATAGAGACCCCACGAACAAAAACTTGCTGTGGCAGGTATCAAATATAAACTCCGTTACCCGCACGTTACACTTGAAGGACAGATGTTGAATGGGCCGAATCGAGCCGCCACATAACAGCGTAGTTGCGTGCTAACTTCGAAAGAAGGTAGATGCGGTCCCTAGCGCAACTTATAACATCGTCGAAAATCAGTGCGGACGGGAGAGCTTTGGTACACCCTGTTAAACAAACGGAAAAATGGAGGCGGTACAATTGGAGAGCGATCCGCCTTCACCAATATGCATAAGCAATTCATTATTAGTTTATATATATATATTTATTTGAATTACAAAATAAAAATAAAAAAAATTGCATGGCGCGAGATTCGATCCGGCGACCTTTGGATTACGAACTCCTGCGCTTACCGCTGCGCCACGACGCTATAGAAAGATGATTAATCGTAGAGAGTATTTCACCGCAACGGTTTCTTTTAACTGTCGATTTTCTCGACAACGCGTTGAGAAGTGCATCTTGGTGCTTTGCCACATTACACCTCTGGCCATGAGCTTTTATTATGCGCAGTATGAATCGAATCTGAATTTCACAATTGGCGGCCTCCCCTTGTGAGTTCTAATCTAAGACATAAAAAAAAGCAAAAAGTACAACTGGTTGCAAAACAGTGTTTGGGTGCATGGGGTGAGAGGTAACAGAATTGACAAACTGTGACGGCGTTGTAAAGTATGAACGTTGAGAGCAGCACTCGAAGTGAGAAAAACAGACTTGTCAGAGCTTACCCGAGGATGATACCGAGCGACACGGAGTTGGCGCGCCAACCATCTGGCCGAGAAAGCTGAAAAAAAAGCAAAAAAGAAAGAAAACACGGGCTATTAAAGCATAGCAGCGGAGCACTATTTCTCCATATGTACCCTATCTATAGTAGGCCCACCGATCTGCTTACACTTTACAGGCATCGGCCAATCTGACGTGAGGCTCTGCACCTCCCTGATGCCTCCGTCCAACCACTTTTAGGGCCTTACCCTCCTCCTAGTCTGTAAATTGGGTTGTTTCTGGCCATTACATTAACAAACTCCGGTAGCAACAGCATTCAGCTGGGAGCTAAACGTGACTGCCAATCCTATTACGACCAGCAACAACAGTGTTTTACGTTGATTGACCCAGCCCGGAGGCCTCTCGTGAGTGGAGACGGCTGTTGCAGCATTTTCAGCCATTTCGCATTTCACTCTAACTTGTGTAAACCTAATACCGTTGTGGTTCTCAGAGTCAAGTATTAAGCATGCTGTCTCTGGTAAGACGCGCTAGTTTGTGATCATCCTCTGCTGTGACACCTTACAACATGGTCTACGCGGTGGATGGAGTTGCCAGTTAATTCTTTGAAGTGAAACGTCTCCCCTGTGACAGCTGCACAGGTTCTAGCATTACCATTTACCTTTCATGCAGTGAACACACAGTTCGTAGTGGGGCGATCACTCTGTTGTAGAAATAATTCAAAAGCCCGGATCGCTTAAATACTGTTTACTGGATAACCGGTTACAACACACTAGCCGGCCGCTGGTGGCCGAGCGGTTCTGGCGCTACAATCTAGAACCGCGCGGCCGCTACGGTCGCAGGTTCGAATCCTGCCTCGGGCATGGGTGTGTGTGATGTCCTTAGGTTAGTTAGGTTTAATTAGTTCTAGGGGACTGATGACCTCAGCAGTTGAGTCCCATAGTGCTCAGAGCCACTTCAGCCAACAACACACTAAAGGTGCCATCACCGAACCTGAATGCCGATTAGCATTTATGTTAATCCACATTCAGATCCGATGATGCCACTTTTAGTGTGTTGAAACCGGTTATCCAGTAAACAATATTTAAGCGATCCGGGCTTTTGAATTATTTCAACATTTAAGTTTCATTGCACGACATTGGACATAGAGCTGTGCAGCATACCACCCCTACTTGTTCACATGTTGAACCAACGACATCGTCAATTACGATTGCATTGGGCACGGGACCATCGGGATTCGACTGTCAATCAATGGAAACGTATCGGCTGTTAGGGTGAATGACATTTTTGTCACGATAGTTCGATGGTCGTCTCCAAAAACGCCGTCATCGATGTGAACGGCGGGTCGAAACGTGCAGCGCGCCACGGACTCAGACTGGTGGCAGCAATGTTACGCTGTGGGAGACATTCTCGTGCTCTTACATGGGACCTACGGCAGTAATAGAAGACACGTTGACAGCTGCGAACCACGTGCAGTCCTTCATACTTGCCCTCCCCGACGGAGGATATAATAGTCCGTGTCTCGGAGTCAGAACCGTGCTACACTGGTTTGAGGAGCATTATAGTGAACTCACGTTGATTACTCGGCCACCAGATTCGCGTGATGTAAATCTTACGGAACCGATCTGGGTTGCTATCGGGCGCCATCGTTACGTATGCAAATCGGCAGCCCGTTATTTACGCGAATTACGTCACTTGTGCCAGCCATCTGTTAAATACCACCGCAAACCTAATAACAAACTGTCGGATCCCTGATGCGCGGAATAGTGATGTATTTCGTTCTAAAGACGAAAAAAACAAGCCATTAACCTGCTGGTCATAATGTTTTGGCTCATCAGTGCAGTTGTGCTACTGTAGATTGTATTCTGTACTTTCGTGCCGGCCGAAGCGGCCGAGCGGTTCTAGGCGCTACAGTCTGGAACCGCGCGACCGCTACGGTCGCAGGTTC
This sequence comes from Schistocerca piceifrons, assembly GCF_021461385.2. Lineage (NCBI taxonomy): Eukaryota > Metazoa > Arthropoda > Insecta > Orthoptera > Acrididae > Schistocerca > Schistocerca piceifrons. The sequence goes on from NC_060142.1 coordinate 119,232,754, forward strand.
GAATCCTGCCTCGGGCATGGATGTGTGTGATGTCCTTAGGTTAGTTAGGTTTAAGTAGTTCTAAGTTCTAGGCGACTGATGACCTCAGAAGTTAAGTCGCATAGTGCTCAGAGCCATTTTTTTTTTGTTACACAATAAAAGGTGTCACTTAAGTGTGGGATTCTCGGTTATCTTGTACTTTTTGCCCTTTACAATTGCGTCTATGTTCGGAGTAATTGTTCTTGTGCATTGTAGGCGCAGCGTGCAGTTTAAATTTCGATCAGACAATGCGTTTCTCAGGCGCGTCTTGTTACATTTCATTGCAGAGAACAGTTGTTCACAAACATACGTGGAACCGAACATTGATATTATTGTAGCCGCCAGTTTGTGCAAACGAGGAAATCTATCCTGAGGGAAGTGCCTGTAGAATTCCAAAATGTTTTTCTTGTTCTGAAATTTGTCTCTGTATTCTCTGTCACACTGCAGATCAATAATTTCTAGTTGCGGCTCAGGACGAATCTCTTCAATATTCGCTGAATATGGAGAGGAGAACAGATCAAAATCACTGTCTAGTGCTGTCAGATCTTGAAAGCGTTGATCAAATTCTTCCTTAAGGGCAACCAAACTATGTGAATAACGTTCACAGTATTTGTGAACATCTTGCATGGATGATATGTTACGAAAGTGAGCTAGATTTTCTATTTCCAGCTGACTCACCCAAAGTGTCCATTTCATTTTAAAAGCTCATATTCGATCTATGAAATTAGTAATTAGCAGATCTTTACCTTGTAGTGAAATGTTCAAAGGATAGATGGCTAGTTAAATTTGCTAAGAACGCGACATCACATATCCATGAAGGCTCTTTCAATTCAGGAACACAGATGTTATTTATTTCCATGAACATATTTACCTCATCTAATAAGAATCGCCACGACTAAGCCAGCGGACCTCGCTGTAATAAGGCAGGCTACCATACTGGCTTTCTACATCCTCAAGAAAGCTTTTAAATTGCCTTTGTTGTAGCCCATGCTTCCTTATATAATTGGTTGTATGAACAACAACATTCATCACATTTTTTAGAGTGATACTCTTGGCACATACGTTTTCCTGGTGGATCACACAGTGAACGCCCCTTATTTCATTCGGCACGACCAGTTTTTGCATTTTCTCCTTCAACAGCGCAACGAAACCTGATTTTTTCCCTGTCATCGCTGGTGCACCGTCTGTAGACACTGAAACTAAAGAATTCCACGACAATCCTATATTTTCAACACTTTCTTCAACACTACTTAAAATATCACCTCCGGTTGTAGTGTTCTTCATGGCTACTACATCGAGGAGCTCCTCCCTCACCTGAAGATCTCTATTAACACCGCTAATAAATACGGCAAGCTGCGCTGTTCCAGTGATATCAACACTTTCGTCCAGAGCTAGAGAATACGCCATAAAATCCTTACAGATATTTGCAAGCTGGCTCTGGACGTCGTTTGCCATGTTCTGTATGCGACGCATAATGGTCATGTTAGATAATGGCACAATCCGAATCTGTTCAGCTTTAGATGGACACAAATGTTCCACGGCAACTACCAAACATTCTTTTATTAAATTGCCATCAGTGAAGGGGCGCAGGGATTTTGCTAAAAGCAAAGCAATTTTGTACTCACTCTGAGAGCTGCCTCAGCTGATTTTTCTTCGTCGTCCAGATTTTCTTCGGATAGCTTCCTTTTAGGTTTAATAACTTCCTGTGCACGATCTGGTCCATCACATTTTCCACTTCCGTAGTCTTTCGTGTGGTATGACATATAACGCCGCTGCAAAGTAAATTTCCTAAAAGAATTCAGCGTTTTGTGACATACTAAACATTTTGCAACACCATCTTCTTCTGTAAACAGATACAATTCCTCCCAATGGAGGCTGAACTGCGAAAGCATGGTTGGGGTTATACAACGACGACTTGACATGATTCTTAACCAGCGAAGTGACTATTAGAGCTGATCGTAGGTCTTTAAACGTTACAAAGTCGGCGCGAATTCAATAGGCACGCTGCGGCCCTATTCAAATGTGTGCGCGCATTTCCCCTCCCTTCCCTCCCGCCCTACTCCGCGACCTTGCACCTGCTCGCGAGCACGTGCCTGAGAAGACGCGAGTACTCGCGCTCAAATCCGGCCAGTTGTTAAGCCCTGCCCTAATCCGACGGACGGGTCACCGTCAGCAGTGTTACAAGCCCTCACTAAGGGGACCACACCGTGGTTCAGGTCGAAAAAAATCGATTTTCGGTTTTCATCGTATTTCGATAGATTGTGGTTTTATTTATGTACTCCGAAATGGATTTTGCTGAAAAAAACTTTTTTTGCGCATTTAAAGAGCATTTTCCTATCACCTGTGTTTATGTGTCACGCCCACTTTTGTGTCACCCATTTTTCTGCATAAATTTCATATATTTATACCCCCTACATTCTACGTTAGGGATTTTTTTTTTTATTCCCGAGTGTGTTGGCGACCCTTGGAAAGCAACGGTCGTTATTCTTTTGTTTCTGCTGTTTGTAAACAACTCGCTTTCAAACACGTGGTCAGTTTTGTTCAAGTGTGATTGCTAGTAGTTGTTATAGAAAACTTGCGGGTATAGTATGGGCAGGAAATTAGGAGCAATAAAGAAAATCTGGAGGCAATGAAGAGAGATGTTTGGGCCATATTCTTCCACAAGTCCTCTACTGGTGATAAGCCATGTCAGGAGAACATCTGTGGTGCAAATACGATAGGGCTCAGGCAAGTGGAGAATCTTATTCTCAACAACATTCTCTTCCTGCTGCTATTATTACAGCAATTAAACCTATTTTCAGAGACTTAGCTCATCATGAATTTCTAAGGAAATGTCTGCATGGACAGACACAGAACCCAAATGAATGTGTCAACAGTATAATCTGAAACCACCTTCGTAAAACTGTATTCGTAGGCATGCATACAATGAAACTAGGAGTTCATCATGCTGTTGTTACATTCAGTTGTGGTAATATTTTGAAAGTGTTCCATACTGAAAAAGCTGGGAATTAATCCTGGTGAAAATATGATCACTGGGCTGCAACACTGCGATAAAATGAGGATAGGCGATGCAGACAGGTCTGCATTTAATATGGTCAAGAAAGCAAGACAAACATCCAGGAAGGTGAAAAAGAAGCTGGAAGGCCTGCTAGAGGCAAAAGAAGGGCCATCATATGCAGCAGGACAGTTTTAATTAACTGTAAGTAACAAATTTCAAAAGTTTTTTCTTTAAAGTCAATTTCCCACAAACTAAAATTTTCAGTGCATATGCCCCATTATTTCAGAAACTATTATAGATAAATGAATGAAATTTTCAGAGACTCCGCATAACATAAAAATCCACCTCTGGTACTTCATTCATTAATATCCCTCACTAGGAAGTTCACAAAAAAATATTTTCTGGAGAAAAAACTTAATATTTTTGTTAATAAATTTTAAAAAGTATTTCTTAAAAACTATAGAATGGATAAAATAGATTTTAGTACTGTTGACTCTATTTGGATCATGTAACATACAATAAAAATATTGAGGCCCTGGATCAAATAGTTTTTTCAGAAATGTGTCAAATACTTGCCTAAATTAATATGGGTTGGATAGGCGGGGTGAGACACTGCCAAGAGGTTTGGTATTGAAGCCAGAAAACTGGCGCGAAGTCTTATGATGTGGACCCTTGCACCACTCCCTCTCCTCTTCTTGCTGGCCAAATATTGCTAGTGAAAATTTTTTCCACCAATAGGATAACATCTTGGACCTACCGATAACAAACAGAGCCGAACTTTTCGACTCTGTAAACACAGAACAGGGAATCAGTGATCATAAGGCCGTCGCAGCATCCCTGAATGCGGAAGTAAATAGGAATATAAAAAAGGGAGGAAAGTTTATCTGTTTAGCAAGAGTAATAGGACTCTAATTTCGGACCACCTCACAGATCAAGACGAAAATTTCTCTTCCGACACTGACAATGCTGAGTGTTTATGGAAAAAGTTCAAGGCAATCGTAAAATGCGTTTTAGACAGGTAAGTGCCGAGTAAAACTGCGAGGGACGGGAAAAACCCACCTTGGTTCAACAACAAAGTTAGGAAACTATTGCGAAAGCAAAGAGAGCTTCACTGCAAATTTAAACGCAGCCAAAGCCTCTCAGACAAACAGAAGCTAAACGATGTCAAAGTTAGCGTAAGGAGGGCTATGCGTGAAGCGTTCAGTGAATTCGAAACTAAAATTCTATGTACCGACTTGAAAGAAAATCCTAGAAACTTCTGGTCTTACGTTAAATCAGTAAGTGGATCGAAACAGCATATCCAGACACCCTGGGATGATAATGGCATTGAAACAGAGGATGACATACGTAAAGGTGAAATACTAAACACCTTTTTCCAAAGCTGTTTCACAGAGGAAGACTGCACTGCAGTTCCTTCTCTAAATCCTCGCACAAACGAAAAAATGGCTGACATCGAAATAAGTGTACAAGGAATAGAAAAGCAACTGAAATCACTCAACAGAGGAAAGTCCACTGGACCTGACGGGATACTGTAGGGAAGCAGCCTACTCACGCCGTATAAAATTCACATCAGTCTTTCCATTGAGTGCCAGCCAGTCCGCTGTAACTAGCTCTGACGTCATAAATGTTGCGCAATACTTTAAAAATCAAGTAAATAACCTGAAACGTTTCTAGCATGTCAGGAGTAATACTGAATCAATATGTGTTGAATATCAGTTCAATAACTTTAACCATTTTCGAAATTTGGACGTTTTTCTGTAAAAATCATTGGCGGAACAGAAAAGAGCTAGAAACTTAAAAGTTTATATTTAGATTCCTTTTGCATAATAATTTAGTAGAAACAGTATTCTGGATCTCACAAATTAAAATTTTAGTTGAAATTCATGATTTTCTGGTTTTTGTCTTCGAAATTAAGGAAGCAAGATAGATTAAGTAGGCGAATAAATAAAGCTAATATGTTTAAATTTAAGTAGAAGGGAGATCCGCTATAATCATAAAGATGTGAGAAGTTTCAACTGAATAACTATAAAACTATAGCGATAGCGTATCTCCAAAGGGCAAGTTCAGAGCTCGTCTACTGTGTGTAGTGTAATTAAATTAATTATCTCGCCCAAAATATTTGACGTAGCCACGTCAGACTTTTATTACGATTACTTACCTGTGTGCTGATTGCACATTTAAATCGAGAGCTTCATCAGCCATCAGCAAAGGAATCAATGATTTATTCGATAACTTTAAGTGTTGCATTACTAGCCCAGCGGCTAGTCGGGAGAGCAGATTTGATCAGGCGTTCACTTAGCCGTCCGCACCGCGGCTTTATATACAAGAACGCTGTGCGAGAAAAGGAAGGTCCCAGTTTTCTCCAGACGTTGATTAGCGCAACACCTGTGCCGGAAGTCGTGTCGCTTCGGTATCGTTGATATAAACAGCCTCGGATGCGTAATAAGTTACTCGAGATATGCGTAACAATGAAATCGTTTTTGAGTGAAGTGTTAATTCTGGGATGACTTTAATGATCTATGTTCAGTTTGCGTATGTCGTATTCTCACGTGCCGCCGCAGGACAAACATTCTACCATTATTAGTGTGGCGTTTGATGTACATTATCATCAAATTATGGCGAGCATTCACTTAAACATTTAATTTGAACAGTTATAGTTGCATCAGCGCATTGGACTCTGAACTGCTCTGGTAGTTGGATTCTTTTTGGTCTGTAACTTTCAGAATATAGTGAACATTTTAGAGAGAATGGTCTTTGATTATGAATCCCAGACAATCTCCTAATTCCTCAGAGCTATAAGCTGCAGCTATAAATGTATTTCTCAGATGAAGTGGGCACTAGGAATTCTAATTACAGGCTTCACGTTTTGCTATTCACTTTCTCGTGGCCAATATTGTAGTTAGAGAGCCAGTGTTGAGAACAGCAAACAACAGCATTAATAATAGGAACATTAACATTTATTTCACCCGCCACCCCAAAATACCAATTCGATTCTACACAGAGTACGAGAAAGAACTTGCCCCCCTTCTAACAGCCGTGTACCGCAATTCTCTACAGGAACCGAAGGTACCAAATGATTGGAAAAGAGCACAGCTTGTTCCAGTTTTCAAGAAGAGTCGTCGAGCAGATGCGCAAAACTATAGGCCTGTATCTCTGACATCGATATTTTGTAGAATGTTAGAACATGTTTTTTGCTCGCGTATCATGTCATTTCTGGAAACCCAGAATTTACTCTGTAGGAATCAACATGGATTCCGGAAACATCAATCGTGTGAGACCCAACTCACTTTATTTGTTCTTGAGACCCAATGTAAGTAGGCTGTTTAGGTTTTTTTATTGGTAACGCCACCTCTGTATGAAAATCATTGGCTGTGCTGTGTGCAGTCTGTGGCTGCTTTGCATTGTTGTAATACTCGCCATTGTAGTGTTAGGCAGCTGGCTGTGAACAGCGCATAGCGTTGCGCAGTTGGAGGCGAGCCGCCAGCAGTGGTGGATGTGGGGAGAGAGATGGTGGAGTTTTGTAATTTGTCATGAACTGCTATATATATTATGACTTTTGATGATACTAAGGTAAATACATTGTTTGTTCTCTATTAATATCTTTCATTTGCTAACTATCCCTATCAGTAGTTAGTGCCTTCCGTAGTTTGAATCTTTTATTTAACTGGCAGTAGTGGCGCTCGCTGTACTGCAGTAGTTAGAGTAATGAAGATTTTTGTGAGGTAAGTGATTTCTGAAAGGTATAGTTTAATGTTACTCAGGGCCATTCTTTTGCAGGGATTTTTGAAAGTCAGATTGCGTTGTGCTAAAAATATTGTATGTCAGTTTAAGCACAGTCTTGTATAATTGTTCAAAGGGGACGTTTCATATGTCGACCCTTAGCCTAGGATAACTCACTGGAATCTTCTGATTTTTTTCTTGTAGTTTGTGTAATTAGTGTAGCTATTGTTTATTGCTAGCGCGTAATTGTAGAGAGAATCTCCTTTGTAGTTGCAGTCTTTCATTGTTGTTATGGCATGCATGTTAATTTGCACCAAGTATTGCGCTGCTGCGCTTGCAATTAACGAGATATTATTTTCAGTACTATGTTAATGTGTTCTCTTATTTTTGCTCTTCAAATTGTGCTTTTCTGTGTTATCGTGTGAAATATTGTGACAATAATGGTGTGTGAAAAACGTAATACTAGGCTCCAAAGTAAACTGAGAAATGACAGTGAAAACGAAAGCAGTGTGTTAGCGCCACCGAGTAATGAATTAACTGATGTTCAAAGTAGTAATTTGGTAACTGTGCATAGGGAAATGGAGCGGGCTGCAAACAATGGTGTAGACAGTGAAACAATTAGTTAACAGGGAAGCATTATCGATCGATCGGTCGGCAACAGCTCGCCTCAGGAATCCGAAACGACAGAACACAATATTGCACATACTGTAGACTTAGGTTTTGAGTCCTCACCGTTTTCTCAAATGAGTCAAGACACATTTTCTACTTGTCAAAATGTGAATGTTGCCGGTGAAAATTCACTGCCAAAAAGCATAGAGAAACAGATTCCAGACACTAATACATTATTATTGCAATTAATGCAACAAATGGAACAAAATCAGAGACAAATGGGACAAAAGCTTCAAAAGTTAGACACATTGGAACAACACCAGAGACAAACACAGCAACAGTTAGACACAATGGAACACAATCTTCAAAAGTTAGACACAATGGAACAACACCAGAGACAAATACAGCAACAGCTTCAAAAGTTAGACTCATTGGAACAAACTCTTGAACAAACGCGTGAAGATTTAACTACTGAGCTACATAACATCGAATCGAAATATCAAAAAGTTTGTAATGACGTAAAAACACAAATTTGTGAGCATTTCCAACCTATTTCTTCGCGTCATGAAAATGCATTACAGAATCACGAAGCAGCCATAAAAGAACTGCAAATTATTGTTCATGAAAATCATGAGACCTTGCAAGCTAAATTTGACTCAGTTGCATCTACCGATTCAGTTACGCAACTTGCAAAAGCTCAGGAAAACTTAAAGGACACAGTAGATACTCTGAAATTTGGTTCAGAAAAACACATTGAGGAAATAAGTACACTATCGGAGAAGGTAGCCCAACTTTCGGATCAGTTCACTAATTTATCTACGAAGGTAGATGATAATCTGAATGACACAAAACCGGTAGTCTTTAATGACACAGAAGAGTGCGAACAAATAAGGAAACTGAAACAAAATCTGAATCAAATTAATACGCAACCCCAAAGAGAAATCCGGGAAGTACAAGATCAGCTGACACAGGTAATACAAGAATTACATATTTCTGAGGACACTCACGCTCCAGTACAGGAAGAGGGACATAGAAATACGGAACAGCCACAAAATAATAACACAGCGCATTTCGGAAGTTATGAAAGAAATTGGCAAGGTGCACCGAATTTTGAGATGGAACCGCCGACACGACGTAACAATGACCGATATGCTACTCGCCGACACGATGATTTTGACTATAAACTGTTCATTACTACACGTAAATTCAAAACATTTAAAAATTCTGGCAACGACATTCATCCACAAGCATGGCTCCATCAATTCTCTCATTGTTTTCCTCCCAACTGGTCGTTAGAACACAGATTAGAATTTATGTGTGGCTACTTAGAGAATGAACCAGCTGTAAGAATGCGATCGGTCATTCACGATTGCCACAGTGAAGGAGAATTTTACCATGCCTTCCTGTCAGCCCCTCAGAACTCATCCGCATTTGCTTAATCAAATTACCTGAACGTTTACGACATATTATTTTAGCATGACGTTGCAAAGAAGACATTGAGGCTTTTCAGGGACTGTTACAAGAACTGGAAATTGACACTGACAATCGGGGAACGCGGAAACAGGAGCACAACAATTACAGGTCACATCTGTCACAATTCCGCGATGAAAGAAATAGTAACTGGACACGACAAGGCTATTCTCACAACACAAATCGTGACCAAAACAGACACCACCCGTATGACAACCGTTGGCAGAGTAGTAATAATTACAGGGAAAGATCACCTCTCCGCGGTAGTGACTGTCACAGAGACAATCAGAGAAACAGACAATTTGGGAACCAAAATAATTATTATCAAGGGAGACAGAATAACTTTAGACGCAACGGTCCAGCGCGCAGTTACGATTCAGGGAGAAATTCTCCACCACTTAACCGACAAGAAAGAAACTACAGGAACTACCGACATGACGACAGACGATGTGATCGTAACGACAGACCTGAATTCCATCAGAACTGGCGGGATTTAAACAGGGCAGGGCCCTCTCGTCACGGTGAATTTGTAGAAGTTAGGTCTCCAAATCCCAATAACGACGCGCGCCAACAAAGAGACAATAGGCAATGACTCACACCGCTGGCAGCCACAAAACGTACTTATGAAACTGACGACGCAGCTGCTGTAGCTAGTAATTACGTAAAAATGGAAGACATTAGGGACATCTTACTCCAGGAACACGATGCAAAACATAACAACATTGCATATCCTGTGATTCACATTACTGTAAATGACGTAAAATTTATGGCAGTACTTGACTCTGGCAGTCCCATTTCAGTAATTAGTGAAACAGCTTTTAGCAAATGCAACAAAGCGAACGATTGTCCCACACTTCCGTTACGTAAGATTAAATTACAAGGTGCAATCTTTGGAAAAAGTGTAGATGTACGCCAACAAACCAACTTAGAATTCTTTTGTCAAAGCCACAGCTTCTCTATGAACTATCTTATTGTTCCATTATTGTCGACGGAAATTAAATTGGGAGTAGACTTTTTGAATGAATACAAAGCAATCTTAAACTTTCACGATGCTGAAATAAGTTTAGAGAAAGAAGGTAAGTCAATAGCTTTGAAATTTGAAGATTGGCTCTCAAACCATGACGAGGAAACTAATCGGCTTTACCTTCTGTTGGACAACAGTTCGAAATTTTCTACGGAACTAGACACTAACAATCACTCTGCAAGTACTGACAGGGATGATATCGACGGCATATTTGAAATTAATGAGTTAATTCAGAATAAAATTCAAACAATTGAGAATTGTAATGACACTGATAGGCAGGACCTTTTTGAGATTTTACAAGCACATTCCACAGTTTTTACTCACAAAACAGGAACAATCAAGGGATTTCAGCACCAATTTCGTGTTCGTGAGCATACTAAATTTTGTGTTAGACCATACGTAATTCCAGCACATTATAGGGACCGTGTTAGAACAGAAATACAATCTATGCTTAATGAGGGCATTATTGAGCCTGCAGTAAGCTCATACAACAATCCATTACATGTTGTCGAGAAGAAAAATGGATCGATCAGGCTTGTCTCAGATTCGAGACAAATCAATACTATCATCATTCCTGAAACAGACAGGCCGCAAACGTTGGACGAACTTCTTCAAAATTTTAATGGCGTAAAAGTGTTGTCTTCTATTGATCTCAGATCCAGCTTTTATCAGATCGAACTTCATCCAGAATGTAGAAAATACCCAGCTTTCCTTTGTTTCGGCGTTTGTTATCAGTTTCGGAAACTTCCTTTTGGTTTGAACATTTCTTCGGCAGCATTCATTCGCGGACTAAATTCCATTTTACCTGAGTTCCTAAAACGTCACATCACCTTATATGTGGACGATATTCTAATAGCGGAAGCTTCATGGGAACAACATAATCGCATCCTCAACAGTTTGTTACGTATTTTTGCAGAATCTGGAATTACAGTTAACTTGGAAAAGTCTGAATTCGGCAGGTCAAAGGTGAGGTTTTTGGGACATATTATTTCTTCTGAAGGTATTCAGCCGGATCCTGAAAAGTTAGAAGCAATCAGAGCCATTCCAGTTCCATCCACAAAAAGACAAGTCCGCAGTTTTCTAGGTCTCGTAAATTTTTACCGTCGTTTTCTGAACATGCAAATTCTTGGTACACCAAAACTTTGTTCTCTCGCTGGAAAAAATACTATTTGGAACTGGGATGAACAAGCACAGTTGGAATTCCATTCTTTGAAAGAATCGCTACTTAACGTGCCAATACTAGCTCATCCAGATCTGTCACAAGATTTCTGCCTTAGCACGGATTCTTCTAAAGTCAGTCTTGGTGCCCATTTATTTCAAGAAGCCATAGAAAATGACACTACCGTTCAGAAAACCATTGCTTTTGCTAGCCGAGTGCTAACAAAATCTGAAAAAAATTATTCCGTTACTGAATTAGAAGCTTTAGCTATCGTTTGGGCATTTAAAAATTCTGTTTCATTCTTTCTGGTAAGCACGTAAAAGTATACAGTGATCATCGTGCATTACAATTTCTTATGTCTTCAAAATTAAATCATGACAGGTTAAAACGTTGGGCATTGTTTCTGCAAGAATTCCGCTTCACAATAGTATACATTCCCGGCAAGGAGAACATTGTTGCGGACGCACTGTCACGCGCACCGGCTGGGCTTGAGAAAAGTAACACAGAAGGCAACCTCGAGAAAAATTTCAGTATTCTTTACATTCAGAAAGTCGCCTTTGAAAACTTCATCACCACATCTTTGAAGGACATTGCTCATGAACAAGATAAAGATCCGATTTGGAAAGACATCAAAAGTAAATGGCATGAAAAGACACACACTCAGATTCGGCATTATTACCTGGTTAGAAACAACATACTCTTCAAACGCTGCACTGTTGATGACAAGCTATGGTACTTTGCATTCCAGACGATTTTGTTAATAAGCTCATTTGGTACATTCATTTCAGCTACGCACATTTTGGTCCACGAAAATGTTATCATATTCTTCGAACGACTTGTTATTTTAACAATATGGAAAAAATAATTCGAAGAGTCTTGTCTATTTGTAAACTTTGTCAAAAGGCGAAACCATCTACTGTCTCACATCGTGCTCCGTTGTTTCCTATTATTCCTTCTAAATTAAAAGAATTTGCTGCTGTTGATCTCTTGGGACCGCTTGTCAGAACATCTAATGGATTTTCGTACGTTCTAGTCGCTGTTGAACTTACTTCAAAATTTGTTTCTTTCACACCGTTACGTAAAGCCACTGGACGGTCTGTATCCAATGCCTTTGTTAAAAATTTCTTACGTGAAGTTAGACACGTTAGTAAAGTCATTTCAGATAACGGACCGCAATTCAGATCTGCTGTTTGGTCACGCATGCTTCGCAACCATAAAATCAAACCCGTTTTTATTTCATTGTACTCACCACACTGTAACCCGTCTGAACGGATTATGAAAGAAATCAATAAGCTTTGCAGACTTTATTGTCACAGAAAGCATCAGCATTGGGACAGATATTTACACTTATTTCAAAACGTGCTGAATGAAATGCCTCACGACTCCACTGCTTTACCACCTACTCTTGTACTGAAGAATGAAGAACCACCGAACAGAATCAGAGAGCTTGTACCTTTCCCGAATACACGTAAACTTCGACACAAAGACATAATTGATTTGGCTCTTAAAAATATAAAATCTGCAGCAGACAAAAGGAGAAAACTACACGGTAAAGCAAATGCAAAGAAATTGTATATTGGTCAGAAAGCTCTCATTAAAGCTCATTCATTGTCACATAAGAAGAAACACTTGAGTCACAAATTCTTTCTAGTTTACAATGAACCATACAGAATCCGACGTATACCACATCATAATTGCGTTGAAGTTGAAACTCTGCGTACTAGGAAGAGTAAAGGTTTACACCACATTTCACATGTAAAACCATTTATTGAGAGATAATCTGCTTTTTAACTTAGTCTTTGCCATAAAACTTTTCACTTCACATTTCTAGTATGCTTTGTCAGACTTAAGAAACTGTTAACATGCAACAATGTTTGAAGTTAAATATCCAGTCTATAACTTAGGGAACATTTTTAAACAGAAATTACGATTGCATTGTTATAGTGAACAGACGACACAGTGTTGTATTTGTACATTCTTGCTTGTTAGTTGCACGATTACGTAACGACTATAAGGCTCACGTACTTAGAACATATACTGGCACTGCTAATGAGATTTTCATGCAACATTTTGGTTTACTTGAAAAGACATTCTTTATTTGAAGTACTTTCTGTGGGATTAAAGATGACTTAGCACTTGGTTTCTTTGACAGCTACACAATTATATCACGACGCTACTAATGTGTGACACAATTTACGTTGTTGCTTTTGTGCTGTATCTGCTTTATATCTGCACAGTTTTTCTGAATTCTTCTGGAAAGTAAAACATGTTTTAGTAGTAACGTTTGAGGTATAGCTACAATGAGACTGCCTTTTCCATAGCACAACAATACGTTACAGCACAGTACTTTCTTCATCATGGCAATAAGCGTAATAACTAAGATATCTATACGCAAAGCATTCCACATTTGTTTATCATGAGGTAAGTACATTGGCTTTTGCAGAACTTAGCTTTTGGAGGACGACAACTACGACACTTCCACAGAGATTATCTTACAACAAGACGCACAGTTTAGCGCTACAGTACATGTATTTGAGTGATTAATTTTATACTTAAAACATTTATTTTTAAAGGTTTTTGAATTACAAAGAAAGTTTTCAGTGATACATTTCATTTCATTGCTGTAATCTGTAACACCTGAGGGTATAATTACATTAATCCTCAGGGGGGTACACACTCATTTTGTGTACCATGTGTTTGGCAAGCACAAGGAGCCCTAGCTAATATGGTATTTGCTTATACAACTTTACACATCGGTACCATATTTCTCTAACACACAAATTACACAGCTATCTGATCATTTAACTGAGAGATAAACATTTTTTTACTATGTCAGTGACACATGTTTACGCAATTACACAGTTGGGTAACTTCAAACTTATGAAATTGTATTTTGTCTGTACTTTGTGAACTGTTCATATTTTTTCGGAACCATTGTGATACTATGAGAGCTTTGAATGATGTATTTGGTATGAGATCATGATTTTTAAAGTACGTTTGAAGCAGCTGACACTTTTGACATGAGCAGAGAATTTTTTTTAGGCTTAGAAATTATTGGAGGAAGTTACGACGATTTTGAGAGTTGACTGAGGTGTTATGATGTTATTATTACGATGACTATGTGTATTATGCTGTTGCGGTATGGTTACGATCAATAAGCTGATGCTATATGAGTTATTTGAATATGCTACGCATCTGTTATGATGAAATATTGAAGAAGTGTCGACGAATAAGGTAAGGAATAATGAGTAGTGGTTAGGGACGCTGATTTGTGAAAAAGGATGTTGGAAAACAAGCATCGTACTTTAAGAGTTATGAAATGTGTGTAATTGCGTGAATGTATCACAATGACGGCGAAAATTTTTTGGACAATGTTATATTTACAGGATTTTGTTTCTACATTTGTAACGCAAATTCACGACCTATGAAATTTTTATATGAGACTGTCACTGTAGCGGAAACTGCTGTCGTAAATATTTCGTTAAGAAAGGTAAGTGACCTTGGCGTAATGCGTTTTTGGCGCCAAGCTGAAAGGTAGGTCTCTGTAAGCACCCAGCTGCGTGACAGACGCCTGGAAAAAAAGCCATTAGTGTGTGCCAGAGGCGCAGGTGGAGAAGAAAAAAAAAAGGGAGGCCATTATCCTCGCTATTGACATTCCTTTGTAGAAAGCATCGTAAATACGACACGCTCAAACTTGAAAACATGATTACACTGTAGAGTTCTTAATTTATGATATTTACTAAAATGCCTAATGAAACGATAAGAAACATCTCACAGCTATTGTCTTGCTAGTTGAGAGAAATGCCATGTGCCTTGCTTTATGTATTTATTTACTCATTTTGTTTAATATCTAATTTCTAGCTACACTGCAGCATTGGTTAAAATAAAATTTAATAGATGTACTAATATAAATATTTTATGCCTACAGATCCAGTAAATAATTTTATGATCTATTCAAAAAAAACGAAGGAGCATAAAAGGACATTTCCCTTCACAGGAATTGCATACAGAATTTTCTTTTCAACTACTTGGTAATTTTTTAGTAGAATAACTTCTTGTGGTGCACCACTTTAATTACATTGACATTAAGATGTGAATAGACATTTCCCTTGTCTGCATTGTTGTCTTTAGTGTAATATTTTTTCTGCTTGATCTTTGCCATGCATAGTGCTACTAAATTTCACTTTGTATTACTCTGTTAAGCTAGTTTTACTACTGATTTATTTTTCTTGTTTGCTGCACAGTGCCTTATATTAGTTGTAATATTGCAATTGCTTTGCCTATTTAAATTTTTTGTCATTGCTGTTTGTGTTAATTGTTTTGTGCTGCTGCATTGCCTCGTCCCTTAGTTTAGCATCTGAGCTCAGTAGATTTAAGTTAGCCTAAGAGGGGGTAGACTATATAAGAAACTAACTATGATGAATTGGAAGAAATGCATTGAGAAGATATAAGAAAATGGTTTGGCCAAAAAAAAAAAAGTTGTGTACAGCGGAGAAAAACTATTTTGAAAGAGGATGTGAACAGAATACGAAAGCAGGCTTCGATAGTACTTTTGGGAATAATGATGAACAAAGGGAGATCTCCATGCAAAATACTGCAGTAAAACAAACCCTGTCCTTTCCCTTTCTGTTATTCCGCTATGTGTTTGTGTACTCTGGTATATTTGTGTTCTTCCTGTCTTTATGTGTTTAGCTAATACGATTTATGTTGTGGAATTTTTTAGTACTAAGGTACATTCACTATGATGAGGAATACTGTTATCCTCAAATATAATTTGCATTAATAATATGTTATTTACTATGTAAAGATGTTAGACATTATTAATTCTGTTTTATTTTAATGCTCATGTGTGAAGTTGATGTTTCAATAATTATTCTGATCTTTTATATACTTACTTATGTCATAATTCCTGTAACACTGATGTATATGTCTATTACTATTCTTTTGTAAAGCCTGTTTTACTACAAATGTTATCTGTATTGTTATGTTCTTTAATGATGTATTTTGTACCTTTGTTATTGTATTTTTATGTTATCAAATTGTAATTGTTACCAGTTCTTCAAATTAAGTATCATTTCACTGCACACATTTCTGTTGGCCATAATATATGCACAGTATGTGAGAAGTTGGGACTGTTAGTGTTTGCACGTGTGTTAATAATTTAGCAAGGGACTGGATAACAGCATTGCTGGTTCTAAGGACATTTCAAACAATTTTTTTGTGAGTGGACAAGTGGTGGTTTATGGACTTGCTATATTCTCCGCAAGACTCTTTGATGGTGATTGTGCACCTGCACAGTCGCAACAAGTGGCTGCTGGCCATTTATACAAGGACTACAGTGGGTCTACACTTTTGCTGACTCACCAATACCATTAATTCTACAAGGACTGCAGTTGGTCTGCACCTCTGGTGGCCCACCAATACTGTAATCTCTACCAGGACTACAGTGGGTCTACTCTGTAATGACCTACCTACCAATAATCTTCAAAACTTCGATTGACTCTGCTGTGGGTTTGCTCTGTTGTGGCCCATTACCTGCCTGCATGTCAAGAGTCAGCACTGTCTTTCCGTTGGAAGGACAACACTACTTCTTCAAGACTGCATGGAAATCCACTACTTCTGTGTGCAATTTCTTTTACTAATGAGACTTTGTGAAAAAAAACTGTAATTACTATTATGATGAATGATCAGGACTATCTTTATGGACTGTGAACACTACTTCTTCAAGACTGCATGGAAATCCACTACTTCTCTGTGCAATTTCTTTTACTAATGAGACTTTGTGAAAAAAACTGTAATTACTATTATGATGATCGATCAGGACTATCTTTATGGACTGTGAACACTACTTCTTCAAGACTGCATGGAAATCCACTACTTCTCTGTGCAATTTCTTTTACTAATGAGACTTTGTGAAAAAAAACTGTAATTACTATTATGATGAATGATCAGGACTATCTTTATGGACTGTGAGAAAATTTTAACTTTTGACCAACATTGTATCAATAAGTGTGTGCATTTGATTTCTTTGTTATTGTAATTATGAAAAATTTTTTTCAAATCTGTATTGGCCACTGCCCAAACCAATTTGTAAAATTTTTTGTGGGGAGCATGGGGGCTATGTAAGTAGGCTGTTTAGGTTTTTTTATTGGTAACGCCACCTCTGTATGAAAATCACTGGCTGTGCTGTGTGCAGTCTGTGGCTGCTTTGCATTGTTGTAATACTCGCCATTGTAGTGTTAGGCAGCTGGCTGTCAACAGCGCGTAGCGTTGCGCAGTTGGAGGTGAGCCGCCAGCAGTGGTGGATGTGGGGAGAGAGGTGGCGGAGTTTTGTAATTTGTCATGAACTGCTATATATATTATGACTTTTGATGATACTAAGGTAAATACATTGTTTGTTCTCTATTAATATCTTTCATTTGCTAACTATCCCTATCAGTAGTGCCTTCCGTAGTTTGAATCTTTTATTTAGCTGGCAGTAGTGGCTCTCGCTGTACTGCAGTAGTTCGAGTAATGAAGATTTTTGTGAGGTAAGTGATTTCTGAAAGGTATAGTTTAATGTTACTCAGGGCCATTCTTTTGCAGGGAATTTTGAAAGTCAGATTGTGTTGCGCTAAAAATATTGTATGTCAGTTTAAGCACAGTCTTGTATAATTGTTCAAAGGGGACGTTTCACCAAAAAATATTAGAAACAGGATCCCAGGTAGATGCCATTTTCCTTGACTTCCGAAAGACGTTCGATACAGTTCCGCACTGTCGCCTGATAAACAAAGTAAGAGCCTGCGGAATATCAGACCAGCTGTGTGGCTAGATTGAAGAGATTTTAGCAAACAGAATACAGCATGTTGTTCTCAATTGGGAGACGTCTACAGACGTTAAAGTAACCTCAGGCGTGCCACAGGGGAGTGTTATGGGACCATTGCTTTTCACAATATATATAAATGACCTAGTAGATAGTGTCGGAAGTTCCATGCGGCTTTTTGCGGATGATGCTATAGTATACAGAGAAGTTGCAGCATTAGGAAATTGTAGCGAAATGCAGGAAGATCTGCAGCGGATAGGCACTTGGAGCAGGGAGTGGCAACTGACCCTTAACATAGACAAATGTAATGTATTGCGAATACACAGAAAGAAGGATCCTTTATTGTATGATTATATGATAGTGGAACAAACACTGGTAGCAGTTACTACTGTAAAATATCTGGGAGTATGCGTGCGGAATGATTTCAAGTGGAATGATCATATAAAATTAGTTGTTGGTAAGGCGGGTGCCAGGTTGAGATTCGTTGGGACAGTCCTTAGAAAATGTAGTCCATCAACAAAGGAGGTGGCTTAGAAAACACTCGTTCCACCTACACTTGAGTAGTGCTCATCAGTGTGAGATCCGTACCAGATCGGGTTGACGGAGGAGATAGAGAAGATCCAAAGAAGAGCGGCGCGTTTCGTCACATAGTTATTTGGTAAGCGTGACAGCGTTACGGAGATGTTTAGCAAACTCAAGTGGCAGACTCTGCGAGAGAGGCGTTCTGCATCGCGGTGTAGCTTACTGTCCAGGTTTCGAGAGGGAGCGTTTCTGGATAAGATATCGAATATATTGCTACCCCCTACTTATACCCCCCGAGGAGATCAGGTATGTAAAATTAGAGAGATTCGAGCGTGCACGGAGGCTTTCCGGTAGTCGTTTTTCCCGCGAACCATACGCGACTGGAACAGGAAAGGGAGGTAATGACAGTGGCACGTAAAGTGCCCTCCGCCACACACCGTTGGGTGGCTTGCGGCGTATAAATGTAGATTCAGACTAACCTAGATGAGCCGTATTGAATGTACGTGCATTTCACTTCGAAAATTGTCTGTAACGTAAAACAAACTGGTGCTTTTGATCGACGGTTGATGTCCATGAAAGAAGTAGTGAGGAGTAGTGTTTGGGATGACTCCAGCTACTTATCGCTACGCCGTCCGCCCCCGGTAGATGAGTGGTCAGCATGACAGAATGTCAGTCCTAAGGGCCCGGGTTCGATTTCCGGCTGGGTCGGAGATTATCTCCGCTTAGGGACTGGGTGTTGTGTTGTCCTAATCATCATCATTCATCCCATCGACGCGCAAGTCGCCGAAGTGGCGTCAAATCGAAAGACTTGCATCCGGCGAATGGTCTACCCGAGGGGCGGCCCTATTCACACGACATTTACAACGCTGAAACAAAATTACAAACATCTGTGGAAATATCAGAGAAAAAGCGGCTGCCAACTCTTAAGAGGGCACTGACGTGGAAAAGCACTGAATGAAGCATCAACTGCAAGGTAGCAGATTTGGATACAGCGAAGAATGACAAGAGACAGGAAGGACGTTGATTGTGAGAAGGCCATTTGGGCACTTTTTTAGACATCCTGCGGATGGGACGCGTCCGCCGCCGCCGACATTTCGCGCGCGCTTTTGGAGATCGGAGGCGACACTGCGAAGCAGCACTGGGCGGCAGTCACGTAACCCAGCATGCAGGCACCGCTGCTGCTCCTAGTGGCACTCAGCACTACGCCGGCAGCGGCGTCGACCGCCGTCACCATGCTAGACTGCATCTGCGACAGGTTCTTCGACCGCGGAATGAAAGTCAAAACGAATGGAATGCTCGACCCATATTGCCTCGGTAAGTACGTGCATTCTACTACATTTTCTAAATACACTACTGGCCATTAAAATTGCTACACCACGAAGATTACGTGCTACAGACGCGAAATTGAACAGACAGGAAGAAGATGCTGTGACATGCAAATGATTAGCTTTTCAGAGCATTCACACAAGGTTGGCGCCGGTGGCGACACCTACAACGCGCTGACATGAGGAAAGTTTTCAACCGATTTCTCAGACACAAACAGCAGTTGACCGGCGTTGTTGTGATGCCTCGTGTAAGGAGCAGAAATGCGTACCATCACGTTTCCGACTTCGATGAAGGTCGGATTGTAGCCTATCGCGATTGCGGTATATCGTATCGCGACATTGGTGCTCGCGTTGGTCGAGATCCAATGACTGTTAGCAGAATATGGAATCGGTGGGTTCAGGAGGGTAATACGGAACGCCGTGCTGGATCTCAACGGCCTCGTATCACTAGCAGTCGAGATTACAGGCATCTTATCTGCATGGCTGCAACGGATCGTGCAGCCGCATCTCGATCCGTGAGTCAACAGATGGGGACGTTTGCAAGACAATAACCATCTGCACGAACAGTTCGACGACGTTTGCAGCAGCATGGACTATCAGCTCGGAGACAGTGGCTGCGGTTACCCTTGACGCTGCATCACCAACAGGAGCGTCTGCGATGGTGAACTCAACGACGAACCTGGGTGCACGAATGGGAAAACGTTATTTTTTCGGATGAATCCAGGTTCTGTTTACAGCATCATGAGAGTAGTATCCGTGTTTGGCGACATCGCGGTGAACCCGCATTGGAAGCGTGTATTCGTCATCGCCATACTGGCGTATCACCTGGGGTGATGGTATGGGGTGCCATTGGTTACACATCTCGGTCACCTCTTGTTCGCATTGACGGTACTTTGAACAGTGGACGTTACACCTCAGATGTGTTACGACCCGCGGCTCTACCCTTCATTCGATCCCTGCGAAACCGTACATTTCAGCAGGGTAATGCACGACCGCATGTTGCAGGTCCTGTACGGTCCTTTCTGGACACAAAAAATGTGCGACTGCTGCCCTGGCAGCACATTCTCGAGATCTGTCACCAACTGAAAACGCCTGGTCAATGGTGACAGAGCAACTGGCTCGACGCAATGCGCCAGTCACTACTCTTGATGAACTGTGGTATCGTGTTGAAGCTGCATGGGCAGCTGTACCTGTAGACGCCATCCAAGCTCTGTTTGACTCAATGCCCAGGCGTATCAAGGCCGTTATTACGGCCAGAAGTGGTTGTTCTGGGTACTGATTTCTCAGGATCTATGCACCCAAATTGCATGAAAATGTAATCACATGTCATTTCTACTATAATATATTTGTCCAATGAATACCCGTCTGACATGTGCATTTCTTCTTGGTGCAGCAATTTCAATAGCCAGTGGTGTAGTGCGCCCGACTTTACGTTTGGCAGAATGTGAACAAAATTACACATTGCTCAGTTGCTTGCATTCGCTGTGAAACTACCATCTCCTCATCATACAAACTCTCAGGAAATGTAATCGCCGTTTTAGAAATATTACACTAATTCGCCAGGACATTAAGGGTCGTAACGCGTTGCTCCATCTTTGGAATAGAACACGGCATTGAAGTTTTGTGGTGCACATTCGGAAAACCCTTGGTGGGTGGCACTAGCTGTTTACTCTCAGACCACTCACTTACCCCAATATACTGGGCGGTGCTTTCTGGGCGCAGACCTGGTATGCGTAAGCAGTCCTAGATGAATTCCGAGGTTCAGATGAGGCAAATTTCCCTGACAGGATATCAATCTGACTTGAGAACAAAGTTCTCCAAACCACTGTAGTACAATTATGGCCACTGCACATTGAACCGTCACCCTGCTGGAAGACGACCTTGTCTTCGGAGAAACATCAAGCATGAAGCGATGCAGGTGTTATGCTGTAACTTTCAGTTATTCCACAGCCGTCATGGTGCCTTGCATTAAGCCGTCGGCATACGGACCGCAGATCCGAACGCTGGGCGTTGAGCGAGCCGAGTTTCTGACGTCATAGCGTGGAATAGCACGTTCGGGAGTCTTTCCGAACGTGCAGGGCAATCTAGCATGTAAGATATTCCGAGCGTGCGTGTGAGCGTTGGCCAATGAGATAGCACAAAGCCACCTACGTCACACGCACGCCGTCTCCCTTCAGTACAGAGTTGTGGGGCGGCATATTGGCATTCATTCCAAGTCTGTATGTACAAATGCCGTTTCTGAGCACCTGCAAATTGAGAATCACGGGAAAACCCGTTGTCAACTGTGGTGATTCGTTCCAATAAAATAATGAGAAACATCATATTCGTGGCAAAATAATTATTG
Source organism: Schistocerca piceifrons (assembly GCF_021461385.2). Lineage (NCBI taxonomy): Eukaryota > Metazoa > Arthropoda > Insecta > Orthoptera > Acrididae > Schistocerca > Schistocerca piceifrons. Next base: position 119,254,745 of record NC_060142.1, read on the forward strand.
TAACTTGCTTATTATGAGAGTATGCTATTCGAAACAGCGACACACTGAAGATCCACCCAAAACGCATTGTTCTTGGTACAACTTGTTATGATTAAATTTCTATTAGTAACATATCTACGATTAAGGTTTTCAGCCAGATGTAGCATGCTATAACTGAGTGTGAATCACATGTGGTTGGTGTAGCGTAGTGAGTAGTGTCATTGTTCCTTACTAAGCTGCATGTGAGGGCGGTGGTTCGCGTCTCGCCACTTTCATTTTTTTTCTAACATTTGCGTTTTTATTAGGGTCTGATACTTTATTATTAGTTTAATATAAGTATATACTACAATATTTGATGTTACGTAAATAGAAGTTCACTTTTTTTTTGAAGAGTGACTTTGTTCGATTGGCTTAATCTGCAGGACAGCTTGTGCTACTAGTACAAAGATATTTTGCTCCTTTTTCTTTTACGCTTCGTAATTCACATGTTGCAAAGATTTTGCCACTGGGAAGGAACAGTGATCAAGTAAAACTGGCCTTGGGGTTTCACTAAAATATGGCAATGATGGCATAATGTTTATCTTTTGTCTAGAAGTATTGCAAATCTGTATCGCACTGTTTGTAATGGAACTTTTATAAGCCTGTGTCCTCATTGATTGGACATGGTACTTTCCTTTTCGTGGACGATGGAGGAAATGTGCGTTTTAATAGAGCTAACTTGGGAATTTTACGGGCGCCCGTTTAGTAAACAGTGTGATTTACGAACTAGAAACATCCCGCAACCGCCGCTGGAGTGCGTTGTGATCGCGTATACCACATTGGGGCCCACGTATCGTATGCACAAGTCGCATCATTTCAGAGCGTTCATCAGCACACTGAACTTAGCACACTCAACGTCGACGTTCGACAGCACTGTCCGTGTGCCGACGGGTTGACGATCAGAGGTACGGTAGAAGCCCAACTGAACGTCTCCCGTAGCATAAATCTGCTCCCACTGGCCTCCATACGTGGTAAGGTGCTTATTTAGAGCAGTCGCTCGCATCCAGTCTCGGAGTTCGATCTGTTGTGACAAGAAAAGCGACTCATCGCACCAGCACAAACCTTACCATTGTCCACTCTCTACACTGGATGATGCTGCGTCCACTGCAGTCGTAATGATGACTTTGACTCAAGTCGGGAGACGTGGAGGTCGCCGGCTCCAGAGCGCCATTTTCAATATAGTGCGCTGTACAGTGTCATCAGAAACATTTTTCAGTACATCAGCAGTGCTGTTTGTCGCCAGGTATACCACAAATCGTCACCTGTCCTGATTTACAGAACGGTCGAACCCACCACCTTCACCAGTGTGCTCAGTGATGAAGCGTGGAAATCCAGCACCTCGTCGCCAGCGGCTGATTTCACTGGCCTTTAACAAATTTCTGTGGGTGGTCACCACGTTTGCACGAAAGAGCCATAGAGCTTCGCAGTTTCCAGTACAAACAGCAAGACGGATCTACATGTATGCGCAATTGAACAACAGTCCCTGAAAGCCGGTACATCCATTAAAAATGTGTGAGTATGCGTACAGAGGAATAGAAGGTGGAACGACCAGACCAAACTATTAACAGGTTATGAAGCTGCCGGAACGAAGTTCACGGATAGGAACGTCAGAAAGTGAAGTCCATCCACAAAGGAGGTAGCTTACAAAATCCGATCAAAGTTTGAATACTGATCCTCAGGCTGCGTTCCATATCACATAACACTAGTGAATCCCCGATTCTGTGAAAAATTCGACTCACATGTATTAAGAAGCTTCAAACGTCTGATTTCTTTACAGATGCCTTAAGCATGTACGAGGGTTGTTCTACAAGTAATGCAATAAATGTTTTTTTTATGGAAGCAGGTAGGTTCTATTCAGTATTCCAATACACCATTGTATGTATTGTATCTTAACCGGGGACCTAGAAACGACGGAGAGGCTCCGTCCCAGCCGCAGCCGCAGTGGTCCACAACCCCACGACGACTACCGCAGTCCACTTCACCCCTCCGCCGCCCCACACCGAACCCAGGGTAATTGTGCGGTTCGGCCCCCGGTGGACCCATCAGGGAACGTCTCACACCAGACGACTGTAACCCCTCTGTTTACGTGGTAGAGTGACGGTGCTGTACGCGTACGTGGAGAACTTGTTTGCGCAGCAATCGTCGACATATTGTAGCTGAAGCGGAATAAAGAGAACCAGCCCGCATTCGCCGAGGCAGATGGAAAACCGCCTAAAAACCATCCACAGACTTGCCGGTTCACCGGACCTCGACACAAGTCCGCCGGGCGGATTCGTGCCGGGGACCAGGCGCTCCTTTCCGCCCGGAGAGCCGTGCGTTAGACAGCTCGGCCAACCGGGCGGCCTTCCAGTACACCATACTATTCCCCCCTCTTTGGGCTGCAAAACAGTGCTTTTCAAAATAATCCCCGCACAAAGTGACGGACGTACGCCACGTTACTGAGAGGGCCTCTATGCCCGCACGATACCGCTCTGCTGGTCGACGTCGGAACCAAAGTTTTCCTTCACCAATAACGTCCTCATCATCACGTACTGCTTCCCGCGAAGTGCAGCCTTCATTGGGCCAAAGTGACGGAAGTAACCCGTGGTCTAGGGGCAGCGTCTTTGATTAGTAATCAAAACGTCTTCGGTCCCGGGTTCGATCCCCGCCACTGCCTAAATTTTGATAAATAATCAGCATTGGCGGCCGAAGACTTCCGGCATAAGAAGTCAGCCTCATTCTGCCAACGGCCTTGTCAAAGAGGGCGGAGGAGCGGATAGAGGTTCAGGGCACTCTCTTGTCCTAGGGGTGGGAAATTGCCCCTAAAGGCGGAAGAATCAGCAATGATCAACGACATGAGGATGCAGAAGGCAATGGAAACCACTGCATTAAAGACACGTAATGTGTATCCACAGCACATGTGGCCTGTAATTGAAGAAGTGTCATGATGATCTCTCCATTGGCAAAAGATTCCGGAATAGTCCCCCATTCGGATCTCCGGGAGGGGACTGCCAAGGGGGAGGTTACCATGAGAAAGAGATTGAATAATCAACGAAAGGATAACGTTCTACGAGTCGGGGCGTGGAATGTCAGAAGCTTGAACGTGGTAGGGAAACTAGAAAATCTGAAAAGGGAAATGCAAAGGCTCGATCTAGATATAGTAGTGGTCAGTGAAGTGAAGTGGAAGGAAGACAAGGATTTCTGGTCAGATGAGTATCGGGTAACATTAACAGCAGCAGAAAATGGTATAACAGGTGTAGGATTCGTTATGAATAGGAAGGTAGGGCAGAGGGTGTGTTACTGTGAACAGTTCAGTGACCGGGTTGTTCTAATCAGAATCGACAGCAGACCAACACCGACAACGATAGTTCAGGTATACATGCCGACATCGCAAGCTGAAGATGAACAGATAGAGAAAGTGTATGAGGATATTGAAAGGGTAATGCAGTATGTAAAGGGGGACGAAAATCTAATAGTCATGGGCGACTGGAATGCAGTTGTGGGGGAAGGAGTAGAAGAAAAGGTTACAGAAGAATATGGGCTTGGGACAAGGAATGAAAGAGGAGAAAGACTAATTGAGTTCTGTAACAAGTTTCAGCTGGTAATAGCGAATACCTTGTTCAAGAATCACAAGAGGAGATGGTATACATGGAAAAGGCCGGGAGATACGGGAAGATTTCAATTAGATTACATCATGGTCAGACAGAGATTCCGAAATCAGATACTGGATTGTAAGGCGTACCCAGGAGCAGATATAGACTCAGATCACAATATAGTAGTGATGAAGAGTAGGCTGAAGTTCAAGACATCAGTCAGGAAGAGTCAATAGGCAAAGAAGTGGGATACGGAAGTACTAAGGAATGACGAGATACGTTTGAAGTTCTCTAACGATATAGATACAGCAGTAAGGAATAGCGCAGTAGGCAGTACAGTTGAAGAGGAATGGACATCTCTAAAAAGGGCCATCACAGAAGTTGGGAAGGAAAACATAGGTACAAAGAAGGTAGCTGCGAAGAAACCATGGGTAACAGAAGAAATACTTCAGTTGATTGATGAAAGGAGGAAGTACAAACATGTTCCGGGAAAATCAGGAATACAGAAATACAGGTCGCTGAGGAATGAAATAAATAGGAAGTGCAGGGAAGCTAAGACGAAATGGCTGCAGGAAAAATGTGAAGACATCGAAAAAGATATGATTGTCGGAAGGACAGACTCAGCATACAGGAAAGTCAAAACAACCTTTGGTGACATTGAAAGCAACGGTGGTAACATTAAGAGTGCAACGGGAATTTCACTGTTAAATGCAGAGGAGAGAGCAGATAGGTGGAAAGAATACATTGAAAGCCTCTATGAGGGTGAAGATTTGTCTGATGTGATAGAAGAAGAAACAGGAGTCGATTTAGAAGAGATAGGGGATCCAGTATTAGAATCGGAATTTAAAAGAGCTTTGGAGGACTTACGGTCAAATAAGGCAGAAGGGATAGATAACATTCCATCAGAATTTCTAAAATCATTGGGGGAAGTGGCAACAAAACGACTATTCACGTTGGTGTGTAGAATATATGAGTCTGGCGATATACCATCTGACTTTCGGAAAAGCATCATCCACACAATCCCGAAGACGGCAAGAGCTGACAAGTGCGAGAATTATCGCACAATCAGCTTAACAGCTCATGCATCGAAGCTGCTTACAAGAATAATATACAGAAGAATGGAAAAGAAAATTGAGAATGCGCTAGGTGACGATTAGTTTGGCTTTAGGAAAAGTAAAGGGACGAGAGAGGCAATTCTGACGTTACGGCTAATAATGGAAGCAAGGCTAAAGATAAATCAAGACACTTTCATAGGATTAGTCGTCCTGGAAAAAGCATTCGACAATATAAAATGGTGCAAGCTGTTCGACATTCTGAAAAAAGTAGGGGTAAGCTATAAGGAGAGACGGGTCATATACAATATGTACAACAGCCAAGAGGGAATAATAAGACTGGACGATCAAGAACGAAGTGCTCGTATTAAGAAGGGTGTAAGACAAGGGTGTCGCCTTTCGCCCCTACTCTTCAATCTGTACATCGAGGAAGCAATGATGGAAATAAAAGAAAGGTTCAGGAGTGGAATTAAAACACAAGGTGAACGGATATCAATGATACGATTCACTGATGACATTGCTATCCTGAGTGAACGTGAAGAAGAATTAAATGATCTGCTGAACGGAATGAACAGTCTAATGAGTACACAGTATGGTTTGAGAATAAATCGGAGAAAGACGAAGGTAATGAGAAGTAGTAGAAATGAGAACAGCGAGAAACTTAACATCAGAATTGATGGTCACGAAGTCAATGAAGTTAAAGAATTCTGCTACCTAGGCAGTAAAATAACCAATGACGGACGGAGCAAGGAGGACATCAAAAGCAGACTCGCTATGGCAAAAAAGGCATTTCTGGCCAAGAGAAGTCTACTAATATCAAATACCGGCCTTAATTTGAGGAAGAAATTTCTGAGGATGTACGTCTGGAGTACAGCATTGTATAGTAGTGAAACATGGACTGTGGGAAAACCGGAACAGAAGAGAATCGAAGCATTTGAGATGTGGTGCTATCGGCGAATGTTGAAAATTAGGTAGACTGATAAGGTAAGGAATAAGGAGGTTCTACGCAGAATCGGAGAGGAAAGGAATATGTGGAAAACACTGATAAGGAGAAGGGACAGGATGACAGGACATCTGCTAAGACATGAGGGAATGACTTCCATGGTACTAGAGGGAGCTGTAGAGAGCAAAAACTGTAGAGGAAGACAGAGATTGGAATACGTCAAGCAAATAATTGAGGACGTAGGTTGCAAGTGCTACTCTGAGATGAAAACGTTAGCACAGTAAAGGAATTCGTGGCGGGCCGCATCAAACCAGTCAGTAGACTGATGACCAAAAAAAAAAAAAGGACGGTAGTTCGAAAGTGCGACATCTGGGCTGTAGTGTGCGTGAGGAAGAACAATCCAACCAAGTCTCGAGCAGACTTGTGTTTGACCTTGCGTTGTCATGGAGGAGGAGAAGTCAATTTGTATTTTTATTGCGTTTCTTCAGTTCCCTTAGAAAACCCTGAAGTCGTTTCTTCAGTTTCCTTATAATAGCACAATACACTTCCGAGTAGATCTTTGACCGAGCGACGTGGCGCAGTGGTTAGACACTGGACTCGCATTCGGGAGGACGGCGGTTCAATCCCGCGTCCGGCCATCCTGCTTTAGGTTTTCCATGATTCCCTAAATCGCTTCAGGCAAATGCCGGGATGGTTCCTTTGAAAGGGTACGGACGACTTCTTTCCCTAATCCGATGAGACCGATGACCTCACTGTTCGATCTCCTCCCCAAAATCAACACAGTAGATCGTTGCATCATGAGGTAGGACACCGGTGAACGAGTGAGCGATCACTACCAACAGAGACGTCCAGGTGTGCAGCGAGATGTTTCATTGTACTAGGCCGATCACCTCGAACGAGAGTGTCCGCACTTTGCAACATTGCAGTCTGTGTGCGGCCGGCCGTCTCGCGGGAGAACGGACAGGTTTGCGCGACCTTGGTGCGATGATGACAGACACCTCGACCAACGAATCACAGTGCTTTTGTTCCCTTGCTGTTCAGAGTAAACATTCTGCAAGCGCGTTTGAATATCTGCGACGCTCTGGATTTCCGCCAAGAGAAACTCAGTGACAGCTTCCTGCCTTGAACGCACCTCCTTTACAGACGCCATTTTGGAGCCTACGTATAGAATATGGCTCAAACGGCTCTGAGCACTATAGGACTTAACATCTGAGGTCACCAGTCCCCTAGAACTTAGAACTACTTAAACCTAACCTAAGGACATCACACACATTAATGTCCGAGGGAGGATTCTAACCTGCGACCGTACCGGCCGCGCGTCTCCAGACTGAAGCGCCTAGAACCGCTCAGCCACACTGGCCGGCCTCTACGTATAGAGCCGCCACCTATCGAAACTTCGTGGAACTATAGGCCCCGAAGCGGGAATATTCCGCACTTTTTCAAGCGAAATTTGCCGAGAAAAAAAACATCTTTTGTATTACTTGTGAAAGGCCTTTCGTACGTAAGTGAGCCAAAGTTTAGGAAAAGTTTCAGATTATGCTTAAAGTTTATTGGAAATAGCTAAGTGCTCTATTATGAAGTATTATGTGAACGTGAACTGGCTAATTTGCTCTCCATTTCAAACAAAAGCCAGATTTCACGCGTATCAAAGCTTATGGCGTTATGCCACCAGAACTATGTGTCACTCACTGATATAATTTTTTAGGAAGGTTCTCGTGGGCCCCTACCACCACGGCACCGCGCGTCCCCAGGTTACGGATAGGGGATACGGCCTCGAGATATGAACGGTAGCTGCGAATACAAAAAATAAGCAGTCGCACACAGCCGGTGGCGAGCAGGCGATGGCGTGATGAACCATTCCTTTTTCTTCTTCTCTTACTATCAAATCTATTCATAAAGAATCAGCAACATTAATGACCATGGATCCCTTTGAAGTAAAATATTCCGGAGGTAAACTAGGTTCCCATTCGTATCTCCGGGCGGAACCTCCTTCGAAGAGATTCCGGCCGAAAGGAACTTTCACGTTGGGAACACGGAACGTTAAAAGTTTGAACAGGCCAGGAAAGTTCCAGACGTTATTAGACTAATTAGATAGATACGATGTAGACATTACAGCTATTCAAGAAACTCGGTGGCAGGGGGAGGGTAGCATAAAGAGGAGTAACTATACATTTTTCTATGGAGGTGCGGAAGCTCACAGTTTCGGAACAGGTTTCGCAGTACAGAAAATAGTGATTCACGCAATCAGAGATATAAGGTTCATTAGTGACTGGCTATCAGTTATAGTGTTGTCCGGCAGGTGTAATAGACTAGGCGTAATTAATGTACACGCACCAACTGAGGACACTGAAGAGGTTGTTAAAGACGGCTTTTATGAAGAACTAGATCAACTGTGGGATGAGTTCTCTTCGGACGACACAAAATTAATCGCAGGTGATTTTAATGCGAAGATAGGGAAGGAGGAAGCAGTCCGGCCTACAATTGGGAAAGAAAGTTTGCATAACATTTCGAATGATAATGGCACAATGGTGGTTAATTTAGCTGTTTCAAAAGACATGATTGTTGAGAGCACATATTTCAAAAGGAAGGACATTCATAAAGCAACTTGGGTTTCTCCGGATGGACACACCCGAAACCAAATTGATCATGTTCTTGTAGATCGGAGATGACACACTAGTATAGAAAATGTTACGACTTTCAGGGGAGCAGATTGCGATTCTGATCATTTTCTTGTAGTTGCCAAAGTTCACCAACGGCTATTACAGCAACATCAAGGTGTCACAATGCAGAACTTGTTAGGTTCGACACTGACAAGCTAAATGGTGAAACCTTTAGAAGAAGGTACATCATAGAAATTTCAAATAGGTTTGATGCTCTCAGGACGCACGAAGATCAAGACGAGGATGTAAATAAACAGTAGATCACTGTGAGGAGTTATATCAAAGAGGCAGCGTAGGTCACAATAGTTACAATTAAGAAGAACAGGAGGAAACCGTAGTTTGATGAGGAATGCAAGAAATTGGTAGAGAAAAGGAGAAAAGCGCGATTAGATTGGGATAGAATGCGAGACAGAAAACGAGAGGAGTCCTTGAATCTGAGGAGGGAAGTTGGTCGTAGGGTACGGGCAAAGATGAGGGATTATTTGAACAATCAAATTAAAAAATGGAAACAAACAGTAAAACAAAAAACATTAGGGAACTTCACCTAGACATAAATGGATATAGAGAGGGGTTCAAGGCTAGGGCAAATGCACTTCGAGAGGATGCCAGGGGAATACTGACAGACCCCAGTGCTATATTAAGTAAATGGAGGGCGTATTTTGTGCATCTATTAAATGTACACCAGGAAGCAGGAAATGAGCAGGCGTACGATATACATACAGCAGAACTCCAGATACCTGAGCCAACGTTAAAGGAAGTAAGAGATGCAATCAACAAATTGAAAAACCATAAAGCACCAGGATCAGACTGCATAACTCCAGAATTAGTTAAAAATAGGGGACAGAAATTGGTGGAAGTAGTTCACAAAGTGATAACTAAAGTATGGAACTCAGTGATGATACCTGAAGAGTGGCAGGAGTCGATTCTGATTCCAATTTTTAAGAAGGGCGACAAAATGGATTGTACTAATTATAGAGGGATATCGCTATTACCAGTATGTTCCAAAATTTTCTCGAATATTCTGCTAAGCAGGCTTACACCATATGCAGATGAAATTGTGGGGGATTACCAAGCTGGCTTTCGGAGGAACAGATCAACTATAGACCAAATATTCACCCTGCGTCAAATTTTGGAAAAGAAATGCGAATACAATAAACCAGTTCATAATATTTTCATAGATTTTACAAAAGCATATGATTCAGTATTGCAATAAAAATTGTACAGAATTCTTTTGGAACTTGAAATACCAAAGAAGTATGTTAGACTTATAGAAGCGGGTTTGAAAAACACAAAAGGTAGAGTACGCGTGGGGAAATTGGAGTCAGAAGAATTTGTAATAAAGAACGGACTTAAGAAGGGAGATGCCCTGTCTCCACTACTTTTTAATTTAGTCCAACAATATATTGTACGAATGGTAGCAGATAATTCAGAGGGTGTGGAGTTAAATGGAAATATTAAGATATTAGGGTATGCAGATGATCTAAAGAACATTAGCGGTAGGGAAGAACCTGTAACAGCAAATGCGAATGCGTTAATCAAGGCTAATGTAGGTCTAAGGATAAGTAAAGACAAAACTAAATACCTTGTTACTAGTAGAATGCCAACAGCAGTAGATCAGGAAACGTTAAGAGTTGGAGACATGCAGTTTGAAAAAGTGAACACTTTTAAGTATCTAGGCGTGGACATCAGTTCGAGAAATGAGACTGAATCCGAGCTGAAGAAGAGATTACGGACGGGAAATGCGTGCTACTTCTCACTGAATAGATTACTTTCATCACGGGTATTGTCTAGGAATTTAAAGATTAGAATATACAAAACTATTATTCTACCAGTTATGCTGTATTGGTGTGAGACTTGGTCTCTCTGTGCAAAATGAAAAGCCGTTTCGCGTATTTGAAAACAAATTTTGAGGAAAATTTTCGGAGAAAAAAGGGATCACATTAGCGGAGAGTGGCGAAAACTGCGTAACGATGAGGTTCACAAACTCTATTCAAGCCCTGACATATTCAGTATTATTAAATCACGTAGGCTGCGATGGGCGGGTCACGTAGCTCGAATAGATGAGGGCAGGGCAGCGCGCAGAGTACTGGTAGGGCATCTGGAGGGAAAACGTCCTGTGGGGAGACCGAGGGGTAGATGGGAGGACAATGTGAAGGCTGATTTGAGGAGCCTAGGTATTGAAGGTGAATGGAAGGAAATAGCCCAAGACAGGGACAGATTGCGAAAATACGTTACTGCAGTAATGGACTCTCGAGTCCGGTATGACCAGTGTGTGTGTGTGTGTGTGTGTGTGTGTGTGTGTGTGTGTGTGTGTGTGTGTGTGTGTGTCTGTGTGTGCGTGTGTGTGTGTGTAGGTACATTCAGTGGCATGTGTACACACTAGCTTCAAGCAAACGGAATTAGGAACAAAGAAGCAATCACGGCTGATCCTGATGTTTGGCTGCATGAACAGAGAAAATGTAGTGAGCGAGAAACTTTTTGCGTTTCATCATTTTGTGGAGGATATGAGCAAGAAAATGTTTCGTCCGTGTAAAGTTTGTTGCAAGTCGCTAAGTGCCCTTATTTTCAAATGCTGGATGGATGACGTCCGCGTATCTTCACGCCATCAGTTGCACTGCCTCAAGACAAACACACGTTTGTAACTGTAATACTTGTCTTAATGTGGAAAACTTTTGAAGTAAGATTACACATCTTAATGAATATACTCTGAGAGCACTTCAGATTTTTTATTTCTGTCAAATTGAAAATCGAATTTTTGTTGCCCCTCCGCTGCAAACTTTATCGGGTTCCTGGTTCCGCGTCAGAGTTTTAATAATGTAGATTGGGGACGAAAATAGAAGACCCAAAGGAAAGCAGAGCTTCCGTTAAAGTTTAATTCAGTAAGCGTGGAAGCGTCAGCCACTCAAGTTTCAGGTGCTGTAAGAGATCCACATCACCTTTTTGTTTACTGTTAGAATTTCGATACCATTAGATCCTAGAGGAATCAGTCATTATACTGGTTGGATGTATACCTCGCGAAAAAGCAGTGAAGATAAAATTATGGCTTGCCAACAATCGTTCTTCTCGCGGACTGTTCCCAACTGGACCAGGAAACGTAGAAGTGACACGGGTCCTGGAAGTACCCTCAGTTACGCACCATAAGGTGGCTTGCGGAGTACAGACATAGGTGTTGATTTAGATGCTCGTTCCCAGGCACTGGGGCATAAAAATCTGCCCTTTGTCAAGCTGACTTATGTCAGTGTATTTCGCGAGCTGCGGCTTGTTCGACGGTGGAATGGTCCCCCGTTCGTCTCTGCACCAATTACATACTTTCCTTAGCGCGTCACGAAACCGCAACGCAACAAGGCGGTATTCAGTGTCGTGGTGGGCAGTGACCGTGAGTGTATCTCATTGGACTCACTCGCTGAATTGGCGTGGGTACCTATAAACCTAAATGGGCTCAGAGTGATGAGAATACCTACATACTTGGCTGGTCGAGAGGTAGTTGGTAGATCAAGCACCCAAACAACAGTTTCCTGGAGTTGCGCACTGCCACATGGACTCATTGTCTGGAACTCTACCACAGTTAACTGGTTTCTGATTATTGCAACAGACGTCCGCAGTGCCCTCTCTCCTCTACGCATATGTTTGAGGAAAATCAAATCTGGTAACTATTTATCGCAGTAGCCAAATAAGATCAGAACTACTATTCCTAAATGAAGTAATTTTTAATTTATCTAATAGCCACTAACGTAATTACATTTGTGCCGGGCACCAAATTAGAGACAGCCAAACGGACCAAATTAACGCCAAGCATGTACAGGGTGGGCGAGAAGTTGCCGTATCCAGTAGTTCCGAATGCTGGCTGACTAGGTTTGTTTTAGCACAGGCACTTACTTAAGTATTTAGTGCTCAGTAAATCGGTACGTTCCCCACTATGCTGTAAAACACTTTCATACACCTCTATATTCATCTTCACCTATTTTTCAGCAAGTCTGGTTTTATAGAGCGAAATGCCTCCTCCACGGCATTGCGAATTTCTTAGTTTGAACCATATCGACGTGCAGGTAGATGTGCATTAATGACCCATAAACGAGTTGTCAGGTGTGGTGAGGTTAGGACGTACTGGTATCATTTCAAGGAAGCCAGTGTTGTTGACGAACCACGACGTATCTACTGTCCTGGAAAATATTTATTTAGGAACTCGTCCACTGCTAGAGTGTAGTTAGGAGGTGCTCTCACTTAGAGGCTCAGTACTCGTTTGCTGGGTATAATCTTGTCGACTCCAGGGTTCCTGAGAAGGGGACCAGAGTTTGAGTATTCGTTTGCTGGGTACAATCTTGGCGACCCCAGGGTTCCTGAGAGGGGAACTGGTAAGAGCTGCCCGTCCTCTGTCACCATAAGCACGGGACATGCTTCGGCAACGGTGGAACGTTGTGTGTCACAGGGGTGGGGATCATGGCTTGATCGCGTGGATCACGAGGATGATAAAAGCCTCTACAAAAAAAACTTTGAGGGGGAGCAACTCTTAATAGGTAACCTCTGAATGGGGATCATGGCTTGATCGCCTGGATCGCGAGGATGATAAAAGCCTCTACAAAAAAAACTTTGAGGGGGAGCAACTCTTAATAGGCAACCTCTGGATGGAGATCATGGCTTGATTGCCTGGATCGCGAGGATGATAAAAGCCTCTACAAAAAAAAAAACTTTGAGGGGGAGCAACTCTTAATAGGCAACCTCTGGATGGGGATCTTGGCTTGATCGCCTGGATCGCGAGGATGATAAAAGCCTCTACAAAAAAAAAACTTTGAGGGGGAGCAACTCTTAATAGGCAACCTCTGGGGAACCTGCCGCAACTCAGTTGTATAAGGCTTAGCTAGGCAAGTGGGGCTCTGTCTAGGTGGGCTTTCATTCCGTAGCTGCTCGTCGGACCGGGATGGATGCTTCAAAATTTTCTATTTCTCCTCCTAACGGTAAAGGTGGGCCTCTGGTAGGTGCCAATATCCAGTGAAATGAGAGGACTTGTGTAGCCAGCCACGAGATTTGGGGACTACACAGAGTCTTTCACTTTCGTGTAACAGAATACAGGCTGGTGATCAGAATGTGTTTCTTATAGTTAAACGAAAAGAGGGGACCTTTGAGAAAGTATTACCCTTTCACATACAAAAATGTTTCGAGCGAATAGTTGGAAATTTAATATCCATCAAGCATTTGCGAAATGGGTCTCTGCTGGTAGGAAAATGTAATTCTCAATAAGAACATCTAGAAACCTCAATGCCTCAGGGAGTAAGCAGCAGGTAGTGAATGGCTCAACACCTTGAACTCTAGCAACGGTGTTGTGATTTCCAAGCATCTGGTTGACATTCTCTGAGAAGAACTGAAAGCGGAGTTGTTCCAGGAAGGAATCGTTGGTGTGCAAAACATAGTGAAAAGGGTGCATGGTAATCTCGTGAAATGGGACTCATTCATACTGATTTTCAGCAGGACAGAACTTAGAGAGCACATTAAGACTGATTTCCTTCGTCTCAGCTTGTGGCCTTATCTCCCTAACCCAGTGCGTCGTTTTGGATGCCAGCTCCTTGGGCACATAACGTTTGGTTGTAGGGGAGAAGCCACTGGTGGAAAATGTGGTAAGATTACCCGTGAAGGTGTTGGTTGCTCATCTGCCCCAAAGTGTGGGAACTGCTTTGGGGATAATCCCGCCTGGAGCAGGGTTTGCAGTGTCTTCCTTGAAGAAAGGAAGAACCAGAAGGTCAAACAACTAAACGTATCTCGTACGGTGAGGTGAAAACTATCTTCAAGGCCATGCAGCCCCAGGAGTTTGCTACCTCTGTTACTAAGCAGTCAGTTCAGAATACCGATGCTGCTACACAAACAGAGGTTGCTAGTTTGGCACTAGTACCTGAGTTTGTCAATGTACTTGTGCTGCTGCAGTTACTTCAGATCCTGCACTTCCTCCGAGAATATCAGAAAAGACCGTGGCGCTAACGTTGTGGAGCTCCCTCCCTGCTTCTCCAAAGCTGCAGACTGGTCCACAGTCCATTGCTGTCCCTGTCACTGCTGCGGCTGCGGCTGTGGCTCCAAAGCCAACTCAGGGCAAAAAATGAAAGGCAGAGCGGAGAAGGGAAGTAAACAGTCCGGCGACGTCGACATCATCCCGTCTGATGTCTGCACAGCTAATGGAATTTGAGGCAATCATCTCGCCTCAACACCGAGCCTCTGCTCGTTATAGGATCCCCCCTAGCGGAAAGACAGGGTGACAGTGCAAGCACCGAGCTTGATGGCTTCCATATTACAGTGGAACATTAATGGGTTCAGGACACGTGTGGGGGAACTGAAACTGGCTGCACAGGAACGCCTCCTCTGTCTGTGTCTACAAGCAACACATTTTAAAGCTACTGAAGCCCCTGAGTATGGGGCTACACCCATAACCGAAAGGATGACGTGACTGGGGTCAGAGCCAAGGGACAAGTTCCTGTGTTTGTCAACAATGCGCATCACTTCTCTGCTCTCCCCCTGGCTACTAATCTGTAAACAGTTGCCATTGAAATTAATGTGTGTCAGAGGAAACTGTTTTCTCACTGTGTATACCTCAGCAAGATGCAGTAGACTGAGGCTCACACAGATCTTACAGAACAACTCCAGCGACCACTTCTCTTGCTTGGAGACTTCAATGACCATTACATCTTATGGGGCTTGACCTTTACTTGCCCTCGAGGTCGGGTTTGTAGAACCACATGACCTCTCACGAGCTGTGCGTGCTCAACTCAGGTGCTCACACTCATTTCTGTCTTGCTACTGGCTCATTCTCAGCCATTAACCTCAGTTTTTGCTTTTCAGCGCTCGCAACTTCTGTTCAGTGGGAAGTCATTGACAGTCTTCATTCCAGTGACCACTTCCTACTCCCCATTCATCTTCTGAATGGAGCGTTCCCTGAAGAGAAGCCACCAAAACGGACTGTCGGCAGGTCTAACAGGACGCTATTCTAGCAGCTGACTGTGTCTGGACAGCACGACAGTGTCAAAGAATAGGTGGACCACGTTATACTAGTGATCCAGCATGCCCCTGACTTAAGCCATCCCAAAGTCCCCAGGTTCTGTTAGGGGGTACTTTGGAACCCTGATGATCTGGTGAATGCCACTGACAAATCCACATCAGGCATTTGGCTTTTTGATGCTTTAAGTACTGTCCAACAGCAGAGAACCTCAGAGCATTTTGGGTTGCAGGAGCCAAGGCTCGATACGTAATTAAGGAGAGCAATAATAGGTCATGGCAAGCGTTTCTGGACTCCATCAATGGTTTCACTTCTTCTGCAAAAATTTGGCAAGCCATCAGGACTACCTCTGGTAACCGCATCGTTTGCTAATACAGGGTGTTTCAAAAATGACCGGTATATTTGAAACGGCAATAAAAACTAAACGAGCAGCGATAGAAATACACCGTTTGTTGCAATATGCTTGGGACAACAGTACATTTTCAGGCGGACAAACTTTAGAAATTACAGTAGTTACAATTTTCAACAACACATGGCGCTGCAAGTGATGTGAAAGATATAGAAGACAAAGCAGTCTGTGGGTGCGCCATTCTGTACGTTCGTCTTTCTGCTGTAAGCGTGTGCTGTTCACAACGTGCAAGTGTGCTGTAGACAACATGGTTTATGTGGTGTCACCGCCAGACACCACACTTGCTAGGTGGTAGCTTAAATCGGCCGCGGTCCATTTAGTACATGTCGGACCCGCGTGTCGCCACTGTGTGATCGCAGACCGAGCGCCACCACAAGGCCGGTCTCGAGATACGGACGAGCACCGCCCCAGTTGTACGGACGACTTTGCTAGCGACTACATGAACGAAGCCTCGCTCATTTGCAGAGCAGATAGTTAGAATAGCCTTCAGCTAAGTCAATGGCTACGACCTAGCAAGGCGCCATTAGCCTTACATAGTTTGATAGTTATCGTATGAAATGTCTCATCCAGAATGCTGTATTCACATGAAGGAATAAAAGATAAGTATTCGAGGAGCTGCATTTTCTTATTAGCATTCAATAAGTATCCTGTTCCAGAATTCACGCCCGTCTGCGTTAGATAGCGTGCATTTCGGCCTCCTCTATCTACAAGGTGTTGGCACATTCGCCAACACATCAGTTTATTCCTTAGAACAGAGGATTTTTCTGGTGTTGGAATTGCACCGCCTAGAACACAGTGTTGTTGCAACAAGACGAGGAATTAATGTAACCAAAGGACCGAAAAGCGATACAATAAAGGATCTGTTTGAAAAATTTCAACGGACTGGGAACGTGACGGATGAACGTGCTGGAAAGGTAGGGCGACCGCGTACGGCAACCACAGAGGGCAACGCGCAGCTAGTGCAGCAGGTGATCGAACAGCGGCCTCGGGTTTCCGTTCGCTATGTTGCAGCTGCGGTCCAAATGACGCCAACGTCCACGTATCATCTCATGCGCCAAAGTTTACACCTCTATCCATACAAAATTCAAACGCGGGAACCCCTCAGCGCCGCTACCATTGCTGCACGAGAGACATTCGCTAACGATATAGTGCACAGGATTGATGACGGCGAGATGCATGTGTGCAGCATTTGGTTTACTGACGAAGCTTATTTTTACCTGGACGGCTTCGTCAATAAACAGAACTGGCGCATATGGGGAACCGAAAAGCCCCATGTTGCAGTCCCACCGTCCCTGCATCCTCAAAAAGTACTGGTCTGGGCCGCCATTTCTTCCAAAGAAATCATTGGCCCATTTTTCAGATCCGAAACGATTACTGCATCACGCTATCTGGACATTCTTCGTGAATTTGTGGCGGTACAAACTGCCTTAGACGACACTGCGAACACCTCGTGGTTTATGCAAGATGGTGCCCGGCCACATCGCACGGCCGACGTCTTTAATTTCCTGAATGAATATTTCGATGATCGTGTGATTGCTTTGGGCTATCCGAAACATACAGGAGGCGGCGTGGATTGGCCTCCCTATTCGCCAGACATGAACCCCTGTGACTTCTTTCTGTGGGGACACTTGAAAGACCAGGTGTACCGCCAGAATCCAGAAACAATTGAACAGCTGAAGCAGTACATCTCATCTGCATGTGAAGCCATTCCGCCAGACACGTTATCAAAGGTTTCGGGTAATTTCATTCAGAGACTACGCCATATTATTGCTACGCATGGTGGATATGTGGAAAATATCGTACTATAGAGTTTCCCAGACCGCAGCGCCATCTGTTGTTGAAAATTGTAGCTACTGTAATTTCGAAAGTTTGTCTGCCTGAAAATGTACTGTTGTCCCAAGCATATTGCAACAAACGGTGTATTTCTATCGCTGCTCGTTTAGTTTTTATTGCCGTTTCAAATATACCGGTCATTTTTGAAACACCCTGTAGCAGCAGTACTGAATCAGGGATGCCTCTGAACAACAGCCAAAGACATCACACAGATGTTGGCACAGCATTTTGCAAAAACTACTGTGAATAACAGGCAGCATCTGGCGACTCATCACTACCTTGCAACTGTAGAGTGGGGCATGTTGGATTTCAGGTCCAACAATGCTGAGTCTTACTACTACCCTTTTTCCATGTGGGAGCTGGAAACTATTGATACTGCACCTAATCACGACCAAATCTGATAAAGCATGCTTCGACATGTGCCAGAAGCGTCAAAGGAAATCCTCGTCAACAGTTTTAAAGTGATATGGCAGACAAGTCACTTCCTCAACTTGTGGAGAGAGGCAATTTTGGTACCTCTCCTCAAACTACGAAAGGACATATACCAGTAGTTGTCTGAGTCTCGCCCTAATGAGCTTTATAAGAAAGACCGGGCATGAATGGTTAATTATTGTCTGGTCTGGTTGTTAGGGCCAGGCTACTCCTCAGACCCTCTCAGTGTGGATTCTGGAGATTTCGTTCCACTCTCGATTCCCTGACCCTTCTACAGGCAGCTGTTCAGCAGGCTTTCCTACATAAACGTCACTGTACCGGCGCCGGCCGAAGTGGCCGTGCGGTTAAAGGCGCTGCAGTCTGGAACCGTAAGACCGCTACGGTCGCAGGTTCGAATCCTGCCTCGGGCATGGATATTTGTGATGTCCTTAGGTTAGTTAGGTTTAACTAGTTCTAAGTTCTAGGGGACTAATGACCTCAGCAGTTGAGTCCCATAGTGCTCAGAGCCATTTGAACCATTTGAACTGTACCGGCATATTATTTGACGTAAGTTAGGCATATGAACTACTTGGAGATGCAGTATTCTCTCACAACTGCATCACTGGGGTTTTTGCGGCCGCCTCCTTATCTTCATACGGTCTTGCCTGTCTCAGCGGGTTTTTCGGTCCTGGCTTGAAGATACAATGTCTGATCGTTTTGAGAACGAGAATGGTGTACCCCAGGGCAGTGTTTTAAGTATTACCCTCTTTGCCATAGTCATCAACAGTTTCACGGCTTCTGTATGGAGTTCCATATGATGGTAATTATTTGTGGATGGTTTTGCTGCTTTCCGTTCCTCCTCTAGTACTGAAACAGTGACCCATCAGCTGCAGCTTCCAATGGAGAGGTTAAAAGAGTGGGCTATACATATGGGTTTTCGATTTTCTACATCTATGTATGTGTATGTGTGTTTGTGTGTGTGTGTGTGTGTGTGTGTGTGTGTGTGTGTGTGTTTGTGTGTGTGTGTGGTCATTTTAATCGTTTGTGATGAATTTTAATTTCCCTGACTTGAATATCAAGGACACCATTTAACATTTTAAAAGAGTCAGTGTGGTTTCTTGGCCCGATTTTTGACTCCAGACTGTCGTGGTTACCACACCTGAGAGACCTGAAAGCCAGAACACAGAAGGCGCTGGATATTACAAAATATGCTAGCAACAAATCTTGGGGAGCGGAGATGGCGCGTCTGCTCCAGTTTTATAAGGCTTTTGTGCGTTTACAGCTAGGCTATGAATGCGGAGTGTACAGGTCAGCGAGGCCTTCTTACCTGACCTGCCAGGCAACAAATGTGACGCCCTCAAAAAGAAAGTGATTTTATTGACATGTGATGTGAGACTTACAGTAGTTCATCTTCGCAGAAGTGCACGATAATAAATTCAGGCAAAATGAAACACGCATGTCACAGTGAAGGATGCCCAGACAGTCTCATTATTACACAGCGTGCCCTATTACGGTGGCAACGCAGACGTGAACTGTCACAAGCAGACGATCATAAAGATATCGAATGCCATCATCCAATGGATTGTCCCGAGCATCTTGCTGCACCTTCTGCTGCAATTCGACAGTGGTTCTGGAAGGCTCTGGAGAATGAGTAAATTCCCACTTCATCATGTCCTACACGCTTTAATTAGGCTCAGGTCTGGTAATCTTACTGGTAGGGTACTTGTACACCATGAAGAGATAGTTGGACGTAACATGTCCTGCCGAAAAGCACATCTTCCTCCTGACGAAGAAAAGTCACTGGCGTGGAGAATACAACCTGTGCAATGAGGTGGGCACTAGTTACTTTATCCTGCGAAAACACCAAATGTGACCACGAACTTTAATTGGTGCCACCCCCCCCCCTCCTCCCCGCATTTAATGAAGACTTTGGCGATTGTTCCTGTTCTCCAAAATAGGCCAACCATCAGGTCTAGGGATACAGTCGGAACTTACTCTCATCACTAAAGACAACAGAGTGCCATTCTATTCTCCACTTGCTTCTTTCATGACACCAGAGCCTTCAGTGGTAACCTGGCCATAGGCACACGTGATATTACTCCTGCTGCAAGCAGACGGTACTTACTAGTCGTTGGAGACACGAAAGGTACAACATGTGCCCAGATTTCTTCCCTGGATGATGTTCGATCGCCCGACACTGCTGGCACAATATACAGACCTTGACGTGCCACATGGACGTCCAGAACCTGGTATGGGAGTGTTCGACAGAGGACAACTAAAAGCGACACACCAACGGTAATTTGTGCCAAACTTTTGCAGCACTGTGTCGACACGTCCATCCAGCTTCTTGTAAACCCAAAGTGCAACCGCATTCAAATGGACGAAGTTGTTCAACAGGAGTAGGTACGCGTCCGCAGGGCCTGGTTGTACCCTGTTCACCTCTAAGTTCAGCACCGTAATTACCAGCAGAGTCAGGAAAGAGGATGCGCAGAGAGGCCACCTGAATGATATCTGATGAGGTGTTTCAGGAGGAACAATGAATAATTTGGGTGTGGTAGTACAGACTAATTAAAAAAAGTTCTACCCTGGTGTCTAGTCGTAATTGAATACACAGATACTGCTCTTAGAATGTAACAAAAATAAATACACGCAGAGGGTATTATTAAATGGGATATGATTTGCAGGCCTCTGTGGCCGAGCGGTTCTAGGCGCTTCAGTCTGGAACCGCGCGACCGCTACGGTCGCAGGTTCGAATACTGCCTCGGCCATGGACATGTGTGATGTCCTTAGATTAGTTAGGTTTAAGTGGTTCAAAGTTCTAACTAACGCGAATTCTTTACAGACGAATGGAAAAACTAAAAAAAATCCGACCTCGGGGAACATCAGTTTGGATTCCGTAGAAATGTTGGAACACGTGAGGCAATACTGACCCTACGACTTATCTTAGAAGAAAGGAAAGGCAAACCTACGTTTCTAGCATTTGTAGACTTAGAGAAAGCTTTTGACAATGTTGATTGGAATACTCTCTTTCAGATTCTGAAGGTGGCAGGGGTAAAATACAGGGAGCGAAAGGCTATTTACAATTTGTACAGAAACCATATGGCAGTTATAAGAATCGAGGGGCATGAAAGGGAAGAAAAGGGAGTGAGACAGGGTTGTAACCTCTCTCCGATGTTATTAAAACTGTATATTGAGCAAGCAGTAAAGCAAACAAAAGAAAAGTTCGGAGTAGACGACATTGTAATTCTGTCAGAGACAGCAAAGGACTTGGAAAAGCGGTAGAACGGAATCGACAGTCTCTTGAAAGGAGGGTATAAGATGAACATCAACAAAAGCAAAACGAGGATGATGGAATGTAGTCGAATTAAGTCGGGTGATGCTGAGGAAATTAGATTAGGAAATGAGACACTTAAAGTAGTGAAGGAGTTTTGCTATTTGGGGAGAAAAATAACTGATGATGGTCGAAGTAGAGAGGATATAAAATGTAGACTGGCAATGACACGGAAAGCGTTTCTGAAGAAGAAAAATTTGTTAGCATCGAGTATAGATTTAAATGTCAGGAAGTCGTTCCTGAAAATATTTTTATGGAGTGTAACCATGTATGGAAGTGAAACGTGAACGATGAATAGTTAAGACAAGAAGAGAAGGGAAGCTTTCGAAATGTAGTGCTACAGAAGAATGCTGAAGATTAGATGGGTAGATCACATAACTAATGAGGTATTGAATAGAATTGGGGAGAAGAGGAGCTTGTGGCACAACTTGACTAGAAGAAGGGATCGGTTGGTAGGACATGTTCTGAGACATCGAGGAATCACCAATTTAGTATTGGATGGCAGCGTGGAGGGTAAAAATCGTAGAGGGAGACCAAGAGATGAATACACTAAGCAGATTCAGAAGGATGTAGGCTGCAGTAGGTACTAGGAGATGAAGAAACTTGCACAGGATAGAGTAGCATGAAGAGCTGCATTAAACCAGTCTCAGGACTGAAGACCACAACAACAAGTTCTAGGGGACCGATGGCCACAGATGTTACGTCCCATAGCGCTCAGAGCCATTTGAACCATTTGGAAATCATTTAGCTCAACGTTGATTTTCATAAAATCGCGTATCTTTTCCTTATCTTTCTCTTTATAGACTTCCCAGGTCAACCAGTCCCCAGGGGGAAAAAAATGTAACTTGTTAATATCCCGGAACGTTGATGGACAAGAAATGTATCTATTCCTGTCGATTCACATTCAGGGGAAAGTTAGGTTCGACTGACACGTCACTTGACAACTAGAATGTGCAGTGCCCTGTTCACGCTTGGAGAACATGCCCATAATTGCAGCCAAAATAATCTCTTCTTATAATACTGGAAGCTTGTAACACGCTACGGCAACACCACTGGCCAATTCAGCTGAATGTCAGTAATACTACAAGCACGTATATACAGAGAAGTAATCTCCAAGACGTGTCTCCACAAAGGCGTGTGGGGTTTTGTTGAACATCGATGTGAGCTACGAGTGTTATTGATACCGTAAAGGATGAAAGTTGCTTCATCTGTGAACAGTACTAATGATGTTACCGGCGACAAAATTATAATCATCTACCTTCATAGCCTCTCGATGTTGTTGAATACCTTGTAAATTGTAAGGACAGACACCACACATACACAATGTTCGCCATATTCTTGTAGGTTATGTGGAGCACCGAAGCGTGTGGAAATTCTACACGTGTTTGCTGAAGGGTAATATTCCGCTGTGTGAACGATATCGTATCAGCCACACGATGTTCATTTGCATGTTCAAATGAAATACAACTGCTGGATGCTCCACCTGTCTCATACAACTTAAAGAAACATGCAGAACACCCTTGAATCTGGTACGCTGCGGTAAGGAAATCGTATACGGTGTTCTCTGCAAGCAGCAACTGTGTTTCCGCTACAGAGCACGTATTCATATACTATAACGGCGTACTCAGCACTTGCAAGTATGTGAGACAATCTTGAACGATATAGAAGAAGTCTGCAACGGACTACAGTCACAGCTACAGTTGAAAAATTTGCTACCTAAACGCAAGCACATCTTCGTACCTTGAACTTCAGGACAATAATGGCTATTGATTAATAAACCCATACAACCTGCTGTACCAAGGTACCAAGACGCAAAATGAAAACTTTTCTCTGTTAACAAGCTGTACCTCAGAAATATTGGATGCACATTATATGGAATATTTTATTCGAATTACTCTGTACTAACACCCACTGCAATACGCTGTGTGTGGGAATGTGCATATGTGTGTGTGTGTGTGTGTGTGTGTGTGTGTGCGCATGCGTGCGTGCACACATGCGTTCTGATAAATAATAGTAAAATTAATTTCATAGGTGTTTACTCAATCGTCGCTAGAACCAGATCCTCGTGCCGTGGCGCCCTGTCGGATGACGCCTTCAGAAGCTCGCTCGCGATGCTTGCTCAGATGGTTCCACGTCACAACAGCTCATCACCACTGCCTTCCGAGGAGGGCGACAGATGTCGTATAGTAGAGGGGATGCGTCGCATGGAAGCCGACTCAGCCAAAGACTTACTGTGCCAAGTAGCTCCAGAGGTCCTGGACTCTGAACCAGACAAATGGTATGTAACATAGTGAGAGCGTAAGGCTTTATAAGATACTGCCATTCTTCACTCTTCCCTCGATAAAAAAGTGAAATTCCAAAATGAGTCACCGATAACTGATAAACCAAGTATGGTGAGCTCGACACTCACTTAACATCACTCCCAGCCTAAACTGTCCTAGTTTACAGATGCGGTAAGGATTAACAGGCTGCTAGGATTTGAAAACCAACTAACTATACAGTCTCCGACTGTCAATGGGTCTCTGATCAATCTGGAGAGTAGATCAGACATTAAAAACAAGATGTTGAAGAGTTTCAAAACAAGAGTATTCTGAAATTATACAGAATATTCAACTAGAGAAAGCCTTCACTGATGTTAAGCAATACTGATGGACTCACAGACCCTGTATAGATGCCTTCGTTTAGAAGGATTCGTATATGACAGAGAGATAGAATGCTGAATCGTAACATCTACATCTACATCCATACTCCGAAAGCCACCTGACGGTGTGTGGCGGAGGGTACCTTGAGTACCTCTATCGGTTCTCGCTTCTATTCCAGTCTCGCATTGTTCGTGGAAAGGATTGTCGGTATGCCTCTGTGTGGGCTCTAATCTCTCTGATTTTATCCTCAAGATCTCTTCGCGAGATATACGTAGGAGGGAGCAATATACTGCTTGACTCTTCGGTGAAGGTATGTTCTCGAAACTTTGACAAAAGCCCGTACCGAGCTACTGAGCGTCTCTCCTGCAGAGTCTTCCACTGGAGTTTGTCTATCATCTCCGTAGCGCTTTCGCGATTACTAAATGATCCTGTAACGAAGCGCGCCGCTCTCCGTTGGATCTTCTCTAAATCTTCTATCAACCCTATCTGGTACGGATCCCACACTGCTGAGCAGAATTCAAGCAGTGGGCGAACAAGCGTACTGTATCCTACTTCCTTTGTTTTCGGATTGCATTTCCTTAGGATCCTTCCAATGAATCTCAGTCTGGCATCTGCTTTACCGACGATCAACATTATATGATCATTCCATTTTAAATCACTCCTAATGCGTACTCCCAGATAATGTATGGTATTAACTGCTTCCAGTTGCTGACCTGCTATTTTGTAGCTAAATGATAAAGGATCTATCTTTCTGTGTATTCGCAGCGCATTACACTTGTCTACATTGAGATTCAATTGCCATTCCCTGCACCATGCGTCAATTCGCTGCAGATCCCCCTGCATTTCAGTACAATTTTCCATTGTTACAACCTCTCGATACACCACAGCATCATCCGCAAAAAGCCCCAGTGGACTTCCGATGTCATCCACAAGGTCATTTATGTATATTGTGAATAGCAACGGTCCTATGACTCTCCCCTGCGGCACACCTGAAATCACTCCTACTTCGGAAGACTTCTCTCCATTGAGAATGACATGCTGCGTCCTGTTATCCAGGAACTCCTCAATCCAATCACACAATTGGTCTGATAGTCCATATGCTCTTACTTTGTTCATTAAACGACTGTGGGGAACTGTATCGAACGCCTTGCGGAAGTCAAGAAACACGGCATCTACCTGGGAACCCGTGTCTATGGCCCTCTGAGTCTCGTGGACGAATAGCGCGAGCTGGGTTTCAGATACCGACGATGGTGGCAAAGAGAGTGACCACTGTGAAATCTTACCAATGGCTAGCGCAGTCAGTATTAGATGGTCGCACTCGTCAAGCGAATTAGGCGGAATATGTACTCGAGCTACATTACTTTGCTTATTTCAGGGTGATGAATACTGTGACGGAGACGAATCTGTGTCGGTCGAGGTCGATCCGCACCGAAGCTCAAAAAATGATTGGCTTTGGAGGAGGCAACGGCCTCTCCGCAGTGGATACATCACTTCCCGTGATATCACCGAAGATAAGCGGTATCGGGCGTGGCCGTCACATGGATGGGTGACCATCCAGGCCGCCATGCGCTGTTGCCTTTTTTAGGGGTGTATTCAGCCTCGTGATGCCAATTGAGGAGCTACTTGACCGAATAGTAGCGGCTCCGGTCAAAGAAAACCATCGTAACGACCGGGAGAGCGGTGTGCTGACAAGACGCCCCTCCAATCCGCATCCTCAACTGAGGATGACACGGCTGTCGTATGGTCTCGATGGGCCACTTGTGACCTGAAGACAGAGTGCTTTGTGCTTTGCAGCAACCGGTGCCCTGACCCTTTATGTCTTCGGAGGTGCCATACTCCAATGCGGGTCCGGCGGCAAAAACATCGAGTTGGTGCCAACTATGTGGAGGAACTCGAGCCAAAGCTTACCCGTTGTCACACAGTGAACTGACCATGTTTTTTGTCAACAGAAGTTTCTACATGAACGTTCTGTTAGTAGTGTGAGTATGCTGCTCGAGGCAGCAAATTCAAAGTCACATTGTAACCTGATACCCTGCCCACAATTCTTGGGCAGTTGCGCATGGTGTATTCAACCAGATACCAATCATGTATCAAGGTACTGACCTCTTTCCACGCCTCTAGGACAATTAGTGTCTCACTAAAAATGGCGGGAAAACGGTCGTCATGCGTCTATTGTTGGGGATATGAAGACCAAAACCAAGATCGTTCCATTGAGCTAAATTAATTTAAAGATTTAAAACTGGCTGGAAATCAAGTCCCCCCTCGCTATCTCCTCGTCAGTCTACGAGTACAGGATGACTTAGAAATAATGGACTGGCCGCTGTGGCCGAGCGGTTCTAGGCGCTTCAGTCCGGAACCGTCCGACTGCTACGGTCGCAGGTTCGAATCCTGCCTCGGGCATGGATATCTGTGATGCCCTGAGGTTAGTTAGGTTTGGGTAGTTCTAAGTCTAGGTGACTGATGACCTCTGATGTTAAGTCCCATAGTGCTCAGAGTCATTTGAACCATTTGAACAAATAATGAGGAATCAAATTCTATTTCTCCTTTCCCATTGATATAGGTCATGACTTAAAATTATTTGAAAATAAAGTCCCTCCTGCTCTCTCGCACTTTTCATACTAGTTCAGCTGTGTGAACTCAGTAGTGATAAGATCATCATGAAGTGCAGGCAGCAGATTTACAGCACTTAAAAATGGTGTGTAGTATTATCACAATGTATGATGTAAGACACTTTGACATAACAGTGTGATAAGGAAATTCGAAGGGGTGCAATTCAATTGCAATTATTTACTGATGTCACGACATTTTCTGTAACAACTCCAATACATGACCACTTCTCCTTGTTATCTATCATTTCGACAAGCGTGTACATACACATAGAAGACATAATCAAATTTGCACTGTAAACAATTACCTCTAAACAACCACCAATGTATGACCACTTCCTATTGCTACCTACCATTTGTTAAGTCGAGTATGTACTCACACAAATTAAGTTTTCACTGCAAACCTCCAAATAACCGGCAGCTACATAAAAATGACTTTGTACTGGGTTAAAACCAATGATGTCACTATAAGACTACATTGAGAAGGTGTACAACATAGGACTGTAGTAGACTTGTAAATAATGGTAGGGGTATTCGAGTTGGAGCGTTTCTACAGCCAAGTATTTAATGATGAACACAGACACTGTATCATTAAACTGCACTGTAAGTAATATTGTTGTTGTTACCACCACCACTAGCATAGGATAGAAGTGGCGTAGAAGTGTGCACTTTATTTAAAACAAACAAAAAGCACCCCATGGACCCAAACACTGACTTCTGTGGTGCAAACAGTTGCACTTTTGGCTTTTTTCCATGTCTAATATTAGATCTTAGTGTAATAGTTACTCTGACTGCAAAAAACAGTGTGAATGAGACCCCTGTATTCCTTGAATCACTGCAGCCGCCTAAAGCCCGACCGCCGAGTACTGTATGGAGGAGTGAGTACCAGGTCGTGTTCATAATGTCGCTGAACCAAAAAGAGAGACTGCTTTGTGCTTTGTTCACTACGTCAAAGTGCGCAGTATCATACCTGTAGTTGGTGCTAGGGGTCTCTTTCCTTTGAACACTTCTATGTTGCGATTCACAAATATTATGTGTGTTAATGAAAGGAATGAACACGTCACTAAGAAGTGGCGAAGCGCTATTTAATTATTAATATCACTATTATGAGTCATTATCTTTGAGGTAAAAACCTGTCACTGTTAACGTGAAAGAGTCTGCCTATTCTTCAAGGCGATTGGAATGATTAAATTATAAATCGAAATCCATTGACTCCGTTCCATAATTATTCTTCAGTTGCTTACATTTCTTTGTGAGTTTGAGGCATAATATTGAACATTATGTGCATGAGGCTGACCTATTACGTACTCTATTAGCGTAAGACAACGAGTTCTCGAACAAGATTTCAAAATCTGTCTCGCAGACGTGGCCCCATCCCCTCTCCTCTTCCCTCGACATCAACATTCCTCACTCTGCTGAACCGTACTTGGCGCTCAGGCATTAGGCGGTTGCAGAGGGGTGGAGCGAGTGATCACCAAGTGACGTGCGTGAAGTTTAAAGGCTGTACGTTCAGAAGATCATAAGAGAGTGGTGTCAGAATTGTGGCCCAAATTTTCGCGCAGGATTCGATTGCTGTCGCTGATACCTTGTTGTCGTGACTTCTTTTCCGCAAAATACACGGTCAATTTGATGTTTCCTTGTGAGGGTATTTCGCCTGTCCCACACACGCATCGTACACACCAGATGGCAAGGTTTTGTCGTGCCTGGCCATCCCTAAGCTATCTGTAGTTGAGACTATATTATGTCTACCCCTGGGGCCTTTCTCTACTTAGGTCTTTCACTGTTCTACCAAATTTTGTCGCATTATCGTATATCCTATCTTCATCCACATGCTCTCCCAATTCTATAATATTGTCTTCAAGTTTAGCTTCCTCGTATAGACCATCTATAAACTCCTTCCACATATTATTAGCATGTCTTCGTTTAGGTATCGTTTATCATCCGGGCTGTTGGTTTTAATACAGATGCTTGTCTTTTCTTCAAAGGCCCCTTCAGTCTTCCTGTAGGTTGTATCCATAATTTCCCTAGTGGCATGTGTGCTTCTAAGCTTACTTACACTACTGGCCATTAAAATTGCTACACCAAGAAGAAATGCAGATGATAAACGAGTATTCATTGGACAAATATATTATACTAGAACTGACATGTGATTACATTTCCATGCAATTTGGGTGTATAGATCCTGAGAAATCAATACCCAGAACAACCACCTCACGCCTGGGCACTGAGTCAAACAGAGCTTGAATAGCGTGTACAGGTACAGCTGCCCGTGCAGCGTCAACACGATACCACAGTTGATCTAGAGTAGACTGGCGTATTGTGACGAGCCAGTTGCTTGGCCACCACTGACCAGACGTTTTCAATTGGTGAAAGATCTGGAGAATGTGCTGGCGAGGTCAGCAGTCGCACATTTTCTGTATCCAGAAACGCCCGTACAGGACCTGCAACATGCGGTCGTGCATTATCCTGCTGAAATGTAGGGTTTCGCTGGGATCGAATGAAGGGTAGAGTCACGGGTCGTAACACATCTGAAATGTAACGTCCAATGTTCAAAGTCCCGTCAATGCGAACAACAGGTGATCGAGACGTATAACCAATAGCACCCCATATAATGACGCCGGGTGATACGCCAGATTGGAATGTGGGTTCACCGCGATGTCGC
This sequence comes from Schistocerca piceifrons, assembly GCF_021461385.2. Classification (NCBI taxonomy): domain Eukaryota; kingdom Metazoa; phylum Arthropoda; class Insecta; order Orthoptera; family Acrididae; genus Schistocerca; species Schistocerca piceifrons. The sequence goes on from NC_060142.1 coordinate 119,283,857, forward strand.
CAAACACTGATGCGACCATCATGATGCTGTAAACAGAACCTGGATTCATCCGAAAAAATGACGTTTTGCCATTCTTACACCCAGGTTCTTCGTTGAATACACCATTGCAGGCGCTGCTGTCTGTGATGCAGCGTCAAGGGTAGCCGCAGCCACTGTCTCCGAGCTGATAGTCCATGCTGCTGTAAACGTCGTCGAAGTGTTCGTGCAGATGGCTGTTGTCTTGCAAACGGCCCCATTTGTTGACTCAGGGATCGAGACGTGGCTGCACGATCCGTTACAGCCATGCGGATAAGATGCCTGTCATCTCGACTGCTAGTGATACGAGGCCGTTGGGATACAGCACGGCGTTCCGTATTACCCTCCTGAAGCCACCGATTCCATATTCTGCTAACAGTCATTGTATCTCGACCAACGCGAGCAGCAATGTCTCTAGAGGAACGGAGGGTTCCAAATGATTGGAAAAGAGCACAGGTAGTCCCGGATGGGTCGTCGAGCAGACGCGCAAAGCTATAGATCTATATCTCTGACGTCGATCTGTTGTAGAATTTTAGAACATGTTTTTTGCTCGAGTATCATGTCGTTTTTGGAAACCCAGAATTCACTATGTAGGAATCAACATGGATTCCGGAAATAGCGATCGTGTGAGACCCAACTCGCTTTATTTGTTCATGAGACCCAGAAAATATTAGATAGAGGCTCCCAGGTAGATGCTATTTTTCTTGACTTCCGGAAGGCGTTCGATACAGTTCCGCACTGTCGCCTGATAAACAAAGTAAGAGCCTACGGAATATCAGACCAGCTGTGTGGCTGGATTGAAGAGTTTTTAGCAAACAGTACACAGCATATTGTTATCAATGGAGAGACGTCTACAGACGTTAATGTAACCTCTGGCGTGCCACAGGGGAGTGTTATGGGACCATTGCTTTTCACAATATATATAAATGACCTAGTAAATAGTGTCGGAAGTTCCATGCGGCTTTTCGCGGATGATGCTGTAGTATACAGAGAAGTTGCACCATTAGAATATTGTAGCGAAATGCAGGAAGATCTGCAGCGGATAGGCACTTGGTGCAGGGAGTGGCAACTGACCCTTAACATAGACAAATGTAATCTATTGCGAATACATAGAAAGAAGGATCCTTTATCGTATGATTATAGAGAAGATCCAAAGAAGAGCGGCGCGTTTCGTCACAGGGTTATTTGGTAACCGTGATAGCGTTACGGAGATGTTTAATAAACTCAAGTGGCAGACTCTGCAAGAGAGGCGCTCTGCATTGCGGTGTAGATTGCTCGCCAGGTTTCGAGAGGGTGCGTTTCTGGATGAGGTATCGAATATATTGCTTCCCCCTACTTATACCTCCCGAGGAAATTAGAGAGATTAGAGCGCGCACGGAGGATTTCAGGCAGTCGTTCTTCCCGCGAACCATACGCGATTGGAACAGGAAAGGGAGGTAATGACAGTGGCACGTAAAGTTCCCTCCGCCACACACCGTTGGGTGGCTTGCGGAGTGTAAATGTAGATGTAGATGTAGATGTAGATACGATAAACCGCAATCGCGATAGGCTACAATGCGACCTATAGCAAAGTCGGAAACGTGATGGTACGCATTTCTCCTCCTTACACGAAGCATCACAACAACGTTTCACCATGCAACGCCGGTCAACTGCTGTTTGTGTATGAGAAATCGGTTGGAAACTTCCCTCGTGTCAGCACGTTGTAGGTGTCGCCACCGGCGCCAACCTTGTGTGAATGTCTGAAAAGCTAATCATTTCCATATCACAGCATCTTCTTCCTGTAGGTTGAATTTCGCGTCTGTAGCACGTCATCTTCATGGTGTAGCAACTTTAATGGCCAGTAGTGTATAATCATAATGCTTTAATGTCAGTAACGAAGTCGTCGTGGCTACTTTAACGTTCAGGGTGAGAGTGAGAGAAGACAGTGGATGAGATTCGAGCAACGGGTGATCTTCCACGGGTCGCCAGCCGCTCGGGTGCAGCCTGGCCTGACAGCTGCCCTGCATTTCGATCAAGCTGTATCGCCTACAGAAGTACAGCGCCCGCGTTGGGCAGCCGCTATGGGTGAGGCACCGCTGCACTGCCCACCTGGCTGTCGGCAATGGCCCAAGATTGCAGACATCAGCTGCTCGATCACCGTTACTTGCCGCTGCGGGAGTCACCCACCTAGCGGGCTGCCGTGTGTGCTTGACTTCCCCAGCCTTCTGCTGCATCACTAGAGGAAGATGAACAAACGGTGCCATGCGGCACACTGACCTACTCAAGGCCAGTCAATGGCGCCCCTCCTACCACTGTTGTGCCCCGCAGAATCCTGGTTCTTAACGGGCGTCAAGACACGAGTTGCGAGTCATGCCGCACTACGCCGGTAGTGAGACACGTCAGTTCAAGAATGGATCTCACATTACAGCCTGTCATTGAGAAAAGGCGTATCTGATACCTGGTATGATGTATCATGCAGCGTAACTTGATGTGACAGTGCGAAAGAGAGAGAGAGAGACAAAGATATTGTTTATTACTCTGTGGCGGTCAGCGCTCACATAATTATTCTTAGGAGATAGAGCTTTTGTTCTTCTTAAGAGTAGAAAATTTTAGGAGAGGAGAGCCGTTCTTGTGATGTAAAGGTCGACGCCATTGCGAGGTTTTGATTCACACTGTAAAATATAAGTGTATATGGAAGGAAATCAGTTAATAGAACAATAAAATATTGTTCATTTCAAGAAGGTACGTGTTATTATACACCCAGCGATATACTTCTATTGTGATTTACTAATAAACACCAGCTTGAGAACAGTTCCGACGGGAGCGTTCAGTTCTAGTGAAATAGTTCGATGTTTTCTTCGGAAAAGAAGTCACTTCATGGATCATTCAAATCCACAATAGTACCTGGACATTTCTCAGAACTGCAAGCAATCTGATTGCTATGCAACAGATCCCCGAAGAATATTTCTCCGTACTTTGGTTACCACTTTCAGCTCAACACGGTATCTGCAGCATCTGGAGCAGATTTCTGCAACATCGGAAGCGCGTAATCGCTATCAGTTTCACACATCGCCCTGTGTACGCTGTATTTACCCTCTGAACGCTCCCGTCGGAACTGTTCTCCAGCTGGTGTTTATGAGTAAATCACAATAGAAGTATATCGCTGGGTGTATAATAACACGTACCTTCTTGAAATGAACAATATTTTATTGTTCTATTAACTGATTTCCTTCCATATACACTTATATTTTACAATGTGAATCAAAAACTCGCAATGGCGTCAATTTTTACATCACAAGAATGGCTCTTCTCTCCTAAAATTTTCTACTCTTAAGAAGAACAAAAGCTCTATCTCCTAACAAGGGAACCTCCCCATCGCACCCCCCTCAGATTTAGTTATAAGTTGGCACAGTGGATAGGCCTTGAAAAACTGAACACAGATCAATTGAGAAAACAGGAAGAAGTTGTGTGGAACTGTGAAAAAATAAGCAAAATATACAAACTGAGTAGTTCATGGCAAGATAGGCAACATTAAGGACAAGAGGAATGCAAGAGCGCCGTGGTCTCGTGGTAACGTGAGCAGCTGCGGAACGAAAGGTCCTTGGTTCAAATCTTCCATCGAATGAAAAGTTTAACTTTTTATTTTCAGTTTATGTGACAAACTTATGTTTTCATCACTTTTTTGGGAGTGATTATCACACCCACAAGAAAACCTAAATCGGGCAAGGTAGAAGAATCTTTTTACCCTTTCGCCAAGTGTACAAGTTAGGTGGGTCGACAAGTTATTCCTGTCATGTGACGCACATGCCGTCACCAGTGTCGTACAGAATATTTCAGATGTGTTTTCCTGTGGAGGAATCGGTTGACCTATGACCTTGCGATCAAATGTTTTCTGTTCCCATTGGAGAGGCACGTCCTTTCGTCTACTAATCGCACGGTTTTGCAATGCGGTCGCAAAACACAGACACTAAACTTATTACAGTGAACAGAGATGTCAATGAACGAACGGACAGATAATAACTATGCAAAAATAAAGAAAGTAAAATTTTCAGTCGAGGGAAGACTTGAACCAAGGACCTCTCGCTCCGCAGCTGCTCACGGGGCCACGGCGCTCTTATTCTCATATGGTCCACTATGTTGCTTATGTAGCCCATGGACTGCTCAGTTTGTATATTTTGTTTATTTTTTCACAGTTCCACACAACTTCTTCCTGTTTTCTCAATTGATCTGTGTTCAGTTTATCAAGGCCTATCCACTGTGCCAACTTATAACTAAATCTGACGGGGGTGCGATGGGGAGGTTCCCTTGTAAGAATAATTATGTGAGCGCTGACCGCCTCAGAGTAATAAACAATATCTTTGTCTGTCTCTCTCTCTCTCTCTCTCTCTCTCTCTCTCTCTCTCTCTCTCTCTCACACACACACACACACACACACACACACACACACACACACACACACACACACTGTCACAGCAAGTTACACTGCATGATACATCATACTGGACCGTCTGTTTTAACACTGACTATTATAGTTGTCACTTAATGTAGAAGCTTGGGAAAGCGACACGCTAACAAATCTGCGTGTCAAGTCTCATCAGTGTGGCTGTTTACTCTGATGCCGTGGTCAGCGTGGTGTGTGGGCTATTTGAGTGTGAGCATCTGCATTCATACCCATCCGTGGGGACCGCCCAGGATACGGTGGCCGATGTGCAGTGACAAATTTTCGTGCAAAGTATTGGGAGAGCTCATTCGTTTTTTCGTAAGGGGAGGCCGACACTGTTTGCCACCTTTCGGCCAGTTGGTGATGACAAAATCAAGGCGCGCGCCGTGCTATCTTCCTCAAACGATTTTACATATAATATTTGATAAAAAATTTCCCGTCTGCGTTACTTTTAGCTTTATATGTCAAATCCATGATTCGTTAACGGTCATAGTTACTGCGATATTTATATGGAAGTAGAACATTGCGCCAATTTCGAAAAAGTTGGCATAAAAATGAGGTCCCTATGTTTCTCCGTTTGTTGCATATTACATAATATGTTAATACATATGAAATTTAGCTAACATATTGAAGCCGGTCACGGTGGCCGAGCGGTTCTAGGCGCTTCAGTCCGGAACCGCGCGACTGCTATGATCGCAGGTTCGAATCCTGCCTCGGGCATGGATGTGTGTGATGTCCTTAGGTTAGTTAGGTTTAAGTAGTTCTAAGTTCTAGGGGACTGATGACCGCAGATGTTAAGTCCCATAGTGCTCAGAGCCATTTGAACCATTTTTTAACATACTGAAATTTTCTTTAGAGTTGCTTGGTGGTCTCTCTCTCCAATCTCAAGAGCATTGATCTGATGTAGTAGACTCATTTTCGATCGCGCTGCTCCAGCGATAAAGCCAGAGAGAAATATCCACATCATTCCTTATATTTCATAAACGGTTTCAGATATCGAAACGAGATTTTGGCAAATGATAGCAAATAAAGAGGAGAATATTTTACCATACGGCTATTATGCAAAATCTCATTATCCAGCACGTTATTCCACTCGCTGCGGATTTTTTCGATAAAAGAATGGAATTTTTGTGTGTAATCTATAGCTGGTGAAACTAGAAATGCTATGAGTTTTGGCACAACATCAGTAAAGACATTACACGTTTATTTCTTACGAAGGATGTGCAAATTTTCAAATGTGTGTGAATTCCTAAGGGGCCAAACTGTGAAGGTCATCGGTCCCTAGACTTACACACTACTTAAACTAACTTACGCTAAGAACAACACGCACACCTATGCCCAAGCGAGGACTTGAACCTCCGGCGGGAGGGACCGCGCAATCCGCGACGTGACATCTCAAACCACGCGGTCACTCGGCGCGGCAAGGATGTGTAGTTTCATAAGGTATTGGCCTTACTTTTCCTCAGTTCCTCAATAGTAAACCAATGTTTCAGACTTCTCTCGCAACTGTACATCATGTTAGTGAGTTGACACTGGGTAAACTCCGTCAATTTTTGGCAGAAGAAAAAAAAAATTAACAGGGCAACAAGAGAAACGTGTAGGCTTCACTCAAAGTCCGCGACTCATGAGGCTTCTTTGAAAGTTAGAAATGCTTAACAAGCCAGGCGAAAATAAGTCGCTGCATTTTCAGCGAAATTCCTTCTACATACCAACGAAGCAGAGGTGATAGCACTTTTTGAATGGTCACCACGCAAGGGTGCCTGGACCGACTGTACTTAATATTTGCAAAAAATGTGAGTGTAGGTTTGAGTTTAAAACAGCACTTCCCCTCGAGTACTCGTAATTTCCCCTAAAGTGTCTGCCAGAACCCCCACCACTATCTGTTCTACCCACGTGTGCCCTGCCTATTGCGCATCTACCAGCCATGGTACTCCCCCTGTGGAGCTTCGCGGTCTCAGGCGTCTTGCCACGGTTCGCGCTGCTCTCCCTGTTAGAGGTTCGAGACCTCCCTCGGGCATGGGTGTGTGTGCTGCCCGTAGCGTAAGTTAGACTAAGTAGTGTGTAGGCCTAGGGACCGATCTTTACAGCAGTTTGGTCCCGTAGGAGCTTACCACCAAACTCCAAAATTTCCACGGTATTCTGCACGGACACTGCCAAGGCGTAGTAAGAGGTTTTTTTTTTATTTTATTTATTTATTTTTTTTTTTTTTTTGTGGGGTTTAAGGGCGCTCTACTACTGAGGACATTAGCGCCCAGTCACAGTTGTTAGAGCACATGGAATCTAGTAAAACTCAAGGGGAGGGGGGGACACCAGAAAGTCCTGACAAAGATGCAGATAAAATAAATAAAAAAGTTAGATGTCTTTGGACAAGCCAGTCAAAGTTATAAAACGCAGAACACGAGCAGCTGCTCGAGCGTCATCAGCTAAAATATCCGGTAAAATAGATGGCAGGGACAGGACAACACGAGATTGACTGAAGCGGGGACACGACAATAAAACATGGCGCACTGTTAATGCTTGACCACAAGGGCACTGCGGGGCTGGGTCACCGGAGAGCAGGTAGCGGTGGCTAAACCGGCAATGCCCAATCCGCAACCTGGTCATAAGGGCGCCTTCTCGGCGAAGTGAGTGTAGGGGCGGCCAGAATTGTAAAAACTCGATGCAGGTTATTTTGTGGATGTGGATGGTGACTGACTATAAGTGAGTGTCTCTGTTGTGCTGAGATTGGAAATGAAACGTAAGTCACTAACACGTTCATTTACTTTTAAATTCATATTTCTGATATGAGTGACATTTTTTGATTAATTCTTAGTTCAGAATTTAATAAAATTTTCACAAATTCCTGTATTAAATTTTACAATAAACACTGCACGTAGCGTTTCAACTTAAGTGGCTATTTTTCTGGTATCCACATGATATTAAATACTTGTTCTGTAGGTGCGTTCATACCTAGTAGACGGAGTAGGTACTGGGCGATGATCAGACAGTTTTTATCTTGTATTTGCCGTTCATCAAGTTTTCCGAACACCTGTAATCACCGTCGCTCCTAGTGCTTTTCATCTCTTCAGAACATAATGGTTCACGTAATTTGAGACGCAACTTACTTCGACGAATAAGTTACCTTCTGCTATTGTCGTAGGCATCTGCAGAATTAAATGTTGGTATGTCTGCTACACGTCAACCCATTTCAGGCGTCCAGTTATATGTTTCGAATTTACTGTACTGATGAATATATTTCTATAGGCGCTGGTTGGAGCTGTGACAGGCGTTACGTATGTTCCCTACAAAATAATTTATGTCAGTTTACCCGCTCTCCGCAAGCTTTTTTAACTCGTTCGCTGCGTGCAGAGTAATAGACTCGTTTCCCAAGCGGTATCTGCAATTTTTTGTCAGATCCACAAACAAGAGAGAAACTTCTGTAAAGCTAATTTTGTCTCCACGATCATTTTCACGGAATCGTTAAATAATACACCTTGAACGTTTACTAATTTTAGCCACAGATCCGAGCATTCAGTAGAGAAGAATGCATTTAGTACTGCTGGACATTTTTTGCGATAAAAAATAACGTTTCAATGGTACATACATTTGCAAGATTCTCTCAACTGTAGGCGAAAGTGCAAGCCATCTTGTTTTGCTATATCCTAAAATTCTATGTACTGTATCGTTGTCTCTTCGCGAAAATATTTGAGAGCTTCTACATGCACTGTGCATATACAAAAGTACGAATCGAAAGTACGAATATATCTTCGTAGCAATTTAAAGTCCGCTGGTACAAATCTACTGATGTTTGTGTAGCGTGGTGCGCAATGTGTGCTATGCACCCTACATCAACTCCTCCTAAGCCCTCTTGAAGCTTTAAGAAAATGTTACATTGTCCTTCACTCCGAGCACCAGAATTTACATTGGGCTTATCAGCACAAATTCCAGCCACTTCCTCTTGAAGATCGTGCTTTTCAAGCATGCCGATTAAAGTATCATATATACTGAATGCAGTCTCGCCAGGTAAAATCAGGATATCTAATATTATGTCGTTAATTCTAGTTGTAAGATAGAAGTACTGCACCAGCATTGTAAATATTTTAACGGCTTTATGGTCTGAAATATACGTAAATGTGCAGATAAATTCGATATAATTAAGATCTGTCGTCAGAGAGACTAAAGAATACGGCACAACCACACTCTATACAACAGCCTCGCTCTTAGTTTTCCCGCAGTGAAACTTCTTTTCAAATACTTTATGAATTAATTTATAAGTGCACTTCACCAGTCTAAAACTCTGTGACTTACGGTGTGGAAGGCTCACAACCTTCGGCTCTTTCAGGTTGTTGATCGCTGTATTTCTCTCGTCGAAAGCATGTTGACAGTGATGACGATGCACTTGCAGCGGTCAGCGCTTTTTCATGTTTGTGAGGCATTAGATGGCGTTGTATATCGTGTTCGCCAGCGTAAGGTACGGAAAACGTCCCTTTGCATATATTGCGTCGTAAATCTGAAGGTGGTTAACACTTCTGTAAAAAAGAAAACTCTTTTTGATAGTCTTGCGAGAATTTAAAATTACGCTTTTTCGTAGTCGGTGGCATTGCTAAGTGGAACAAGCAGACTGCTTCACGGAAATTGGAGAGACATGCAGACACAAGTTAACAAAATTTAGAATTATACTAATACCTTCAGCTGCTGACGGAAGTTGATATATATCAACGGGGACAGGTGAAAATGTGTGTCCCGCCCGGGACTCGAGCCCGGGATCTATTACTTACATTGCAGACGCTCTATCCATCTGAGCCATCGACGGCACCGAGGATAACGCGACTACACGGACTATCTCGCGCACGCCTCCCGCGAGACCCACATTCTCATCTTGTATGTCCACACACTGCATTCGTAGTGTCCCACCCCAACACACTCATTACTCGTGGAAGACATTCTTACCAAGTCCCGTAAGAGTTCGGGGAATATGTGTGCATCCGCACAGAAGAAGGAGGTCATGGCCGGTATCGCCAGAACTATATACTTATATGGATATGGTGTCTGATCTTTCGGATATGTCCGAAAGAACAAACACCATATCCATATAAGTATCAAGTTAACAGTGTCGTATCACCGAAAGCGAGCTGAGTGATTTAATCCCCAAACAACCGCTTCGCGGTCTTGTTGATCAGACCGCTGCCAACTTCAGTGACTCACAGTATTCACTATTTTACTTATGCTAATTGTGTTGTATTACAACACTCTTAATTCAGTATCACTATCTTTTCAACATTTAAAGGTGATCGACTTAATAATTCGCTTTCAAGAATGCGTGTTACACCTGTGCGAAATTTAGCCGATAGCCGCTGCGTGGAACGAGGCGGAACAACCGTAGGTTGCTGGCGCCAGTGTCAGCATTGTCTCTCTCAGATTCCCGCTCCAAGCAAGACCAGGTAACTTCCCATCCGCATCCCACGCGTAACAGACTAGTCGGCCAACTTTTCGTGGGAACTGTACTGGCGCTTTTGCACCATGCCTAAAACATTGCTATTGAAATGGGAAATTACTGTCTCTTAAGTGGCGACAAGACTTTCCGGAAAATATTGAGCCTAACGGATTTCAAATGCTTCATTCGCTGGTTTGCCGTCCGCGGTGTCCGTGCAGTTCTAGGCATTTCAGTCCGGAACCGCGCGACTGTTACGGTCGCAGGTTAGAATCCTGCCTCGGGCATGGATATGTGTGATGTCCTTAGGTTAGTTAGGTTTAAGTAGTTCTAAGTTCTAGGGGAGTGATGACCTCAGGTGTTAAGTCCCATAGTTCTCAGAGTCATTTGACCCATTCACTGGTTTAATACACATAATTTATAAACCAATATTTGATACAAATTACATAAACTTCGTCACAGAATTTAATATAACATAATAAATACACTGTAATAAATCGAGCAATTACCCCAAGGAACAAGTTACTTTTTAAAAAATTATTTGCATTTGTAAGGGCGATGTACTTGAGGACAGTATAATGGAAATGGAAGAGGATGTAGGTAAAAGATGAAATGGGAGATATGATACTGCGTGGAGAGTTTGACAGAACACTGAAAGACCTGAATCGAAACAAGGCCCCGGTTGTAGACAACATTCAATTAGAACTACTGACAGCCTTCGGAGAGCCAGTCCTGACAAAACTCTACCATCTGTTGAGCAAGATGTATGAGACAGGTGAAATACCCTCAGACTTCAAGAAGAACATAATAATTCCAATCGGAAAGGAAGCAGGTGTTGACAGATCTGAAAATTACCGAACTATCAGTTTAATAAGTCACGGCTGCAAAATACTAACGCGAATTCTGTACAGACGAATGGAAAATCTGGTAGAAGCCGACCTCGGGGAAGATCAGTTTGGATTCCGTTTAAAATGTTCAAATGTGTGGAGACTCTTATGGGACTTTACTGCTAAGATCATCAGTACCTAAGCTTACACACTACTTAACCTAAATTATCCTAAGGACAAACACACGCACCCACGCCCGAGGGAGGACTCCAGCCTCCGCCGGGACCAGCCGCACAGTCGATGACTGCAGCGCCTCACACCACTCGGCTAATCCCGCGCTGCTTTGGATTCCGTAGAAATATTGGAACACGTGAGGCAACACTGACCCTACGGCTTATCTTAGAAGCTAGATTAAGGAAAGGAAAACCTACGTTTCTAGCATTTGTAGACTTAGAGAAAGCTTTTGAGAGTGTTGACTGGAATACTCTCTTTCAATTTCTGTAGGTGGCAGGGGTAAAATACAGGGAGCGAAAGGTTATTTACAATTTGTACAGAAACCAGATGACAGTTATAAGGTCGAGGGACATGAAAGGGAAGCAGTGGTTGGGAAGGGAGTGAGACAGGGTTGTAGCCTCTCCTCGATGTTATTCAATCTGTATATTGAGCAAGCAGTAAAGGAAACAAAGGAAAAATTCGGAGTAGGTATTAAAATCCATGCAGAAGAAACAAAAACTTTGAGGTTCGCCGATGACATTGTAATTCTGTCAGAGACAGCAAAGGACTTGGAAGAGCAGTTGAACGAAATGGACAGTGTCTTGAAAGGAGGATATAAGATGAAAATCAACAAAAGCAAAACGAGGATAATGAAATGTAGTCGAATTAAGTTGGGTGATGCTGAGGGAATTAGATTAGGAAATGAGACATTTATAGTAGTAAAGGAGTTTTGCTATTTGGGGAACAAAATAACTGATGATGGTCGAAGTAGAGAGGGTATAATATGTAGACTGGCAACGGCAAGGAAACGTTTCTGAAGAGGGGAAATTTGTTAACACCGAGTATAGATTTAAGTGTCAGGAAGTCCTTTCTGAAAGTATTTGTATGGAGTGAAGCCATGTATGGAAGTGAAACATGCACGATAAATATTTTGGACAAGAAGAGAATAGAAGCTTTCGAAATGTGGTGCTACAGAAGAATGCTGAAAATTAGATGGGTAGAACACATAACTAATGAGGATGTATTGAACAGGATTGGAGAGAAGAGGAGTGTGTGGTACAACTTGACTTGAAGAAGGGATCGGTTGGTAGGACATGTTCTGAGGCATCAAGGGATCACCAATTTAGTATTGGAGGGCAGCGTGGAGGGTAAAGATCGTAGAGGGAGACCGAGAGATGAATACACTAAGCAGATGTAGGTTGCAGGAGGTAGTGGGAGATGAAGCAGCTTGCACAGGATAGAGTAGCATGGAGAGCTGCATCAAACCAGTCTCAGCACTGAAGACCACAACAACAGCAATGCAAATGATTAACAGGGGCAATAACGTATAACTGATGGGTTACCAATATGCAAGTTCCCCTGGATAACATGAACACACAGAACCCAATAATGCACAGTACAAACTTTAAAACCTACTTTCAGATAACAATGGACATGAGTCGTCCTTTAAAATAGAAACCTTCGGTTTGATTTAAACTAATAACATATATTGCAGCTTTAAATCAACAAGGAAATTTCCCTAAATTCGTGAAAATACTTGGACATATTTTCAAAGTAATATTAATCTAGAAAAACGAATTTAGCGGTGATAAAACGGCGAATAGAACGGCGATGGAGACCTCGGGAAGCCCTGAAAGATGACACTCATGGAGTGCCTAGAAAACCGACATGTCTAAAAAAAGACAACTTAACATGCCCACAATACGGGTGAACGGAACTGCGGCTGGCGCCCTGCTTCGGCCAACGTAGACTGCCGCGGATATGTGGCGGCGAGAGAGCACATACACCGCGGCCGTGCTTAAGGCACCAGGATGGGACGCTAGCGGGACCAGCTTGGCTGCTTCCATACGAACCCCGTCACCGATAATGTATACTATAAAGTGCCGCGGATGACAACTAAAGAAATGTCCTGTTACGAAATGAAATGGCATCTCAGACCATCATCCTTGGTTGTCTGTTCATATGGATGGCGACAGTCGGTTTGATATCTCACTGCTGTTCGTCTCCAGACAAGCCTTCAGTCGGTGCTGAATTTGAAGCGTGGCTCACCGCGCAAGACAATCCTACTCCAGTCAATGAGACTCCAGGCCGAATAGTCGTCTGGAGATTCTCCAGACGTCAGTGGGATACCAACCGCCCACCATAACGCCCGACGTCCAGGAGTGACGGTTGGGGGCCATTTCGTTTCTACATCTACATCTACATCAACATCCATACTCCGCAAGCCACCTGACGGTGTGCGGCGGAGGGTACCTTGAGTACCTCTATCGGTTCTCCCTTCTATTCCAGTCTCGTATTGTTCGTGGAAAGAAGGATTGTCGGTATGCCTCTGTGTGGGCTCTAATCTCTCTGATTTTATCCTCATGATCTCTTCGCGAGATATACGTAGGAGGGAGCAATATACTGCTTGACTCTTCGGTGAAGGTATGTTCTCGAAACTTTAACAAAAGCCCTTACCGAGCTACTGAGCGTCTCTCCTGCAGAGTCTTCCACTGTAGTTTATCTATCATGTCCGTAACGCTTTCGCGATTACTAAATGATCCTGTAACGAAGCGCGCCGCTCTCCGTTGGATCTTCTCTAAATCTTCTATCAACCCTATCTGGTACGCATCCCACACTGCTGAGCAGTATTCAAGCAGGCGTACTGTAACCCACTTCCTTTGTTTTCGGATTGCATTTCCTTAGGATTATTCCAATGAATCTCAGTCTGGCATCTGCTTTACCGACGATCAACTTTATATGATCATTCCATTTTAAATCACTCCTAATGCGTACTCCCAGATAATTTATGGAATTAACTGCTTCCAGTTGCTGACCTGCTATTTTGTAGCTAAATGATAAGGGATCTATCTTTCTATGTATTCGCAGCACATTACACTTGTCAACATTGAGATTCAATTGCCATTCCCTGCACCATGCGTCAATTCGCTGCAGATCCTCCTGCATTTCAGTACAATTTTCCGTTGTTACAACCTCTCGATACACCACAGCATCATCTGCAAAAAGCCTCAGTGAACTTCCGATGTCATCCACCAGGTCATTTATGTATATTGTGAATAGCAACGGTCCTATGACACTCCCCTGCGGCACACCTGAAATCACTGTTACTTCGGAAGACTTCTCTCCATTGAGAATGACATGCTGCGTTCTGTTATCTAGGAACTCCTCAATCCAATCACACAATTGGTCTGATAGTCCATATGTTCTTACTTTGTTCATTAAACGACTGTGGGGAACTGTATCATTTCATTTCAGGACCCCTCTGATTGTCATGCGCGGCACCCTTACGTCAAAGTGATGCGTCGACGGTGTTTTAAGCCCCATTACGTCGTCCTTCATTGCAAGCCATCCTGTCCACAAATGTCAGAAAGATAATGACCGCCCACACATGGCAAGAGTGTTTACTGCTAGTCTTCGTGCTTTTGAGACTCTACCTTGGCTGGCAAGCTCTCCGGATCTCCCTGCAATTGTAAGCGTTTGGACCATTGTGGGCAGAGCCCTGCATAAACATCTGGATTTTGACGATCTAAACACGCAACTGGACAGAATTTGGCACGATATTCATCACGAGAACATTCAACAGCTCTATTAATCAAAGCTAAACCGAATAACTACTTGCATAAGGACCAGAGGTGGATCAACACATTACTGACTCGCTCAATGTTTGAAGCTCTTTCTCTTGAATAGATCGACCATGCTTTTCTGAAATTGTTTTATTTTCCTGTACATGTTCGTCCTGTTGTGACTGACAATTCGAAATTTCTCACTAACACAACGTTTATTTATGTAAGTTTACTAGTTTGATGACTGAACAACAAAAGAAACGTAACAATAACGATGCCAGCAAAAGTTTCCTAACTGAACAAACAGAAGTTATAATTTTCCACAAAGGTTCGAGATAATACACAGACACACACACACACACACACACACACACTAGTAAAAGTCCAAGTCAGAGACGAAGACGTAACCTTCAGCGATCGATGTCCACGTGGTCGGCATCCGGAGTGAAAGTGAACTTTGGGGCTGGTTCTAGCGCCTAAATAGCTGTCTTTACCCAATCAGGTTTTCGCGCAGTGATACTTCTTGCAGGCCGTGGCTCGAGCTCCCATCTGCAGGAAGTAGACCTCGGAATGTCTGTTTCAATTATCTTGTATGTAAAGAGCCAGTTTTTACCATGGTGCTTTTGGTACGCCTTGGACATAGACAACCCCGTCCTCTGTGGTGTACTTTTGGTTGCCGCCCATCAGGGGCTACCTTGGCTCCGGCATAGCATGTCTCATATACTGATTTCCATTCCATTCGGTTAATGATTTCGTGGGGGTCTAAGAGTGTACATCTTAGGTACGCAACAAATATACTTACAGTTAACTGTTCCTGTTAGAAAATGTACTAAGGACGGAACTGTAAGCTTTCAAGGTGCAGTGTCAAATCATTGATGTAGGATGCTTTTAATATCACCATAATTATTTTCTATCGTTACGTGGTATATTAGACTACCCATGTCGTTGTAAGACTTTTTCACATTTTTTAACATATAATGGAAATTAGAATCTACAAAGAGTCTACAAACGTCTATAAAATATTAATAGTAACCATCTGTACTGCTATTTGCTTATGAAAGACTACTTTAAGCAATTTTAATTCAACTGTTTCTGAATCACATTTTGTTAGTTACTTCACATCACTCGTTTTTTGCACATTTTGCATTGTTTTGCGGAATTACAATTATCCTCAAGTCAGAAGATAACTTTTTAAAAATTTTTCTTAGCATTCACGTGTTACACATCATAAATATCTGTGTACTGTTTGATCCAGGCAGCTTGAGAGCATGACCATTGCGTTGATATTTCTGTAGAATAAGTTAAATGTAGGAAAGTACTTTGAAATTCTGTAGTGAAACCCAAAATTTACCTTATTATATAATGTGGAAGTTACCCAGCTCGCTGATGGTAGTTGATGGTACAGTTTTCTCTGAACATAATCGTGAATCAGAGTACTCAGGAACCGCATCTACAATATATGTTACGTCTGAATCATCAGGTATACACATTACATCAAAATCATCGACGAACAAAAATGGCTCTGAGGACTATGGGACTTAGAGCAACTTAAACCTAACTAACCTAAGGACATCACAAGCATCCACGACCGCGGTAGGATTCGAACCTGCGATCGTAGCGGTCGCGCGGTTCCAGACTGTAGCGCCTAGAACGTAGAATCTGAACCAGGAGGGTTTCGCACACACAGTTAACATCGAAGTGTGCATTGAAAACTCGTTCTTGTTTTCATGATAGTCATCCATGTATTGTTTGAAACATCTCGTCCATGTGAGCAGCGAGCAATATCAACTCTGATGCCACACTCAAAAAATTTTGATTTCTGAATATCTATAATTAACTGCAATTCCGCATTAGTAATTTCGATCGGAGGGTCCCCCATCAAGCCAGGTAAAATAATACTGAATAAGATCCAATTCATATGGCTTAAGACAAACGCCATGAATGTTTTCGGAAACATCCGAAAGATGTAGCATGTCAATACGTAAATATATATATATCGAACTTACCTCCAAGTATTTTACGCCTGAACACTTTCCATTTACACAGGCTTTTTGATATTTGGCATTTGTTATAGTTTCACATGTAGGCAAACTTTTAAAATTTACGGTTGAAAGCAGGCAGTCTTCCAATAAAAACGATTCGTGTTACACGTATTCATATACACAAATATCCTTCTGATTAGCTTGATTAAACTCTCAATCATCGGGAAATAGGTTCTCATTATCTTAAGTTAATCAGATTTAAGGTAAGCGCACACTTTGTGAGTTAGCACGTCAAGAAACTTTGGAAACCGGTAAATCGAAAATATCACTCTTGGTGGCATACTGTGACACTTGTAGAAGCTTTATATTTCCCCATATTCTATGTCACATTAGAAATGGTTGGTTCAAATGGCTCTGAGCACTATGGGACTTAACATCTATGGTCATCAGTCCCCTAGAACTTAGAACTACTTAAACCTAACTTACCTAAGGACATCACACAACACCCAGTCATCACGAGGCAGAGAAAATCCCTGACCCCGCCGGGAATCGAACCCGTCACATTAGAAAAAGATGACATTGACTTAATTTCACTTTTTCTTCTCCAGTATAACGTCTTTTGTTAAAAAATGCTCATGATCAAGAAATATCTGTTGCTAAGATTGTGGAATACGATGGAAAATCTACAGAGAAGCCTGAAGTTAAAATTGCAACGCGGGGGGGGGGGGGGGGGGAGGAAGGGGGACACGGGGGAGGGGAGTGGGGTCGGGGGGGGGGAGGGGTGAGGAGGATGTTGTACCTCAGTACATACCAGGGAGATGATTTACATCTCTTTACTTAACTGCACCTCCATAGGTATGACAAATCTCAGCTTAGCAAAATGCTAATTTTTCTTCAGCGCTCATTTCCTACTTCGATATTGTGCAACAAAACCACATTTACAATCTCAACGACTGCAGTGAGCTGTTGAGTCAACCGTACATAGAAATCATTGCCTCTGTGCAATTTAAACTCGCAGCGTTCCTGGCCATAGCCGCAGTGTATGTAGTAGACAAAACTGAGCGGTTTATGCAAATCTACAAAATCAGGATACAAACCATAGTCAATGCTGTGACTACAACCAACACCTGGTTACAATATGTATTTTTTACCATTATAAGTCACAAATGGCTGCTCCATACATTTTATGAGGGTTGGAACTATAATAGTGGCAACTATTTATTTACAGCTCGAACAAAATATATTCGTGTTTCGAAGTTTTACTGACCTTCAGAGTGGTCACCACCATTGTGTATAGCCCGTTGCCAGTGATGTGGAAGTCCTAGGATACTCTTAGCAGTGCCAGTTGCGTTGACAGTTCGAACAGCGCGGTCAATTGCCCGCCGAATTTGTAGCAGTTCTGAAGCGAATGCCGTGAAGTGTTTCCTTCAGCTTAGAAATCGAGTTGAACTTACGAGGGCTTAAGTCAGGGGAGTGCAGTAGGTTGTGTAGCACTTAGCAGCCCCGTCAGTCAAACAAATCAGTAACAGATTGCACTCTAAGCTGGTCGTAGGTTGGGTTCCAAAAATGAACAGCATAGAGACAGAAGTGACGACACTTTCTGCAGGAACTGACCATCATTTTACAGGACAATGCTCAAGCACGTACAGTGCAAGCTGTTACTCATTTGTTGACTGATGGAGCTGCCAAGTGCTATACCATCTACTGCACTCCCCTTGTAATTTCAACTCGATTTCTAAACTGAAGGAAACACTTTACGGCACTCGCTTCAGAACTGCTACAAATTCGTCGGGCAGTAGACCGCACCGTCCGAATGTCAACACAACCGGCACTGCTAAGAATATCCTACGACTTCCACATCGCTGGCAAAGGGTTATACACAATGCTGGTGACTACTTTGAAGGTCATTAAAACATTGAAATATGTATCTGTTTTGTAGGAGCTGTAAATAAATAACTGCCACTATTAAATTCCAACCCTCGTATAAACTTGTTCTTGCCATGAGGCATGAGGCGTGACCGATTTAAACTGTACACTGTCAAGCGTGTGTGCATTAACCTTTTTCTTGGAATAAAAATAGCATAGATACCATTAATATATTACAATTGACTTCTGATGACCAGTCATGTTAATTTGTGCGTGCCATGAAAAGTTTTTTATGCAAAAGAAATGACGTAGTTCAGTATTATCATCCTGCAACATCTGTGAGTTTACATCTAATTCGTCATGGCGTTTTGTAACATCCAGTAGTACAATGTTGAACTCTTTGTCATATCTCTTGCCTTGCCCTGACATCCACTCATAATCTGAATACTGGGTGTCATAGATGTTTCAGCTCCACAAGAAATGGTATGTTGACAAAGTGTACTTTGTTTGCATATAGCCAATATTTAGGCATATGTTGTTCATCTTGATTTACAGGACATAAAGAAGCCAGAACGGACCACTTAAAACAAGCATTAACCTTCGACTTAAGGTTTATTAATGCATGTTTATCGCATATCACTTTGAGTAGTTTTGGGTATAGTGCTGCATAAAATGCCTTATTTTAATGTGTATTAAATCGAACCTGAACTATTTCCTTCAGTGCCCAGCTGGAATCTCTCTCGAAACGTCTCAAATTTCTTTGAGAGATTATCAATAATATTAACCGAGTACCAAATGTCACTAATTTCGGATGGCATTAAATTGTGTTCCTTGTACTGAGTTCCTTTTGTTTTACTCCACGTGACTAGTTAAAAACTGATTTAGAGGCTTCGATTAATTTGACTAATTGCGTTGTTGAAAACGTGAAAACCGGTATCCAAGTAACTTATAAGCTCCTTAAAACCCAACCTATTAGTCACAACAGTTGTAGTCGTTTGAATTCTAAATGCAGACTCAACAGCAACGCATTGAAGATCATCTAACTTATTGCTGGTTCGCCCATTATCGCTAATACGACAAAATCTCAGTGGGCAGAGACGATGTTCAGCCGGCCGATAGACTTAGGTCCTCTTCTTCATTGATCGGGAACCAACCGCTCCAGATTGTCCGCTGCTCGACGATCGATCAGCTATAATTTTCAACATTCGATGCACCTCAAGGATTTTAAAACACTGAATGAAAGGAAACGTGCCTTAGATCAGACAACATAGTGGCATTCAAAGATATGGTAAGGTCTGAAACATGTATAATAAACAAAGAGAAGACTGGGAGAGGTTTTGTGAACGGTAAGCGTAAGTAGAAACGCTTCAGGTTGAAGCAGAATCAGTGTGCGAAAAATGTGAGAGTTGACATGTGTTTCGGATATTCCTCACGGTCTGGTATTTTGATAGCAGTCACCGCTCTCTCGCCTCCCAGCAACTTGAAGATTCTGCAATCATTTTTTGTCTTGGGCCTAACCCAGGACATGTTTTTGAAAATTACTTAAAACAGTTTATTGCAACATCAACTTTGATAATTCAGCTGTAATATTCATCAGACGTGACTCATTTCAGTAATGGTTTTGATGTCTAGCAGCGTAATATGAAAATGTAGTCTCTGTATCAGCACACACTGTCATTTTCATCCTTGGCTTCAAACAAATCTCTTACGAAACTTCCTGGCAGATTAAATCTGTGTGTCGGACCGAGACTCGAACTCGGGACCTTTACCTTTCGCGGGCAAGTGCTCTACCAACTGCTCTACCCAAGCACGACTAATGCCCCGTCCTCACAGCTTTACTTCTGCCAGTATCTCGTCTCCTACCTTCCAAACTTTACAGAAGCTCTCCTGCGAACCTTGCAGAACTAGCACTCCTGAAAGAAAGGATATTGCGGAGACATGCCTTAGCCACAGCCTAGGGGATGTTTCCAGAATGAGATTTTCACTCCGCAGCGAAGTATGCACTGATATGAAACTTCATGGCAGATTAAATCTGTGTGCCGGACCGAGACTCGAACTCGGGACCGCGAAAGGCAAAGGTCCCGAGTTCGAGCCTCGGTCCGGCATACAGTTTTAATCTGCCAGGAAGTTTCATATTAGTGTACACTCCACTGCAGAGTGAAAATCTCATTCTGGAAATCTCTTACGTTTGGTGAAGCAGTAGGATTAATAGTTTTTTTTTCAGTAGTATTACTATGTTTGTTTGTTTTTCGTGGTGTTCACCATCAGCCTTTCCTTATGTGCAACACCGAATTCTCAAGCATATAGTGTGAAATAGACACATTTATTATTACTATCACTATACAACTTCAAAAATTTGTATTGCAGTTAGAGCCGGCAGGAGTTAGGTTAGTTAGGTTCAAGCAGTTCTAAGTTCTAGGGGACTGATGACCTCAGAAGTTCAGTCCCATAGAGCTCAGAGCCGTTTGAACCATTTTTTTTATTGCAGTTAGAGGGTAACATTAAACACTTTCTTTTGCCTATTGCTAAACAATGAAACAAAAAAGAAATAGAGATGAAATGAACAGAACAGTGTAGATCAGTCACTTCACATATGACAACAACATAAACACACTGCCCCTGTTGCGTTGCCAAATGGCTAAGTGAGAAGTTGTTTGGAGGAACCAACAGCCAGAACCATTAGCCATTCCAGCGTTCTACAAATGAATAGTTGTCCCAAAATCGGTGAAATATTTCTCGATTCATTTGCTTGGAATTTGCCGTTGAGGAGAATTTCTCGACAGGAATTCAAACCCGTTAACGTAGATTCGTTGTGCAGTTTAGTGAGGTGTCAGAATATAGGCCAAAGATTTCCACGTGTGGTGTTGATATTATGACGGTAAACATGTTGTATTGGGCTTATCTACTATATGTTTCCAACGTTCACAATGAGGGCTGGATCTGTTAAAATTGACTAACGTCAGGCATTGAGTCTTTTATAAACATCTGGTATGGAGCTAATAGTGATCATCATGTTTGGGAAAGGGAGTAACGGATTCACCATTTAGGGTAATGGCATTCACCAGTGGCAGTCACTTATGAGGGCAGAGGAAGTCACTATGACATTGGGGTTAGTGGTGGTCATTATGATCCACGGTTAATGGCAGTCACCATACGTGGGTAAGTTATTTGCCATAATCATCAATTAGGAAAATGAGGTAAGCATAAAAGCAATGAAATTAAATGATGAAGCAACTGAACTTCACGTAAATAATTGTTTGTAAGTGCGACTTTATGTGTGTGTGTGTGTGTGTGTGTGTGTGTGTGTGTGTGTGTGTGTGTGTGAGTGTGTGAGTGTGAGTGTGAGTGATGAATAGCACCGATTTACACGATTAATGCGAAGAAGTTTGGAAATACTGTTGTATTGATGAATATCTTTCAATATGGAGCCAATTCAAGTTTATTATTTGTATATGGAAATAAATGCAATTCAGTGGGACCTTTACAGTTATTTTGTGACTGGCTCCTTCATTTTAATAGTGCGCTGCGATTGGCTAAAGAGGGCAGTGGAGGGAAGGTGAGGGGAATGGGGGAAGAGATGGAGGGGAGAAAAGGAGAGGCATGGTTATGTAACCATCGACATGGGAGATGTTGTGACACATATGCAAACAGAGTGCGCCTGAATCGCCGTAATCAGTACTACTTCTGTGTTTAACCTTTAATGTAAGATTATACATCTTAATGAGCGGATTGTGACAGCACTTAAAACTCTTAAATACGGTCAGTAATTACACGAAATTTGAAACTTTTGTTGCCACTGACGGCGGCTAGATAGACAATGCATAGTCGGCACCACCGACTGTTCAGCCGTTTAGTAACTTAGATGCTTAGATACTGCTGCGTCTGTATCGTTTGTCTTGGCACAGTGTTACACATATCTAAAAGTTTGATGCCGTACACCTCGATAGCAATGTCACAAATAGTTTTCCTAGTTTGAATCAGTATTTTACAATTATCGGAGAGAGTGCTGGATATCAAGGCATACACAGATTTTTTAAAATCGGTGTAATTGTTCCAGTTCGCATTCAGCATAGTTTATATCAGCTTCCGTACCAGTATTAAATCTTTCTTTTCTTACATACATCAACGACTTGAGAATGTCCTTGTCACCGCTTTTTAGGTGTTACTAACAATAATCCAACTGCTGTTAAAGCATTACTTATTTACGCATTTTGTACATACCGCACCTTCAGAATATCAGATAAAAGTACTTAACACAGTGTGTTGCATGAAATCGTTTGATGAAACCATTTAATAGCTTAACACCTTTTTTGAATGAATTACCGGTACACATTTTTGGTAGAAAATTAACGTCAAAACGTATTTGTTGGCATGGTAGGACATAAGGATTCATGTAAACTTGTGGTTGCATCATTACATCCTCCAATGTTTATGGCCGAGTGCACCAACACCGGTCAAAAAGCATGATAACCAAGGTCCTGTGATCATGCTTAAAAGTAAATCGTGTTTAAAATGTTCCTGCAGTGCACCAACGTTAATCGCTGGTCAGCAAACCGTCGTCAGCCAACCGTGCATTTGACCACGGTAAACTCTGTACATTGCAATGGAACGTGCCCTGGCGACGCAAAGATGTTAGTAAACATGAAATAGTACATATAATCGCTGGTGTCACATTCTCTCTTTGCCGTGTTTTCCGTCAACAAGCAGAAGTGTGTATACGTACCACGGTACCTATTTCCGATCTGTTCGTTTTTTTGGAGAATAATGGAGAACAAAAGAAGAACCCTGAATTTCTCGAAGCACGAGATTGATGTACTTCTTGAACTGGTGGGTGCAAATGCATCCGTTCTTGAAAATAAGAAAACTGACCGCTGCAGCTCAAAAGAAAAACAGGTATGTGGCCCCATGTGGAGGCGCAATTTAATTCTACTCCTCGTAAATTTACTCATAAATTAATGACTTTTCTGGGTTCATCGAAAGCATGGTATACGGCACACTCTGGCTTTTAGTTTGAAATTTGAAAGTGCTTTTGGCGTACCACTGAATTTCTCATCATACACCCAGTTCAATGAGTAGGCAACTTTTATGTTCCCTATATAACAGAAAAAAATAGATTACATGCTGAAATAATCTAAAAAGTTAAAAATTACTGTGAAATCCCGTAACTATAATCGTAATTTTTCATTCTGAACAATGTCTGAATTTATGTTACCTTATCAGAAATGTTCATTAATTATTGCACGGCGAACTGCTCTTCCTGGCAATGTGTCATCACGATACATCTGCTGTCCAGGTAGCACAGCTTCGTTATCTTCAATGTTGGGGACTCTTTCGTCATGTAACTGACTTACAAGGCGAGAAATTTTTGGATCTTCTGGTGGTTCTTCACTGCTTGTACTCCTCGCACTATTATGCAAGACAGCCGTACCCACGATTATTATTGATATTGTTTTCTGTGGATTACATCTTATTCCTACAGATAATATGGGAAATCTTCTCTTCCACAAGCCATATTTTCTCTCAACAGTGATTCTAGTTTTAATATGAGACATGTTATAGCGATGCTCTGCTTCATTTTGCTGATTTATAAGTGGAGTTAACAAGTAGGATCTACATGCATAACCGCTATCTCCCAATAAGTGACCTTGCGGTATTTCTCCATTTTCAAACTGGGCTCTGCGAGCGCAGTTGAGAAATATAGTACTGTCGTGCACAGAGGCCCGGCCATCGAGCGACAATATCTCTTATTAACAAATTGTGATCACTAATGGTCTGGCAGTTAAAGGAAAAATATGATTTCCTATTGCGGAAAAGTTCCGCATTGTGTCCTCCAGGAGACTGAATTCTTATATGGGTGCAATCCAAGGTACCAAGAACGCCAGTAAATCGGTCAAATTGACTAAAATCATACATCAGAGAGCGCACTACTTCTCTTGTAGGAAATTTTATAAATCGAGGAGACATTGATGCTATGATGTCTGATACATCACTGATGATTCGTTGTGCTGTTGCATGATTTACACTACCGTTTTCCCCAATAAGAATGTTGAATGCACCTGTTGCATATGCCCTTAAAGTAATCAAAAAGTCTGTTCATCGGCGAAATAGGGTTATTCCGATCAGTAGGAAATTCTAACCTATCATTAATTTCGTTTAATAACCAACACACTGTTTCTTTTAGCAGACGAAATCTCTCTCCAAACTTCCTGTCACTATAATCTTCAAAAGGGATTCCTCGTTCCACAATCACTCCAACACGGTTCCGGCCACGATTTAAATGATCAAGGTATAACAATTCTTCCTCAGTGTCATCCATAACATCAAAACGCGCCGCCATCTTAATAGCGTATGCTTCTAAAACCACGGCTATGTCGAGAAAACCGCGAAAGAGCCCCGGTTAAATATAAACGCGGTCGATTCCCTCGTTTAGCTTAGATCGATGTTGGTGCACCAGGATTTTGCGTGGAACCGCGGTTATCTGTTAATCGAGATTGGTGCACTCGCCAATTAATGTATTATATTTTTCTTCTTCTCTCTTTGGGAATCGTACTCCAATAAGATGGTTATGTGAGAATAAAACAAACGAGTCAAGACTCATCAGGATTCGGTAAAAAACTTTCGAAAGCTAAGACCACATAAATATTTCTTCAATTTTCAACAACTAGATTCGATAGACTTTTCTGTCATCTTTGGATCTTAGGAAACGTGTTCGTTGTGAGTGTAACAAAAATTTTGAAGACCTGAAGATGACAGCAAAGTCTCTCGAAACTGGTTGTTGAAAATAACGAAATATTTATACAATCTCGGCTTTAGAAAGTTTTCACCAATTAAAACAGATCGCACTTTCTCATGTGACAACATGTGAAAATTCAGTCCTTACGACTCGTTTGGCTCCGTTGATATAAACATCTACCAACAATTTTCGATACTCCCATATCACCTTTTTGTTTATTTTGTTGTAGGTTGGAGGATGTGGAGTGGGGCAAGAAGCTCCTTCACATGTCTCATCAGCAGAGAAGACATCTCTTGGACGAGCTATTAGTTACTAATGTGCAGCTCTCAAAAGCTATAACGAGTAACATGGAATGCTATTGGTGGAGCGGCAATGCATTAACCTATAACAGTAGCTGGACTGATTCTGGTGGGTACCTATATCATTTGACATAAAACGTATTGTAGTAGACGATTTGGGAGGGAGTAATTACTTTCCGCTGCCAAAATGTTTGTGTGTGAATTTCATACGCTTTCTGGTAGCAATATAGAAGTGTAACCTGAACGAATTATTCTCTTTTCGACAGAGGAGGAGCTGTGGTTTAAACAATGGACTTGCACAGGAGAATAGTCAGATTCAGATCCTTGTCCGTTAGGGCGCTTGTTCCAGAATGCTCTAGCACTTACCTGCGAAAGGCAAAGGCTCCGGGGAGTTCGAATGTCGGTCTGGCACACAGTGTCAATCTGCGAGGAAGTTTCAGGGTGCTTCTTGTTAGGCTCTTTTTATAAAATGTTATGTAATTTATCTAGGATTACCCAGTGTTTTGGTTCAGGCTTCGTAAAAATGTGTAGTGTTAAATTTGTGCTAAATAGGGTAAGGGGAAGTAGTGTCCATGATTTATCAGTGTAGGAAAAGCCATAAACAAAAGATCATCAACTTAGCATAATATTTAAAATCAGGCTTATCCTTTCTGTCAGATTGTTGCTGCTGGCGCCGCTTTGTACTTGGCAGCAAATAACGACATTCTCGCAGGTTTCTTGGTCGCTTAAGCTTGCATGCTGTTGGCACTTCGATGAGTGGGGATGCGTGAGTCCTGGGGATGGGGAGTGGGGGATTGGGGATGGCTTTCATGTGGCTAATACGCTTTGTTGTCAGCATTCTTGGAGCGACGATCTCCGGACATTGGTGCATGTGCCTTTATGTGGTGATGCCAGAGTTCTGGGGACGACGATGTTATCGCCTAGCTGGACATGGCTGGGTGTGGTGATGTCGGAATTCCTGGAACGATGATGCTGAAATTACTTCAGAAATGCTTAGTGATCCATTACGCCTAACGAATGGAAAATGACAATTTTGAAACCAATTTCACGAAGCATTCCGCACTGTACCACTTGTCTTGAAGATCATGGCTCCTTGCGCTCACCGTGCTTAGCTGAAAATTGTATATAAGGTCATAAAACGATTTTATTGCCTAAGGCAACTTAAGGAATTTGTTCTGCTGAAGGCAATTCAAGAAATATTTCAAATACGTTTCACGTGATACGGACACTTTCATGAGGAAAGCTTGAATGAGCGCGAGTGTGTACAAGCATCAGGAATCGGAGGACCGAGAAATAAGTTCGTGAGGGGAAGAGTTCAAGAGACAGTGAAATTTAAACTCAGTCACTGTTCGTAAAGCAACGCGAAATCTTATGAACAGTACATACAATTGTCATTTAACAGATTATAAGGGTGTACAGAACCACACCTCAACAAAAGACGAAAATGTACCCCGATATCCACAATAATATTACTTAGTGAGTGGTAAAGTAGTATGATCAGTCATTGATATGTTCAGATTACCCAATAAAAAGCAAATAGTGATGCCCACAAAGACGCGAATCCGACAAAGTGCTAACACTGTTCACTTAGAACACAACTGCAGAACACATTCCTTGCTATAACCGCACCAGATAAAATACGTTGCTAGGAAAAAATTAGTGCACCTGGAAAGACGACGTAATTTTGACCCGATGACGTCATACGCCTCAACGTTGTCCGCCAACAGATATCGTAATGGCATAGCTATCAGAGCGCCATATGTGTCCACCCTTTAATAGGCAATGCTCACTGCCAGAAGGCTCATTGCGGTGCAGACGTGTGGAGCACGTAGGTAACCATGCCACGGAGACACACTTGTTCTTCCTGTAGCCAAGTGAGTAATTTTAAAAGCAGTCAAACTGTGGCATCCCGAATGTCGGGATGATCCTTCCTGAAGACAGCCACACAAGTTGGATGTTCTGCATCAGCCGTGCGACGATGCTGGTATCAGTGGTCATGTGAACACTCTCACACATGTAGACGAGGCCCTGGAAGAACATGGAGCACAGATGACCATCATCCTATTGTAAGGACAGCAGTGGCAGGTCTTACAGTAACCACAGTACAGATAAGAGAGCCTGTGTCAACACAAACTGTTGCCAACTGGTTATTAGCAATGGGACCACGGGCATGCACACCTCAGGCCCATTTACCACTCAAGCTGAAGCATGAACGTTCACGGCCCGGCTCGTTCCATTAGACCTGGGGCGGGCAAACGTTGCACGCGGCTCATGAGCACACGGCGCTGCACGTGTGCTGCTCACGTTCAGTCGTCAAATGGGGCAGTGGCGACAGCCGGCAGGTTGCGGCAGTGTAGTTCCAGGCTAAGCTGCGGACATTGAAGCGAAGCGACCACTACGTAGTGAACGTTGTATTTCAAGAACCGGAAAATGCAGAGTGAACCAAGGAAACGGAGAAGTGGAGATGTGCTATCTTTAAAAAGGGAATGGGAGAATCATGTTTTCTTTGTGCAAAAACGTGAAAATTCGAAATGTACAATATGTGACAGTATTCTCGCTGGTCGGCGGAAGTTTAATATTGAACGCCATTATAATAAATTTCAATATGTTCCCGTAATGAGTGCAATAAAAGAGGAATTTCTCAAGCGATTTGGGGGTATATCACACTTATCCCAAGGTTTTGAATAGTTCTCGAGACAATTTGTTGTTTCTGTAGATAATATTCATCCCAGTTTGAAAATGAAATTAACAGATCTGCACTGTAGATTCTACAGCATAATTCTCGTCTGAGAGACCAGTTCCTTTTGGCAAGACGTGTAATAGATTTTTATCACGACTTTCCACAGCAAGAGTTTCCTCGTCTCCATCGTGAAGTCGCGAAGATAATGCCAATGTCTGGCTCGACATACGTTTGTGAGAGACTTTTTCTGTTATGAAAATTAATAAGTCTCGGTTAAGAGCAAACATAAGTAATGAATATTTACGTAATTGTTTGCATTTGTCTGTATGTAGAAATTTTGTTCCAGACATTAAATGTATTGTAAACTCCACCTGTGATAATTAAATAAAACGTATCGTAGGTAAAAGGCACTCTTTCAAACCACGATATCTTTCAAGCACTCCTACTAACCTTATTCCTTCATTCAATAAAACAGGCCAGGAAACAAAACGCATTACAGAGGAAGAAGCGGAGAGACGGTATGGTGGGGAGTGGAGAGAAGCGGGTGGCCAGCTTGCTCGAGTGTGCACGCACAACACCTGTTAACTGCACACGCGCAAGTGCATCGCACACGTGCAGGATTCCTGCCCGCCCCTGCATTAGACAGTTACTTGGAGATGGCATGGGGCGCCATTCTCTTCAGTGATGGAATCAAATTATGCCTGCACGAAAGTGACGTTCACTTGTGTATATGACGTAGACCTAGTGAGTCTTGTCTCGAGGAAGCATTCGTTCTGTATACACTGGCATTATGGTCTGGAGTGCGATAAGCTACAACTCTAGTTACCATGGGGATGCTAACCAGCTCTCGGTGAGTGCAGAATGTTGTTAGACCCGTTCTATTGCCGTCGTTGCAGCAGGAAGACGATGTGTTGCTTCAACAGGATAATGCTCGCCTATAGTCTGGCCATGAAAATCAACGTGCTCTGAAAGATGTAGATCAACTGCCCTGGCCAGCATGATCACTGGAACTGTCTCGAATTGAGCACTCGTGCGACATGATTGGGCGAGAAGCGACTCATACGACTTGTAACACTACGCTACTGCTCACGATACTTATTAAAGCCTGTACTATGGTAAGTTGACGGGCTTCACCTTATAAGAAAGGATTTTGGTATATATGTTGACCGCGTGTACCAGAATGGAGGCAAAATCAGACTTTCACCCACTCAGTAACAACAATGATACGTCAAGCAAGTCTGAAGTGCAACTACACGTTAGGACGGACAGGAAACAACACAGCAGGTGCTACCAAATTGTTAATAATACGGTCGCCAGCCTAATTAGGCATTAATTGAGTTTCTTCCCTGTACAAGTTGAAGTACGTGTATGCAAAACAACACGTAATAACACTGCATAATATCATAAATTTTAGAACCAGAAAATCTACTGCACTAATAATTTCACTTTCTGTACTAATATGGACAAGCCATAAATACACAACAATATACTATAATGTTTACTACAAACTTCGTACAGTCTATTGATCTGATTAAAATCGGGCATAGGTTACCCTAGAAATAGCACTTTCGAAACACACATACAATGTCAATTTTGAAAAAGGTAAAACACTAATAACTTTTGGTTTTATCTCGACATTAACTTTGCTGGTCAAATCAGTTCAGTACATTTTAGAATTTACATGAATAGAAAAGAAAAGGGGGGGGGGGCCCTGAAACTGTTATGATCACTGTACTGAAATTTTTGATTATCGAAATCGTTAAGCACTCAAGATTTCCAATATATGAGTTACTACTCTTTTTGTCTTATTTCTTGCTCATTTAACTACCATTATTTTTGTCTCAAATTAATTAGCCTTCATTACTAAACCAATTTCAACATTATCTTCCAACTTTGTCAGACCTACATTATTTACCTATATATTCATTAACAACAAAGTTCTCTAAACATCATTCTAACATAGATAGGTCTGCAGGTAAGTATTATTAACATAAACTTTAAATCTTCATTTCGGGACACTCGGATTGCACAACATGTGGAAAGGACCCTGTCTAGGTTAGTGATGAGGATAATTAAATGATGGGACAGTTCTGGTAACAGTTAAGTTGTTATTGAACAGTCAGGAACAAAAGTAACACTGGTCCACACGAATACAGTACTAAAAGTTTCAACCTGCTCGTGTCGATGCGGCGGTTGGCGGACGGCGAGATGGCGAGGCACAAAGCACACATACAATCACAGCTATGGCTCTTGATGTATCGGCACTTTGCTTCTTCTTAGCGTCGCAATACATTTCCATTTAGTGCCTATGGAATATAGCCATGCTGTATAGTCGTCGGA
The DNA here is from genome assembly GCF_021461385.2 of Schistocerca piceifrons. NCBI lineage: Eukaryota > Metazoa > Arthropoda > Insecta > Orthoptera > Acrididae > Schistocerca > Schistocerca piceifrons. Next base: position 119,314,205 of record NC_060142.1, read on the forward strand.
AACGGCACATCCGAGGCTCAATGAAATCACGTTTTCCAGGAGAGCCTCCTCGATCCAGAGCGTGTTTCTCAGACCGATGCCCAACTCCGACTACTACTGCTGAGCCCGTTATGCCGTGCCGCGCCCGTGTGCATTTTTCCGCGCTCGCCTACCATCCACCTTTTACCGCTCCCCTACAGACAGGGTATTCACCCGAGGTTTTGCATTCTACATATCCTAATACATTGCCTACGTATGGACCAGGCGCACAATTACAACTTTAACATCTTACAACAGTTTCAACATTTCTTACATTTCAATTTTGTTATAATATTGCTTGCAATTTGACATAAACATTAATATTTACATCGAAAATTGCTTACAGTTTCTTTAACATAATGACATGACAAGAAAAGAAATGAATTCAGAACATCGATTACACTAATTTATCGAAAATCAGAAGAAAAAATTATTATATGTACAATAGTACAGCGTTGTTGTTGTTACAGACTTGTCAATGAACAACTCTTAACAGAACTACGCCATCACGTCGGGCAGGCTTGATTGATATGACGTATCCCAGGACAATATTCGCCATCTGTACGATCGACTGGATGCCATAGTCCGCGCCTGCATCTTCGCCCTTGGAGGCTACACTACGTATTAATATCGTTTTCTCAGCATGTGTCGATAACTGCTAGCTCAGAACCGCTTGTGTTACTGATCTGTAAATGTAATCATGTCAAGTACTTGATATCCACTGTTTCAACAATAAACCTTGAGTGAACTGGAAACTTCTAACAGGGCGTAGTAATTCTTTTTCCAATAGCGCATAATAAAGCCAGTTTACGGCAAGCAAGTACCTGTCTCACCAATAATCCTGCGTAATTTAGCTTCAGAATCAGGCCCCCACAACCGCACTAGTGGTCGACTGTGAAGAGCGGACAAATTGAATAGCTGGCCGGCGGCCATTAGAGTGGTAAACCGACGCGCGGAGTTCGAATGTTTATACATCGCTTTTGGTTATAAAATGCCTTCCCTTGAGTTAGGTCGCAAACATAATGCCTCATTTAAATGCTTTACTACAATATACTTTTTAAATTAAGAACAAACAGCAACTAGTCACTGTTAATGAATTTATCTTACGTACTACATGGAATCAGCCGTAGCTAAAACGTATGTACTGGATCCCTAGCATTTTTCGTAGTTCATTTACTATAGATGTACGCAAAATGCATCAAAATACTCAAAGATTTGCCCACTATATTAATAGATATTTTCTGATGCTACCTTGCTTTAGATTTTATGACGAGAAGAGCGTTACATATGGCATAGTGCTTTGGAAACACACGACTAAACCATCAAGTTTCAACCTAACCTAGACCATGAAAACACTACCGATCAGCCAACTTTCTTCAAAATGATCAGAACATATAAAATGGTATTCTGTCGGTCGGAAATCTTGCCTCCTGACAGCGTGTAACCATTTTTGTAACAGCTGTGGTTTTGAGAAAGGAAACCTGCAAATAGATACACAGACATTATGCTAATACCGTGTTACATAAACATTTATTAAGCAAGTGCACTGACATACGGAACAACTTAAAATATTCACACACCTGTGAAATGTATTATTCGTTCCTTTCTCGAATTTATTTGTACAATTAATCGCTGCGTAACTCTTCACCATTGTACTTCTTTTGATTGGAATGTACAGACAGTAGAATTACGAGTAACAAATACTGTATGTACGCCCCAACAAATATACAACGTTGAATCAGGGTCTTCATAAACAACAATACTACACAACACATCAGACTACAACCACTACAATGGCGTCCAGCCGAAGGTTCAAATTGTCCCGCGACTGCAGCGCCATCAGTGAGTCTAGTTATTTTTTACAAGGTCTTTGTTCAGAATGCCCATTTTGATGCCACAAGACAAATTTCGATTCTTAACAGATGAGCAGCAGGCGTAAAATGTACACAGCTGGAGCAAATGCAGAGTGCCTTGTCTGCCTATCCACACCACTAACCTTTCGTTCACAAATAAAAAATTATACTTTGTTATATGACCTGGTTACCGGGGTAACACAATGATTTTACTGTCTTACAGTCACGCTTGGCAACACTCAGCTATGGATATATACGAAACAGTTGCAAGAAGACATTCTAATATTGTTGCTGGCTACTGTTGCACAACATTATGAAAAGTTCATTGTTGCGTAAGCTTTGCTACTGTGAACCTTAACTCGGAATTCTCATGGATTATAAACTGGAATTCTCTAAATCTGAATACAGCAGATTAAGCTATAAAGCGAAAGAAGGGTACATTAAAAAGTTACTGTCTACTGTTGATACAAAGAATGACGCTACTGATTTTAGCGACAAAGATTCTACAGACGAATGGACTTCGAGTAAGGAAGATGCTGCTGCTTCAGATATTGAAGATGCTATTGGTGCTTGTAGTGATAATGAAGTTGAAGGAGTGGCAAGTGATAGTACTAGCGATGCAAATGATAGATTTGACGAAAAGAGTGAAGCGATTGTGTCTGCTTCAGGCATTGTACATGGTAAAGATGGAACTAAATGTGGAATAAGGGGCCTTTTGAGACAAAAAAAGTTGCTGAAGCATAGTATTTTGCTGGACAGATCTGGTCCTACAACCAAACTTCTTTCTGTGAAAGACACCGTCAAGAGTATATTTACAGAAGAAATGTGTGATATAACATTATGTGAAACCAAGAAGAAGGCAAATCAGAATACTCAAAAACGTTAACATCAAATCATAAGGAGCAGTGAAAGGGTAAGAAGCCATTGACAACTGAAGAATTTGACGCATATCTTGGTATACCATACAGTGCTATTACAAATGATTGAAGCGATTTCATAAATTCACTGTAGCTCCATTCATTGACATATGGTCACGACACACTAGAGGTACGTAGAAAAACTCATAAAGTTTTGTTCGGCTGAAGCCGCACTTCAGGTTTCTGCCGCCAGAGCGCTCGAGAGCGCAGTGAGACAAAATGGCGACAGGAGCCGAGAAAGCGTATGTCGTGCTTGAAATGCACTCACATCAGTCAGTCATAACAGTGCAACGACACTTCAGGACGAAGTTCAACAAAGATCCACCAACTGCTAACTCCATTCGGCGATGGTATGCGCAGTTTAAAGCTTCTGGATGCCTCTGTAACGGGAAATCAACGGGTCGGCCTGCAGTGAGCGAAGAAACGGTTGAACGCGTGCGAGCAAGTTTCACGCGTAGCCGCGGAAGTCGACGAATAAAGCAAGCAGGGAGCTAAACGTACCACAGCCGAGGGTTTGGAAAATCGTACGGAAAAGGCTAAAGCAGAATCATTTCTTAAACAGGAGATTGGAAAACCGATGGATCGGTCGTGGTGGAGATCATTATCAACAATACATGTCAAGGCCTCCATGCTCTCCCGACTTAACCCCATGCGATTTCTTTCTATGGGGTTATGTGAAAGATTCAGTGTTTAAACCTCCTCTATCAAGAAACGTGCCAGAACTGCGAGCTCGCATCAACGATGCTTTCGAACTCATTGATGGGGACATGCTGCGCCGAGTGTGGGAGGAACTTGATTATCATCTTGATGTCTGCCGAATCACTAAAGGGGCACAATCGAACATTTGTGAATGCCTAAAAAAACTTTTTGAGTTTTTGTATGTGTGTGCAAAGCATTGTGAAAATATCTCAAATAACAAAGTTATTGTAGAGCTGTGAAATCGCTTCAATCATTTGTAATAACCCTGTACAGCTGAAACGAAATTCCCTAACACTAAACACACAAAGGAAATGTGGAAAATAAATGCATTCTCATTGTACTGCGAAAGCTTTTCCCCCGACAGGTTTCGGCAGATAAGCAGATTTATAAGATTAGACAATATGTAAACTAGGGCTGAGCGTTTGAAAAGTGACAGAGCTGCTGCAGTATCTGACATATTTGAAATGCTACATTGAGATATTCGTAGAAACTAAGTGCCTTCTGATTGTCTCACTGTTGTGAGCAGCTTTTTCTTCGAAAACGAAAGACAAGGTTTACTCAGTACACGCCCTCAGAGCCAGCCAGATATGGCTTGAAGGTATGGTGGGTTTATGATTCTCGAAATTCTTATCCAATAACAGGTAGATCTGTTCACGGAAGAGAAACTAATCAAGGCGAGATGGCAGTAAAACATTTATGTACCATTTCGAAGATACTGACAGAAACGTAGTCACTGACAATTTTTTCACAACTCTACCATTAGCAAATCTGTTGATGACTTGAGATGTGCCCGTAGTTGGTACTGGGAAAAGAAAGGCGCCCTATATACGGCCAGATATAGTCTTCCTCTTCACGCCAAGAACTGTCGTCTATATTTGGATTCAGTGAAGATAACATTTGTCTGTGTTCATACTTTTTAGAGAAGAAGAAAACAGTTCTAATATTATCTACAACGCATTCTGATGCAGCCACTTCTGGCCAGGGTTACCAACTGTCCGATTTTAGACGGAACAGTCAGGTTTTCAAATAAAATCTGTGATGTCTGGTCGAACGTCCCTAACAGACGTCAAAAGTCCTGTTTTTGGGCCAGCTTAAATTAGGCTAAATTTATACTTCCCAATTTAATTTTTAAATTTTTTTCCAGAAGCCAAATAATGAAAATGGAGACAGTTAAACTTTTCAGTTTGATTATTCTTTAGTTTCAATATTTCGTATCAGATTGTCACAAGTTAGCGGCATTATCGGTTTGTAGCAACGAATTCCATTGTATTTTAGTATAAGTTGGCACGTTCTTTGTTCGACAAGCCGTGTCAAAGACGTCCAAGGGGCTTTGTATTTTTATTACACCGCGGTGTCCGTTGTCGTCCACTGTCATCGACTCATTTGAAGATCGCTCCAATGAGAACGAACTATGAAAGACAGACCAATAATAGCTTGTATTTTCTTATGACGGCTGCATGTCACTTCCACCTGGACAATAAAGCAGGGTTACAACATCCGTTTACGTCTATTTCTTCTTCTGCACGTTTATAGTATGCAGCGGAAAAAAACAAACAAAACTAGCCCTGACAGTGTCGCATTTTCATTTTATTATCGATGTTTACAATAAAGACCTACTAAGTCTAAAATAATATCGCTGTGGAACAAATGAACGTGTCAAGTATACCCATTGCTGCACACGGCTGATTGATGTGTGGCTGTATTAGGTGAACTGCACACGACATGCGTTTAGTTTGAAATTGAAGTGTTTAAGAACGGCATTGTAGTGACTGAGGATACGTATACATATATAACATATTATAGTGAGCTTCTCAAATGAAGCAGGCTAAAAAACGGCACCGTGAGTGTCATTTCAACGACCAATTGTCACAAGAAACAGACTTTTGTAGGTGGCTTTCGGAACAAGACAAATATGGCGGATATTGTAAAACTTGCTGTGTGAGTTTTACAATCAATTACGACTCAGTGAAAGCGGTTTCTCCAGAATGCTGTAAAAAAAAATGTCTAGCGGCCTCTTTGTGTCTTCATACATTACGTGAGAGTCGTTTATAGCAAACGGCTTTCAATGTTACTGCCATTACAAGCCTCACAATCTCATACGTTAGTTAAAATTACAAAAGGCACTGAGAAAACACACCGTGAGAGTGAATAAGAGGCTATATAGAAAGAATACTGGAAGCACGTACGTTCAAGTGGACCCGAATACTTAATGACTCACCATCTGGCCATTGTACATGTTAATAATCAAATACAGGACATGCGAAAACCAAGTAATCGAAATTCCTTGATTTTAATGTCCCAGAATGGGGCTGTAACTTTTACTGGAAATTGAAGTGAGCAATAGAAACGTTTAATGAATACTCAGGATCCGCGAAACTTTTAGTAGATCCCCTACATAGCCAACATTCTTGCCATAAAGCTAATTGCCAAAAGTTTATAGTGGCTTAACTCCCACTCCTGTCTCTATTCCCACCACTATTCCCAAAATAAGCGCCGCGACACATCAATTACGCAGCGGAGCACAGATAAAAAGACATTCCAGAAGAATGTTTAGGTGATAGCGAACAATGGTTTTTACCGTAGTCATCTGGGCAATGAACTACATAATAACCACATATTTTTTTCTGCGGCAGATTTCATTGACGTATCGTGAAACTGACGTTACATTCCCTGAACAACGTTACCGACGAAAACAACGTGTCTCTCGCGCCCAAAGTCTTTCCTGCTTCAGACTGAGCGATAGCGTCAGGACATCTTTGCTTCAACATACTTCTCTTCAACGGAAGATTGACAAAGACCTAATTTATGTTGCTGTGATAAACGTTTATTATCGTGTACACAGGAAAGTTAGCCAGCTTTGAACTTGCACACGTTTGAGTTTTTACCGTTAGTTGTAACACTCCCTCGTTTCATAAAGTGATAAAGGTCAGTGTAATGAGTCAATTACTTTAGCAGACTTCCTCCTACTGGTTAAACTTATGAATGCTTGGGGTACTGAGAAATGAAAAAAGCTGGCGGAGAAAGTGTGATATTGATACAAATAGTGACTGTAATCGTGGAAAGCTTGCTGCTGTAAGATCGGTCAGAGTGTAACCAAAGGTGCTGATTAATGTGGAAAATATGTTATGTCAGGACTGAGGAAGGTTGTGGTAACCAGTGTCATATATGCGTGGGGTCATTCCGAGAGCGCAGACCGTCATACAACTGTAGTAGTTTCTTCTGAACTTGCTAGCTCTGCAGCTCCCCAAATCTTCCCAATAATTATTCAGACATTTCTGTGCAATGTTGTAATACATTCTAGGAAATCCATGTGCCGTTTTCAACAGAATGCTTCCCTGAACCACGTCAGAATGAGGTATTATGTCGAACGAGAGACTTGTCTTCATGCCAGTATCCAGAGGTAGTCCTGATTTACTGTGACATGTGAATACAGCCAGATATGAGGGGTGTTCAGTAAGTAATGCAACACATTTTTCTCGGCCAATTTCTGTTGATAAAATGCAGAATTTTTTGTGGGATACTGTGGAACGTTCACATTTCAGCCCCTATAGATTCATGAAGTTCCGACAGGTGGCAGCGCTGTAGGTAGCCTTCAAAATTGCGTCTGTCATGGAAGTGCGTCCCAAGCATAGAGCTATCATTGAATTTATTTTGACGGAAAACCAGGGCATCGCAGATTTTCAAAGGCTCTTGCAGAATATCCGCAAAGGGCAGGCACTGGATAAAAGCTAGGTGAGGGGTGGGGTGGGGTGGGGCTTCTGTCACCATCGCAACGAGATCACGTAAGCCTGCTTGATCTCTCCAGTGCCGACCGACCGCACACAGCTGTGACTCGTGCAATGTTGGAACGTGTGGACACACTCATTCGATATGATCGACTCCTCACAATCAAACCTTTCGCTGCGTCTCCTCAGCTGGACGTCTCTGTTGGTAGTGCTGACACACTCGTCCACCAGTTGGGATACACAAAGGTGTGTTTCCCACTGTGTTCTTCGCCACGTAACAGAAAAAAATGATCGTTTGGCGTCATTGGCCAGCAGGCCCCTTGTGTGGCAGGTCCTGCCGCCTTGGTGCAGGTCTTATTACATTCGACGCCATATTGGGTGACCTGCAGTCCGGATGGGGTTGAAATGATGATGAAGACAACACAACACCCAGTCCCTGAGCGGAAAACATCTCCGACTCAGCCGGGAATCGAACACCATCCCGTAGGACGGCAATCCGTCACGCTGACCACTCAGCTATCGGGGCGGACGCCACCTGACAGAAGACCATAAAGAGCACAGAAGGATCATATGTGGGGTACTGAGTGCATGTTACGAGGCTGATCGTGACAGTTTTTGTCGAACATCATCAACAGGCGATGAAACATGGTTTCATCTCTTCGAATACGACAGTCCATAGATTGGGACCACAGCACCTCTCCTCCGAATAGAAAGTTCGAGGCTACACAATCAGCAGGTAAACTCATGACGACGGCCTTCTGGGGCTATGATGGCGCTATTCTGTTTGATGTCCTCCCTCACGGCGCAACGATCAACTCTGAAATGAAATGTGCTACGATCAGGAAACTGAAGAAACGACTTCAGTGTGTTCTTCACCACAAAAGTGGAAACGAACTGCTCCTTCTTCATGACAGCACAAGGCGTCAGACAAGTCTGCACACTCGAAAGTAGCTCTCAAAACTTCATTGGACTGCTTTTCCTCGTCCACTATACAGCCTGGATCTCACACCTTCCGACTTCCGTCTGAATGAAGCATGCACTCTGTGGGAAACAGTACGTGGGTTATGGGGAGGTTATTGATGCAGCATGACTTTGGCTCCGACGTTGACCAGTAGAGCGGTACCGTGGGGCCCGTCCTAGTAAGGTGGTGTAGGGCTATCACACTGAACAGAGCTTATCTTGAAAAATAAAGCCAAAATAATGGAGAATAAATTGGCGTACTGGAATCCTGAATAAAGTCAACCTCCATTCAGGAAAAAAGTCTTGCTTCAATTATTGAACGCCCCTTGTACATGTTTCTAAGCCCAAAATATGCTATATGGTAGTAGTAATAATGCCTGAGAAGTTGCTGCTTCTTCAGCTGTCAAGAGAGGCGCACAAACGGTCTTTATTGAATTGATCTATTTCCTTTGTGTCTTGATTCGTTATTTACCTATATCTTCTGTTTCAGACATTGAGGCCTCGCTTCGAAATGTCCTGCGTGTAATATCCAGTTCTTTGCACAAACACTTACAGCTGCTCTCACGTGCAATGAAGAATTTCCATCGCATTTACACTGCTATGATATTGCAGCAGAAGGTAAGTTAAACTTTTACAGAGAAGCCAAAACATTATGACCACTGCCAGGTGAGCACCGGTAACACGGCGGATGCGAAGCAGAGACGAATGGGGAGTCAATCGAGTAACAGTATGAGCCAAAAATGTGGAAATCCATTGACGTGGAGGACTAGGCCACTGGCAGACTGATACTTGAGAACAATCATCTCAGATACGGTGACGCTGGCGGGCTGTCCATGTGCCACTGTACTGAATACCTGCGAGTAATGGTTAGAGGCCGACTAGACTACGAATGGGCAACAAGGTGTTGAATATGCTTAACATCTGCACCTCCTCACAGAATGTGGAGTTCGGAGGCTCGCCCGCTCTCTAATCCAGGATAAACGATAATCTGGGAGGTGTGACTACAGGGTACAATTCTGGTGCAGGCAGAAAGGCTTTGGACCACAGTGTTGCGGTTCCGCAGCTGTCGACCCATACATGTTCCAGTGTTGACCCAATGGCGTCTTCAGTTACGGTTACATTGGGCACGCGATCTACAAGATTAGTCCATGAATTAAGGATGACTCATGTTTATTGTTACACCAGGTTGATCGTCCAGGAGAGCGGCTGCCCGGATCACATACCATGTCACGGAAGCATGTCGGTAGGAGCAGTATTATGCTGTCTGGGACGTTCCCTGGGGTTCTCAGGCTATCGTTGAGAGTTGTCGGATGCAACTTTGGTGTCTTTCCTACCGGCAATACCATCTTCCATCAAGAATACTGTCTGTGTCATAGGGATGGATTCGTGCTACAGTGGTATGACAGAGATGACTGGGAATTTGCGCTGATGTCTTGACCACATAATTCGTACGACCTGAACCCTATGAAAAACATCTGGGTCTCTATTGGCGCGAACTCCACCCCCACTATCCATAATTTGCGGGAATTGCATTTGCCATGCATAGACATCTGGTACCACATGCTGTGTTGTCCAAACAAGACACGGCCAGGGCAGAAGCACCACAGGCGCAATGATGCGAGCTGGTGCCAGGGCTGTAGAGACTCGCCACTTGCGCGAGTTCTACCAGCGCCACGGGCGGCGCTTGCGATAGAGATATAGAATTCGCCTCGGCCAATTTCCGGCCGAATGCAATCCGCCAGTGACAGGACGACAACGGATAGAAGCGTTTTCGGAAGACAGAAGTGCAGCTCTCTCCCACTTGGATATAGATCACCGTCCAGGGCTAACTTAGACAGTGAACGTCATATAGTGAGGTGAACAGACAGTTGTTGTCATTGCATTTGCTATGTACTGTGAAGTTTAATTACGATTATTTGCACTTAGCCATTGAGGGCCTTTTTTGTGTCATATCACAACCAGTGTTGCAGACTTAATCATTCAACAAGTCACAAAGACTATGAAACGTCCCCTTTGAAGAATTATACATGACTGTCCTTAAACTGACATACAATATTTTTAGCGCAACGCAATCTGACTTTCAAAAATCCCTGCAAAAGAATGGCCCTGAGTAACATTAAACTATACCTTTCAGAAATCACTTACCTCACAAAAATCTTCATTACTCGAACTACTGCAGTACAGCGAGCGCCACTACTGCCAGCTAAATAAAAGATTCAAACTACGGAAGGCACTAACTACTGACAGGGATAGTTAGCAAATGAAAGATATTAATAGAGAACAAACAATGTATTTACCTTGATAGTCATAATATATATATATATATATATATATATATATAGCAGTTCATGACAAATTAGAAAACTCCGCCATCTCTCTCCCCACATCCACCACTGCTGGCGGCTCACCTCCAACTGCGCAACGCTACGCGCTGTTCACATGCAGCTGCCGCTGCCCAACACTACAATGGCAGACAACAATGCTAACTAGCCACAGACTTAACACAGCACAGCCAGTGATTTTCATACAGAGGTGGCGTTACCAATAAGAAAACCTAAACAGCCTACTTACAAGACAAGTAAACCTTTTAACTCATTTGTGTGACTTCGTTATTAATTTGTTGGAGTGTTGTAAAACCTTCGTTCCCCTATCTTCTTTCCTGACCCAGGGGCTTAGCTGTGCAATAAGTGGCAGGGAGAAATTGTGTTAGCGTCGTATTGCATACTGCACCAGAAGCCGTTTCCCCAACTCACAAACTCGGCCTACCGCAACAACAGCGGCAATTCGGTCTCCACAGCACTAGCGGCGAGGCCTATACAAAACTGGCGAAAAGCCGTTACAAAACCACATACCTATGGAAACCGATCAGAAGGTTTTCGAGTAAATGTCACATAAAATAGCTGCTATATTGCGTTCCAAAAGTGAACAAGAAAGCTATCAAGCCGATAGAGATAATGTTTTGTCAGTATCGACAGGGGATCTCAGGTTGGTTCCGTATTTCTGGATTTCCGGGAAGCTTTTGACGCCGTTCCTCACAAGCGACTTCTAATCAAGCTGCGGGCCTATGGGGTATCGTCTCAGTTGTGCGACTGGATTCGTGATTTCCTGTCAGGAAGGTCGCAGTTCGCAGTAATAGACTGCAAATCATCGAGTAAAACTGAAGTGATATCAGGTGTTCCCCAGGGAAGCGTCCTGGGACCTCTGCTGTTCCTGATCTATATAAATGACCTGGGTGACTATCTGAGCAGTTCTCTTAGGTTGTTCGCAGATGATGCTGTAATTTACCGTCTAGTAAGGTCATCCGAAGACCAGTATCAGTTGCAAAGCGAATTAGGAAAGATTGCTATTTGGTATGGCAGGTGGCAGTTGTCGCTAAATAACGAAAAGTGTGAGGTGATCCACATGAGTTCCAAAAGAAATCCATTGGAATTCGATTACTCGATAAATAGTACAATTCTCAAGGCTGTCAATTCAACTAAGTACCTGGGTGTTAAAATCACGAACAACTTCAGTTGGAAAGACCACATAGATAATATTGTGGGGAAGGCGAGCGAAAGGTTGCGTTTCATTGGGAGGACACTTATAAGATGCAACAAGTCCACTAAAGAGACAGCTTACACTACACTCGTTCGTCCTCTGTTAGAATATTGTTGCGCGGTGTGGGATCCTTACCAGGTGGGATTGACGGAGGACATCGAAAGGGTTCAAAAAAGGGCAGCTCGTTTTGTATTATCACGTAATAGGGGAGAGGGTGTGGCAGATATGATACGCGAGTTGGGATGGAAGTCATTCAAGCAAAGACGTTTTTCGTCGCGGCGAGATCTATTTACGAAATTTCAATCACCAACTTTCTCTTCCGAATGCGAAAATATTTTGTTGAGCCCAACCTACATCGGTAGGAATGATCATGAAAATAAAATAAATCGAGCTCGAACAGAAAGGTTTAGGTGTTCGTTTTTCCCGCGGGCTGTTCGGGAGTGGAATGGTAGAGACATAGTATGATTGTGGTTCGATGAACCCTCTGCCAAGCACTTAAATGTGAATTGTAGAGTAGACATGTAGATGTAGATGTAGTATGGCTATGGGGGCTTCAAAACACTTTGACTGACCTTGGAACCTTGCGATGTCACATGTGGTTAATGATCTTGAATGCATGACCTCATCAAGATAGTGACGTGCAAGAACTTTAAAAATCAAAAATGACGGATGAAGGGAAAATCAGAATTCAAAGATGGGTTCGAGTGAGAAATTGAAAACCATGAAGATGGTGCTGGTGGGAAATTTACAGGGTGCAAGATGGCACTGATGGGAAACTGAAAAATTCACAGCGGTGATGGCAGAGAAATTTAAAATTATGCAAGCTGGCACCTGTGTGAAACATTTCTTAGATTCATAACAAATGAAACAGCCATTGTTTAAAAATGGGAGATGGCAGCGACGGAAAAACTTTTGCACTCAGTGACAGACTGTACATTTTACCAGTCAGTACGTGTAGCACACATTATCTTAAAGTATCCACTTACACTACAGTATATCCTAGAGCTTCTTGTTGTTGTTTATCTGAATTGGGTGCCATCTTTCGAAGCATTATTCTTCAGATTCTTAAAAATAAACAGACGCACATACGTACACACATTAACGTTCATGGCAATTTATGTAGTCACAAGACTAAATTTCGTTACTTACATGCTGTATTTCTTCAATGAGAACTTTTATGTGTGCATAGTATCACATCCCAGAGGCTGGCTCAAGTAGTTCAGAATGATCCACATTAAAATGTGTCAGAATAATAGTTAACTCCCTGTTAAACTGAAGGAACCTTCTGATGAATTAAATAAAGATTTTATTTTTCGTACAATAAATTAGTTAGAAATCACACTTAATGTTTGTTAAAATTTGACCCATACACAAAGATCACATTTATACACGCAATAAAATTATTCATCATCATCATTTTTCATACGTTTGTGACCCCAGACTAGGGTATACACTTCATCTGGAAGTACAAAGCGTTTTTCATCTTGTACTAATAAAACTAGCTTGTTCTGTTTGGCAGTATAAATTATGCGCCTATGGGGTTGAATACTTTGCTGTAAGGTTGATGTAACTCCACAGTTCAACGCATTGATGGCTAACCCATTAACAGGAGATTGTTTCATACCCTTTTATCTGCGCATTACATGTCCGGCCGGCCGGAGTGGTCGAGCGGTTCTAGGCGCTACAATCTGGAACCGCGCGACCGCTACGGTCGCAGGTTCGAATCCTGCCTCGGGCATGGATGTGTGTGATGTCCTTAGGTTAGTTAGGTTTAAGTAATTCTAAGTTCTAGGGGACTGATGACCTCAGAAGTTAAGTCCCATAGTGCTCAGAGCCATTTGAACTATTACATGTCCAGACTCAGTCTCAAGTACATGAATTCAGCCTTTCTTTGATCTACCTTCTTTTTTCTTACAAATGGAATGCGATATCTGTTAGAGAAACATTATTACGAAATTTGACTGAAATAACAAAGAATTAAAACCACTATTTTTTTCATTCATGCAGACATCGAATGCTCGCTGCAACGAAGCGCTGGTAACGAAATCGCTGTGCAGAATCCACCTTGAATTACATTCATTTTACAGTGACGAATGTTCAGAGTTTCAGCTTTATAGATATGTGGGTTACACAGAATCGTTTAGGAAACAGCTGTATCTGGTTACAGAGTGCAACTGTTGTAAAACGAACAAATGATTATTAATCCCAAAGGGGAATAGGTGTGATAAATTTGTCAAGTCTGCTGGGAACGCTTAAGGAGACCGACATAAAACACCGAAATCATAGTAGTTTTACAGGAGAATTTTGTGAAGCTGTACATGATAGATTCAAATCACGCACCTAATTTTACAGTACAGGTTGTGTTTCTCAATCTAATGAATTATGATGGACACTTGATTATCATGAACCTATGGTGAATGAGCGGAAGATACAATTAAAACAGATCCAGTCCAAGTTTCTGTGTTTGAAAAATATAAAACATGGCTTTGCCATGAAGGTCAACAAAACGGGGATTACATTATCGTCGACGTACCGCTTTGCTGTAAGGGTGCCAGGGATGAGAATCAAGGGGGCCCCACTACAAAAAGAAATGATGTGTCAGACCATCACTTTTGGTTCTCGGGCAATATGGCGAGTAACAGTCACGACGGTAATCACACTAACCGCCAGACACGTCTTTGCCTGGAATCTCATTAACTTGAGTATAATTGTTATCAGTGACGCGTCCAGCTTCGAAATGGGCCCCGATGAGCAGAAAAGTTCAATCCGAGTGAGAATAATCATTTATGTAGTCGTGGCCATCTTCCTTCATTTAATCTCAACAATTATTAACTTTATTAGGTATAACCGACAAAGTCGAGCATCAGATCCCACGTACTGGCCAGACTATGGTGTGAACTCTCCTCACTGATTATCGCCAGCCAAAATGCGGCAGTTAGAGAAGGTTATTGAGATGAGATGTTACTTGTAGAGAGAGTATGATTCTGCGTCACCCATTCCTTTCGTCTTCAAATGCAATGGTAAAGATTAGAGGACTGTTGCGGACCATCGAGCCCTGAAACAGAATGTTGTTTTAAAGTCGATGCCCTTGCCTGATTTGCACATGTACTTCACTTACTTTGCAGAAGCGCGCGATTTCACAGTTTTGGGTCTGAATCAGCGACTATAACTGCAACCGAAGAATCGAAACTTCTGATTGTTTTCTGTATGGACTGGAGCATATTTGGGTTCAGCAGAATTCGGTCTGGTTGACAGTGGGTGCAGCTCTCTTACCACGTTTGCCAGATACCACCTTGCGTGAGGTGTATAATTACCTTGGTGACATAGTTTATAGGAAGTGGGATCAGCAGTCGGCCCCACGAGGATTAGTGTGGCTGGTGCTGAGAATTTCTTCTTGGGTCATCTAGTTTATACCAATGACATTAAGACTGATAATGAGCACATAATGGCCATTTGTAATTTCCCATCAACTCAGGATGAGAAACAAGTTGCTCGGTTTATTGGAATGGTGAGACTTTTCAAGAATTTCATTTCAAACCAATGGTGGAAAGACCAAGTCACTCAATGGAGGTAATAGCACTTCGTCACCAAGTACGAAAAATGGGTTTAGTCCACATTAACAACAGGAAATTCTCCTTAAGCAATATTCCAACAAGACCACTTACTCCCATTAACTTAGAACATTATGCTGAAAACATTTGTCCACATCGTGTATCTTTGAAGAATGTGTATAACGTTGTGTATTATTTCTGTAGCTTCAACAGTTTACCACCTCCCCCAAAAATAATGCGTTTCAAAAATTGTACAATGAAGTATAATTACAAAATGATTCAATACCCTAACAGCTCAAAGTTTGCTTTGCTTTCTTAAAAGTTTCTGAATTCTAGACAAATTAGAAAGTGTTTTAGCTCATACTGATAGAGTCACAATAGATACCATCGAACGTGGTGTAATATGTAACCTAACGAGTAAAAACCCAGATACAATTGCTGTCTTTAAGGCCACATTTATTTTATATCATCACGTATACACAACTATGTTCCTCATCGTATTTCCATGATGAGGACATTGGACTCGTGTTTAGAAGGATGATGTTTCAAATCCTCGTCTGGTCATCCAGATTTAGGTTTTCTGTGAGTTCCCTGAATCACTTAAGTCAAATGCTGGGGTTGTTCCTTTTAAAGGGACAATTCATTTTTGCCAGACCATTATTCTGAGCCTAAACTCCATCACCGATTACTTCCTCCTTTTCTCTTTTAAAAGTTATTTACCTACAATTCCATACCGAATAATATGCTGAAAAACAGTAACTTCTACTTTTATCATCAGACATGTGATCAGGAAATTATGAACAGAGTTACTTCAACAATTGTAATTTATGAGCTCTATCACATTATATCTGCCTTTTCGATGGAGACAGCGTCGTATATCAAAAATGAATACGAAGATCATGAAAATAAAAGAAAAAAATCAATATTAGACTGAAAATCACCGACAAGAAAAATCTCAAACCTTGCTAGATGAGTAGTATTCTATTTTTAACGTACATATTTATTATATTTCCATAATGACGCTCCAGCTCACACATTAAATCTATTCTGGCCTGCTGTATCAATTATTCGTCCATTTATATGCCATTTGTTGTCGTATACGTTTCAGAATTAAGAATATCGTTTAGAGATAAAGACAAAGGTGTTGCTTATTTCGATGGTGAAGAAATAACTATTTGATTATATTTAAGGAAACGTAATGGGCATCATATGCATATCTGAAATGAAAAAGACGAAGAAGAATAAGAAGAAAGTAAAAAGTATTGACTCCTCGTAATAGTCATTTACTATCATCTCTAAAACACTCAGTGCTAAGAATACTGACGTCATTCTCTGTGAGCCCTCATTGGACACTGCGCTGAGTGAAGATGATGAGTAGCCTACTGGCCATTAAAATTCCCACACCACGAAGATGAAGTGCAATAGACACGAAATTTAACCGATAGGAAGAAGATGCTGTGATATGCAAATGATTAGCTTTCGAGAGCATTCACACAAGGCTGGCGCCGGTGGCGACACCTACAACGTGCTGTCATGAGGAAAGTTTCTAACCGATTTCTCATACACAAACAGCAGTTGACCGGCGTTGCCTGGTGAAACGTTGTTGTGATACCTCGTGTAAGGAGGAGAGATGCGTACCATCACGTGTCTGACTTTGATAAAGGTCGGATTGTAGCCTACCGCGATTGCGGTTTATCGTATCGCGACATTGCTGCTCGCGTTGGTCGAGATCCAATAACTGGTAGCAGAATATGGAATCGGTGGGTTCAGGAGTGTAATACGGAACGCCGTGCTGGATCCCAACGGCCTCGTATCACTAGCAGTCGAGATAACAGGCATCTTATCCTCATGGCTGTAACGGATCGTGCAGCCACGTCTCGATCCCTGAGTCAACAGATGGGGACGTTTGCAAGACAACAACCATCTGCACGAACAGTTCGACGACGTTTGCACCAGCATGGACTATCAGCTCGGAGAACGTGGCTGCGGTTCCCCTTGACACTGCATCACAGACAGGAGCGCCTGCGATGGAGTACTAGACGACGAACCTGGGTGCGCGAATGGCAAAACGTCATTTTTTCGGATGAATCCAAGTTCTGTTTACAGCATCACGATGGTCGCATCCGTGTTTGGCGACATCGCGGTGAACGCACATTGGAAGCGTGTATTCGTCATCGCCATACTGGCGTATCACCTGGCGTGATGGTATGGGGTGCCACTGGTTACACGTCTCGGTCACGTCTTGTTCGCACTGACGGCACTTTGAACAGTGGACGTTACATTTCAGATGTGTTACGACCTGTGACTCTACCCTTCATTCGATCCCTGCGAAACCCTACATTTCAGCAGGATAACGCACGACCGCATGTTGCAGGTCCTGTAAGGGCGTTTCTGGATACAGAAAATTTTCGACTGCTGCTGTGGTCAGCATATTCTCCAGATCTCTCACCAACTGAAAACATTTGGTCAATGGTGGCCGAGCAACTGGCTCGTTACAATACGCTAGTCACTACTCTTGATGAACTGTGGTATCGTGTTGAAGCTGCATGGGCAGCTGTCCTGTATACGCCATCGAAGCTCTGTTTGACTCAATGCCCAGGCGTATCAAGGCCGTTGTTATGGCCTGAGGTGGTTGTTCTGGGTTCTGATTTCTCAGGATCTATGGACCCAAATTGCTTGAAAATGTAATCACATGTCAGTTCTAGTATAATACATTTGTCCAATGAATACCCGTTTATCATCTGCATTTCTTCTTGGTGTAGCAATTTTAATGGCCAGTAGTGTATTATGATGTATTACTCAATGTGAGGGAAAAAAATTAGCATTGTCGACTTTATTATTCGCTTCTAATAACACGAGTATAAGAGGCAATCAAAAAGTTTCCGATCGAAGGCCGCATTAACCCTTGTCTACATGTCTTCGCTTGTATACCCGCATCAGAGTCGCTCCCAATTGCATATACGCTGCAGCAACGCGCTCAAACTGAAACTTTTTGATCTCCCCTCGTATAAATCATTGAGCCAGTCAGTTTTCGTACGCAATGATTCCATGCGATTGAGGTAGAAAATGAGAATACTTACCTGCTTCCTTGTAACAGTCGCCTCTGCATTGAAGGGAGAGCCCTTAATGAAACACGATTGCGGAAAGCCACCGACATGGGCATAAATAACAACTGTACAGATCACTTGTTTTAAAAAATTCAGTACTGTCTGAATACCCAAATTATTAATCACGTGCGCAGCCAGGGATCGCAATACTGATGACAGGGTATTAATGTTTTACCTCGAAGGATGCAGTCGCGTTGCAGAATACTGGTTGGCAATGGTAGATGAACTTAAAGATGTAGTTGGTGAAGATGGAAGTGTCGCCTCCTAATCCCACTCAGTAAGGTACACAGTAAGGTACTCAGTAAGGTTCACTGAAGATTACATGAAGATTATTTTAAACGCTACCCTTGCAAACACCAAGCCTAAATTTGTGGTTGCAAAAATGTACTGAGGTATTAAAAAATACGAGTGTCCGGAAAGGACCAAATATCAGTATGGCATTCCATCAATTTGAATTTAATTGAATGTGTTGCACAAGAAATTATTACATGGACGAGACAAGTTAAATTCGGTATAGCTCTCGAAACAGCAGTATACGTAATTTCAGTTTTTCAGTCGAACAAAAATTCGATTTCCGAGAACTGCAGCAAATTCCATGCAACAAACATATCGGACATAGGAATTGAAGATATTAGCCGCCATTGGGCACAGATTTGTATCAAGGGGTCAAGCTGAAGATCTGTGCTGCACTGGGATTCGAACTGAGGTCTCCTGCTTACTAGGCGGATGCGCTGACTGCTACGTCATCCGGACACAATGGTCACCACAACCCCGCGGACTACCCTAGCATTTTCAACTTTCCCCACTGTTGCGAATCGATGCCCACTGGCAGCTAATGTCTTGAACTCCTTTCTATCTTGAGTCTTAGTGGCTGCAGTATCAAAATTTATATCAAACACCATATACACCGTATACAAAACTTGACGGAGTTGAAGCTACTACTGATTAGTCTCAGTATCCTGAAGAAAACCATTCAGTCGAGTTTTGCACAAAGATTACTGCACAAGCGGATGACATGTACTGCAGATTTCAGTGGCTGTGCTGTGGTGAGAGAGGACAAAGGAGAAATTACTTCATGAGTCGTACAGAGCTACGAATGTGCACCGTAAATTTCGTCTATTGTTCGCGTCAAGATGAAGAAAAATTAAATCGTCTGTTAAATGATAGAAGTATAGAAATGTAACCGGAAACACAGTGTAGAAGAAACACGCTAGCATATTACACTACTGGCCATTAAAATTGCTACACCACGAAGATGACGTGCTACAAACGCCAAATTTAACCGACAGGAAGAAGATGCTGTGATATGCAAATGATTAGCTCTTCACAGCATTCACAAAAGGTTGGCGCCGGTGGCGACACCTGCAACGTGCTGACATGAGGAAAGTTTCCAACCGACTTCTCATACACAAACAGCAGTTGACCGGCGTTGCCTGGTGAAACGTTGTTGTGATGCCTCGTATAAGGAGGAGAAATGCGTACCATCACGTTTCCGACTTTGATAAAGGTCGGATTGTAGCCTATCGCGATTGCGGTTTATCGTATCGCAACATTGCTGCTCGAGTTGGTCGAGATCCAATCACTGTTAGCAGAATATGGAATCGGTGGGTTCAGGAGGGTAACACGGAACGCCGTGCTGGATCTCAACGGCCTCTTATCACTAGCAGTCGAGATGTCTGGCATCTTATCCGCATGGCTGTAACGGATCTTGCAGCCACGTCACGATCCCTGAGCCAACAGATGGGGACATTTGCAAGACAATAACCATCTACACGAACAGTTCGACGACGTTTCCAGCAGCATGGACTATCAGCTCGGAGACCGTTGCTGCGGTTGCCCTTGACGCTGCATCACAGACAGGAGCGTCTGCGATGGTGAACTCAACGACTAACCTGGGTGCACGAATGACAAGACGTCATTTTTTCGGATGAATCCAAGTTCTGTTTACAGCACCATGATGCTCGCATCCGTGTCTGGCGATACCGCGGTGAAAGCACATTGGAAGCGTGAATTCGTCATCGCCATACTGGCGTATCACCCGGCGTGATGGTATTTGCTGCCGTTGGTTACAAATCTCGGTCACCTCTTGTTCGCATTGACGGCACTTTGAACAGTGGACGTTAGATTCCAGATGTGTTACAACCCGTGGCTCTACCCTTTATTTGATCCCTGCGAAACCCTACATTTCAGCAGTATAATGCACCACCACATGTTGCAGGTTCTGTACGGGCCTTTCTGGATACAGAAAATGTTCGACTGCTGCCCTGTCCACCACATTCTCCAGATCTCTCACCAATTGAAAAGCCGGCCGGAGTGGCCGAGCGGTTCTAGGCGCTACAGTCTGGAGCCGCGCGATCGTTACGGTCCCTGGTTCGAATCCTGCCTCGGGCATGGATGTGTGTGATATCCTTACGTTACTTAGGTTTAAGTAGTTCTAAGTTCTAGGGCACTGATGACCTCAGATGTTAAGTCCCATAGTGCTCAGAACCATTTGAACCCATTGAAAACATCTGGTCAATGGTAGCCGAGCAACTGGCTCGTCACAATACGCCAGTCACTACTCTTGATGACCTGTGGTATCGTGTTGATGCTGCATGGGCAGCTGTACCTGTACATGCCATCCAAGCTCTGTTTGATTCAACTGCCAGGCGTATCAAGGCCGTTATTACGGCCAGAGGTGGTTGTTCTCGGTACTGATTTATCAGGATCTATACACTCAAATTGTGTGGATTAATCACATGTCAGTTCTAGTATAATATGCTTGTCCAATGAATCCCCGTTTATCATCTGCATTTCTTCTTGGTGTAGCAATTTTAATGGCCAGTAGTGTATACAAACATGGTGCGGGTAAGGTGGGAATTTGGGTCCTACGGGAGGTGTGCTAGGGTAGTCCGTGCGGTTGCAATGGCCATTGTCTCCGGTTGGCTCAGTGTCTGCCGGCACGGTAGCTCAGCGTGTTCGGTCTGAGAGTTACGTACCTTCTGTAATAAAAAAAAAACTGAGTTAATCGATCATCAACGAACTTAATCGGATGTGTTACGACGCCCACCCCGAGCAGATACAACGAACAAAAGCGAACAAAATGAGA
Source organism: Schistocerca piceifrons (assembly GCF_021461385.2). Lineage (NCBI taxonomy): Eukaryota > Metazoa > Arthropoda > Insecta > Orthoptera > Acrididae > Schistocerca > Schistocerca piceifrons. The sequence continues at coordinate 119,335,660 of NC_060142.1, forward strand.
TTAAAAAAAAAAATGCGTCCAGGGTACCTGCCTAGTAAGCATGAGATCCGGGTTCGAAACCTGGTCCGACAAAAAATTTTCAACTTTTGTCATTGATTCCAATCAATCATCTGCTTACAGCCGATGTTTGTCATTCATTTGTGTCTTAACGTGAAGTTTATTTATTGTATTCGCAATACATTTGTTTATGTGGAGGGTCAGTTTAAACTCTCTGTACAGAGAGTCGATCCTCTGCAGGTCTTCCTGTACATAAATGTAAATGTCGTGTGACTAGGGCCTCCCGTCGGGTAGACCGTTCGCCTGGTGCAAGTCTTTCGATTTGACGCCACGTCGGCAACTTGCGCGTCGACGGGGTTGAAATGATGATGATTAGGACATCACAACACCCAATCCATGAGCGGAGAATATCTCCGACCCAGCCGGGAATCGAACCGCGGCCTTTATGATTGACATTCTGTCGCGATGACCACTCAGCTACCGGGAGCGGACAGGTCTTTCTATATGTCGCCACTATTTTTCCTAACGTCCCTACTTGCCTGTGCACAACAGCGTCATCCGCAAAAGCCTCACATAACTTCCGACTTTATCTACTAGATCATTTATATATATTATAAAAAGTAATGGTTCTGTAACAATCCCCAGGCGGACGTCCGAAATTACTTTCGCGGCTGAAGACTTTTCTACATTCAGAATGAGACACTGTTTTCTATTTGCTGGAAATTCTTCGGTCCAGTCACACAGTTGGTCTGACATTCTGTATACTCGTATGATCTTATACTGTGTACAGATCTCTTTATGAGAGGAACAAATATTTTGGCTTATTTCAGTAACTTGTATCATACTTTTTCACATTACAGCTGGTAATTTTATGAATGTGTTGTCTATAATAGACAAGTGAATAATAATTATCATATTTTAGTTGAACTTTCAATTGTAAATTTATCCTCTTCCACGACTGTTAATATCACAATGAAAATATCTTTGATTTGCTCCACAGGGCAAGAATATGTCTGAACATCAGTTGACAAGTTTACTTAAATATGTAGAAAAGCTGTGGAACCTATTACATGTGCGTACAAGCGGATGGTTGGAAGATTTTAATGATGTTATTGATGAACTAAGTAATACCCTTCTGAAGAAAAGAGTACAGGAGACTACATGGGAGTTTCCAATCAGGTGTGTATCAGTCGACATTAAGAATATAAGAGTGTGTCCAGTTCAGAGCAATTAATTATTTCTTTAACTCAGTAACAAGATGTGCATTACATTTGACTTACTTTTAATGTCCGCAATCTTTTTCTTATAAAATTAAATTTCTGTCTCCATTTCCTTACTGAATTACATGTAACTATTAAATAGTTATATCAACAATGTAGGAAAAGACAGATTGCTACTTATCCCCCTTCACATGTAACCACCCAGTGGTCACCTTCCAGGAGTTCTTTACCTACAACTTAGCCTCACCATCCTTTCCCAGGTGCCTTCCTCAGTACACAAACTTTTCAGTAGAAGAAGGAACAGTCATACACAACCTCAAAACAAATCCTGACCTAATTATCCTACCTGTAGACAAAGGTTCCACCACTGTTGTTATGAATTGCAATGACTAACTGCAGAAGGCCTCAGCCAATTATCTGACTCCTCCACCTATAAACTCTGGCAGAGTAATCGCATTCCACATGTCCTACACAAACTCCAATCCCTGCTTAAAGCCTTAGGCCCTTTCTGGAACATCTCGCCTGAATCCATTTCCCTCCCCACCCCTATGACACGCCACACATCCACCTTCTACATGCACCCCAAAATCAACAAACCCAACAATCCTTGATGCCCCATTGTGGTTGGTTGTTGTTCCCCCCACTGAAATAATTCGGCCTTCATTGACCAACACCTCGAAACAGTTACCCATAATCTAGCCTCCAACATAAAAGACATAACCGACTCTGCAGCATCCCTACCCCTCTACCTCCAGGATCCCTACTCATCTCTGTTGATGCCACCTCTCTACATACCAACATCCTTCATGCTCATGGTCTTTCCAGTATTAAACACTACCTTTCCCAACGTCCTTCAAACCCCAAACCCACTGCCTCATTCCTTACACACCTTGCTAACTTTATATTGACTCACAACTACTTCTTATTTGAAGAGAAGGCATATAAACAAACCTGTGGCACAGCCATAGGCACCTGCATGGCATCCTCCTGTACCAAACTATTTGTGGGCCACCTAGCTTACCAAGACACCAAACACCTTGTCTGGTTCAGGTTCATTGATGAATCTTCATGATCTGGACTCACCCTATCTTCGTTCCTTCACAACCTTCTCTCTCATCCACTTCACGTGGTCCTCATCCTCAACCCAGTGTGATACTTTCCTAGATATTGACCTCCTACTCTCTGATGGCTCCATCTGCACCTCTCTCTACATTAAACCCATCAACCCTCAACAGTAACTACCTTTTGATAGCTGTCAGCCCTTTTGCACCGAAACATTCGTCCCATGTGGCCTAGCTACCTGGGCACAGCGCATCTGCAGTGACAAAAACTCCCTTGCTCAGTACTCTGAGGGTCTCATTAACACCTTCACAGACAGGCACTATACGCCAGACCGAGCCTGCAAACAAATCTCGCATGCCATTTCCCCTCACACCCCGAATTCTCCCACCACCCTCAAGAACTAGCCACAAAGGATTCAAATTCAAATGGCTCTGAGCACTATGGGACTTACCATCTGAGGTCATCAGTCCCCTCGAACTTAGAACTACTTAAACCTAACTAACCTAAGGACATCACACACATCCATGCCCAAGGCAGGATTCGACCCTGCGACCGTTGCGGTCGCGCACTTCCAGATTGAAGCGCCTAGAACCGCTCTGCCACACCAAATGGTGCCACAAAGATGTGTCCCCATCACCCAGTACTACCCTGGACTGCAACGACTGAACCACATCCTTTGCCAGGACTTTGATTACCTGTCATCATGCCCTGCATTGAGGTACATCCTACCAAAGATACTTCCCACCCCTCCTAAAGTATGTCCCATCACCCACCCAATCACCACATTTTAAACCATCCTTATGCCACTCCAAATCCCAACCCCTTGCCACAAAGATCATATCTGCGTGGAAACCAAGGTGCAAAACCTCCCCAATCCATCCACCCAGCACTTCCTATACCAGTCATGTCACAGGTTTATCCTATCCCATCAGGGTCCAGGCCACCTGTGAAAGCAGTTATGTCATTTACCAGCTTGCTGGAGTCATTGCACACCATTTTGTATTGGTGCTGTCCACCTAGCTGAATGGCCACTGTCAAACTGTGGCCAAGAGCAAAGTAAAGCACCTTGTGGCACAACATGAAGCTGAACGTAACACACTTCATTTCAACAGCTGCTTCGCTACGCAAGCCATCCGGATCCTTCCCTGCACCACCATCTTCTCTGAACTGCACAGATTGGAATTATATTCTTACAACACATTCTCCACTCCCATAATTATCCCGGCCTCAGCCTACAGTAAGACAGTGTCCCCACACCCTCCACCCAACAGTTTCCACCCTCTCTGTCCTGTCATCTCCTCCCCATTCTCAACTCCCACGCTTGTTTATTTTCAGCCCTCTACCAACGCATCTGCCAGTCTTTCCCTGCTTCTCTCCTTTTTTGTTCCCTTTTACCCCACATTCCTGCCCCGCAACCTCCTGACGCTGTGCACGTTGGCAGTCTAGTCCTGCTACATTCCACCAGACAGCCTTCGTCTCTCTTCCCACCCATACACTACTATTCCTTCTTCTGCTTCCCCACCGCCTCCAGACTGCTGTTTGCATCCCATGTTATGCTGCACTCTGGCACAAGACGATGAAGTTTGCAGTCATGTATGCATTTGGTGTGTTGCTTGTGTGAGTGTGTGAATGGTGTGTCTGTGTGCGTGTCTTTGACTCACGATTGCTGTGTCTGAAAGCTGTATGTGAGTACCTTTTAATTGGGCCTGTCTGCAACTTGACGTGTCCTCTGTATCGTAAGTTAAAATATGTCTTTTCCTACATTGTTGAAATTCCTACCTGTAGATCCTGTGTTTTATAGTAAATAGTGATCTATAATTCTTCTATACCCTATACTCTATTTAGTGGTGAATCAGCATTGTTGAAAGAAAGAGTGAATGCATACAGCACAATATAATGAGAAATTAGTTCATGATTGTACGGTTTGATCTTGGCGTCCAACAGGCACCACATTTCAGCATTCAGCTATGTTGCTACTATTAGGTGAACTGACTGCTGACGAGCGATCACATGGTTATATTTCAGCCCACACACACTGCTTCTGGTGAAATAAATTCACATAATTTTACTCCCGCTATGCATAGAGTAGGAGATCTGCTTTCAGTAAGTGACTTTTGGTTCAGGATCAAGGTGTTCAAGTGAAGAAAAGATGAAAATATGTAATCACAGGTATACATGTTGCAAGATTGTTGACTGAGTATATGGCACTATAAAAAGACCTACATTTATTAGATTTATTTACTTATTATTATCATTTGGTTTATTAGGAATACCTTCCAATGTTGTCTGATATACAATTTCCGTGGCTCTTTATCATCCCATTGATTTTCTCTTTAGTCTGTCGATCTCACCCCTGTCACTAATGCCTCTTTCCAAGTTTCTTTGGCCTTCCACGTTTTGTGTGGTATGGAGGTATGTACTGATGTGTCTGATTTCACGCACAACAGTGAGGAGAGGTGACTACTGTGTAGTGTGGCAACAGTCGTCGTTTGAAAGATTGGCAGGAGCAGAAATGATTAGCAAACAACACACGGAATAAAATATTTACTTAACTTGTTACAAATAATGCAGTAAGGAACGGAGTGAAGTCGATATATTAGTAACGAGTATGAGGCTCTCTGTACTAAAGCACAATGGATGGCCTCAGAGCCACGACTAGACGGCGATGTGTAGCAACACGTGGCGACGTGGCCCCACGTCTGTGTGGGCTGTGTTGCGGCCGCCAGCCAGCAAACACTGTGGCAGCAGAGGATGGGTGTGGCACGGAGCCGTTGGAGGCGTGGCTCAGCGGGCGTGCTCCACTGTGTTCGCCACACCCTTCATAGCCGCTCACGGCGTCTGACGGAAACTTCCGATTCCCTTGCAACCTTTGACACTCGTGGGGTGGCACTGATAAATGTTACCAAATGGACACCATAGTCGTGTTAGGGAACCAGGGTTAATAATAATAATAATAATAATAAAAAGAAACGCGCACCACAAAACAATTATCTGAATAGGATGGTAAATGGTAGATGTGATGTACATGTTCATTCAAACAAGTTTTATAAGTGATGAGGTTTTTCTTACGTGTTAGTAGCATAAGAGTATCTTGCTGCCTATAACTCTGGAATTGTCACAAGATCGCTGCTTGGCAGTGTTTACTCGGTAATAGCCGACTCTGGCGGCTTTGCTTTCCAATTTTAGTACATTTCTTGTACACTTTCGCGGAGAGTTTTAGCTTTAAAAACAACAACCATTACATCATTGTTCCCGTCTTTTCAAGCGCATTCGAATGACATTCAAAATATAGATACACGAGTTAAGTTCTTCATTGCACACCCAATTACGATCTCCTTACCTCGTTTCGACACCCCCAACTATTCACGAAATAGAAGGGGTGTTATATCTTAAATGATTCTCACCATACATACTGTGTGTAACTGGTACAAGAGCAGATATTTCTGTTGGTGACTGAGGACTGTGTACTGAACAACATTACACCACTTGTAGACTGATAATCGTAGCTATTACGAGTAGTGTGTTTCTAGGTTGCGTAGTTCATGTGGCAAGAGAAAGCCATTAATGCTTATTTTCTCCTAGGCAGCAGGTCACGTGTCGTAGTGAGGGCAACGTGGATGCAAAGCAGTCTATACTGCGACGCGTAATCCACTTAGTAGTGCAGCTATGACTGTGCGGGAAACACCAGGCTGTAAATTTTATTATGTGTTTGTGGGAAAACTGTTCCACACAAAGAAAAAACAGCAATTGTGTGTACATATAAAGGTATATACCTGTTACACCATATATAATGGGTGTAACGTGATGAAGTACATATATAATTATATGTAATACATCCGAAATTTTACACTACTGCCCATTAAAATTGCTACACCAAGAAGAAATGCAGATGATAAACGGGTACTCATTGGACAAAAGTATTATACTAGAACTGACATGTGATTACATTGTCAAGCAGTTTGGGTGCATAGATCCTGAGAAATCAGAACCCAGAACAACCACGTCTGGCCATAACAAAGCCCTTGATACGCCTGGGCATTGAGTCAAACAGAGCTTGGATGGCGTATACAGGACAGCTGCCCATGCAGCTTCAACACGATACCACAGTTCATCAAGAGTAGTGACTGGCGTATTGTGGCGAGCCAGTTGCTCGGCCAACATTGACCAAGCGTTTTCAGTTGGTGACAGATCTGGAGAATGTGCTGGCCAGGGCAGCAGTCGAACATTTTTTTGTGTCCAGAAAGGCCCGTACAGGACCTGCAACATGCGGTCGTGCATTATCCTATTGAAATGTACGTTTTCGCAGGGCTCAAATGAAGGGTAGAGCCACGGGTCGTAACACATATGAAATGTAACGTTCTCCCATTCGCGCAACCAGGTTCGTCGTCTAGTACACCATCGCAGGCTCTCCTGTCTGTGATGCAGCGTCAAGGGTAACCGCAGCCATGGTCTCCGAGCTGATAGTCGATGCTGCTGCAAACGACGTCGAACTGTTCGTGCTGATGGTTGTTGTCTTGTAAACGTCCCCACCTGTTGACTCAGAGATCGAGACGTGGCTGCACGATCCGTTACAGCCATGCGGATAAGATGCCTGTCATCTCGACTGCTAGTGAAACGAGGCCCGGGTTCGAGTCCTCCCTCGGGCATGGGTGTGTGTGTGTTTGTCCTTAGGATAATTTAGGTTAAGTAGTGTGTAAGCTTACGGACTGATGACCTTAGCAGTTAAGTCCCATAACATTTCACAGACATTTGAACATTTTTGATACGAGGCCGTTGGTATCCAGCACGGTGTTCCATATTACCCTCCTGAATCCACCGATTCCATATCCTGCTAAGAGTCACTGGATCTCGAGCAACGCGAGCAGCAATGTCGCGATACGATAAACCGCAATCGCGATAGGCTACAATCCGAGCTTTATCAAAGTCGGAAACGCGATGGTACGCATTTCTCCTCCTTACACGAGGCATCACAACTACGTTTCACCAGGCAACGCCGGTCAACTGCTGTTTGTCTATGAGAAATCGTTTGGAAACTTTTCTCATGTCAGCATGTTGTAGGTGTCGCCACCGGCGCCAACCTTGTGTGAATGTTTTGAAAAGATAATCATTTGCATATCACAGCATCTTCTTCCTGTCGGTTAAATTCCGCGTTTGTAGCACGTCGTCTTCGTGGTGCAGCAATTTTAATGGCCAGTAGTGTACAACCTGATGTTTTCTGCAAGCTCTTATCCGTAGCACTAAGTTAGCTATGCATTTTTCGTAGCCGTTTTCGTTTACTCGTTCACTAAGTAATCAATCCGACATTACGAGGAAATAATGTTATTTTTGACAATTCAAGTCTTTTATAAGCGACAGGAAACCTTCCTGACGCCTCAACCGACAACCTCGAGATGCAGGTGGCTTTGTTCAAGACAGTATTCCCCTATAGTGGCTGTCTTTCTGAATTTCCCCATCTCCTGCTTCTTCCGTTGCTCAGATCACTTCCAGAGCAACGTTGACGATTTCCTCCAGTTTTATTTTCGTCAATTTGACTCACAGTACTCTACCTCCTACAAAAACGTGTATTATCTTCAGCTGTAACCCTAAGAAGGGACCATCACAAGACACCACTAGGTGTGGTGGCTGTTTCAAAGAATTTTGATACGCATACTCATCACTTACGCTTTATCCTCGTTTCTGACGGGTGGAATCTACTTTTTCATTGATGGCACCAATTTGGAGGATTTATAAGATTTACTTTTTTAAAACAATATGACAGTCTGATTTAAATGGTTTTTAAAAATACTCTATAAACTTTCGCTGTTGGATAGTGCTCTTCTTGTCAGATAATCAGTTCGGAATACACTCAGCGTCGTAAAATGGGGCACGATATTTGGAAGCTCTAGCGATTTACGCATTACGTACGACTTGTACAAGAACCGTGAGACAATAATGAAGTGCTCCGATTAAAAAGGGCAGTCTGTACATGGAAGAATCAATGATGATAGTAAAAAATGTTGCACGTCTCAGACTATAATACAGGCTGTGCCACTATATGTGACAGCGATAGCTTCATATACATTGCTACATGAGGAACCTTACTATGTCTGCCTCATTTGCTGTAAGCAACAGGTCACCGTCAATACCTCGGGTTTCATGCTGTATGAACACCTTGTCTCCATACAGAATTGCATTTGCTGTTTCCACTTGTTTTTCATCACTGGTTTTCCGTGCTCGACACTCCCTCAGTCACCGAGCAAGGTGGCGCAGTGGTTAGCCCACTGGACTCGCATTCGGGAGGACGACGGTTCAATCCCGTCTCCAGCCATCCTGATTTAAGTTTTCCGTGATTTCCGTAAATCGTTTCAGGCAAATGCCGGGATGGTTCCTTTGAAAGGGCACGGCCGATTTCCTTCCCAATCTTTCCCTAACCCGAGCTTGCGCTCCGTCTCTAATGACCTCGTTGTCGACGGGACGTTAAACACCAACCACCACCACCACCACCAGCACCACACTCCCTAAGTCAAAATTCTCTAATCGTCATCTGCTGTCTTTAATTATTTTGCGCATTCCTTTTTACTGTGCTTTCTGTCATACATGTGCGTAATTCTTTTAAATGCGATGTGTTCCTGTATTTTGTTTTTACTTTTGGAGCAATGTACTTAAGCACTCTACGAATGCCATTCCTATTATTGGCTTGCCCCTGTCCACCTTCCCTGCTCTCTCCTAGCCTTCCCTGTAATCCATCTCGTTCCTAAATAAGCACTGCCACTTCACATGTCTCACCAGTATGTCTGTGTACCTACACGGCACCTAGCTCATACATTCATGTTCTGCACGTCACTTTCCAAAATTGTGGACAAGTTGTTATAAAAAATGGTTCAAAGGTCTCTGAGCACTATGGGACTTAACATATATTGTCATCAGTCCCCTAGAGCTTAGAACTACTTAAACCTAACTAACCTAAGGACATCACACACATCCATGCCCGAGGCATGATTCGAACCTGCGACCGTAGCGGTCACGCGGTTCCAGACTGAAGCGCCTAGAACTTAACACCGGACGGCAAGTTGTTATACAAAATTGTATTGTTGTGTGCTGGTACTCTTTGTTTTTAAAAGGAGTATTGAAAAAAGAAACGAGCCGGAAGCTAATAAATGAAAACCGCTGAAGGTATCGTAATACCAACGACACGGAAAAAGGTGTAGTCCTTACAAGAGCGCTGAGCCCCCGAATTAGTCGTTAGATCGGGGTGAACACACACTCATGTGACGCCAGAGCGGGTAGCCTCACGCCTCGACCGTCCACTGCACTCAGTCCTGCTGAAAACGGGGAAATGGAGGCTCCAAAAGAAGAGCAAATGGGTGCAGAGCGTTTCATGACAGCTGAAGGAGTCGGGGAACGTAAATTCATCGAAGTGTTGCGCCTGTGTACGGAGAGCACTGACCATTGCAAGGGTCAAGGAGCGGCACAAGCGCTTCAAGGAATAACGGACGTCGTTGGCCGATATCACACACAGTCTGCAACGCCATTATACACTCCCAGTACCATTGTCCAGCATGTGGATGTCTTCATTACTGACAACCGGCGAGTAGCGGCAGCCGCAGGTGTCGGAATGAACGTGGGAACTGCCATGGAAAAGCAATGCTCTGCCTACAGTTGTCCCATTCTTTGATGAACTTCCGTTCGCTGCACTCCTTCGCCTGACACGGAAAATTCCACACCACTTTGCTGTTCTTTGGAAGCCTCCATTTCGCCGTCTTCAGATCGGCTGACAAGACACACTTCTGACCCCGAAGGCTCAGAGCCACACAACAGCTTGATTACAATAACACTGTTGAGCAGTGCCGCGGCTCGCGTTGGTGCTGTTTGTAGGTTTCCGCCCTCTGTTGGAGGCCAGACGGTATCCTTTAGTTGGCATGGTTGCGGTTGTTTGTCTTCTTATCGTTTTAATCGGCGCCACTCGTTTCGCAAGCGTTGCCTGTCCGCTAGTGGCAGCTGCGGCGGTTATCGATATGTAGGAGCTGTTGCTCTATCTTTGGGGCGACGTTGTGTCAGTGCAGAGTTGGTTGGGGGCTGAGGAGCAGCCAGGTCTGCACAGTGCGACAACAGTCCGGGACTGCTGGCGGCTCGCATGGACTGCCGGATTGAAGGACCGCATTTGTCACGAGGGTGCACGATCTCGTCGTAAACCGGATCCTGCAAACTTTAAAATGAGTGCACTTGAATTCAAGTAGAGAAACCACCATTGCGATATCTCGCGATTTTCCAGTGACTTGGGTCTTGCTGCTCGTAGTGTAGCCGAGGCGAAGAGCAATGAGTGGAGCGCTTGGGGAAGTCAGATCTGATTAGCTGTCCTCGACTTCTTATTACTGCTTACTGCTTTCAGCTTGTTACAGTTTGTTAAGTTCAACCAGCGGTATTTTTCCTGCCTGGTGGCCGCTAACGCCCCAGTGACCTACCCTGAGGGTAAGCGTATGTAACGACAGTGTACGTTTCCTCGCTTGCCGCTGCTGTCCGGTAACGTGTGTACTTTTGACAGTTTTCTTGATTGTAGGCCGGTTGATGATTTTTTTCTACTCTGGTGCTAGTATTTCCTTTCTCGTTCCGGGCACTGTAAACACTGTATTCTGGGGATGTAGTGCAGACCGCCGTTCCGGCTTTGGCTTATTGTTCCATCGTTGTACTTGGTTTGTTGACGTCAGGTAGCTTCAGCAAGTTGTCAGTAGTCATCGCTGGACAGCCGCTAGTCTGAGTTACCATCTTGTGAAGAGAATGCAACTCTTGGCTGCCTATCCCATCGCTCGCGAAAGTGTTTGTCCTCAGAGGTCGATTCCTGGAGCACTGTATGTGACTGGTCCTTGTGTTTTATTATTGTATTATTTATTATAATACCTTGTAATGCCTACATTAAAGGTTGTGATGCCGTCTGCTGTGTTTGTGGCTACTTACCTGTAATATCTTAATATTTTTAAGTTGTAAATTGCACTGAGTTCTTAAACATTCTTAGTTTATTACCATTCTTGGCGTATATGGCCTTGAGCCGTAATCACAGTGGCTTTTTTTAAAAACATTATCTGTTGTATCTGTATTTTAAGTGTAAGGGTTATCTTACAAGGTTTAGCATCATTTTATTTCATTTGTTTGATGATCAGTTGCTTTTTTTCTTAAATTAACCATTGCTATTGTATTTGCTGTTTTACGGCAGCTTTATAAATTTTTTAGTATGATTGCCATTCCTTGCGTGTAAGGCCTTCAGCCGTAATTGTGGTTGTGGTTGTTTGCCTTAAACGTTTTAATTTGGTATCGGTATTTTAAGCAGTAAGCGTTAAAACCTTATTTACTGCTATATATGGCGTCTGATGCCTTCTACTGTGTTTATGGCCATTTACCTGTACTGTTTTAATATTTGTAAGTTGTAAATTGCAGCGAGTTCTTAAACATTCTTAATTTATTGCCATTCTTGGTGTATAAGGCCTTCAGCCGTGATCACAGTGGCTTGTTTTTAAAACATCGTCTGTTGTATCTGTATTTTATGGTGAGTTGCTAAACTGTAATGCCCTGAAAACACTATTATTTTACACAGTTATTCATTCCTTCATTAATAGCGTGAGGTTTTTCATTTATTGTTGAGTCTGGAATTACTGTTTTGAAATAAATGTGTGTAACTGTAAAAGGCAACCAATATTAACTGATTACGGCCCCGCCCACAATCGTAACCGAATCCTGCCTTCCCCTGACTACCAGGTCTCAACTGTATTATACAGTGCCCTGTGTCATTTCCCTGTAAAACGCTGCATTCTACCACAAGCGACATATTAACAGAGAGAGACAAAGTAACAAGATACCAGTACCACCGGGGGGATAATATACGTAATTAAATGACGTCATAGCATCCTTACATTTTCAATCAACTATGCCAAAAAACCACTGGTTAACCTACAGACCTGATAGTCGTATTAGTTCTCATAGGGCAGTTGCGAGATTTCGATGAGGTGGTCAAAACAAAGCGTATGTGAAAAATGTGCACAATTCACGAAAGCCACGTTTTTACATTCAAAATCCTTTTCGCATTCAAGCAGTCCAATATCAAAAGCCTCACTAATTACATTTTACAATTATGATATGGGTATGTCAATGTCACAATCTGCCTTTAGCCAAGCATATTGCAACACAGGCAGAAAACTGACTATAAATCACAGAGTGAACGTTGATGATGAAATAACGATCATGTGTCTTCCTTGGGGCTTAGCACACTGTTGTCTTACAAAATCAGCAATCCCTTTGAAATAGACTCTATACTCCCGAAAGGAATAAACATCAAGATGTTGGCAATATTTTCACTATAGCATCTTTGGAAAACTTGCATTAGAACGATACGTTCTGTACGACCTGCTCAGGAACCAAGCAGATATAGGCTCTTTTAATTTTTTACGTGTTCGTCAAGGACTGAAGTTCTTTAATCGTTTTTCCATTTTTGCCTCCCTCCACATGAATGCTTCGTCGGTACGATGTTTCCAATTTCTTTGAAATATTCAGGCCGAAAGTGCCCTGTGTGCCGTGAGAACAGAACTTGTTTTCCAGTCTACCTGTCATTGACAAAACCATATCATTTTTCTAACTGTGAGTAGAGCTATATGCAAACTGCAACACACTAGCTGTAGTTTTTTCTCCTCTGTGATGCAGTGTTGATAATGAAGATGTTTCATACTGGAACTGACTAGTTACTGTTCCAAATACTTACTTTTTCCACAACTTGCTCAGCCATAAACATGTTCACTTCCTCTACGAACTGTTGTGCCTTATAACTTACATTAAAATCGTCTTCTACGTCCTGGATGAAATGCCATATTCAGCCTTAAGATTGTAGACAAGAGAAATCGAAGCTTTGAAATTGTCCATCAGACTATTTTAGACGCTTCTAGTGCCCATATTTGCAGATTCCAGTACCAAACTGTAGATCCCTACCATCTTGCTGTGTCAAATTGTGATATTACATACTCCTTTTGTAGTTTTTAATTGCGACACTCCGTTTACTTTGAAACGAGCTCCTACTCGTCTTTTTCTGGACACAGAATTAAGTATTAATCTGCAACTGGATTTGCTTTTACTGCACTTGTAACGTCTCATTAGTTTGCTATAGGAATTGAAATCACGATGTTAATAGTCTCTATTAAATGCTCTCTGGGACCCTATCATGAATATCTTATATCACATTGGGTATCGACTGTTTGGGTGGGAATGGTTCGTACTCGCTTTGCCTGGATTGTTCCTGCTGCTCTGGAGATAAACGCCGTGTACCGCTTAATGAGCCACCTTCAATTTCAGGTTTTTACTCGCCTTCAAAACCAGTATACAGGGTGGTCCATTAATAGTGACTGGACAAAATATCTCACGAAATAAGCATCAAACGAAAAAACTACAAAGAACGAAACTCGTCTAGCTTGAAGGGGGAAACCAGATGGCGCTATGGTTGGCCCGCTTGATGGCGCTGCCATAGGTCAAATGGATGTCAACTGCATTTTTTTTTAAAATAGGAACCCCCATTTTTATTACAAATGGGTGTAGTACGTAAAGAAATATGACTGTTTTAGTTGGACCACTTTGTTCGCCTTGTGATAGATGGTACTGTAATAGTCACAAACGTATAAGTACGTGGTATCACGTAACATTCCGCCAGTGCGGACGGTATTTGCTTCGTGATACATTACCCGTGTTAAAATGGACCGTTTACCAATTGCGGAAAAGGTCGGTATCGTGTTGATGTATGGCTATTGTGATCAAAATGCCCAACGGGGTGTGCTATGTATGCTGCTCGGTATCCTGGACGACATCATCCAAGTGTGCGGACCGCTCGCCGGACAACTACATTATTCAAGGAAACAGGAAGTGTTCAGCCACATGTGAAACGTCAACCGCGACCTGCAACAAATAATGATGCCCAAGTAGGTGTTTTAGCTGCTGTCGAGGCTAATCCGCTCATCAGTAGCAGACAAACTGCGTGAGACTCGGGAATGCTACATCAACATCGATTGCACCAGTAGCATATTTCTATGCACCACGAATTGCATGGCGACGACTTTGAACCTGGTGTATAGTTCTGCAGCTGGGCACGAGATAAATTACGGGATGATGACAGATTTTTTGCACGCGTTCTATTTAGCGACGAAGCGTCATTCACCAACAGCTGTAACGTAAACCGGCATAATATGCACTATTGGGCAACGGAAAATCCACGATGGCTGCGACAAGTGGATCAGCAGCGACCTTGGTGGGTTAATGTATAGTGCGGCATTATGGGAGGAAGGATAATTGGCCCTCTTTTTATCTATGGCAATCTAAATGGTGCAATGTATGCTGATTTCCTATGTAATGTTCTACCGACGTTACTACAAGATGTTTCACTGCATGACAGAACGGCGATGTACTTCCAACATGATGGATGTCCGGCACATAGCTCGCGTGCGGTTGAAGCGGTATTGAATAGCATATTTCATGACAGGTGGATTGGTCGTCGAAGCACCATACCATGGCCCGCACGTTCACCGGATCTGACGTCCCCGGATTTCTTTCTGTGCGGAAAGTTGAAGGATATTTGCTATCGTGATCCACCGACGACGCCTGACAACATGCGTCAGCGCATTGCCAATGCATGTGCGAACATTACAGAAGGCGAACTACTCGCTGTCGAGAGGAATGCCGTTACACGTATTGCCAAATGCATTGAGGTTGACGGACACCATTTTGAGCATTTATTGCATTAATGTGGTATTTACAGGCAATCACGCTGTAACCTCATGCGTTCTCAGAAATGATAAGTTCACAAAGGTACATGTGTTACATTGGAACAACCGAAATAAAATGTTCAAACGTACCTACGTTCTGTTATTTTATTTAAAAAGACCTACCTGTTACCACCTGTTCGTCTAAAATTCTGAGCCATATGTTTGTGACTATTACAGCGCCATATATCACAAAGAGAAAAAAGAGGTCCAACTAAAACATTCATATTTCTTTACATACTACACGAATATGTAATAAAAAATGGGGGTTCCTATTTTAAAAAACGCAGTTGATATCCGTTTGACCTATGGCAGCGCCATCTAGCGGGCCAACCATAGTGCCATCTGTTTTCCCTCTTCAAGCTAGACAAGTTTCGTTCTTTGTAGTTTTTCTTTTGACGCTTATTTCTTGAGATATTTGGCCCAGTCACGATCAATGGACCACCCTGTTTACATCCAGTGTAGCGTCATGTGTTTCTGTGTCATCCCCATTATATTCCTCAGTTATTATGTTATATTATACATCAGTGAACTCTGCTCTCGATCTCGATTTCATTCCCATATTCAGGAACTTGCTACTTCGTCCCTAGTATTCGGCCCACATTCGTAGGATTAACTCTCTTCATAATATAACGGTACACATTTTACATAGTATCCCGCATGCTAACGCTCCAAGAGGCGTTAGTACTGTAGCTACACCATTCTCACTACTCGAGCGCCTGTTAGTTCAGCTACAGCATCCCACCGTCTGATGACGCTAGCAGCCAAGTGCGGAGTTTTGCATGTAAATGAAACAGGCGGGTGCTGTTTTCATGATCGAGTGATAGTCTAAGCACGGTTTAGTGCGGTTCCGAGCATTCGCGGTCAAAAGTGTCACTGCGAGTGCCGTGCTCGCTTCGACTCCACGTGGCTGTGAGCCCACGTTGCTCCAGCGGCGAATTATGAACCCAGCGCCCTTGGGTGGCTGCCACATCTCCTTCCGCACTCTGTGGCATTACCGTTCCTTCAGCGGTTTTCGTTTTACAGCTTGCGGCTCGTTCCATTTTGAATGCTCCTAATAATCTATTTGTAATTTACACTGCTGGCCATTAATATTGCTACACCAAAAAGAAATGCAGATGATAAACGGGTATTCATTGGACAAATATATTATACTAGAACTGACATGTGGTTACATTTTCACGCAATCTGGGTGCATAGATACTGAGAAATCAGTACCAAGAACAACCACCTCTGGCCGTAATAACGGCCTTGATACGCCTGGGCATTGAGTCAAACAGAGCTTCGATGGCGTGTACAGGTACAGCTGCCCATGCAGCTTCAACACGATACCACAGTTCATCAAGAGTAGTGGCTGGCGTATTGTGACGAGCCAGTTGCTCAGCTACCATTGACCAGACGTTTACAGTTGGTGAGAGATCTAGAGAATGTAATGGCCAGGGTAGAAGTCGAACATTTTCTGTATGCAGAACGGCCCTTACAGGACCTGCAACAGGCGGTCGTGCATTATCCTGCTGAAATGTAGGGTTTCGCAGGGATCGAATGAAGGATAGAGCCACGGGTCGTAACACATCTGAAATGTAACGTGCATTGTTCAAAGTGCCGTCAATGCGAACAAGAGGTGACCGAGACTTGTAACCAATGGCACTCCATACCATCACGCCGGGTGATACGCCAGTATGGCGATGACGGATACACGCTTCCAATGTGCGTTCACCGCGATGTCGCCAAACACGGAAGCGACTGTCATGATGCTGTAAACAGAACCTGGATTCATCCGTAAAAAAATGACGTTTTGCAATTCGTGCACCCAGGTTCGTCGTTGAGTATACCATCGCAGGCGCTCCTGTCTGTGATGCAGCGTCGAGGGTAACCGCAGCCATGGTCTCCGAGCTAATAGTCCATGCTGCTGCAAACGTCGTCGACCTGTTCGTGGAGATGGTTGTTGTCTTGCAAACGTCCCCATTTGTGGACTCAGGGAACGAGACGTCGTTCCGTTACAGCCATGCGGATAAGATACCTGTCATCTCGACTGCTAGTGATACAAGGCCGTTGGGATCCAGCACGGCGTTCCGTATTACACTCCTAAACCCATCGATTTCATATTCCCCTAACAGTCACAGGATCTCTACTAACGCGAGCAGCAATGTGGCGATACGATAAAGCGCAATCGCTATAGGCTACAATCCGACCTTTACCATAGTCGGAAACGTGATGGTACGCATTTCTCCTCCTTACACGCGGTGTCACAACAACGTTTCGCCAGGCAACGCCGGTCAACTGCCGTTTGTGTATGAGAAATCGGTTGGAAACTTTCCTCATGTCGGCACGTTGTAGGTGTCGCCATCGGCGCCAACCTTGTGTGAATGCTGTGAAAAGCTAATCATTTGCATGTCACAGCATCTTCTTCCTGTAGGTTAAATTTCGCGTCTGCAGCACATCATCTTTGTGGTGCAGCAAATTTTTATGGCCAGTAGTGAAACTCATTCCATGGTACCTAATATTCTCTATATTGTTCAGAAAGCCACTGGAATTTGGTCCTGGTGGCTGGGACCAGTGGAGGTGACATAAAATAAAATTGCAACTGGTACTGTCACTTGTTTCCGAGCTCGTGTTGCTGTTGCAGGTATGCACTGACGTACGATCGATTACTGCACTATCACGACAGGAGAACGACGTTTTGGGAAGATTTTGCAGAGAAATGCGAGAAAGTCATTGGAGGAACGCCGGAGGTGCTGCAGCTGGCTGACGCAGTGCACACGTATCTCGTTTACAAATGGTTTCGGAAAACCCGTGTGTTCTTCGAAACTTGCTATTACTTCGTTGGGAAAGGTAAGTAAAAATCTTCCAATTCTTCATTTCTAAATTCCATGTAAAGGCTTACGAATCTCTTCCGCAAAGCAGTATGCAAATCATGGCATTGAGTATTTCGGCCCATTTTACAAATTTCTCCTTCTAACATTAGGTTAAAAAATATCAGTTGAAAGGCGTATTATTCAGAAATTTTGCAAATTTGTCGTAAGTTCCTGTGGGGCCAATCTGCTGTGGTCTTCGTACCCTAGGCTTACACACTAGTTAATCTGACTTAAACTTGTTTACGCTAAGGACAACACATACACTCATGTCCCAGGGAGGTCTCGAACCTCCGACGGCTCCCCAGTCGCGCGAGTTGCGGCGAGGTGCCTAAGACTGCGCGGCTACCTCGTGCGGCATTCAGAAAGAGATGTGTGTAGTACGAATCGCTTTGTACGATAATAAGAGGTCCGTGATTCTTTAAATATTTATTTGATTCATTTACACTAAACATTTTTTCCCTCTAAGTTAATTCTACAAAAAGTGCTTTTGCTGAAAGCACGACATGGCCTACAGCTCTTCTCCTGGGCTCGTGACCATATCGGTTGCACCCAAGACGATTGGGAAACCGTGGACTGCTCAGATGAGTCCCGATTTCAGTTGACAGCGTTCGAGTATGCTGCAGACCCCATGAAGCCGTGGATCCAAGTTGTAAACAAGGAATTGTGCAAGCCGGTTGTGGCTGCATAAGGGTGAGGGCATTGTTTACATGGAATGGAGTGGGTCCCCGGGTCCAACTGAACCGATCATTGACCGGCAATGTTTATGCAGAAAAAGCTTCTGGTTTGAAGCATTTTATCATCTTTATTCTCTTTATCGCGTGTATCGCGTGTATCAAGGCAAAAAAAAATCTTCATACCAGAAGCTTGATCGCTCTCCAGCCCACAATGTCAGGTATTCATTATAGGAAACCGTCATGTTCGGCTATTTGGAGACCATTAGCAGCCATTTCCAGAGATATGTACCACTAACAAGGGGAGGCCATGACGTCTGGAACGCGGATTTACTGCAAACTTCGTACACTCGTAGTACTCCACTAGGACAACAAAACGTGTAAGCAGTAGTGCGTACTTCTCAAGAATTATTGAGAAAATCGCAAGATAATTTCAGTCGTCAAATATATACCTGTGCGTGTTCAATTGCACCACGAAGCGTCGGCAGCCGACTAGTGCCGGCACGGTAGCTCAGCGTGTTCGATCAGAGGGTTGGCTGCCCTCTGTAATAAAAAATCTGAGTCAACAAAAGAACACTGAACTTGAACGGGTGTCATGGGACATCCGCACCGAAAAAATGAAGCGAACAAAATTAGAACAATAAAATAAAGAACTGGTTAGCGTTCAAGCCCCGTAATCGTTGGGTCGCTGGATCGAGTCCCGTTCGTCAGTTTTTTTTTAACAGTAATGTAAGCCTGTGCGGTAATAGTGCCACAACAAGGGATGCAAGCCCCATCCATGCAAAAACGACCACACCATAACACCACCGCCTCCGAATTTTACTGTTAGCACTACACACGCTGGCACGTGACGTTCACCGGGCATTCGCCACACCCACACCCTGCCATCGGATCGCCACATTGAGTACCGTGATTCGTCACTCCACACAACGTTTTTCCACTGTTCAGTCGTCCAGTGTTTACGCTCCTTACACCAAGCGAGGCGTCGTTTGGCATTTACCGGCGTGATGAGTGGCTTAACAGCAGCCGCTCGACCATGAAATCTAAGTTTTCTCACCTCCCGCCTAACTGTCATAGTACTTGCAGTGGATCCTGATGCAGTTTGGAATTCCTGTCTGATGGTCTGGATATATATCTGCCTATCACACATTACGACCCTCTGCATCTGTCAGCGTTCTCTATCAGTCAACAGACGAATTCGGCTTGTACGCTTTTGTGCTATATGTGTCCTTTTGCGTTTCCACTTCCCTGTCACATCGGAAACAGAGGACCTAGGGACGTTTAGGAATGTGGAAATCTCGCGTACAGGCTTATGACCCAAGCGACACCCAATCACCTGACCACGTTCGAAGTGTGTGAGTTCCGTGGAACACCCCATTCTGCTCTCTCACGATGTCTAATGACTACTGAGGTCGTTGATGTCAAGGACCTGGCAGTAGGTGGCAGCACGATGCACTTAATATTAAAAAACGTATGTTTTGGGGGTGTCCGGATACTTTTGATCAAATAGTGTAGCTCTCTGCGACTTTTGCTCAGTTTCGACATAAATTGAGACGATCACATGCGTAAAGCTGCAGGGATGGCGGAGCAGTATCTGAGGAGCAGTTACAAGATGCATAGGGACTAACTAAAACCACGTTGGAATTTTACTGTAAGAAGTGACTCGTTTCGAGATATGAGAGTGCCACGAATATGATTTGCTAGTGGCTGTAATCCAAAGCAGGCAGGTGGCTGAATGGAAAGACATGATTCCAAATCGCAGACAGCTGTAGAACCAAGACCACATATGACAGTTACATGGCCGATGCGATCGTGTTTTTAACATCTTGCGGCTTGTAAGACGATCATGCCTCTTTTTAAGACACAGCGGTACCAGGCACCAGGAAAAAACTTATGAGACATGTCCACCCATCGTTGTTATACGGTCAGTATTGTTTCGTATCTCCAGCATTCAGTTATTGGTGAAGTATCATACTTAGTAGTAGTAGTAGTAGTAGTAGTAGTAGTAGTAGTAGTAGGGAATGCGTGATGGATTCGCCTTAAGCAGCAGGCTTATAAACTATGTGGGTGTTCCGACAGATGCAACGAAACTGACTATGACCTGTCGTAAGGGAAGGTATGGATTTGACATGGAAAACTGCGATAGCCGTAATAGGAATCAAAGATTTTTACACTACTGATGAAGGAGCAGTACAGCCCTGTCGTATGATTAATAGTTTGCTGGATATGGTCTTCAACCAGTACAGACAACAAAAGTTCGTGCAGATATGCGTAAAGGACTTGGAGCTGTGGCCTCCAGCTCCAGTGGAGGGATACGCTATATGTAATATGCTCAATGACAACATGTAGACGGTATTTGTTTTTCGATACATTGGGAGAGAGACATGCTAATGTCTTATAGGAGATTCTATTTCAAGGAGTGCTATAACTGTTTAAAGTTAGGCTGCAGATCGTTCTCTCAAAAGTACACTGAGTTTGCTCACAAAAATTACAGGAATCGGCTGTCTCTATTCTCGTGGACTCTTGACTTTTTTTTATTATTATCGTCACAATTGTGTGTTTAAAAAATAGGTGTAATTTCATACTTCATAACCTCTAATTATAATGTAGACACTACTTGAATTATAGTTCATTATGGAGTCTAGAAATGATAGTGTTTTTTTCTGACATAGACCAACTTGTTTACAAAACTAGAACCTAAGAATCTGCTGCTGTATTACAGAAACTTTACAGACATGTCGGTGGCGGTGAGTTATGCATCAAAAATTTGAAATGTAAGCATGCAGATGGTAATTGATTTCGATGTAACGGAAGAGGTGCGTAGTAGAATCTTATAGAAGGTTTCGTTAAAGACAGACTCTCACGATTTGTTTCGTAAACGCTTGTATGAAAGAGCATCGCAGTGGTAAAACGACTCCTGCCATAGTGTACAAAACAGCTACGTCATCGTTAATTACGGCTTGTTGTCGAATGTAAAATTATTGTGCTTTCTTTCCGATATGTGTGAAAGATCTATTCTTCAGTGTTATTTCGCGTGTCTGAAATGTTTGTAATACACATGTGATCGTCTGTGATTGGTGTCAGTGCACTAGGCTGGACATCGCAAAATAATCAGATGCAAATGTATCCTGGAAATTGAACATAAAAAGTATACCAATTCTGCTCATAAAACTAAAAGAAAATGGATTGTACCTATTTTCGTGGATAGAGGACATTTATTATTGTCGCGATTCTGTTTTCCTTTCTTAATAGCTGCTTTGTTATAGAAGTAATGTAGACGTTAAATACAAATGTTACAGTCCACTGCTCGGAACAACGTGGTTACCAAGTTCCCTAAGAGGTCATGGCTGTTCCTTTAGACAAGCAACCCACAGTCGGAATAGCCCTGATTTATATAGTTTTGTTTTGAGGCATGCTGACTGCCCAGCAGCGTTCTCGATGGGACGCATTGTACTGAAGACACTGCAGTGCGAGGCTGTGGTCGCTTTAGCCACAAGACTTTCTGTGTCCCACCATCCGGCTTCGAAAAAGACATCTGGAGCGTTCTCCAGAGAGGCAGGTTGGTGCTGCAAACTTTCCGTTTTCTGTTGGGTAAGGCCATCGCGTCAAGGCATGCTACAGACTTCGGAAGATGGCGGAGGGCCTGGTGAGGCCAGTGGCTGCAGAGGGCCGGCAGTGAGGCTGCAGAAAAACGGCAAAGGGCGGGAGGCTTTGTGAGACAGCGGCCAGCTCATACTGCAAGGCATTCAGCGGAGTGGCTGGCCATTTGAAAAATCCTGTTGGTGGTGGGAGGGGGGAGGAGGGAGGGGGAAGGGAGGGAGGGAGGGAGATGAGAGAACAAGAGCCTTGATTTTCTGCAGTTTTTGATTGTACACCGAGGAGAACACACGTTCAACTACCACCTCTGCTGCAGGCTTTTAGGGTGACGATTTTCCCCAGTACACGCGTTGCATTGTGGCCCATTCATTATGAGAGCTGGTTTTTCACGAAAATTTCGAAGTGTAATTACAACTGTGATGCATTTTTTCCATCAGTTATGGCAGTATGTTTTGGCTTCGGTTACCTGGGCCACAGGGTGGTTTTTGAGCAGCGTCAAACAACGAGACTGTACGTTTACAGGTAACACAGATTTTAAACTCTGTCCAACACCGGGATACTCTCAGTTGAACATATCTCCAGCCAGAAAGAGCACAGATAGTTCCTTACAGCCCTGCCTTTTTTCTGCCAGCCTATAGGTGAAGGGTAGAGTTTGAATGTGTCTCTCACTGGTTTCTAGTGGTATTGCGAAATCTTTTCCCAGCAGGAACACCAGTTGTACGATATCGTCAGTTTTTGAAATGTATCGCGATATTACGCCATCCTTGTGTAGTGTTACACGTACAGTTTTTGTTCAAATGGCTCTGATCACTATGGGACTTAACATCTGAGGTCATCAGTCCACCATAACTCAGAACTACTTAAACCTAACTAACCTAAGGACATCACACACATCGATGCCTGAGGCAGGATTCGAACCTGCGACCGTAGCGGTCGCGCGGTTCCAGACTGAAGCGCCTAGAGCCGCTCGGCCACACCGGCCGGCTATAGTTTTTGTAATTAGGCCCAATATTTATGATTAATTACATAATTAGGACCTATCTTTAATTCATTCTCCGAACCAGAATAAATAAATTACACTAACCTAACTTTCCTCTCCTGCATCTGGGCAGTTTTCATGTGTTGTGAGGGTGCACTTGGGCTTTCCTTCCAAGCAGACCAGGGTTTGAGTCCCTAAAAGGATACCACCAATCTTAATTTCCCGCCAATTCCCTGGTGGGTGGAGGGGTGGGATGTCAGCAGAACGGTGGCACAAAGAAATTCCCACCGAAATTCGAAATTGACGCCAAATACGACATTCCCACCAACATTCGAAATTCACACCATTAGGGCGGATGGGGGAGTGTGTTGGGACCCACAGGCAGGCTGAGAAAAATACTTTACGTCATTTGGGGGTGTTGTGAGAGTTGCCAGGGTCAGGGTGGATTAATTGATCAATTTAATTAATTTGCATTTCAATTTGATGTCAAAAGTGTCCTGATGCCGTCATGTCGGTACTACTGATGGAAACGTTACAATTCTTTAGCGATTTTACATAGGAACAGTTTTTCTCGGGTTCTCTGACTGATATATTGATAAGATATGATGGTGGAAGTAGTTGTATGCTTCGCACATCCGATATTCGTTCATAGATTTTATCACAGCTGCGCGAATCTCTACTAACCTCTAACTATTTTCAAACCACTGTAGCACCATTTCAGGGTTGTGAATGGGCCAATTATCCTGCTATAAGATGTCATTGCGTTGAGGAAGACATCGAGCATGAAGGGATGCTGATAGTCCGAAATAACATTGACGTAGTTCATGACTGTCGTTGCCTTTGATTACTTCCACAGAATTCGCGGAAGCTCGGGTGAATGTCCCCAGTAGTATCATTCTTCTCGCAGTATATGTTTCGAGTACTCATTCGCCTGAATTACTGCGCACCTACACACGAATGTCGTCCTCGTGTGATAGAAACGTGATTCGTTCAATCAGGCGACAGGAATCTATTGATTCGTGGTCCAATCTCGATGACCCTGTACACTCTCGATGGAAAGTGGTCTTGTCGGTGGGTAAAAATCGGTATGTGCATGGGTCGACCGTTGGTGTCCCCATGTTTAACAACGTGTGCTGGACAGTCGATTGTGGACGCTTGTGCCACCAGCTGCCTTGTACTCTGTATTTAGATGTGCCCCAAATCACCACCTATCCTGCTTTACAGGTTGTAGGCAATTTGATACTGCAGACTGACAAAATTCCATTTAATGGAACATGACGAAATAAGCACTAGTTTTCTCCAAACTAGTCGGTTTCAAACAGTTAGACGTAAAACTAACCCCTTCATGGAGCTGTATAATTCTGAACATTACTTAACTTTTAATTACATCGATAATTAGGTAGCGTTTTTATTCTTCAGATGAGCTTTTATTACATTTCAATTCATTTTTCGTCCACTTTCATATGTCCGTAATGCTGTCAATATATTCCTTCATGAAATATAAACTCCGGAATATTCAGTGGAATACTCCTGCTATTATTTGAATGATTCATAATTTTTAATATGTTTTCAGACTAATTTTATCTGGAACACAAACTGACGAACCAAAACCGCACTTCTTTAAGTTGGTATCATTATCTCTTAATTCGAAATTATCCTCTATGTTGAACGACTTTTTTTCATGTAAGCATTGTTTTATAGTAACAAAGCAGTAATCTCTTGGTATGTTTTCATGCAATTAAACGGCCGGTTAAAACGATCACATTGCAGTTCAGGAGTAAAGGTGATGGGGAAGATATCCAGTATTCGATAACTTGGATCTTTTCGCTTCCTTTAAATTGGTTTGTTGTTCTCACCATTTTCTGCACATCACGCACATTGTGTTTGTTACAGATCATGAGTGGCAACTGGAAGACCTAAGTGACAGCCACACGTCGGTAGATAGCAGCTGCGTCCAGTTCATGGTGGACCTGCTGGAGCGTCCTGTATGTCCTCTGGAAGAGACTTCAGAGCAAACTCTTCGGAAACGGGAGGCGTGCCACATACAGCTAGGCAGAGATCTTATGTATGGGTTGTCTTACATCCCGGTAACCAGTTACTTGGCGTATACGCAGAGGGTAAACATCAACATCTGTTTGCTCTCCTGGATGGTCATCAGTTCGAAGAGTGTGTGTGAGAACGTTCCCTACAGGATGATAAAATCTGTGAGAGAAGCTCTCTGCATCTTTCCACATTCTGAAGGCAAGTCGTGTGCAGCAAACAAATCCCTAGACATCGTCTGTTCTGTCTCCAGAGCTGTTTTCTCCTTCAAGTGTAAGAAATTCTTTAGTCAAACTGTTCACTCCACCTGCACGCTTCAGTACTCGTACGAATGGAACAGGATGGAACCGACGTTGGATGTTTCCTCAGGATTTCTATATCAATACCATTCCGAGAGAAAAGTTACGCCGATGGAAGTCTTAAGCATCCCTACAATGAAGTACAGAAATTTTAAGATTGACCATCTCCAGTCTTTGGAAGTTTCACTGATCTCCATAAATATTTTTTTCAGATGTGTGACTGCCGGTGTGTACTTATACTTGCCAAAGTTGCGCAATCTGCCCGGCAAATTACTACTCTGTTTCCAGTTCACGGGAATAATGCAGATCTTGTGTTCGGAAGTCGCGTACCGCATGTTTGGCGTTCCAGACCTGGCGACCACTGTCCAGCTGGACAGCTCGCTCACACTGCTCAGCTGCATCTGGCTGAACACGTTCTGCTACCTGGTGTTCACCGGCGTTCGCCACCTCAGGCTGCCGGACGATCTCGACGCTTGTGAAGCCAGTCGCCTCTTCCGCATCTACGTGACGTACGCGCTGTCCCTCTGGACTGTGGTCTCATCCACCTTCGTCTCTCTCGAACGCGTGAGCGAGCAGTACTTGTTCCACAGCCGGGCGCTACTGCTGACTGCCATCTCATTGTCGGTGGCTTGCAACTTGCTGCTATTCCTCATCGTAGCTTACACGTGCTTTCGTACGCGGCAGTCCATGACGAAGTTGAGTGTTACCACCAGCAAATTCGGCACGAGGAAGCAGATGCTTCTGCTGTCGGTGAAGACTTTCCTCCTGAGCGGACTGGGAATTGTGGCCCGCGTGGGTTTCCACCAGGCAGAAGGGGTGGCCCGTTACGTCTATTGTGTGCACCTGGCCACCATGCTGCAGGGTCCCGCCATCTTCGTGCTCTTCGTCTGCAACGGATCCGCGCTGCCCCAGCTCAGGCACCGCCTTCAGCGATGGTGGAGCCCTGACGTCATCATACCAGGGGAGGATCTGTGCTCTTCGGCGCGCAGAAATGTGGGAAAGCTCAGATTGAAGGTGGAACAGAACGTTTTGGAAACAGCAGCGTGACTCACAACGGTTTTATTTTTCACGATAAAGGATGACAGCCAAAACAGTTGCAGGATAAAAATTTATTAAAATTCTTAACCAAGGTTTCGGTATATATAAATATACCTTCATGAGAAGTAAAAAATCCTGAACAGGAAGACACTTTCATGAGCAAAACCTTAGCATCGGAAATGAGAAACACTAAAGCTTAAGTAACAGTGAAATTACCAAAGTAATACAGGCACTAAATCTTTTAGTTACTTACTAAAATTACATCATGCAATGGAGATTAGTAAAACAATTGCGCCAAAGACGTCGTCAATAATTAAGACATCTTCTCCATTTGTACAACATGACTATAGGCACAGGGTCAATGCGAACAGTTTAGCACCAGTACTTCGCCTGTGAACTATCAAGACAAGAGTGTTTTTGTGTGTTCAGTGTAGTTGAACCCTAAAGGGAGCTCATTTACTGTGTACAGGCCGGTCACACTTGGTCCACCATAATGCGTACTGTTCTGCTGTGATTTTTATTGTTTACTACATTACCTGTAAGTCAAACAAAGGGGTTCTATGCAATGAGGACAGAAGTCAAAAACGCACATTTAATTTAAATGAAGCACAATACAATAAAATGATGTATCACCACGAAAGACTTCTGTATAACTATGCAATTTTAATAATAAAATAATCCGAAACATTAATTTTCAGAGTTTATGTGAAGATACTCTTCGTTTGAATAGGAGGCATTGCTGAACAGAGTTTTACACTATGAAACATCCCCTTAGAAAAATTTATGAATTACTGTGCTGGTAAACCTATTACGTTATTTGATTTTCAAACAGCTCAGCAAAACTGAACGTACTCAGACATTTCTTTCCTTACTTATTCTGATCATCACTAAACTGACTCACAATATTTTTAGCGCAACGCAATCTGACTTTCAATAATCCCTACAAAAGAACGTGACTAACGATAACCTATACCTCACAAAAATTTTCGTTACTCGAACTACTGCAATACAGCGAGCGTCAATACTGCCAGCTAAATAAAAGATTCTAAGTACTGAAGGCGCTAACTACTGATAGGCATAGTTAGCAAATGAAAGATTTTGATGGAGAACAAGCAATGTATTTACCTTAATAGTGTTCAAAAGTCGTAATATATATATCAGTTCACGACATCCAGTCTTACAAATTTCGTTTTTCTGACGGACACACGTCCAGACTGTCCGCTCTCAAAACTCTGAAATCTCTCTTCCCACATCCACCACTGCTGGCGGCTCACCTCCAACTGCGCAACGCTACGCGCTGTTCACATCCAACTGCCCAACACTACAATAGCAAATATTCCAACAATGCAAATCAGCCATAGACTTCAAACAGCGCAGTCAGTGATTTTCATACAGAGCGCAACGTGGCCTACTTACAACACCTCATCTCATCATTTACAAAAAATTTAAAATGCTCCAGGAGGTTGTTAAATTGATGTATTCACATTCTTTTCTTTGTCAATGTTAACGGATCGATAACCTTGGAAACGCTGATTTGGGTTCCAGTGCTACATTCATGGTTTTCATTATTTCTCTGATAAGAGAGAAATGTTGCTGATGATGAAGGATATACACGATGATTCAGCCGGCCGGACCTCTGGGTTTTATTCAACCCACGACGCCTATAAATACCACACGCAAGATTTTTATGATCTCTCGCTCGCTATGCGCCAACTGTTAACCCTACAGAATCTGAACAGCACGCATTAGTAGAGAATTTAACATACCCTAACGGCCATTAAAATTGCTACACCACGAAGATGACGAGCTACAGACGCGAAATTTAACCGACAGGAAGAGCATGCTATGATATGCAAATGATTAGCTTTTCAGAGGGTTCACACAAGGTTCGCGCCGGTGGCGACACCTACAGCGTGCTGACATGAGAATAGTTTCCAACCGATTTCTCATACACAAACAGCAGTTGACCGGCGTTGTCTGGTGAAACGGTGCTGTGATGCCTCGTGTAAGGAGGAGAAATGCGTACCATCACGTTTCCGACTTTGATAATGGTCGGATTGTAGCCTATCGCGATTGCGGTTTATCGAAACGCGACATTTCTGCTCCCGTTGGTCGAGATCCAATGACTGTTAGCAGAATATGTAATCGGTGGGTTCAGGAGGGTAACACAAAACGCCGTGCTGGATCCCAACGGCCTCGTATCACTAGCAGTTGAGATGATAGGCATCTTATCCGTATGGCTGTAACGGATCGTGCAGCCACGTCTCGATCCCCGAGTCAACAGATCGGGACGTTTGCAAGACAACAACCATCTGCACGAACAGTTCGACGACGTTTGCAGCAGCATGGACTATCAGCTAGGAGACCGTGGCTGCGGTTACCCTTGACGCTGCATCACAGACTGGAGCGCCTGCGATGGTGTACTCAACGACGAACCTGGGTGCACGAATGGCAAAACGTCACTTTTTCGGATGAATCCAGGTTCTGTTTACAGCATCATGAAGGTAGCATCCGTGTTTGACGACATCGTGGTGAACGCACATTGGAAGCGTGTATTCGACATCGCCATACTGGCGTATCACCCGGCGTGATGGTATGGCGTGCCATTGGTTACACGTCTCGGTCACGTCTTGTTCGCATTGGCGGCACTTTGAACAGTGGACGTTACGTTGCAGATGTGATACGACCTGTGGCTCTACCCTTCATTCGATCCCTGCGAAACCCTACATTTCAGCTGGATAATGCACGACTGCATGTTGCAGGTCCTGCACGGGCCTTTCTGGATACAGAAAATGTTCGACTGCTGGCTCCTCACAACACGCCAGTCTCTACTCTTGATGAACTGTGGTATCGTGTTGAAGCTGCATGGGCAGCTGTACCTGTACACTCCATCCATGCCCTGTTTGACTCAATGCCCACTCGTATCAAGGCCTGTATTACGGCCAGAGGTGGTGTTCTGGGTACTGATTTCTCAGGATCTATGCACCCAAATTGCGTGAAAATGTAATTACATGTCAGTTGTAGTATATTTGTCCAATGAATACCCGTTTATCATCTGCATTTCATCTTGATGTAGCGGTTTTAACGGCCAGTAGTGTATTTAAATTACGTACTGGGAAAAAACAACCTTCAAACGCGTTGTTCTTAAATAACCCGAAAATCGCGGCCTCCAGCGAATACGTATTCTCTCACAAAGTTTAACTACATTAAATTTCTAGAACAACATTTACACTCTACAGCGGAGTGTGCGCTGATATGAAACTTCCTGGCAGATTAAATCTGTGTGTCGTACAGAGACTCGAACTCGGGACCGCGAAAGGCAAAGGTCCCGAGTTAGAATCTCGGTCCGGCACACAGTTTTAATCTGCCAGGTAGTTTTACATTAAATTTGCTGCACAAAGGTCGTATTCATTTTTTCTGTAGGACTAATAGTCTGCTTGTAGTGAGAGAGAATATGAACATCTGGTGCTAGATTTCGGATATATCTGATGATGTGGTAGTGTGGAGCGACTTCATTCAATAAAAACCTTTTACGAATGTGGCGGTTTTGTTTACCATGAAGATGTTGCAGTAAAAATTTATGAAATTTCATTACGACTGCTTGGAGAACTGCGGCACCCAAGCTCTGTCCTCGGAGTTGCGCCAGCTGAAGCTGCTGTTTACGTACATAAAGCCAGAACACTGAATGCAGTAAGCCATTTAAATAATACCTGTGACAGATATTGCCACAAAGTTCCTAAATAATGTTATTGATCTTTTTAACTTATGCAAGCTACACATACAGAATTCAACAAAATCATCTTGACGTTTTAGAAGGATTTGTCGTTGTGCGTGTATTATTCCTATGTTTGGTCAGTTTCCAAATGTTAAGGCTTCACAGCAATATACAGTGTCTGACACAAGAGAAACACCCATCAGGTACGATCGGATATCAGTGCAACATCGTGCACACACGGACCGCGTTACTACTGTTCGTGTTCAGTGATGTTTCAGGGCCTGGCAGAGTATATAAGAAGCGTGAAAAGCGTCAGATATTGAGTTATAATGGTGAAGGAAGCGGAGGAACCACGTACTCATATCAGACAGCCTTATCAACTACTAGCATATTTTGAATGGTTAACAAGTGATGTACAGTTCTATCTATTGCTTGCGCCTTTGTCCCGCATTTTGCGCGGGGTTGGCGTGGTTAAATCTGATTTGGCATGTTAATGTGAAGGGGTGGCCGGATGCCCTTCGTGCCGCCACCCTGTACCCCCCGAGACGGAATCAGAGTACCCCATTTTCCGCGTCTAGTGGAAAAGTGCGGATGTGTTTCAAATGTCTGTGAGTCGTGTAACTGAGCGGGACGTGGGGACCAGCCCGTTATTTACCTAGGGGGATGTGGAAAACCGCCTAAAAACCACATCCAGGCTGGCCAGCACACTGGCCCTCGTCGCTAATCCGGCGGGCGGATTCGATCCGGAGCCGGCGCGCCTACCCAAGTCCAGGAAGCAGCGCATCAGCGCTCTCGGCTAACCTGGCGGGTCTAACAAGTGACGTACAGTATCTGATCAAAAATATCCGAATACCCTGAAAGATGGCAAGCCATTCTCTGACTTTAACAACACTGTCAGCCAGATCAATGTTCGTATTTTAGGTCATGGTCTCGATGTTCCCCATTTGCCACGTGCGGTTAATGACTTTTTTCATGAGGAAATAGTGAGCAGAACTTTCTTATAACTGCTTGTGTAACCTGTAGAAAACTTGTACCCCAGGTGCCGTAGTGGAGGCGACGGAGCGGGCTTGGGTGGCCGAGCGGTTCTAGGCGCTACAGTCCGGAACCGCTCGACCGCTACGGTCGCAGGTTCGAATCCTGCCTCGGGCTTGGATGTGTGTGATGTCCTTAGGGGTAGGTAGGTTTAACTAGTTATAAGTTCTAGGGGACTGATGACCTCAGAAGTTGAGTCCCATAGTGCTCACAGCCATTTGAACCATTTTTTGGGGGCGACGGAGAACATCGACAGAGATGGACTGGGGGCCGTAAATTCAGAGTGCAGCGACCTGGCTGCGTGAATCATTATGGGAAGCAGTGCCCAGTGGAAAGAATTTAGTGCTTTTAAAATTGAAATAACGGAGTAATGGAATGCCAATGGATTTCATTTCTGTTCACACAAGCCAAAAATCAAGAAAAAGAGTACGACAGACGGTCTATCGCTATTTGTCACAATGTTACCGGATGGTAATCATTTCTAGAGCACCGCAAAAGACATGGTAGCAATCTGAAATGGCTCTGAGCACTATGGGAATTAACTTCTGAGGTCATCAGTCCCCTAGGACTTATAACTAGTTAAACTTAAGGACATCACACACATCCATGCCCGAGGCAGGATTCGATCCTGCGACCGTAGCGGTCGCGCGGTTCCAGACTGCAGCGCCTAGAACCGCTCGGCCACTCTGGCCGGCAGCAATCAGAACACGATATTATATTAACACAAGCTCGCGCAAGAACGTCACCTGAGGCAGCTCTAACAAATTATACCGTCTTAACGCAGATCGTATATTACACCCGGATTCACATATTGCCTCCTCCTATGACGCTCGCACACTGGTAGTGAGCCATCTTAACAATCTGTCGCCTGCGCTGCCAGGGCGAACATGTGATTGGTCCAGCCATTCCCTCAATAATCAGTGACCACTCCGTCTACAGACCACAAATGGCCCATCGGGACCATCCGACCGCCGTGTCATCCTCAGTGGAGGATGCGGATAGGAGAGGCGCGGGTTCAGCACACCGCTCTCCCGGTCGTTATGATCGTATTCTTGTCCGAAGCCGCTACTGTTCGGCCGAGTAGCTCCTTAATTGGCATCACGAGGCTGAGTGCACCCCGAAAAATAGCAACAGCGCATGGCGGCCTGAATGGTCACCCATCCAAGTGCCGACCACGCCCTACAACGCTTAATTTCGGTGATCTCACGGAAACCGGTGTAGCCACTACGGCAAGGCCGTTGCCCAATAATCAGTGACAGTAACTAAAATTTGTAATTAGCATTTTTGATGAACTGAGTAATTTTGAAATGAACCTTCGTGATACGAAGCCATTTTCAGTAACATGTATTACCAAGGGGGAGGGGGGGGGGATGTACATCGTGCCCACTATAAAAAAATTACAAAGTAAATAAAATTCATTAATTGTTCTTGAATTACATTACTAACATAATTTTAAAAGCTCTATTAATGCATAATCAGGATCCAGAAACCAAATTTTTCTTTTGGAACTGATTTCAAAAATGCATCTTATATCTTTCAGTTACTTCGTCACTTAAGTTTACTAAGTCTAATTATCTTGAGAAAAATTAGTAGTAAAAGTCGTTATACTACGACTGAAGTACACTTGACTACAATTAAAAAATGTTACAAAAACTTCAGGTAATACACAAATAGCTTAGGTACATAACAATGTAATAAATGAAAAGCACCAGTTTGCTTTTTTCTACAATATTACTTTTTTTGTTAACCGGTTTTCGGCTTACAAGACCATCTTCAGACATTTACTGAGTATTATCACCAAAGAACTTAAATGTTAGCAGACAACATTGGAAGAGAAGTAACACATCTAGACTGAAGTAGAAACATATAGTATGTAACATCTTTGCAATGAAAATGTAAAAACTGAACAGTACATAAATAACAATGGAGTAGACAGGAAAACCTTTAGTACAAAATAGGAGTAGCATGCCTACATAACAGTTTCTATTAATAAACAAAACTAGTAAAACAAAATAAAATTAGTACTAGACAAGGCTGCATCAGGAGGTATGAAACATGGAGAGTGATACTCAACGAATTAAAAGAAGAGACAGTTATCAATGTAAACACAGAATACATAAGGAACTTCAGCAATATCAATAAGATGAACAGAAATTAATAAATGCACGAAAATGGAGGTGTTTGAGGGAACCTACAGTTTGAGAGTGTGGTAGTACTGCATTTTAACATTAACATTATAATAAAAGCAGTGGCTGTGTACCAGTTTTCATTACATAAATTGGCAAAGTAAAATATGAACAGTATTTCATGAGACAAATACAAGGGGTGTTAAACATGGGCAGTAATACAAGTACCAGTTAAAAGAAAGCCTTAACTGTTTAAACTACAGTCTACGTGGAATACAAAGAAAACTTCAACAAACAAAACAACTTAATGAATACAGGAAAATGGGAATATGTAGGAAGAGAGAATGTGGGAAGTAATGAACAACAAAGGTGATTATTCGAAGTTTAGGGGAGGGGAAGTGTTGAGCTGTATCTGGTCATTTAGGATGAGATCTGGACTGTGTGCAAGATGTTTGTTAATTTCCAGGGCTTCGAGCAGGTTGAGTTTATGGCCTTTGTTTGATAAGTGAAGTACATGGGACACTGGCTGGTAGTTGTGACCCTCACTCAGTACATGCTCAGCAAATGCAAAGTCTGAATTCTGCAACCTCCAGCTGCGTTCATGTTCAGCCAACCTAGTTGATATGTCTCTGCCCGACTGACCAATGTAAAATTTGTCAAAATCAGAACAGATGATTTTGTATACCCCACTGTTGGCTAGTAACTGGATCTTTGCTGAGCCACCTTTAGTTTCATTATAATATAAATTTATAACTATTTCTGCTTACGGTCAGTAGATCAACCAATTGCAGCGTCATAATGTTGAGACGATAGTTTTCTTTTGCGTTT
Organism: Schistocerca piceifrons; assembly: GCF_021461385.2. Taxonomy (NCBI): domain Eukaryota; kingdom Metazoa; phylum Arthropoda; class Insecta; order Orthoptera; family Acrididae; genus Schistocerca; species Schistocerca piceifrons. The sequence continues at coordinate 119,369,880 of NC_060142.1, forward strand.
TTCACGGGGGATACAAGAGACAATTGTGATTGGAATATTTCCAGCGCCAGTATCACTGAAAGCAAATTTACTAGAGTATAATTCTCGTCTTGAGATATCTTTCAGTTCTTGAGGTATATGTTTTCTATTAGCTTGTAATGTTCTCACGAGAGTTAGCTTTGATTCCTCCATAGATCTTCGGCCAAATCAATCTGTGGTGACATTTTGTCCTGAATTATTTATAGGAATCACCAGGCGTTTGACCACCGCTGCAACGGAATTTGATTTTTGTGTACCACCGTTTCTTTTCCCAGCATAAGGCCCCATGCAGATAATGTATCTGATTTCAGCGTCTGTGAGCATGCGTGTAAGTATACCGTATTTACCATATTTTTCCTTCATGAGGACATTGAAGGAACGCCTGCTACGGAACAATGGCAACATTTCATCAGTAAAAGTGCGCACCCCAACAGAATAATATTTTGGCAGTTATTCTTCGTTTGATCAAAAACTTCTCGTATTGCAGCACTTATCACGTTTCCTGAGATAGCTTCGCGACTCTCTGTCATCAAGTCTGATTGTTTTAGTAAGCTGCTGGAATCTGGTTCGGCTCATGGTAGAAGTATAAACAAAACTTCCTGACGTGTGGGATCATAAATATGTAACATATGAGTTACTGTCGTTTTAATAAACTTCAACATCGCAGCGCGTCAGCAATCGTTGGTTACACTATTACAAAACTAAAAACCCGCCTCGATTGCGAAAAAAAACACCTAGTGTTAAGTGTTGACCAAGCTTTCGCCGTAGATAACTACACCTCCTTCAGAACAACAATAAAACCCACAAGCGCGTAAGACAAAAGTCTTCAGGTACAGCTGCCCATGCAGCTTCAATACGATACCACAGATCATCAAGAGTAGTGACTGGCGTATTGTGACGAGCCAGTTGCTCGACCACCATTGACCAGACGTTTTCAATTGGTAAGAGATCTGGAGAATGTGCTGGCCAGAGCAGCAGTCGAACATTTTCTGTATCCAGAAAGGCCCGTACAGGACCTGCAACATGCGGTCGTGCATTATCCTGCTGAAATGTAGGGTTTCGCAGGGATCGAATGAAGGGTGAGAGCCACGGGTCGTAACACATCTGACATGTAACGTCCACTGATCAATGTGCCGTCAAGCCAACAAGAGGTGACCGTGACGTGTAACCAATGGCACCCCACCGCGTGATACACCAGTATGGCGATAACAAATACACGCTTCCAATGTGCGTTCACTGCGATGTCGCCAAACGGGGATCCGACCATCATGATGCTGTAAACAGAACCTGGATTCATTCGATAAAATGATGTTTTGCCATTCGTGCACCTAGGTTCGTCGTCGAGTACACTATCGCAGGCGCTCCTGTCAGTGATGCAGCGTCAAGGGTAAACGCAGCCAGGGTCTCTGAGCTGAAAGTCCATACTGCTGCAAACGTCGTCGAACTGTTCGTGCAGATGGTTGTCGTCGTGCAAACGTCTCCATCTGTTGACTCAGGGATCGAGACGTGGCTGAACGATCCGTTACAACCATGCGGATAACAAGCCTGTCATCTCGACTGCTACTCATACGTGACCGTCGGGATCCAGCAAAGCGTTCCGTATTACCCTCTTGAACCCACCGATTCCATATTCTGCTAACTGTCATTGGATCTTGACCAACCCGAGCAGCAATGTCGCGATACGATAAACCGCAATCGCGGTAGGCTATAATCCGACCTTTACCAAAGTCGGAAACGTGATTTTACGCATTTCTCCTCCTTACACGAGGCATCACAACAACGTTTCACCAGGCAACGACGGTCAACTGCTGTTTGTGTACGAGAAATCGGTTGGAAAGCTTCCTCATGTCGACAAGTTGTAGGTGTCGCCACCGGCGCCAACCTCGAGTGAATGTTCTGAAAAGCTAATCATTTGCATATGACAGCATCTTCTTCCTGTCGGTTAAATTTCGTGTCTACAGGACGTCATTTTCGTGGGGTAGCTGTTTTAATGGCCAGTAGTTTAATTCAATTTCTAGGGGACTGATGACCTAAGACGTTAAGTCCCATAGTGCTCAGAGCCTTTTGAACGAGTGGCCGACCACAGAACAACCAGTACGAAAGGAGGCGGGGAGTGTTGCGTTGTTACCAGAGAACCAGTGACAGTAGAACAGGCATGTCAGATCAAGTCAGCGGGTTCGAACGCGATCTAGACATTGGATGTCACCCGAGTAAAAAATACATCATGATCTGTCATCCGTTATATATCTGACGATGTCACTGTTGCTGACGTGACTGTGAAGTTGGTACGAGGAGGAAGAGCCACACCTAAGCCAAGACCAGCACACCTCAGGTACTGACGGACTGGGAACATCGAGTATTGCGGAGGACGGTTGTAAAACATCGCGTGGAATCAGAGGAAGGAATCGCTCCCAAGTTCGAAAATGCCTTCAGCAGTCCCGATAGCATAATGGTGGCGCGCTGGGAGTTAAAAACAATTGCATTCAATGGTCTAGTAGATCCAATAAGCCACACACGTCCGTAGACAACACTAAGCGACGACTGGTATGGCGTAAAGAGCGAAGTTACTTACTGGATAGCGGATAACTGGAACGGTTGATCTGGAGCGATGAATCACGTTATACAATGTGGCAGTTCGATGCAGGGGTTTCGGTTTGGTATAAGCCTGAAGAGCTTTACCTGCATCAGGGGAAGTGACAACAGTGAAGGAAGAAATAGGTCACGTCACGGTTTACAGGTGTATTCGTGGTCCATGGTGCGTTCGGTCTCCATATTCCATTGAAGAAAACGATAAATCCGAAACTATAAACACGTTTTGCAGCACTACAGGCAGTGCACAGGTTAAGTGTAGTTCGGAGAAAATGATTGTTCATATTACACTACTGGCCATTAAAATTGCTACACCACGAGGATGACGTGCTACAGACGCGAAATTTAACCGACAGGAAGAAGATGCTGTGATATGCAAATGATTAGCTTTTCAGAGCATTCACACAAGGTAGCGCCGGTGGTGACACCTACAACGTGCTGACTTGAGGAAAGTTTCCAACCGATTTCTCATACACAAACAACAGCTGACCGTCGTAGCCCGGTGAAACGTTGTTGTGATGCCTCGTGTAAGGAGGAGAAATGCGTACCATCACGTTTCCGACTTTGATAAAGATCAGATTATAGCCTATAGCGATCGCGGTTTATCGTATCGCTACATTGCTGCTCGCGTTGGTCGAGATCCAATGACTGTTAGCAGAATATGGAATCGGTGGGTTCAGCAGGGTAATACGCAACACCGTGCTGGATCCCAACGGCCTCGTATCACTAGCAGTCGTGATGACAGGCATCTTATCCCCATGGCTGTGAAGGATCGTTCAGCCACGTCTCGATCCCTGAGTCAACAGATGGGGACGTTTGCACGACAACAACCATCTGCACGAACAGTTCGACGCCGTTTGCAGCAGCTCGGACTATCAGCTCGGAGACCATGACTGCGGTCACCCTTGACGCTGCATCACAGACAGGAGCATCTGCGATGGTGTACTCAACGACGAACCTGGGTGCCCGAATGGCAAAACCTCATTTCTTCGGATGAATCCAGGTTCTCTTTACAGCATCATGATGGTCGCATCCGTGTTTGGCGACATCGCAGTGAACGCACATTGGAAGCGTGTATTTGTCATCGCCATACTGGCGTATCACCCGGCGTGATGCTATGGGGTACCATTGGTTACACGTCTCGGTCAGCTCTTGTTCGCATTGATGGCACTTTGTACAGTGGACGTTACATGTCAGATGTGTTACGACCTGTGGCTCTACCCTTCATTTGATCCCTGCGAAACCCTACATTTCAAAAGGATAATGCACGACCGCATGTTGCAGGTCCTGTACGGGCCTTTCTGGATACAGAAGTTGTTCGACTGCTGATCTGGCCAGCAGATTCTCCAGATTTATCACCAATTGAAAACGTCTGGTCAATGGTGGTCGAGCAACTGGCTCGTCACAATACACCAGTCACTACTCTTGATGAACTGTGGTATCGTGTTGAAGCTGCATGGGCAGCTGTACCTGTACACGCCATTCAAGGTCTGTTTGACTCAATGCCCAGGCGTATCAAGGCCGTTATTACGGCCAGAGGTGGTTGTTTTGGGTACTAATTTCTCAGGATCTATGCATCAAAATTGCGTGAAAATGTAATCACATGTCAGTTCTAGTATAATATAGTTGTCCAATGAATATCCGTTTATCATCTGCATTTCTTCTTGGTGTAGGAATTTTAATGGCCAGTAGTGTATTATGACAGTACACCCTTCTCGTAAACCAGCATTTATGTGGCAACAACTTGTAGAAAACCAGATTCCTGAAATGCTGTGGTCGACCAAGAGTTCCGATCTGAACCCAGAAGGACACCTTTGGAATGAGTTGCACAGAAGCAGCAAATAAACTGGTACACCTGCCTAATATGGTGATGGGTGCCCGCGAACACGCAAAGTGATTCAGTACGACGTGGCATGGACTCGACTAATGGACGTAGTGCTGGAGGTTGTTGATACCACCAATGCTGCGGGGTTGTCCATAAATGTGTAAGAGTGCGAGGATACTCTTCTGAATAGCAGGTTGCAAGGCATCCCAGATATGATCAATAATGTTTATGTCTGAGGAATATTGTGGCGGAAGTGTTCAAACCCAGATGAGTGTTCCTGGAGCCAGTCTTTAGAAATTCTGGACGTGTGGGGTGTCGCATTGGCCTTCTGGAATTGCCCAAGTCCGTCTGAATGTACAAGGGACGTTAATGAATGCACGTGATCAGAAAGGATGCTTACGTATGCGTCATATGTCAGAGTCGTATCTAGACTATCAAGGGACTCATATCCGTCCAACTGCACACGCAAACAACATTACAGAGCATATAACAGCTTGAACAGTCCCCTGCTGACATGCAGGTTCCACAGATTCATGAGGTTGTCTCCATAACTGTACACGTCCATCCACTCGATACAATTTGAAATGAGACTCATCTGACCAGTCATCAACAGTCTAATGTCGGTGTTGACAGATCCAAGTGAGCCGTAAATCTTTGTGTCGTGCAGTCATCAACAGTGCACGAGTGGGCCTTCTGCTCCAAAATCCCATATCGATGTTGTTTTTGTTAAAAGGTTCGCACGCTGACAGTTGTTGATCAGCCAGAATTGAAATCTGCAGAATTTTTGGAAGGTTTGCACTTCTGTCACACTGAACGATTCTCTTCAGTCTTCATTGGTTCTGTTCTTGTAGGACCTTTTCCGGCCGTATCGATGTCGAAGATTTAATGTTTTCCTGGATTCCTGATAATCACATTACAATCTTGAAATGGTTGTTCGGGAAAATCTCCAACTCATCGCTATCTTGGAGATGCTGTGTCCCATCGCTCGTGCGCCGACTATAACAAACACCACATTCAAACTCACTTAAATCTTGATAACCTGTCATTGTAGCAGCAGTTACCGAAGTAACAACTGCGCCACACACTTGTCTTATACAGGGTGGAGAAAAATTGTGTTACGAAATTTTAACCCGGGGTAGATGATGCCAGTCGGAACCAAAATTACTAATGTGTTGAAGGTCGACAATGCATCGTTTTTAAACTACGGAATCTTGGCGCCACGGGCTTCTATTGGCCGTGTGATTGCTCTGTAGCCTGATGCTTTGGACAGCACATGCTGTGCCTACCGGAGATCGTGATATATCCAAGGCGAGGGACGTTTGTATGTGCGAACCGACAACAATAGCGCTGTCCGTAAACCGACAAACGGCAAGATAATTGTCACCGCCAAGCGGAGCGCGTAGTGCGGAGTTTCCGTAGTTTAAAAATGGTGCGTTGTCGACCTATACAATATTAATAATTTTGGTTCCTAACATGGACGATAACTAGTTTGGACAAGAAGAGGTGAAGCTTTCGAAATGTGGTGCTACAGAAGAATGCTGAAGATTAGATGGGTAGATCACATAACTAATGAAGAGGTATTGAATAGGATTGGGGAGAAGAGAAGATTATGGCACAACTTGACTAGAAGAAGGGATCGATTGGTAGGACATGTTCTGAGGCATCAAGGGATCACCTCGTATTGGAGGGCAGTGTGGAGGGTAAAAATGGTAGAGGGAGACCAAGAGACGAGTACACTATACAGATTCAGAAGGATGTTGGTTGCAGTAGGTACTGGGAGATGAAGAAAATTGCACAGGATAGAGTAGCATGGAGAGCTGCATCAAACCAGTCTCAGGACTGAAGACCACCACAACAACAACAACAGACATCAGCTACCCAGGGTTAAAATTTCGTGACAGAGGTTTTCCCCACCCTGTATAGGAGTTGCCGACCGCAGCGCCATATTCTGCCTGATTACATATCTCTGTATTTGAATATGCTTTCCTATACGAGTTTCTTTGGCTCTTCAGTGTAGAACGTAGCTTTCTACATCTACATTTATACTCCGCAAGCCACCCAACGGTGTGTGGCGTAGGGCACTTTACGTTCCACTGTCATTACCCCCCTTTCCTGCTTCAGTCGCGTATGGTTCAAGGGAAGAACGACCGCCGGAAAGCCTCCGTGCGCGCTCGAAACTCTCTAACTTTACATTCCTGATCTCCTCAGAAGGTATAAGTAGGGGGAAGCAATATATTCGATACCTCATCCAGATACGTACCCTCTCGAAACCTGGACAGCAAGCTACACCGCGATGCAGAACGCCTCTCTTGCAGAGCCTGCCACTTGAGTTTGCTAAACACCTCCGTAACGCTATCACGCTTACCAAACAACCCTGTGACGAAACACGCCGCTCTTCTTTGGATCTTCACTATCTCCTCTGTCAACCCGATCTGGTACGGATCCCACACTTTCCTCCAGGCCACACTGTCCAATATCAGTCCCTTCTCTGATTTCAGTTTTTGTGGAATAATGGGCTGTCAATTTGCCGTAAACATTCAAAACCTTATTGAAACAGGAGAGTTCAAGCTGGCGTAACGGCAAAAGGTGGGCTCACACCATACTAATATTCACTACCAGGTGTATTATGGAGTCTTATAATCAGATAATCAACAAAAGCAAAACGAGGATAATGGCTCTGAGAACTATAGGACTTAACTGCTGAGGTCATCAGTCCCCTAGAACTTAGAACTACTTAAACCTAACTAACCTAAGGAAACACATCCATGCCCAAGGCAGGATTCGAACCTGCGACCGAAGCGGTCGCGCGGCTTCAAACTATAGCGCCTAGAACCACCCAGCCACTATGGCCGGCGGAGGATAATGGAATGAAGTCGAATTAAGCCGGGTCATGCTGAGGGAATTAGGTTAGGAAATGAGACACTTAAAGTAGTAGATGAGTTTTGCCATTTGAGCAGCAAAATAACTGATGATGATCAAAGTAGGGATAATATAAAAGGTTTACTGGCGATGGCAAGGAAAGCGTTTCTGAAGAACAGAAATTTGTGAACACCGAGTATGGATGTGTGTGTAAGGAAGTCGTTTCTGTAAGTGTTTGTATGGAGTGTAGCCATGTGTGGGAGTGAAAAATGGACAATAAACAATTAAGGAAGGAAGAGAATAGAAGCTTTTGAAATGTATTGCTACAGAGGAATGCTGAAAATTAGATGGGTGGGTGCATCACGTAAGTAATGAGGAGGTACTGTTTTAGAATTGGGGAGAAGAGGAATTTGTGGCACAAGTTGACTAGAAGAAGGGGCTAGTCAGTAGGTCACGTTCTGAGGCATCAAGGTATTACGAATTTAGTTCTGGAGAGAAGCGTAGAGGGTACAAATTGTAGAGGGGGACCAAGAGATGAATACACGAAGTAGACTCTGGGGGATGTAGGTTACAGTAGTTACTTGGCGATGAAGGGACTTGTGCAAGATAGAGTAGCATGGAGAGCTACATCAGTCTTTGGACTGAAGACCACAAGAACAACACTCGTATATGTAATATTCCATCACCTCTTCACTGCATGCACACGGCTTCAACAGCCTCACTGGGTGTGGCTAGAAAGTTTGCGCCACATTCCCTATGAGTGATGTACACTGACTCATTAGAAGTAACCGGATACATGGTAGTAGACATTAATAAAGGGATGTGTCCGCACTTTACCTTTATCAAGGCTTGAACTCTACTGGGGTTGCTTTCAATAAAGTGGCTGACTGAGGAAACGCGGAGCGGCCGCGCGGTTTGAGGCGCGATTGCATGGACTGCGTGGCTCCTCCAGCCGCATGTTCGAGTCCTCCCTAGGGCGTGGGTGTATGTGCTGTTCTTGGCATGAGTCAGTTTAAGTAGTGTGTAAGTGTTGGGACCGATGACCTCAGAGGTTTCGTCCCTTAGGAATTCACACAAATTTGAACATTTGTCTGCGGAAAAACTGCAGCCAATTTTTCCTCAAGAACGGAAACTGCAGGTATTGTTTATTACGAGGGCTATCCACAAAGTACATTACGTTTTGGAATTAAAAACAAAGTATTGGAATTTTTTTATTATATATTGATGGAAGCCACACTTAAATACTACTTTTCTACATAGTTGCCATTTAAATTAAGGCACTTATCGTAGCGATGGACGAGCTTGAAAATTCCTTCGTCGTAAAATTCGGCCACCTGCACCTTCAACCACGTGGTTACCTCTTCTTGAAGCTGTGCGTCGTCATCAAAACGCTGCATAGTCAACCACTTCTTCATTGCTGGGAATAAGTGGAAGTGGCTCGGGACTGTACGGTGGATGAGGAAACAACTCCCACTTAAAAGATTCGAGAACTTCACGGGTGGCATTTGCCGTGTGGGCCCGGGCGTTGTCGTGAATCAGCAAGATCTTTGAGCCCAACTTTCCCCTGCGCTTATTTTGTATTGCTCTTCTGAGGTTGTGCAGAGTTTGGCAATACCTTTGAGAGTTTATTGTAGTGCCTCTTTCCAGGAAATCCACAAAAATCACACCTTTTCTGTCCCAAAAGACAGTCGCCACGTGGTTGAAGGTGCAGGCTGCCGAATTTTACGACGAAGGAATTTTCAAGCTCGTCCATCGCTACGATAAGTGCCTTAATTTAAATGGAAACTATGTAGAAAAGTAGTATTTAAGTGTGGCTTTCATCTGTATATAATAAAAAAAATTCCAATACTTTATTTATTTTTAATTCCAAAACGTAATGTACTTTGTGGATAGCCCTCGTATTTACGTACGAGGGGCGTTCAATAAGTAATTCTCGGCCAGTTTCAGTTGAAAAAAAAATGGAATCTGTTTTGGGACATCGTGGATGTCCCTGCTTCAGACTGTACAATTTCGTAAGTATCGACAGGTGGAGACCCAATAAATAGCCTTGAAAATGACGTGTGTAACGGAATTGTGTTCCAAACAGGAATCTGTCATTGTGTTCCTTTTTGCGGAAAGGGAGACAATCGCAGTTACTAATAGGCGCCTGCAGGGTATCTACGGAGACCTGGGAATAAACAAAAACACGGTTAAGTCATTGGTTGAGTCAAAGCTTATCCGATCTCCCGCGTGCCGTGTGGCCCTCTCTAAATTGAGGAAACGACATCAGTGCGTTTGTCGGCACAAAACTGAAAACGAGTTCCTCCTTGTCCATAACTACACAAGGCCTCACACATGTCTGCGCACCCGGAATGAGCTCACTAAACATCACTGGCCTGTTCGCCTTCACCCATCCTACAGCCGTGTCTCGCATCTTGCGACTTGCGTGTGTTTCGCCCAGTGAAGAATGCACTCCGCAAGAAGGCGGGAAGCAGTACGCGGCTGATGGAGAGGTTTCTGACGCAGCAGGGCGGTGGCTCCGACGTCGGCCAGCAGAGCTGAACGACGCGGGCACACAGACCCTCCCAGTAACCTGGAGTAAGGCCGTCGCACCGACCTGAGATTATGTTGAAAAATAATGTTTTGTAGTCAGGCAAGTGGTGAATGATATGGTGTACTGAAATCCTAAATAAAACCAACCCGCTTTCAGAAAAAGAACGTGTAGCATTATGTACAGAACACCTTTTGTATTAATTCTTCACAATGTAGCCTGTTGCCTGAGAAGTTAATGTAGGCCATAAAAATCACATATACTTGTTTATTAATTATTTATTCCTGGTACTTAATAAAAAAGCTAATGCTGCAAAAATGATAAAGCAGCAACAACTTCTACTGCTACAAATCCTAATGACACCCTTAACCAATCGCTCAACTACTGATCATAGAATGAAGGCTTTCACGGCAGGCGTTGTCATCACTTAACATTTCCGAGCTTTTTTTTTTGTTGTTTTAGGGCGCACAACTTCAACGGTCATTAGCGCCCAGACTACGTTAGGAATGCACCGCGAGTCACAAGTTTAAAACAGCAACGAAACGGAAAACACTATAAAAGACAGACTGACAGGCATAGGATTAAAAAAAAAAAACAGCATAATCAAATGTCCTTAGAGAGGGTTGTCAAGTTGACAAAATGAAGAACGCGAGCAGCTGCTCGTGGGTCATCCGCTAAAATGGCATCTAGAGTACATGGTAGGCCAAGATCAAGACGCAGTGTGTTAAAATCCGGACAGGACGTTAAAATGTGGCGGACTGTCAGCAATTGCCCACATGGGCAGAACGGCGCCGGCGCAGCCGTCAGCAGATGGCGATGGCTGAACCGGCAGTGTCCAATTCGTAACCGGGCCAAAACTACCTCCTCTCCCCGAGAAGGGCGTGAGGAGGACGTCCAAGCCGCGGGAAGAGGTTTCAAGGCCCGAAGCTTGTTGTCTGTAAGTGCAGCCCAATCGGCATGCCACAGCGATAAAATGCGCCGACAAATGACCCTGCTACAATCTGACGAAGGGACACAACAAGAAGCTGTCCGAGGCTGGAGGACTGCAGCCTTGGCCGCGGCATCTGCAGCTTCGTTCCCAGGGATACCGACATGGCCAGGAACCCACATAAAGCTAACCGGAGAACCGACGTCCACCAGCTGCTGAAGAGAGCGTTGGATCCGGTGCACGAAAGGGTGAACCCGGTACGGATCACTGAGGCTCTGGATGGCGCTCAGGGAATCGGAGCAGATGACATAAGCAGAATGTCGGTGGCGGCAGATGTAAAGAATAGCCTGGTAGAGGGCAAAGAGCTCAGCTGTGAAGACCGAACAATGGCCATGGAGCCGGTATTTGAAACTTTGTGCCCCGACAATAAAAGAACACCCGACCCCGTCATTGGTCTTAGAGCCATCTGTATAAATGAAGGTCATATTAATGAACTTCGAACGAAGTTCAACAAAACGGGAGTGGTAGACTGAACCGGGGGTAACCTCCTTTGGGAGCGAGCAGAGGTCAAGGTGGACGCGAACCTGAGCCTGGAGCCAAGGTGGCGTGTGGCTCTCGCCCACTCGAAAGGTTGCAGGGAGTGAAAAATTAAGGTGTTGAAGGAGGCGACGAAAGCGAACTCCAGGGGGTAGCAGGGCAGAGACATACAACCCGTATTGACGGTCGAGAGAGTCATCAAAAAAGGAACGATAAGACGGGTGGTCGGGCATTGCCAGTAGCCGACAGGCATACCGACAAAGCAGTATATCGCGCCGGTAGGTGAGTGGCAATTCACCAGCGTCAGCATGAAGACTCTCGACGGGACTAGTATAAAACGCTCCGATCGCAAGTCGTAAACCCCGATGTTGTATGGAGTTGAGGCGGCGTAAGATGGTTGGTTGGTTGGTTTGGGGAAGGAGACCAGACAGCGTGGTCATCGGTCTCATCGGATTAGGGAAGGATGGGGAAGGAAGTCGGCCGTGCCCTTTCAGAGGAACCATCCTGGCATTTGCCTGGAGTGATTTAGGGAAATCACGGAAAACCTAAATCAGGATGGCTGGACGCGGGATTGAACCGTCGTCCTTCCGAATGGGCGTAAGATGGATGGCCGTGCAGAAGAGTATACGAAGCTCCCATAATCCAGCTTGGAGCGGACGATCGACCGATATAGGCGGAGTAGGACGGTTCAATCCGCCCCCCACGACGTACCACTAAGGACACGGAGGACATTTAGAGAACGGGTACAACGGGCAGCCAAATATGACACATGTGGAGACCAGCTAAGTTTCCTGTCAAATGTAAGACCTAAAAATTTTGTTGTCTCCACGAATGGGAGAGCAACGGGACCGAGTCGTAAGGACGGTGGGAGAAACTCTTTGTAACGCCAGAAGTTAATACAGACCGTCTTCTCGGCAGAAAAACGGAAGCCATTGGCGACACTCCAGGAGTAAAGACGGTCAAGAGAGCTCTGAAGACAGCGCTCCAGGAAACACGTACGCTGCGCGCTGCAATAGATGGTAAAATCGTCCACGAAAAGGGAGCCTGATACATCAGCTGGGAGGCAATCCATTATTGGATTGATCGCTATGGCGAAGAGAGCGACGCTCAAAACTGAGCCCTGTGGCACCCCATTCTCCTGGCGAAAGGTGTGACAGGACAGAACCCACACGTACCCTGAACTGTCGATCCATTAAAAAGGAACGAATAAAAAGAGGGAGGCGACCGCGAAGGCCCCATGTATGCATGGTGCGGAGAATGCCCGCCCTCCAACAGGTGTCGTAAGCCTTCTCCAAATCAAAGAACACAGCCGCGGTCGGGCGCTTCCGCAAGAAGTTATTCATAATGAAGGTCGACAAGGTAACCAGATGGTCAACAGAAGAGCGGCGCCTACGAAATCCACATTGTACATTGGTAAGTAGGCGTCGAGACTCGAGCAGCCAAACCAAACGGGAGTTAACCATTCGCTCCATCCCTTTACAGACACAGTTGGTAAGCGAGATGGGTCGATAACTGGAAGGCAAGTGCTTGTCCTTCCCCAGCTTAGGGATCGGGACAACAATAGACTCGCGCCAGCATGCGGGAACATGACCCTCAATCCAGATGCGATTGTAAGTACGAAGAAGAAAACTTTTACCCGCAGGAGAAAGGTTCTTCAGCATCTGAATATGAATAGAATCAGGCCCTGGAGCGGAGGACCCTGATTGGCCAAGTGCGTTTTCGAGTTCCCGCATGGTGAATGGGTCATTATAACTTTCACGATTCGAGGAGCGGAAGTTAGGTGGCCTAGCCTCCTCTGCCTGTTTGCGGGGGAGGAAGGCAGTGTGGTAATGAGCGGAGCTCGAAACCTCTGCGAAAAAGCGGCCGAAGGCATTGGAGACAGCCTCAGGGGCCACAAGGACGTCATTCGCGACCATCAAGCCAGAAACTGGTGAGTTGACCTTAGTGCCAGATAGCCGGCGCAGGCTACCCCAGACAACAGAAGAAGGAATAAAACTGTTGAAGGTGCTTGTGAAAGCAGCCCAGCTGGCTTTCTTGCTTTCTTTAATAATACGACGACACTGTGCACGTAATCGTTTATAATTGATACAATTCGCCACTGTAGGCTGGCGTTTAAAGGTGCGTAAAGCACGTCGACGAGCACGTAAAGCGTCTCTACATGCTGCGGTCCACCAGGGGACCGGTACGCGACGTGGAGAAGAAGTAGGGTGAGGGATGGAATATTCAGCAGCAGTGAGAATGACTTCCGTGAGGTGTGCGACCTGACGATCGCAGCTTGTGAAGGTTTGATCCTGAAAGGTCGCCCTGGAAGAGAAGAGCCCCCAGTCTGCTTTGGAGATGGTCCAACTAGATGAGCAGGAGATGGATAACACACGGGAAGTGGTCGCTCGAATATGTATCAGAAAGTGCATACCACTCAAACCGGCGTGCAAGTTGGGAAGTACATATAGAGAGGTCTAAATGGGAATAGGTGTGAGATGTGTCCGAAAGAAAAGTAGGGGCGCCAGTATTGAGGCAGACAAGATTGAGCTGGTTGAAAAGGTCTGCTAACAGGGAGCCCCTCGGACAGGATGCTGGAGAGCCCCAAAGGGGATGGTGGGCATTGAAGTCTCCAGTTAACAAAAATGGTGCAGGTAGCTGAGCAATAAGTTGCATCATGTCTGCCCTGGTAACGGCAGACGACGATGGAGTGTAAACGGTACAAATGGAAAATGTAAAAGTGGGGAGAGTAATGCGGATGGCAACTGCCTGCAGGCCGATGTGCAACGTGATGGGATCGTAGTAAATATCATCCCGGACCAGCAACATAACCCCTCCATGAGCCGGGATACCTACCACAGGGGGTAGGTCAAAACACACAGAGGTGTAGTGTGCCAAGGCAATTTGATCGCATGGGCGTAGTTTCGTTTCCTGGAGGGCTACGACGAGCGGACAGTGCAAGCGGAGCAGCAACTTCAAGTCCTCTCGGTTGGAGCGAATGCTGCGAATATTCCAGTGAGTAAGTGCCATCGTAAGAAGGAAAGGAAGATGAAAGAAGGGGGTCACCTCGAAGGCCGCTGAGGGCCTGGCTTCGAGCGAGCACTGCCGCCGCTATCAGCAGGCGGACAGTCATCGTCCATTGGTTCTATAGGTTCATCGGCCATCTTGGTAAGATGGCCGGGAGGGGGAGCTTCCTCCGCCGGTGAACGGCCAGATGTTCGGCTACCAGCGGTGCGGCCAGGCGACACGGGTGACGGCCTGGGGCGGCAACCGCTGGGTGGCGCAGGAGAAGAAATGCGCCGTGGCGGAGAAGGAGAACTGTGCTTCCTATGAGCCTTCTTGGAAGGTCGTTTGGTGGAAGTACCGGTCGATGGCTGGGAGGTCGAGGTACGTAGGAAGTCTGCACGGGACGGTTTCTTCTTGAAGGCCCGTGCATCTGACTTCTGGGGCTTCGTCTTAGCAGAAGCTGATGAAGGGGCTGGTGTCTGTGGGGTGATGGGAGGAAGAGGAGACGTCGACCGTGCGATCTTAGCACTAGCCGAACGGACGACCGTGGTGCTGAAGGTCAGATCGCATGTCTGGGTTGCCACCTCCCTGGTAGTCCGAGGAGAGGCGAGGACAGTACTGTATTTCCCCGCTGGGAGCAGCGTGGGCTTCCTACTAGCCAATAGCTTGCGAGCAGCCGAGGTGGACACTTTCTCTTTGACCCGAATTTCTTGGATAAAGCGTTCTTGCTTATAGACGGGACAGTCACGGGAGGATGTGGCATGGTCACCCTGACAGTTCACACAACGAGGAGACGGAGGTGGACAGTCACCCTCATGGGCATCCCTGCCACAAGTGACACATTTAGCCGCATTGGAACAAGACTGTCGAGTGTGATTGAAACGCTGACACTGGTAGCAGCGCGTAGGTGTCGGGACATAGGGGCGAACAGAAATAACCTCGTAGCCCGCCTTGATGCGCGATGGCAGCTTAACACTATCAAAGGTCAAGAAAAGTGTCCGGGTCGGTACAAGGTCATTGCTGACCTTTTTCATGACCCTATGGACAGCCGTCACGCCCTGCTCAGCGAGGAAAGATTGACTCTCCTCGTCAGTCAATCCGTCGAGGGATCTAGTATAGACCACACCACGAGACGAATTCAAAGTTCGGTGAGCCTCCATCCGGACAGAGAACGTGTACAGGAGTGTGGCTCGAAGCAGTTTTTGTGCCTGAAAGGCGCTCTCAGTTTCTAGTAACAAGGTACCATTACGCAACCTGGTACAAGATTTGACAGATCCGGCTATGGCATCTACGCCCTTCTGGATAACGAAAGGGTTGACAGAGGAAAAATCCTTTCCATCCTCAGATCGAGAAACGACGAGGAACTGGGGGTAGGCGGTAGTACTTTCGTCACTGGGGGCTGGTCATGTTTCCGTTTGTGGGCAGAAGTCGAGAGAGAGGAAGAGAAATCCATTGCAGAGGAATCCCCCATGATTGCCAGCGTCTCCGATGGCGCGCTCCTTCCTTAAGGAGACCCTCTCAGAGGGCATTCCCGCCTTAGGTGAATGTTCACACCTCAGGTCACACCTCCCGAGAAACAGACGGAGGGACCAATCGGCATGGTCAGAAGGTATCAGCTCAGGCAATCACCCCTCCCTGGGCCTGACCTTTACCAGGGGGTACGTGCGTGCCTTACTTGTCTACCCAGGGCGGGGAATTACGCGTTACCCCGTCACCAGCTACGCGTGCGAACGCGTGGGTCGGCCTTCAGGCGCGCACAGGGAGGAAGGAAGAAGAAGAAAAAGAAGAGAGAGAGGGAGAGAGAGAGAGGACAGACTGTCTCAAACGCCGAGGCGGAGACCAGAGAAGGCAAGGAGAAGAAGGCAAGGGAAAGAGTAAGGAAGACAGTGAGATGGAGAAGAACAAAGAAAGAAACCAACCAAAGAAGGAAGAAACGAGAAGTGAAAAACCAAAAAGACCACAAATATAGGTCGTGGGACCGTCCGTCTCCGGACGCAGGCGCTAACTACCCCCTTGAGGGGGATGGACTCCTTTTAGTCGCCTCTTACGACAGGCAGGAAGACCTCGGGCCTATTCTAACCCCCGGACCCGCAGGGGGGATTTCCGAGCTGAGATACCGCGGTCCACACATAAGACTCTCCCCTGACGTTTCGCCTTCGACTGCTGAAGGGATCTTCCGAGAAAAATCGGCGAACTGCAATGAGAGCACTAGTAAGCGCCGTATATATAAGGCATCCAGATGGCGCCGCCGTCAATCACGTGACGTCGGCTGTGCTATGATCTCTGATACTGCCAGCTTTTTCAATTGAAACTAATCGATTGTCACGGTGTTGCTGCAATGTTGACATCCATATCTTATCCAGGGAGGTGATCATGAAATAAAGTTTAGTGAGACGACCGTCATAGCAAAGACGTCGTATTATTATGCGCGAATGCACAGAGAGGCAATTGAGGTTGCCAAACACCGCAATAATTTTAATAGAAAAGATCAAGGCATTAAACTGGATAAGATATGGACCACGGCATCTCAGCCAGGGAATGTTAAGTGATGCTCAACTACTGTTAGAACTACAGTATGTATTCTGGTTCTATTCATTTATTTTGGTGCATTTGGTTCGCTGCTGAATCCGTGCTGATCCTAGTACGGTCAACAACCATGTTTTGCTGCATTCCTTGGGCGTAGGGCAGCACATCAGTAGCATATCCACTACAAGAAGCAATCCCAAGATTCAGTTTTACGTCTGAGAGTCTATACTTTCGTGATCACTTGTATCAGCGCAGTGTAAATTCTTGAGAAGCCGTTTCATTTGGTGGTCTCAGACCTCAGATGTGTTCCCTCGATCTGCAGCGTATATTGTCCAGCCGGCATGGTAGCATGCTGGAGTGTAGCTGGAGCCTCGTGCACTTCTTGGCCTTGTTGCGTGCTGCGGCTGCGCTGTCGTGTGAGAGGCGACAGCTTGACTCGCTCCTCAGTGCTGCTTTGCAATCCAACACCCTTATAGCTAAATGGCCATCACCCGCATCGTCTTCGTACAGAAAACAGCCGCACACTGTGTCTTCTGGAGTGCCCACACTGTCGCAGGCGAAGCTATCGTTGATATGTCTTTTCATTTTGTGTGATAAGTTAAATACAGGCCATGACCAGTCAGATAAAGTATCAGTCCACTCGACAGGGTAAATAAATTTCATTTACACTATTTCACTGATGTTACGGAGAAATTCGTTTGTTCTCCTGCCTGTGCCTGTAGTGTCGCCCTCATAATGCACAGTTGTAATACGCGATCTTTCATTAACTTTCTCGTATTGGCCTCAATTCTAAGTGCCCTTCGATCTACCATTTCATTGCCTTATCTCAACCAATGAAAGACTCCTCTTTTGCTAATATCCATGTCCAATGAGCATATTTCTAGAATTACTAATAATGCGTCATTCGAAGTAGTGCAGTAGGCACCCGTTAAACATGTCAACACTCGACGTTGAACTGTGCTTACTAATCGCTGCAATCTATGAGCCCTAAGGCTCGTACCACATCCTAGAACACCGATTAATTCCACATTGCATCGATCAGGTAGTGTATATTCCTACCAATCAACTTTTTGCCACTGTAGCAAGTGGCTCCAGCTTTGGTATATCTTCCTGATACAAAATGTGTTCTACAACTGAGAAGAGATTTTTGCATGTTTCTGCTGTCAGAAACCACAGATCCTATAAAGCGTTTGAATATCATGATTAGTTACCGTCGCCATGACGACAGTTGAGAAATATAATACTAACGCTAAGATCAGTAGACCAGGATTTCGAGATCGTTCGATTATTAAGTACGGAGGCACGAAAGAGAGTAACGACCAAGAAAATGATGTGAAGGGTGGCATGAACGAATTGCATGGTTGATGAGCGTGATGAAAGAAACGGTGAAGAACGTGCAGTATAGTTTGAAACACGTATGTAACATAGCAGCGATGGCGAGGCATTGTAGCATCTGTGACCAGAGAGTTTGCGCTTGACCGCGCGAGTGTTGCGAGCGGTTCTCAGTCTGTGAGTCAGTCGTTGCGAGTCTGTAGCTCTGTCTAGTTGAGAGCAGTACTCTAGTAGTAGTCGTCGCGTGCGGTACGCTAATAGTCGTCATGCAGAGCGGTCGGTCAGTAGTAGCAGTCCAGTGCGGGTGATGTAGGCGGTCGGCAACACTGGTCAAGGTGGTGAATAAGGTATACTATTAATTAATATAATCATTAGATAATGAAAAATTTTATTTATTGTAATTATTGTCCAACAAGTCCCCCAATAATAATTTTTATTTCAAAAGCATTTTTTCAAAAATTTAATTTTTTATTGAACTAAAGATTCCGTTGCACTTCCCATTTCATTCCACTTCTTTTGAAGAAAAATTTCACTAGAATCACAAAAAAAAAAGAGAATATTATTATTTGCAATGCAGTTCCTCCAAGCGGTGCGCAACAACAAGAGCAGAAATGTGACATCCATTTATTCTGAGGTAAGACTTTAATTCTGATTGTTTTGCACAGGGCCAAAGACCGATATTTCGGTTTAATTGAATTTTCTTATCACTGAATGGACTTTAATTTTTTTGAAGGATTTACATTCGAGTCAGATTGCGAATTTCACATTTTGTTGCCATTGTCAGTACATCTCATTGTGGGCGAGGTTACAATTAGAGCAATGTCCATTAGCACTCATAATTAAATATTGTCATATTTCTTTCTTTCAAATTTTTGTGGAGAGGTTACAAACGGCTCCTATTTGTATTAAATATTGTCATTTCATTTCTTTTAAAAATTACGGTGGGGAGGTTACACTTGGCGACACCCAGTCCAGGATCGAATTTCGTTGAGAGTCTTTTGAAAAACAGTCAGATATCTGCTCTTATTTGCTTAGATATAATTAGGATTTGGCGCTACGCTTTTACTAATCTTGTGACTTTCTCTCTACAGGTCAACGGCAATTCGTTGCTCTGTTGTATTTGTGTGTTGCTTTTGCATTGTGCTTATTGTTTTGTGAATATTTGTGACTATTGTAAAAATGCCGCGAAAGACTGTGAATAGTGTATCGCGAGGCACAAACGACTTTACCGATAGGACATGTGACACGCAGTGTAATGATGACAATCCTGCGTTCACTAACAATCAGTGCATTCCAACCATTAATAATGATGTAGACCTTAATGATGAACAAACGAACTCGATTGTGTCTTGTGTTGATTTGACGACAATCGATGATGCGGAGCGCCCTATTGTAATGAGCGCTGCCGAGCTTAACACACCCGATTTAGAAAATTCAAATAACGTACAGACAAATTTTTCGAACGAAAATGGTCAGTGTACTGAAAATTCGACGGATTCATTTAACGCGACAATTGCAGGTACACAATCAAACAGCACTGATAATGGAGTAGATAATGTTACATTGGGTCAAATTATGGCAATATTGCTACAAAATAATGAACAGGTCAAACAACTTAGGGAAGATAATAAACAACAGAATGAAAATTTCAAACAACTTACGGAAGATAACAAACAAGATAACGAAAAACTCAAACAACACTTAAATGAAAAACTTGACAATAATGCCGAAGATCTCAAACAACTTAGGGAAGATAACAAACACTTAAATGAGAAACTTGACAATAATGACGAAAATCTCAAACAACTTAGTGAACAGGTCAGACAACAGAATGAAAATTTAGACGACAATTCCAGACAGCTTAGTGAACAAATTAGAGCCGTTGCCGCGCAGTGCCATGACACTAAGGAACAGTTGCGCGTGGAAATTGAAGCTTGTTCAAAAAAAAAAATAGCGAAGAAATTAAGTCTGTTGCGCAGGAATTAAGAGAAATGCAAACAGCCGCAACAGACACACTCAGAGACGAAATTAGCGGAGTCGCTAAACAATGCTCTGAAAAAGCTACACAATTACGGGATGAGTTTAAAGCAATGACGGTAGAACTTTCGCGCACAATGGACGCAAAGATAGACGCGAAATTTGAACAACAGAACACCCAGATGAACGAGCGCTTTAATCAGCACATACAAAACAGTGATACGCGTTTCCGCAGATTTATTCAAGATCAAAACAAAGTAAAACAACAAGTCATGGAAACAATCACTGCACAAAGACAAGAGGACAAACGTAAAATGTTCGCGAAAGCAAAAACGTATGTAGACAATAATATTACTACAGTGTCCGACAAAATTAATACCATAGAACAATTGAACGCGGAATTACGGGATGAAATTTCTGATCTTAAATCAAAAACAGATACACACACAGTAAATATTCAAACAGTGACAGACAGATTCGAACAATTAGATCTAACACAGGATTGCGATGTCATCAAAGCTGATGTTAAAAAACTGAGCGAAACTACGCGTAAGTTGCAAAAACAGATTAATGCGTCCGATTCTAAAACCGATGATCAGGCAAAAATACTGACTGAAAAATATGATGAATTGGCCAGTCGTATTGATGTTCTCGAAAATACTAATGACAATAAATCAGACGATACTGCACCGGTTTCATTTATCCAAACACCTGAATTTCAAAATTTACAGCAGACAATTAATGAGATCGATTCATCTAACAACACGTTACGTAGGAAGTTGTCAAGTTTACAACAAGAAGTAACAGAGATGAAAAACATTTCAGTTAATAACATACCACAACAGACGCCACTTTATGAACATGTGTCAGACTCGCGCAACGCGTATAATGTGAGCAATTTACAGAGACTACGAGAAGTAAAATCCGAAAAGCCACGCGATTTAAAATCTGAAAAGCTATGCAACTTGAAATCCGAAATGACACAGACAAACAAATTCTCACACAAACCCGAACGTGTTCTCAAATTCAGTGACGAGAACGTTGATAATAAGCAGTTTGCATTTGTAAGGAAATGTAAAGAATTTAATAATGACAGCGTACAGGTACACGCTTTGCACTGTATACGACAATTTATCTTTGTACATTCACCGCTATTACCTGTAAGGCAGAAGCTAGCTTTGAAACAGATGCGACAATTTGCTATTGTATATTCATCAGCATTACGTATTATGCAGAAACTGGAATTAGCAAGAATACAGCGATTTACTTTTGAAATTTTACCGCCATTGCCTATAACACAAAAGCTAAAATTTATTTGCAGTGCGTAAATGACCTCAGGGGATTCATTACGCTTTAATGAATATGTGCCGTAGCGAGCATAGGGCCCCGAGCTGTAGTAGTGCTGTTTCATCTTTAGTTTTCTGCACTGCTGCCTTTTCTTCTACTATCCTTTGTATCTATCAAAACTGTTCTTTAACTATTGTTCTTTGTAGAATTAAGAAACATATGTAATGAAAACCCGATAAGACAAATTTTACCAAATGTGACAATTTTCAGTAGGCACTCCAGAACCAGCGTAATTTTAATAACGGATAAAATCGTAATCATCAGTATGTGTAAAATTAACAGCAATAGGAACCATATTTTTGTAACAATAGATGTTTTTCACCACAACAGCATGAAAGTAAGCCGCTTAGCATACGTAACCAACAATGCAGTCTACAAGGTCAACCAAACTTTAATGTTTCGCCGCGTGCACGTATAGTCCCAGCCCCAACAAATAGTAACGCATGGCAGCAAAGAAACAACTACGTACAGACAACACGCTATTTCAACTAGCATCGCAATACGCCGTATAGAAATTACTATCATGACAGACGTAAAAATAACGAGCACAATTTTCAGCGTACATTTAATAACAGTCGATCTTATGAGCAGCAACAACATCAGCAACAACAAATAATCATGAATGAAACAGACAATAGGTGTCATCCATAGCGTAATACGTCAGTAAGAAATAACAGAGCAGTTCAAATAGTCGAAATGCCACAGCATCCTCCCGTAAATAATAGCACGTACGACAGAATTTGACCAGACACAGTACAGATTTCATATTCCAGTAACGCAAGCAATAATTTTGACACGCAGAATCCTCTTCACGAAAATGTTATTAAATTTGACGCCATCCGACACACGTTTGCATTAAGGACAGAATTACGACGTATGTAGACGACATTCTTATTGCAGAAGCTAACTGGTCTGAACACAATCTGATTCTTGAACAACTGTTACAAACTTTTCGTGCACAAGGACTTACAGTTAACCTCAGTAAATCGCATTTTGGCAAAACTTCTATAAAATTTCTTGGACACGTAATTTCAGCAGAAGGCATTGCACCTGATCCAGAGAAACTTCAAGCTCTACGTGACATTACTGTTCCTACGACAAAGAAGCAATTACGCAGTTTTTTGGGCTTAATTAACTTTTTTCGTAAATTTATTCATCACTCTGCTCTAGACACACCCAGATTATGTCAATTAACAGGTAAAAACACTATTTGGTCTTGGGATAAGCAAGCACACTCTGAATTCATGAACCTGAAACATGCTTTGTTGAATGCTCCACTATTATCGCACCCAGATCTTACTAGAAATTTTTCGATTGCCACCGACAGTTCCAATACCGCTTTGGGCGTACACATTTTCCAGGAAATTGAAGAAGATGGTTCAATAGTAATTAAAAACATCGCATTTGCAAGCCGCATTTTGTCACCTGCTGAGCGAAATTATTCCGTTACAGAACTTGAAACATTATGTGTTGTATGGGCTTTTACGAGATTTCGGCATTTTCTTTATGGCAGACATACCACTGTTTACACAGATCACAGAGCGATACAATTTTTACTTTCGGCCAAATTCACGCACGACAGATTAAGCAGATGGAAACTTTATTTACAGGAATTTAATTTTACAATAGTTCACATTCCCGGTACACAAAATGTTATAGCAGACGCACTATCGCGTTCTCTCGGCAACAATCAGCAAGACGTAGCAACCAACTTCTGCAAAGCAAATTTCAGTGTCATGTACATTCAACAAGTTGCATTTGAAAACTTTATTTCATCATCATTACAGGACATAGCACGAGAACAAAATAAAGACAATGTGTGGAAAGAAATTAGACACCTTTGGGAAGATAAGAATAATGTTACGATTAGGAACCACTACACTGTGCGCAATGACATTCTGTTTCGCCGCTCTCATCCTGACAGCAACAATTGGTTATTATGCATTCCTGACGAACTGGTTAACAAATTAATTTGGTACACTCATTTAAGTTACGCACATTACGGAGCACGAAAATGTTTTCTTATACTGAGACAGAACTGTTATTTTACCAACATGGAGAAACGTATACGACGAGTTTTAGCGTCTTGTAAAATTTGTCAGAAAGCTAAATCAGACACCACTTCACATATTCCTCCTTTATATCCCATTATACCTGTTAAATTAAGACACATGGCCGCAGTAGACATTTTTGGTCCGATTCCGAGAACTAACAGAGGTTTTTGCTACATTTTTGTCGCTGTTGAGCTCACTTCAAAATTTGTTACTTTCACTCCATTACGAAAAGCTACTGCCAAAACTGTTTCGAAAGCATTTGTAAAACATTTTCTATCTCATGTAGGGCATGTAATGAAAGTAATTTCTGACAATGGATCACAATTTCGTAGTAGCGTATGGACACGCATGTTACGAGCCAGAAACATTTCTCCGATCTATATATCCAAGTACCACGCTTCTTCGAACCCCTGTGAACGATTAATGAAAGAAATTGGTAAACTGTGCCGAATATACTGCCACAAAAGACATATTGATTGGGACACACACATATTCTCATTCCAAGACGTAATTAATTCCATTCCAAATGAATCCACTATGCTATCTCCGTCTGTTATACTGAAAAATGCTGAACCACCTAACAAAATTAAAGAATTGATAACATTTCCTACATCTCGTCGATTACGACACCACGAAATAATTGACATTGCGCTGAACAACATCAAACGTGCCGCAGAGCGCCGGAGAAGACAGCAAAAACAGGTTTGTAGACGCCGAGACTTTCACGTTGGACAGAAGATATTAGTACGTACACACTATTTATCCAGCAAATTAAAAGGTAAGTGCAGTAAATTTGAACTTCTATACGCAGGTCCATATCGGATTCGCAGCATCCCTCACCCCAATGTTGTACACGTCGAAACTTTGAGAACCAGAAAATCGAAAGGCAATCACCATATCTCAAACATTAAACCGTTTATTGAATGAAGACACTTTATGATTCAACACACTATGATGCCATTTACTAATGCAATTATATTCACCTGACTAATTACTGATGATTATCGTATTTTTTCTTGGCAAGTGGCCGACAAGGTAAGGTTAGCAGGTCGCTTTTCTTGTCGTTACACATCAGACCGTGCATATTTTCCATTTTTTTTGTGTGTATGATTGCACTCCAGTTTTGTTTGTATGCACTGTGAAATAGTTAAGATATAACACACCAGTTGACTTTGAGATTTTTTTTTGCCCTATGATATCTCAACATCGTGACTGTTTTACATTTTTTGCTGCTGCTTTGTGATATTCTCTGTACATTTTCGCATCTGAACACTGTCAATGTCTTTGACATATTACGTTTTCTGTCATGTTATGCTGTATGCCTAATTATGTTACCATAAACCAGTCATTATTTAGTGGGTATATGATTTAAATGCAAGACATTAATCTTTGTTCATCAATTTCAGAAAGAAATGATGCGTGTAAGAAATAAATTCAACAGAAATGGGATTTTCACCTACGGAATAAACGATAGAAGATGCAATAACTTTATGAGGAAGAGTAAATGGATCAGGATTAACAAGAATATACTATACTCATCATAGAATAGCAGTCTTAACTAATTTTTTCTTTCAGAATACAAGGTGATTGATGCAGGCTGTCAGAGAGAACTACACATCTTAGTTTTAGTGATGAAATATGTTAGAGTTAAGGAATAGTTGGATAATGAGTAATGAAGTGATTTTTTGCAGATGATAATTAATACTGATGAATGATGATGAAGGATATGATGTTATGAATAATGAAGTTTTTCTTTACAGGTGATGATAATAATGAAGTTATGATAATATGGATAATGAAGTGATGGATAATGAAGTTTTTTCTTTACAGATGAGGATAATGTTGAAGTTATGTATTTATGCTACGTAGTTATTTAAGTATTTGTTGCAGTTTGTTTTGACAGCAGGTGTTACATTGCATAGTAGGATGACAGAAAGTTTTGGAAAGGACAGCTATGGAACACATTTTTATACACATTTCACTACCTGTTAATTCGAAGTTCACTACTTTTCAGCATACTAATGCGTTTCTTCTTTCAGGTCAATAATCCATTTTGTATTTTTTCAAGAGAAGCTTTTCATGATACTTGCTAAACCTGTTACTTATTATACCTGTTCCAGTACTTGCATTTTTATTTTTTACCCATTTGTGTTTATCATTTATGAATGTGATCACATATACTGCCTTGTTGCATAACCTTGCTACAGCTGACTCATGACGAATGACGTTACCTATCCTCATTTGCAGCAATAGGTCAAAAGCAAATTGTGCTATGCCTCAGCAATTAATTATCGATCTCAACGCAATGCATTGCTAACAAAAAAAAATGTATTACCAGTCCCAAATAGTGATACCAGTTTGAGAAAATTCTGAATAATACTGATTAGCTCTGAATAGTATGTCACTTGAGTAATGACTTCTTAATGAGACAAAAAAGTATATATTTAAAATAATGCTTTGTCACTAGTTAATGACTGCCACTGTTTATTGTAATGAGACTACTTATAATGCCTATGATTACTAATGCTATGACTAATTAACTGATTTTAATAATGACTTTGTAATGATCTGAATACTACTGAAGGAGAAACACTGTTTATTGTAATGAGACTACTTATAATGCCTGTGATTATTAATGCTATGACTGTAATTAACTGATTTTTAATAATGACTTCGTAATAATCTGAATAATACTGAATGATGATTCTATTCAATACTTGCTGGCCACTGAGTGCCAATAATTAATGTCACTTGAAGAATTGTTATTAATTATGCCATTAATTAGCCCTTTTTTCCCATGTTGAGTTTTCATGTTTTGGTTAATGGCCAATGAGTGCCAATAATTTGTATCACTCAATGTATTATGTTAATGCTAGGCCAATAATTGACTCTCCTTTTCAACTAAGACTTCTGATGAACATTATTCTGTCATACTAAATATACTTTGTAACTGGCCAAGGACCGCCACTGTTTATTGTAATACGATTACCCATGATGCCAGCTAGTGATTCTTAATAGATTGGAATGACACATAATTAATTAACTATGGTACTGTTTAATAATTCTTTGTAATTAGGAGAAGACTAATAATTCTTACTATTGGAATGACAAATGATTAATTAACTGTAATTAGGAGAAGGTTAATGATTCTTAATTACACTCTGTAACTGAAAAGAATGCGATTATTTAATAATGCTTTGTAACCAGGAAAAGAAGGCTACTGATTCCATGTAAAACAATTAATGAACATTTTTCTGTAATACTACATACTTGGTACAGAAATGTTCAATAACTGGGCTATGAATGCCACAAACTAATTAAGTCTCTAATTGTCAATATTATGTGACTTGATGTCCTTCACCTCATAAGCTGACTACCCTGAATTATTGCAATGTCCATTTGTCCTGTTTATCCTAGTGATCATGGAGCACTATCTTTGATTTTGCACTAATTCTACGTGGGTGTGCCTTGTAAGAGCGTGGTGTTGACACGACATGCTGTCCACCACCGTGAGCGATGAAGACATTATTATGGTCCCACTGTTTGGTGTACGTAATGTACTGCCAAAATGAAAACATGGAACATTACTACGACAGTTCAGTGTCTTGGCTACACTGATAAATTCTGATGGGAGAAGAACTTCAAGTTGTGTCACTTGGTGTTGTACTACTGTGGAAAGCTATGGACCTTCAGAACAGCTATGTGCAATCTAAAGTGCTACAACCATGATGCAATCCTTCCCTTTCCTATCCTGATTCTTGTCACATAAGGAAAAAAATTTTTTTGGCTAACATTATTTATGTTCATGGCTATACATTTTTTTTTTTATTTGCTCAACTCCAGTGCGAGTACACTTATGGCACTGGTCGACATGATGTTTTGCCATTATGTTTATTTGTTCTGAAAATGCTAAAGACATTTTTTCAGTGCGTGTGCACTTTGGACATGATTTTTTTTTGCTATTATGTTTATTTGTTGTGAAAATGCTAAAGACATTTTTTCAGTGCGTGTGCACTTTGGACATGATTTTTTGCCATTATGTTTATTTATTGCGAAAATGCTAAAGACATTTATTTTTTTTTGATTTGTTCTCAAGTACAGTATGTGCACTCTTGTCTTTTATATTGTGTATACATTTTTTATTTTTATGATATGTTCTGAACTACAGTGCATGTGCACTTATGTTAGGTGTTAATATGTTTCCTACTGAACTTCAGTGCCTGTGCATTTTTCTCATTTTTCAATATGATTGTACTCATTCTGTATATTCAATACTTCAATGCGTATGCACTTATGTCATTTGTTACTCATTGTATATACATTTCATCATTTACTGATATGTTCTCAACTGCAGTGCAGGTGCACTTATGTCACTTGTCAACATAATATTTTTTGCCAGTCTGTTTATTTGTTCTGAATATGCCAATGAATTTTTTCAGTGCCTCTGCACTTTGTTTTCTGTCAAATAATTTGTATATACATTTTTCTGATTTGCTACTATGTTTTGTACTCACATCTTGTCTTTGTCTTATATATTTTGTACTTAGTGCGTGTGCACAACATTTAAATATTCTGTAAGTTGTAGGATTTTGTTAATTGAAGAAAAATTTTGCCGCGATTGGCAAGTCCAAATGACTCACCATCGCTGCCAAATTTTTGCCCTCCCAGTGGAGGGTTATGAAACACGTATGTAACATAGCAGCGATGGCGAGGCATTGTAGCATCTGTGACCAGAGAGTTTGCGCTTGACCGCGCGAGTGTTGCGAGCGGTTCTCAGTCTGTGAGTCAGTCGTTGCGAGTCTGTAGCTCTGTCTAGTTGAGAGCAGTACTCTAGTAGTAGTCGTCGCGTGCGGTACGCTAATAGTCGTCATGCAGAGCGGTCGGTCAGTAGTAGCAGTCCAGTGCGGGTGATGTAGGCGGTCGGCAACACTGGTCAAGGTGGTGAATAAGGTATACTATTAATTAATATAATCATTAGATAATGAAAAATTTTATTTATTGTAATTATTGTCCAACAAGTCCCCCAATAATAATTTTTATTTCAAAAGCGTTTTTTCAAAAATTTAATTTGTATTGAACTAAAGATTTCGTTGCACTTCCCATTTCATTCCACTTCTTTTGAAGAAAAATTTCACTAGAATCACAAAAAAAAGAGAATATTATTATTTGCAATGCAGTTCCTCCAAGCGGTGCGCAACAACAAGAGCAGAAATGTGACATCCATTTATTCTGAGGTAAGACTTTAATTCTGATTGTTTTGCACAGGGCCAAAGACCGATATTTCGGTTTAATTGAATTTTCTTATCACTGAATGGACTTTAATTTTTTTGAAGGATTTACATTCGAGTCAGATTGCGTATTTCACAGTTTTATTGTCATTAGATTTAATTTGTGGGGAAGTTACAAGTTTCACCAGTCAGAGGAGAAGCAGCTCGAAAAGTTTGCCCTACGCCAATGCATCGCTCTGTTGATGGTTGCGAAGCTTCCGACACGCCCCACATGTTTCAGACGGGCGATGCTTCAACTTCCAGTTATGGCACTTCACTTCAGAGCGGCAGTCGGTTGACCGCAGCAACTGACTGGAAAATTTTCCCATAACAGCCAGTTGCAGGTTACCGTGCCTCCCTGTACTTCAACCCACCCACCTCTCCCCTCTCTTCGCCAGTTCCACACACACTTCGTGATTTTCATCCAGAGGCAAAATTCCAACCTCGCTAAAACGATGTCCCTCGTAATTACCTTGCTGCAAATTGTAGCACTCAATAAAAGCATGATTTTGTGCACTAACTCTAATTTCCTTGTTGTCACCTAACGATCAAAGTTAAATTTGCACTGCGTGCTTTACTCAAATAATCCAAAGCTTTCCGGCACTTACCGTAAAATATTCGTGAACGAGTATTACCCTTACGGTTTTGTTTTCTCGATATAGTCTAATATTTCTCGTCGAGGGTACTCGTTATACGGCAACGTCAGGTCCATGAGAGTTCCTCTGATGCGTGGATCTTACAAACGATCAGACCCTTCTCAAAATTTTTTTTCTTTTTGCATTACGATTGATACCCTCTCCATCATGTTGATACCAGGTACTCGCACTACGGGACACTCGGTGTGTACTGAAATCTTAAGAGATATTTCGTTTGGTTTTGGAATACGTCACTTCCATGGGAAAACACATGACATCCTGTGTTCTAGTCCTCGCCATCTGAAATTAGATACAAATCCTTACTGAAGCGTAAATAACATTTTTCTGGAGTTAAGAGCATAGTAAAGTATCGACATCCTATCGATATTGCCCCATATTCGTCTGTCGAAATTACACTAGTCAAACATTATGATGGAAACCACACTTATACGGCTTTGGTTATCACTGTTAGCATTCAAGCGCGATTCTTATACATATATTTTAACAACGCGTTTCAAGAGACAATGCTCTCATCATCAAGTTGTAAAGTCTATGTCATGAAATTAAGCGGACTAAAAAGACAAAATACCATCACAAATAGTTGGGAAGTCCATAGAGTAAAACAGAATTAAAAGTATATTGGACTGTGGGTCCTCGTCTTACATTGAAGTTGTTGACACAAGTCCATGGCCGTCCCATAGCTACCAAATATGCTGTCGCACTGTGCCGGCTCGGGAGCTGTTGTGGACTGACGTGCCTAGGTGTTGTGGCGTGGTTACAGCCGTGTGCTTGACGGTAACGCTATGCTGTTGGGCGCCTTATTTCCTTATTGCATTGGTCTGCCATCGTTAGCCTCTCGCAACTCCGTCAGTGACATGCTACAAGTTTAAAGTCGCATACCTGCCCTAAAATAATTCTAAAAACCCGCTAAAAAATCTCATTTCTTTAAAATTATCTTGTGCATTTAGAATATTGCTTTGTTTCTTTTCATGGATAGCTATCTCGATTTCCTCTAGTAAATCAAGTTTCCTCCCTTTCTTGTCTACATGCAATATTTCTACGTTGTCTTCTATGCTATTAAGAGGATGGCCTGTTTCATATATATGGTTCGCAACAGCTGATTTGTCATAATTTCCTAACCTGAACGCATCTTTATGTTCTTTATACCGGATCGCGAATGACCTTCCTGTCTGCCCTATATATTTTGCATCACAAGTTCTGCACTGGATCTTACAAACTCCCGATCTTTCAAACTTATTTCTCTTCTCGCCAATATCGTGCTTAAGGCTATACCTCACTAGGTTATTAGTCTGAAAAGCTATTTTGACATCGTATGGCTTAAAAATATTTGCTATCTTTTGTGAGACTTTTCCGTAGTATGGCATCGTAATAATTTTCACTTTCTCTCCATCAGGTTTATTCTTTTTGCGCTTATTACTTTTCCGTAACAGTTTTTTAACCATATCTATTCTGTAACCGTTATTCATCGCTATTCTCTTAACGGTATTAATCTCAGTCTCCCTATCTTTTTCACTCATAGGTATATTGACTGCCCTATGCACGAGAGTACGGAATGCAGCTTCTTTATAAGCCTGCGGATGGCATCAGTCTTAGTTTGTTTTCTATAAACGGAGAACGCATGTTTGTTGCCCTGCTTTTTTATGTTCAGGTCCAGGAACTGTAAACAATTGTCAGTTTTATACCCCACGGTAAATTCTATTTTATTATGTGCGCCGTTGAACTTTTTTACTATTTCCTCAATGTCTTCACGGGAACCATCGACAAGTAACAGAGTGTCGTCTACATAACGTTTGTAATAAACAATTTTTATCATAATGTTATCGTCACAATTTAGAACTTTATCTTCAAGGTCATTGATAAAAATGCCCGCCATAGTTCCTGAAATACTGGACCCCATGGCTCGTCCATCGTCCTGAATATAAATTTTGTTATTAAACGTAAACTAATTAAAACTTGTAATGAGCTGTAGGAGTTCAATAAATTCAATTGTCTCTTGCGTTGAAATTTTACCGTATTTAAGGAAATTTCTCTTAATGATTTCTATAGTTTCGTTAACCGGAACACTGGAGTATAAGTTCTTGACATCCAACGAAACCAAACGGGAAGTGTCAGTGACTGGCGTATCTTTAATTTCACGTATCATGGTCAGACTACCACGCACCGAATAGTTATTTTTATACACGTAAGTCGTTTTCAGAATTTGGTCCAACATTTTCGTTGTTTTATATGCTGGACTATTTTGACCGTTAACAATCGGACGAACCGGATGCAGATCTTCATGTATCTTCACCTGTGATCTTAATTTATACACTAGAGAATGTACTATCTACCTACATTGTAGTTATAATCGCTAAAAGAGTATTGAAACGCTTACTTCACTTTAAGTGTACACCAGAAACGTAATCGAAATATAAAGAAAGCTTTTTTTTTAGCGAGACTATAAGAGTGTCATCTACAACAAGTCGTCGCATCTGCAGCCGACCTCTGCTGGCGTCGTTCGCTATGCAGCAGCATTATCTTTCACTGAATGCTGCGCTCGTCTATTGAGAAACTGGTGGTGTTGGTATTGGCTAATATGTCGGTACTCTATCAGTCTCCCATAAGATCTAACACAGGTCTAACTAGGAGAAAGTGGGAGTAGTTCGCATAAGGGATAAGCTGACATTAGACTCATTCTTTCTCTGCTGTCTGCAGAGTGCAAGTTTCATCACAGGCAGACAATCCAGAGGCGCTGCTTTTTCCATTGTAATCTCAGTGTGATGAAAACTGAAAAATAATGAGGCCTGAAAGTTTCCACATTTCCAGCCATACACGTATTTTCTTTCATGTAAGATTTTTCTCATTATTCCATGAAGCTTTCGAATTAGTCGAGACATATTATACAACTGAGACGGTTGGCGGTGCTCATAGTAATTGGATACAGGTGCTGGTTTCTTTCGTACTCGTTTTGTGGACAAGTGAAGTAGTCATCTCGTTTTGTACTCCTGTTTGCGTTGACACAGATTGTGTTAAGTATAGCAACTTCCCCCGAACAGACATTTTGTTCTTTTTCTGGTTCTAGTTTGATGAAGTTCTCCATGCTAATCTATCCTGTACAAGGCTCTTCATCACATATCTATTGCAACCTACACCCATTGCAAGGTACTTACTGTATTTAACTCTTGGGCTCTCTCTGCTCTCCTCCACACTTGCCCTCCAAGACCAAACTGATTATTTCTTGATGCTTCAGAATATTTATTATCTAATTAGCCCTACTTTTAGTCGCATCGTGCCACATTTCTTTTCTCTCCAGTTAGATTCAGTCATTAACTTTGAGTTGGAAGATAACGAAGCTTAAGCACCACTCCCGCTTCTTCGACGGATTGGATACCTTTAGGCTTCGAAGCCCATTACTCTGAGCTCAAGAAAGCAATCGCTGGCCAAAGGACGCCGACAGAAAAGTGGATATGGAAGGAGATTGACAGAAGTTAGCGGGAAACCTACCAGCCTCATCTCGGGGCACCGCAGAACTTCGAAAATGGGAGATCCCTTGGCTGGCAAACATTTGGGAGTGATGCAATTATATCCTGTACAACTTGAAACGTCCCCTTACAAAAATTATAAATGACAGTGCTTAAACTGACACAATATTTTTAGCGCAACGCAGTCTGACTTTCAAAAATCCCTACAAAAGAATGGCCCTGACTAACAGTAACCTATACCTTTCATGAATCACTTACCTCACAAAAATCTTCGTTACTCTAACTACTGCAATACAGCGAGCGCCACTACTGCCAGCAAAACAAAATATTCTAACTACTGAAGGCACTAACTACTGATAGGCATGACAGATTTTGATAGAGAACAAACAATGTATTTACTTTAATAGTGTTCAAAAGTTATATATATATATATATATATATATATATATATATATATATATATATATATATATATATATATCAGTTCATGACATCCAGTCTTACAAATTTACTGTCTCTAATGGACACACGTCCAGATCATCCGCTCTCAAAACCCCGCCATCGCTCTCCCCACATCCACCACTGCTGGCGGCTCACCTCCAACTGCGCAATAGACTTGGCCACTGTTTCTATGTTTCGATACAGTGTATCGATACGTAGAACTGTTTCAGTGTTTCGGAACGGCTGTGGTTCATTGTTTCGAAACAGTGGTGTTTCATTCCGCTCCTGTCTCGGATAACCGCACCAGATTCGATCTCGAGCCAGACACAGAAACTGTATCGTTGTTTCAAAATAAGGCTGTTTCAGTCCACTTGCGCTTGGAACGGACTAACTGTATCGAGACAGTGATGTTTCATTCCTCTCTGTGTCGTACGAGATTCGGGCTCGGCACAGATACTGAAACACAACATAACACTTAATGAAACACTTTCACGAGTGGCGAAATTTTTTTGACAAGCAATAGAATGAAGCTTAAGATATCCGAAAATAAAGCTTCGTTTCTAGCTGACTGTCCTATTACGAAATGGTATAACATCTGCTTTATAAACACTAACCGAACAATAAAACAATGCATACTATTCACATTCAGAATACTAAATATGAAAATCATTAGATTAAATTACACTTTTTTTTCAAAACATACGCTTCTCTTTTCATGTACAGTAGTCGTATTAAGAAACACAAGTAAGCCTACAACATTTTGAATAAAAGAAGGCGTAGAGTGACAGTTATTAGACATATACATAAATTTGATCTAGATGTAATTGCAAGCAATCTGTTTGACGTATCACTGATAGTGTAGTGGTGAACGGGAAGGGCTGGGAAACGTGGTGACTTTATAGTAACGGTTCGAAACACCTTGAAAGACAAAATTTTTTCTGTTATATTTAGTTATTTATTCGAATTATTTGGCGTTATTTGTGAGTCTATAGTCACTGTGCCTATTATCCACAATGATTCCCTTTGTGCGCATGGAAATTAGCAGGATGGGTATATTACCCATACTAATGGAATGAGGGAATCCCAGCAGCATATCCGTTGTTTCTGCAGTTTGCTCCTACCTCCAGTTCCATTCGCGGTGGATCTTCTGTCTTCAGCTATGGCTGTCCTCAGCCAATTGAGAAGTATGTAAGTCACACAACACGAAAGCAGCGCATTTGCTGCAGGAAATACGAAACTGCCAAGACGCCCAAGTGATAGTTTCATACTTTCTGCGAAATGATTAGCGCTCTCGCACCTCATTTGTGTTTATATGGACATACTTATACAGTAGACATTCAAGATGATAAAATGTGTAGGTTTATTAGATTACAAAACACAAAGTGTTTCACTGTTTCGAAACAGCGTATCGAAACATTACAGTGTACTGTTTCATTTGTTTCGAAACAGTTAAGTGTTTCAGTTTGCCCATCTCTACTGGGCAACGCTATGCGCTGTTAACAGCCAACTACCCAACACTACAATAGCAAATTCCAACAACGCAAACCAGCCACAGGCTGCACACAGCACAGTCAGTGATTTTCATATAGAGCACTACATGGCGTTACCAACATAAAAACCTAAACAGCCTACTTACAAACTGAAAAAAGAAAGTCTCGTAGATGATTGAAATTGCGAGTAAAGTTGATTGGCAGTCACTAAGTGGTAACAAATACAGTATGAATATAGTTTGACGATTTGAGCGTCACGAGCTGCGTTAATGTATGTTTTGAGACTTAGTGATTCTTTTCCCCACAGTGGTTCATTTCACACACTAAGTGATAAGTGTACGAGGTTTGGTTAAAATCGATCCATTGGTGCAGCAGGAGGTATGGAACATACATTCCGTACATGCGTCCACTTTTATAATACGTATGGCTGTTAAATTTTTCTTCATCAGATATCCTTTTTCTTGTATACCGAGTCTTTTGAAGCGCTGGCCGTCTTGTCTCATGGTGAGATGAATCTATTAATAATTATGGCGATTACTTTTGAAGTATTGAAAGGTCTGCATACTTTTTTCTATCTGTCTCGTTATCATTTGACTGCCCCTTATACTTCAACGTTAACCGTAGCAGTACTAACGTAGTTTCCATGACTAGTATTACCAAGGTTGTGGGGAGGTACTTTATGCCCACTCCAAAGAGGAAGAAAAATCAGATTTCTTAATTGTTGTTAACATTTATTAACAACATCCTTTTTATTTAATTACCAATGTGTGAGTAGGGCTCAGAACCTGAAGACATCTTTGAAGACAGTCTTAACAGTACCAACGCATTTTCTGTTATGTGTACACAGAGACGAGAGATGCCTTGGGAGAACTACCGAAAAATTAAAAAATACTGTTTCGTTAATTGTCATTGGGTTTTATTCACAATATTCTACTTAAAGATATACAGATTTATAACGTGTGTCCAGAACTTCAAAATATGAATATGACATTCGTCGCAAAAAGTCACAGTTGCTACTGAGGCTTAAATTTTTGGATTATATCTTAGTGAACAATTCAGACCAATTACTGAGTAAGATGCAAGAAATCATTAAAAAGGATAAATATTTTTCTCCAAAATTTTAAAATTTAAATTACATGACAGTATTTAAAACTCCTTACTGGTACTGTGAGGGTTAGGTCCTTTCGCAAATTCCTCGTTTGTTTCCCTTACCGTTTCCGTAATGTGTACATTGAACAACGTGGAAGGCGGGCTGCAACTCTTTTTCCTTTCCAGCCACTGCCGCACTTTCACGCTCTTCCACCCTCGTAACTACAAAAAAAAGAAAGTGCTCTGAGCACTATGGGACTCGACTGCTGAGGTCATTAGTCCCCTAGAACTTAGAACTAGTTAAACCTAACTAACCTAAGGACATCACAAACATCCATGCCCGAGGCAGGATTCGAACCTGCGACCGTAGTGGTCTTGCGGTTCCAGACTGCAGCGTCTTTAACCGCACGGCCACTTCGGCCGGCCCTCGTAACTACAGTCTAGTTTTTGTATGAATAGTGGTTACATTTCCTCCTTCTGTATTTTATCCTGATATTTTCAGAATTATTAGAGTGCGTCGTCAAAGACTTTCTCAAAATCTAAAAATGCCGTCCATTTTCAGAATAATCTTCCCGAAATAATATGAATAATGAGAGCCTGATGTAAAGATATCGACGAAGCAGAGAGTGCATAAATGCTGATGAGTATGGCAGCACATAAAACTCGCCACTGGGGTATTTCGCTGGAAACTGCGACACGAGGCGCCTCAGACAGGATGTGCCGGAAAAGAGCAGAGAGCCCACACGCAGACCCAGACAACAGGCGGCACGCGGCTCTTCCGTGTCCACAAACCGCGAACCTCCTGTGGTCTGCCACTGTGCGGTCTCTGGGACGGAGCTTCCGACGCTTAAGAGCCTTCAGTCGCGCAACTTTTTCGTGCAAAATAGCTGTGGTTGTGGCAACTTTTAAAGACGATCACACAAACAAACAACCTATTCAAGAAAACATAGTGACAAGCTCAAGCATGAGCCCCACTATACTAAGCACATCAATAGTTAGACTACCACCGGTCGACCCGGTTAGGGTGTACCCCAACTTGGAGTACACCATGCAACTATCTAGACTGGGGCAGCCGGCTACCCTGACCACTGCCTTACGACATGTGGACCGTGTAGGACACGAAGACGGCAGGAAGATAACCTTCTCGGTTATGGAGGCTGTTGACAGAATTCAGCTAAAATCAGTGAATCTTCCCACAGACTTCGGAGTCTTGCGAGACCTGCTCAAGAAAGTGTTCGAAAGACGATGTGAGAAATTTGATCTTGACGACATTTACCAACAATCAGTAATAGCACATGGACGAATTGCGTTCGACTGGAGTAAGTCCTGGCCACATGACCGAATACATACGTACTTCCCCTAATGACAAAAATAACTATTGGACAGCTTAACACTCACAACAGCAGACTCGTAATGCAGGAGCTCCGAAGGGAGGTGGAGCAGAGGAGACTAGATGTACTCTCTGCAGGAGCCATACTCCCTGGCTGGGAAAATAGCTTTTGCTGCTGCGAGCTGGCAAATAGTCAGCAGAGGGGATGACCCGAAGGCAGCGATTATAATCACAAATAAACTTTTGAGAGTCACCACACTCTCAAGTTCACAACTAGCCACTGTAACGTCGTGGAGCTTCAATCCCCTATGGGAATCATAACTCTCATAAACATGTATTTTCAGTATGGGGATAACATAGAACATCACATAGACCACCTAGCGAGAGTTACCAGGGCGTTGCGGGGAAGAAAAGTTGTAATTACAGCAGACATTAATGCAAAATCCCCCCTGTGGTACAGTGGCTCAAGAGATGCTAATGGTGAAAAATTTGAGGAACTTATTATGGCATCACAACTTGTAGTGGCCAACAGGCCTGGCAATCCTACCTACGCTGCAGGAGGAGGACAGGGCACAAATATTGATGTCACCCTTGTAACTCCAAACACAGCTAACAATCTTCAAAACTGGAGAGTCACAGAGAATGCCACCACAAGCGACCACAATCTGATAACTTTCACCTTAGGAGAAAGAGAGTGCCGCTGGGCCACGGGGTGGGAAGTACAACTAAATTACAGAAGAACCGACTGGGAACGCCTAGCGAGAGAGTGTGACATTCCTCCATCACCGGAAGGTGACATGCATCTGGACATGGACGTAGACCAGAGAGCGGAGGAACTGGTGAATGCAGTGACAAGAGCGGTGAGGGCAGCTGTACCTACTAGGAGGAGGGCCATGGCGGCCTCTCCGTCACCATGCTCTGCTGAACTAGGAGAACTGCGTCAATCTGTCAGAAGGCTGAGGAGGCACTACCAGCGCAGTGTCGCCTGGCAGGAACGATAAAGGTGGCAATTGCTATATAGGGAGGAAAAGCGGAAGTTCCAAAAGGAACTGCGTGAAATTAGGATGATGAGCTGGGAAAACTTTGTGCTCAACCAGCTAATCATGGACCCATGGGGGCTTCCATATAAGTTGGTGAGAGAAAAAGTCCACTCTCCTCTGAAGCTATCAACAGTCAGGTACGGGGACAGGAAGACGGAGTCCTGGCAGGAGACTGCAGGGGTCCTCCTCCGGTCCCTGTTGCCTGACGACAATGCGGAAGGGGAGACAGAGGGGCAGAAGCAACACAGAGATGAAGACCAAGAAGTATACATTAATGAGACGGCTATCTACCCCTTCTCAGAGGAGGAGGTAGCAACCCATATAAGATCACTGCAAAGAGGAAAAGCACCTGGGCCAGACGGCATTGTGGCGGAGGTGGTGCAGTTTCTGGCGCCTCAGCTGACTGCGCCACTAACACATCTATATAATGAATGCCTTAGACAGAGAAAGTTCCCAAAGAAATGGAAAACGGCAAATGTAGTCATTATAAAGAAAGGGCTAGACAAGGACCCCGCAGAAGTGAAATCTTACAGGCCGATTTGCTTGCTGGATGTATTTGGCAAAATACTGGAGAAATTGCTGGCTGACAGATTGACAGCACACCGAGTGTTGTGCGGGATGAGTGACAGGCAGTTCGGGTTCAGACTGGGGCGGTCGGCATCTGATGCAATCGCCGTGGCGGCCGAGGTCTGTGACTCGACCCCGCACAAATACGTGGTTGGCGTCATGCTCGACATCAGTGGCGGCTTCGACAACCTGGGGTGGCCTTGGCTCTTCTCCTGCTTGTGGGAGAAAGAGTGTCCAGGGCCGCTATACGGTTGCTATTGCAAGAATCGGGAGGTCTGGCTTTCATCCTCTAGCGAAAGAGTTGGAGAAGCTCGTTGTACCTCCTGTCATTCGCTGGGCGCGTGCAGCCTTCGACACTAGCGGAGGACGCATCTTGTCCCTGGTGTCCAGCGGAGGGCCTGTGCGGGGTGTGGCAGTGTCGTGCTGGAGGGCGCCACTGGTAGCGATGTGGGCTTCCTCGCCTCGCCTCGCCTCGCCTCGCCTCACACCAGGTGCCTGCGTAGTTTGCAGTGCATTCGCACCATTCCTATCCCTGTCCCCGTCCCGACTTGTCCCGACTGCCGCTCGCTGCCGCTCGGGTCGTGGTCCATATGACAGCGCAAGCACGACAAACGTCTGCGGGACGAGACGAGACGAGACGAGACGACTAAGGAAGAAATTCGTGATTACAAACCAAATTTGGAACTCTACACTCCTACGCAAGAATAGGCGGTGACGTATTTCAGAAATCACCTGCCGATTCGTACTGATTTGTCGTTTTCAAAGTCTTCTTGGCAAACTTGCTTAGCACATTCTCTCTCAAGCTGAGTTAATTACTGCATTTTCGTACCATTACAGTAGTTTAAAGGGCTTAAGGAAGCATCTTTGTCACAACAGAAAGGTAGTTTGAAAATTGGGCTGGCAGGGGTAGCGACATAATAACAAAACAAAAAAAAAAGGAAGGAAGCCAACAGCACCTTTTTTTTCTTTTATTTTTCTTTTTTTTCTTTTCTTTTTTTCTTTTCTTTTTTTTTCACTGCGCGGTAATACAGGACAAGACTAAAAATAGGACTGCCGCCACTTGGGAGACCTACATGAGAAAGTCAGTTCTACAAAAAGAAAATTGCCGATGTCCACAGCATAAAAATAATCAGAAACAAGGAGAAGGTAAACCATACCGGAAATGAAAAGGAACACAAAGAATAAAAAGTAGAGTTCCTCTGATTACACGAATTTCGATAATTGTACGTTCCTGGAAAACACAACTCGAGCGGTCAAAGTAGAAGAGTATACCAAATCATCAAGCCATCGACATCCGGGTAAAAGCATGAGCAAGGGCAACCTGCAAAAAATTCGCGAAATTAGCACGATAGCCAGGCATGGCTGCAGTTTGTTCATGCTGAGTCCATAAGTATGTAAGAAAGTCCAAATCGGTTGTCAATTTCAGGGAAAATAATGCAAAAAACGGTATGACCCAGAAGTCACACCGTGGCATTCTTCTTAGTATTCGGGTAGGCGGCGCACTGAGGGATTAAGACGTCGGTCGGCAAAACAGAACGCGTATCCACCCGATTGATAAGGCGAACCATATCTCGGGCGGTATGCCAAACACTGCAAAAATGGCCACACACGAATCGGTGTTCAAGCGTATTTTCCACAGCACACAGGTCACAAGCTCCAGACGAGATGAGATTAATGGAGTGGAGCTTCTCATTCGTAGGGAAGGTACGATACGCAACCTTGTACCACACGGCGTGGACAGAGGGAGGAAGAACATTGCTGGCAAGATTTTTCCATAGCGTGACCCAGTTATACCACGGTAGCCGATACTCCCACTTACAACGCACAGTAGACCCACGGAAAGCAGAAACGACGTCGCGGACTCGAAGGCTGGGAACGTCACAGAGCTCCAGGTAGCTGTTTTCCATATAGTAGCGACGCACATAATTAAGAAAAAAGGGAATGTGCGAGACATTCACCGGCGCCGCCGCAGACGGAGGACGATACATATTGAATAACGCCGCAGTGGCACCGTTCGGGGCCCTCTCCATAACAACGGTGGTCCGTTTCCAAAAGAGAACAGAGCACTTCGCGCGAAGATCTACGAGACCCAAACCACCATCTGTCGGGCTGAGAGTACAGGTGTCATACGAGACCTTAAAAATGTCACCTCGCCATAAAAACCAATACACCGCCTGCTTGAGGGCACGTTCCAATTGCCGAGGCAGTGGAAGAACCTGCGCGAGATACCACGCCCTGGCCAGAATGTTAGTATTGATCAAGGCCACCTTATCACGAAGCGCCAACGTGCGAGCGGCATATATCTTGGCAACGGCACGCACCTTGTGCAGCGTGGACCGCCAATTGAGCGCTTCCATCCGTTGTGGGTGAGAAGAAAAAAGCACGCCCAGAACTTTGTTATGTTCGCCGACACAGAACCAGTTCCGCTGTAAGGACCGCGCGCGGGGTGTAAGAGGCAAACAAACAGTCTTAGCAGGGTTGACAACGTCACCTGTGGCGTTTTCAAAGCGTTGCAGTGCGCCATATAAATTGTCAACGTCATCAGAATGACCAAGAAAAACACCAAGGTCGTCGGCGTATGCCTTACAAATGAGGCGGTCCGCCCCGACCTGAATGCCGCGGCATTCGTGGCCGATAATCCGCAGCAACGGATCTAAAGCTACAGAAAAAAGGGCCATCGAAAGGGGACACCCCTGCCGCACCGAGCGCCCAACGCGGAAAGCCGGCGTCAAGCGGCCGTTGACACTAACTCGTGACGTTGCATTCTGCAAAAGATGCTTTACCACAGTCGTAAACTTAAGACCGAATCCCATCCGCACAAGAACCTGGCGGAGGTATACATGGCTAATGCGGTCGAAAGCATTTTTGGAGTCAATCAATAAGATGGCAGCTGTCGGCACTCTCGCACGTTTAATAAAGCCGATGCAGTCGCGATATGCGAGAACGGCGTCAAAAATGTTTCGACCCGGCACCGCACATGATTGACTGTCACTGAGAACCGACGGTAAAACAACTTTAAGGCGTTGAGCCACACAGCGCGTCACAATCTTAAAGTCGGCGTTAAGTAGTGTGATCGGCCGAACAGCGTCAATACAGGGCGTCGCAGTCGATTTAGGTACTAAGGTCACTACCCCCTCCTCAAACGCAGCAGGGATAACGGCACCATCCCGTATTTCATTTAAAAGAGCCACAAAAACATCACGAAAAAGATCATAAAACTTCAAATAAAATTCAGAAGGAATACCGTCGGGACCAGGCGATTGACACTTAGGGCTTCGTCGGATAGCGTCGTACAGGTCGTCAGGTACATAAGCAGCATTTAAATGCGTCCTATCCGCACGAGTTGAAACATGAGGTATAACTTGTAAAAAATCCCGCAACGCATCACAATCAACATCCAGCGCACGGAAAAGGGAACTAAAATGATGAAAAATATCCCGCTCAATGTCGGACTGGACAGTAGTCCGTTCGCCGTCGCACTTTTTCCAGGTACTGATGTGCAGACGGGCGCGCCGCCGTCGTTCCCTGGTCAGATGGTAAAGCGACAAAGGTTCGCCATCCACAACCCCCGCAGGCTGGCTGCGCACGACGACACCATCACTAACAGCACGCAAATCAGCGAGAAGCTTAAGCTGAAATTGCTTAAAAGCGGGCAGCAAGGCAGGCTGTGACGTCACGCGCAGCGCGAGGTCTTGTAAACACGCCTGATGGAAGCGGGCCGTAGCGCGACGCCAACGAGCCGCCTCGCGGCTAAAATCAATTAAAAACTGCCGTATCACTGGCTTGGCCTCCCCGACCCACCACTCCAGCACACTACAGTCACCTCGGCTAGTCCCGAGTAATTTATGCCACAGATTGGTAAAACACCGTGTAAGTAGGCTGTTTAGGTTTTCTTATTGGTAACGCCACGTAGCGCTCTGTGTGAGAAGAATCACTGGCTGTGCTGTGTGCAGTCTGTGGCTAGTTTGCATTGTTGTCTGCCATTGTAGTGTTAGGCAGCTGGCTGTGAACAGCACGTAGTGTTGCGCAGTTGGAGGTGAGCCGCCAGCAGTGGTGGATGTGGGGAGAGAGATGGAGTTGTGTAATTTGTCATGAACTGCTAGATATATGATGATATTAAGGTAAATACATTGTTTGTTCTCTATTAATATCTTTCATTTGCTAACTATCCCTATCAGTAGTTAGTGCCTTCAGTAGTTTGAATCTTTTATTTAGCTGGCAGAAGTGGCGCTCGCTGTATTGCAGTAGTTCGAGTAACCAAGATTTTTGTGAGGTAAGCGATTTGTGAAATGCATAGGTTAATGTTAGTCAGGGCCATTCTTTTGTAGGGATTTTTGAAAGTCAGATTGCGTTGCGCTAAAAATATTGTATGTCAGTTTAAGGACAGTCGTGTATAATTCTTCAAAGGGGACGTTTCAACCGCACAAAATGGTCGTCGGTCAATAAAGCACAATTAAATTTCCACAGGTTCTGTCGTCTGGGAACACAAAAGCGAGGCCATAAAAGCTGACAAAGGTAACCGGAATGATCAGAAAACAGCACGGGAAACATTTCCGTGCGGCAAATACGGGCAGAAAGCGAGGCAGAAATGTAAATTCTGTCCAGGCGGCTGTGCCCCGTGGGATAAAAATGAGTATAGTGGGTAACGTCAGGGTTTAAAACACGCCACGTATCAACGAGCTGAAAACTGCGAATCAAGTCGCCGAGCTCGCGACAAATGTTAGGACGAGGCACCTGATCGACAACATCTTAAACGCAATTAAAATCGCCGCCGACAACTAAAGCATCCACATTCCGGTGTAGCAGTGCACACAATTCCTGCCCATAAAAAAACAGCCCTCGCCGGCTTATCGTTCCCAGACGGGGCATAAACGTTAACAAAGACAACGCCCAGTATAGTGCAACTAACAGCACGACCATTTGGTAAAATAGCAACGTCGGAAATAGCAAGGTCAGAACGGACTAAAATAGCAGTTCCTGTATTGTGATCCGGTAAAACATTGTCAACAACAAGAAAGTCACTAAAATCGTGTAAAAAGACAAGTGCATCGCGCGTCACCTCTTGTAAAAAGACAACATGGCAGTGGTGATCACGTAAAAAGGCCTTTAAAGCCAGTAACTTGCACGGGTGGCTCAACTTGTTAAGATTAATAGTGACAACATTCCACTGGCTAAAATCGTAAGTCATAAACTCACACAGTTAAAAGACACACACAAAAGTAAAAACACACAGAAAACACGGAATGTGCAGGTGCACGACAGAGGAGGGGGCACACAGGACACACACTATGTCTCCTCACCCTCCACAACATCCTTCGCCCACTCCAAAGGCTCGAAGGGGGAGAGGGGTGGCAGGGTGGCAGTAGCTGGCACGGCAGAAGCGACCGATACAGGATCCCTGACGGGCATCTGCACGTCGGAGGGAGGCACCGACACGCGGTCGTGGATAGAAGGACCAGCGCGACGTCGGTGGACATCCGCAGCCTTCCGTTTCGTCGACATAGGTGCCGCAGTCACAGCCGAGACAGTGTCGGGCGCTAAAACAGGCACGTCTACAGAGGCTGGTTGACTTAACACAGTCCGCAGATGGCGAACAGCAACGTCACGTTGCTGCGCCGCACCGCTCAGATCAGCTGACTGCGCGTGGCGAGAAGAGGCCCGCGGCGACTGTTGTTGCTGTTTGCGCGGCGGCTGACGCCCGGAGCCGGAAGCCTGAGGCGGCCGTAGCTCCACATCGAGGTCGCGCCGCGCGGCACGGCGTTGCGACGCCCAAGAAGAGGCGGGGGAGCGCCCTACCGGGGACGGACTACGGTCACGCCGCGTGTAACCCCCGTCGTAAGAAGGGGAGCTACTGACACTGCGGAAGCGTTGCCTACTGGAACTCCGAGAACGAGCTTCATCCCGTTGCGGTTTT
Organism: Schistocerca piceifrons; assembly: GCF_021461385.2. Classification (NCBI taxonomy): domain Eukaryota; kingdom Metazoa; phylum Arthropoda; class Insecta; order Orthoptera; family Acrididae; genus Schistocerca; species Schistocerca piceifrons. The sequence continues at coordinate 119,414,642 of NC_060142.1, forward strand.
GGTTCCACAAAAACATCGCGTGATTCCGCAACAGGATTAGGCTCAGAAACATCAGAGGGTACAACGACGGGTGCAGGCACAGAAGGAGAGGGTGCCAACTGCGACACAATAGGTGCAACAGGGTCCGAATTAGGGCGCGGAACAACATCGGTTACCGATTGCGGCACGGAGTCAGAGACAGCCTCCGACACAACAGCACCCACAACCGGTTGAAGAGCAGCAGGCACGTTTTCCGAAGCCGCGGACAAAGATTCCTGGCCGGTAGTCGCAAGAACAGTGACAGTAGCATCAGCAGACACATCCATCGCTTCCGCGGCGGCAGCAAGATTAACATCTGCCGCACGCCGCGCGGGCGCGGGGGGGGCGGAACCCAAGACCGTAGCGGCGACGGAAGCAAAACTAACTCCTTGCAAATTGGCCTCAAGTGGTAGCTGAACAGGCCGTTTGCGCTTCGGACAATCCTGCCGATAATGTCCGACACCGTTACAAAATGAGCAAGTCTGTGGCTGGCCACTGTACGTGACAAACGCACGGTGGCCGTTCACCAAAATAAAAGACGGAATATGCTGCCTAACCACCATCTTAACACTGCGCACACCGTTCTCGACTTGAAATATGTACGCAGACGACCATTTCTCTTTCACTACAGATAAAACAGTGCCATATGGCCGCAAGTGACGAGAAATAGTGTCGTTGCGTATTTCAAACGGAAGGTTAAATATGCGTATTTGTCGAAGACCAAAACCAGCATGAGACACAGTGACATTACTAATATTTCCGTTAAGGTGTCGAAATCTACGAACACCGTCATTAACAGAGACAACAGCATCAAACAGATCGGGAGATTTCAGTTTCAAGAACACAGAATTTAAAAACGTATCGAACTGAAAACCGAGCACATCAGTAGTAGACTACATCAAGTCCTCAAGTAACCAACGATGGATCTCGAAAGCCGAAGGTTTCTCTACGGAACGATCAAACTCGCACTGAATATTGTTCTGTCGCTCTTCACTTTCATCGTAAAGGATATCCATTACTTACAGTTCAGTAAAAAGAAAGAAAGCAACGAGGCAGAGGTAGCAGACGACACGCGAGGCGCCGCCGGCCCAGTCGCACGAGGTAAACACAGCGCGCCAGGCACCGAGGTGTTGCTGGGCGCGTGCAGCCTTCGACACTAGCGGAGGACGCATCTTGTCCCTGGTGCCCAGCGGAGGGCCTGTGCGGGGTGTGGCAGTGTCGTGCTGGAGGGCGCCACTGGTAGCGATGTGAGCTTCCTTTCCTCGCCTCGCCTCACACCGGGTGTTTGCGTAGTTTGCAGTGCATTCGCACCATTCCTGTCCCCGTCCCGACTTGTCCCGACTTTGCTCGACTGTCGCTCGCTGCCGCTCGGGTCGTGGTCCATATGACAGCGCAAGCACGACAAACGTCTGCGGGACGAGACGAGACGACTAAGGAATAAAGTCATGATTACAAACCAAATTTGGAACTCTACACTCCTACACAACAATAGGCGGTGACGTATTTCAGAAATCACCTGCCGATTCGTACTGTTTTGTCGTTTTCATAGTCTTCTTTGCAAACTTGGTTAGCACATTCTCCCTCAAACCGAGTTAATTACTGCATTTTCGTAGCATTACAGTAGTTTAAAAGGCATAAGGAAGCATCTTTGTCACAACAGAAAGGTAGTTTGAAAACTGGGCTGGCAGGGGTAGCGACATAATACCAAAACGAAAAAAAAAAAGGAAGGTAGCCAACAGCACCCAGGTTTCCCAGGTGGTCACCCATCCAAGTACTAACTGGGCCCAATGATGCTTAACTTCGGTGATCGGACGAGAACCGGTGTTTCCATCATTTTTTGTTTTTTTTTAAAGAAATAAAAAACGGCTTCACGTCGTAACAACCGGCGGTGACGACGGTCCAAAGGGAACACAAAACATACAAAAGCAACCAAGACTATACAGCCACCGAAAAAGAATAATCAGTGCGGGACACCATAAGGGAAAACTCCATTCACAGTGCAAACGAGAAAAACCGGTAAACACCGGCACCCAAGCCGAACGAGAAAGAACGAGACGTGGCACCAACAAAAACACACTTAAGCACACGGCGGGGTGTACTGACCGTGTACGGGGATCGTTGAATCCGGAAAAACTATGAGGAAAGCGCACACCACGAATTTTTTTTTTAATTTTTTTTTTGTTGATTTTTTTTTTATGTTTTTGTTTCTTTTTTTTTTTTAGCAACAGAAAACATCGCTGCTTGTGTTGTCTCCAAACCACTGTGAAGTTCTACAGCGACAGAAATTAAAAATGAGTGGAGCACAAGCACGAGGCAAAAGATGATAACGTCACTGTTAAAAACAAACACTGACTATCACTGCCACGAAAACTAAAATCAAACATTATTCAAGAAAGTCGTTTCAAACTCAAATCCGCAACACAAAAGTGCATAAATGTAACAAGGACTGCCACTAAAAGGCCAGAACTAAAAAAAAAAAACATGAAGCAACGAGCTCATCCCGTTGCGTACGAGAGTGAACGGTACAGTGTGCCACAAAAGGAAACGTAAGCATTCAATCAAACATCACTCGACACTGTGAGCGAATGGTTACAAAACGTAGGCGCACTAGATGAACTAAAAGTTATGTTCTCATTTTGTGTTTTTTTTTTTTTTTTTTTTTTTTTTGGCAATGATAATCTCAAAAACAACGGAACAATTCAAGCCCCAATCGGCTTGAAACTAACGGAAAGAAAACCAAAACGCTCGGGACAGAACTAGAAGACAAGCCACGAAAGTACTCAGCGTGGAAAGAAAAATGTTATATATAGATACATATATAGATGAATGTACATAAACAAAAGTATTAATATATACGTTATTTACGTATGGGCCGCCAATATTGCGTGAGCGTCCCGGCGGCCAATAAACACAGGCGAATTTTGGTATAACCAGATACGTAGACACACACACACACACACACACACACACACACACACACACACACACACACACACACACACACACACACACACACAAACACACAAACACAAACATTGAGAAAGGCTCAATTCACTTTATTTATCTGACGAAAAATTGCGTCGACATGCTGCATAAGTTACACTCTAAGATTCTGGTACAGAAGAAAAACAGTCCTGCGCATCAAATTAGTGACGTATTAGGAATCCGTTTAAGTCATGTATCCAAGTATCGTTTTACGTTCCATAGAAAATACAAATCAAATATTTAGAACAAAGACATGTTTGGGAAAACAATGGTGTCATCACAGCAGTTTGTCAAAAGCATAATTTAGAGCAATTGTTAAAAAATTGGCAAAAGTCTGAGTATAGTCAGTCCGGGAGTGAATAAGACGATGCTGCGCAGACAGATATTCAAGATAGAGAAAATCATCCGCCAGCTGCAATTGCAGGAGAGCATATACAGTATGTGCAGTGAGCCACGTAGTAGCCGCACGTTTCGTGGCCGGATAAGGTCGAAAATCCGGAATCAGCGCGACGTCCACTGAGAAGCTGGCAGGACTCGTGCGATTGACCAGGGCAAGAAGCTTAACGGCGATGGTCCAAATCGACGCCGATCGCGGACACGAAAATCGGTGTTCGAGTGTGTCGTCGCAGGGGCAATAATCACACAAGCCAGACGGCCGCAAATGAATGCGACACATCTTGTCGTTCGTGGGGAAGGCTCGATTCACGACCTTATACCACAAACTACTAACGTCCGGCGGCAAGTAAGAGGCGTGGATGTTGGCCCACACTGTCCGCCACGCCGATTCAGGAAAACGCAATTCCATCTTATTGCTAGCAGGCCGCCCCCGCAAAGCGGAATACACGCCCCGCGCTGATCTCGTCCGAGGATCGAGGTCGTCAGCGCCGAGATAACTCTTGTGCAAGAAAAAGTCCCGAACATAACGCAGGCGGTATGGGATCCCGGTCGGATCGAGTGGAGCCAGCTCAGAGGAGGGACGATAAACACGGAACAAAAGAGTCGTGAGATGCGAGGCGTTCTTCTCAATCGTGACACAAGTTCTATTAATCAGTAAAGCAGATGCTTTGGTCATGAAGTGGATCAGGCCAAGCCCACCTCGGTCACGCGGCAAAGTACACGTGAGATAAGCCACTTTAAAAACATCCCCCCGCCACAGAAACCAATAGACCGCTTGCGTTATGGCACGTCCTAGTTCTATCAGGACGTGAAATAGTTGGGCTAAGTACCAGGCCTTGCTGAGTAAGAACGAATTGATCAGCGCGACCCTCTGTGTTAGCGCCAAGGTGCGAGTGGCACTCAAGTGAGCCATCGCGCGTATACCATACAGAACAAGACGCCAATTGGAAGCCGCCGTCTGCAAAAGATTAGGTCGAAATCGGACGCCCAAAATTTTATGCTCACGAGTGACCGTAAACCACGGGCGCGAGAAACCGCGTGAAACCGCATGAATCGGTAGAAAGACGGTTTTACGAGGATTAATTTTCGCGCCCGATGCAAGTTCGTATGTGTTTAGAATGGCACGAATAACGTCGAAATCAGAGACCGAGGACACCAACAAACCAAGATCATCGGCATATGCACTGCACACGTATTTGGTACCGCCAAGACGCAAACCCTGACAAGAAGAGGCCAATTTCCGCAACAGAGGGTCCAAAGAGATCGCAAATAACGCCATTGATAAAGGGCATCCTTGTTTCACTGAGCATCGTACAGGAACAGGCTCCGAAAAACATCCATTAATGCAAACTCGTGATGACGACGCCGTAAACAAATTAAAGAGCATGTTGATAAAGGTCGCTCCGAAACCAAATTGTTGCAACACCCGCCGTAGATATTGGTGGCCCACCCTATCGAACGCCATAGCAAAATCGATTGACAAAATGCCCAAAGGGTGTCTGTGCGTCGTCGCATACGCAATTGCGTCGCGATACGTCAGCACAGCGTCGTAAATCGTGCGTTGTGGCACAGCACAGAATTGGTACTCACTAACCACTTTGCGTATGATCACTTTCAAACGAAGCGCTACACATTTCGTAAATAATTTGTAGTCACCGTTGAGGAGAGTGAGGGGACGTAAGTCACACATTTTACGATTAGTCGGTGTCTTTGGAGCTAGGGTCACTACGCCTTCCAAAAAAGATGGAGGAAGCGACACACCATTTAAGATTTCATTATACATAGTGGTCAGTACAGGACCAAAGAAACACCAAAAGTGAAGATAGAATTCCGGCGGGAAGCCGTCAGCGCCGGGCGATTTGTTCTTCGCACACTGTTTGAGCACGTCACGCACTTCCTCGACAGTGAACGGTTCAGTAAGGTGGAGACGATCGGTGACTGTGAGAACCCGCGGAACGTCAGCAAGGAGATCAGAGACGGCGACATCGTCACTGTCTTTAGCACTAAAAAGATCGACAAAGTGCCGGTGTGCCTCAGCAACAATCTCCGACTGAGTGCTGACGCGCACGCCATCAGCTGTTTCCAGTTCTGTGACGTAACGGCGCGCCGCCCGACGGCGCTCCCGCAAGTAATGAAACAAGGAAGGCGCTTCGTCGTCAAAGGAACCAGGAGCCTGACTCCGCACAACACTACCTTTCAGCGACTTCGTCTTCAGGGCCAAAAGACGGGTTTTAATTTGCCGAATCTGCGCCCACCTGAGACCCGGAGTGTTCGGCTGTAGGCGGATCGCGTCATTGAGACAAGTTTCATAAAACTGCATAGTGGACCTCTCCCAATGAGCAAGCTGTCGACTAAATTCACAGATAGCTTTACGGAGCGCTGGCTTCACGTATTCCACCCACCACGATAGAACAGTGGGATACACGGCACGATATTTCGCAGCCTGCTGCCACACACGAGAAACAACCGGTTCAAAACCAGGATGCGACAAATGACAAACATTAAACTTCCACATAGTCCGCATACGGGGTTTTGTGGCTAGCAAAGAATGGAAGCGACAAACATATGCACAGTGGTCCGAAAAGAGAACGGGATGCACCTTAGACTCGATAACACAACCCTTTTTGTCACCAGAAATATAAATGCGATCGATCCGGCTCCGACCGGTCACGTAATAATAAGTAAACCCCGGTTCGGCGGGATACAAATGACGCCAGGTATCGACCAATTTCATTTCCGTGACAAGCGTTTGGAGTTCTAAACATTTGTAGGGCCGTGGCTCCTGGTCTCTATCAGCCAACACACAATTAAAATCACCACCCAACACTATTGGCAGGTGGGTGCCAGAAAGAAGATGACAAATATCTCTGCTATAAAACACGCGACGCTGCAGCTTCCCCTCAGCACCGGAAGGTGCGTACACGTTCACGTATCGGATGTTGTTGACCGTACAGGCCACCCCACGCCCGTTAGGTATCGTAGCAACGTCCGTGTAAGCAATGCCGGCCCTAACTAACAACGCAGTGCCACAGTTACATTCCGGATCAAAGTTAAACAACACCTGATAGCCGGGAACAAATTGTAAAAGATCGGACACAACTTCTTGCAAAAAGACTACGTCGGCAGCGACAAAACGTAAAAAGTCCACCAAGCTCAAGTACTTAGCACGCGACGCCAAACGGTTGAGATTTACGGTAGCGACAACAGATGGAAGGTGCGCTACCATACACGAAAGAAACAAACAAAGAAGCTAGACGGTAGTGAAAGTACCGTCAGCCTCCTCCACATCCTCTCCCCAGTCATACGGTTGCGCGTGCGAAGACGCACCCGCAACATCCGTGAGCGTGGGCGCACCGGAACTTCCCACCGACATAGGTACGTCGTGCGTGGGAGGGACCGACGCGAGATCTTGTGAAGACGGGCGCGCGCGGGGCTCAGGAGGGTCCTCGGCTTTTCGCTTTTGCGAGGAATGGACCGGAATAGGCGCAGGATCGACATCGGTATCCATTGCACCGCCCGTTGCCCCAGAATGTAACACACCCTGCAAATGGCGGACCATTTCCTGCCGGCGTTCGTCCGCACGCGCGTGCTGACTACCGGCCACCGAATGCTGCTGACGGCGCCCAGAAGGGGCAGCCGGCCGAGCGCCAGGAACGACACGCTGCGCGGTTTTTTGAGACGCCTTCGGCTGTAACTTTGAAGACGTCGAACGCGGAGAAAGTTTACGTTCCGGAGACGGGCTACGCTCCCTGCCAGAAGAGGACCGTTGCGATAAAAACACAGAAGTGCTTACACTACGTGCCCGATCAACAGAGCCGCGACGCCGGGAAGCAGTGTCGCGCCGCGACCTAGGTTTTTGCGGTGCAGGAGCCTTTGGTGGAGCACAAGCAGCTACAGGAGCAGGAACCGATTCCGGAGGAAGCACAACGGGGGCAGTACGCTGATGGACAGGTTCTGAGACCGATGTGTCAGACACTTTTGGGGACGACATAAAGACGCGTTCAACAGGGATTCGGACGGGTCGGATTGTATATGTGCCACATTATGAGAGACATCAGGTGGAACAATGTCCATCACGACAACGTCGGAGGGCACCGGGTTCGCCACGATATCAGAAGCAACAACCGGAGCGGGTTCGGCACTCGTCTCTGTCGACGCGGACGGAATGTCCGACCGTGTAACAAGAGCAACATCAACAGCAACAGGCGAAGGCACGACCGACACGACCGAACCGACATCAACAACAGGGACGACAGACGTTATGTCCATTGCAACAGCGGTGTCATCACGGCGGGCAGGCGAAGGGGGTGCATCTAATGCAACTGCCGCCCACGTTGTCTGTGCGTCACCGTCATCGCCAAGTGGCAACTGCACCGAACGCCTACGGCGCGGACAATGTTGTCTAAAGTGGTCCGTAGCGTTACAATATGAACAAGTTTGTGGTTGTCCACTGTATGTAATGAAGGCACGATGACCGGCCATATACAAAAATGACGGAACATGCTTTCTCACAATCATTGGAACGCTACGAATACCATTTTCCACTTGAAAAGGGTACGCAGCCGACCACTTCTCTTTTACAACCGACAACACAGTGCCGTAGGGGCCAAGACAACGTGAGATGGTCTCGTTTTTGACCTCAAAGGGAAGGTTAAACACCCGCACATTACGAACACCAAAACCTGCATTTGTAATATTAACATTACTAACACTGCCGTCAGAATGTTTAAATTTTCGCACACCATCATTTACGGACACGATACTGTCACAAAGTTCCGAATTACTGAGCTTTACGAAAAGAGAATTGAGGAACGTGTCTAACTGCAAGCCAAGGACGTCACTATCGGTTAACTTTAAGTCATTGATTAACCAATGATGAATTTCTAAAGCAGTCGGGCGGGACACATAGCGATCGAATTCGCACTGGATATTATTCTCGCGATCTTCAGAGTCCATGTCTACTCACAGTTGTAATGAAAACCAGCAACCGCGAGGCGAAGAGCCGCCACGTGGCACAGCGAGCACGCGACTGGCACAAACACCAACGGCCGAGCGGAGCGCGCGCCGCCGAGGTGTGGCTGGGCGCGTGCAGCCTTCGACACTAGCGGAGGACGCATCTTGTCCCTGGTGTCCAGCGGAGGGCCTGTGCGGGGTGTGGCAGTGTCGTGCTGGAGGGCGCCACTGGTAGCGATGTGAGCTTCCTTTCCTCGCCTCGCCTCACACCGGGTGTTTGCGTAGTTTGCAGTGCATTCGCACCATTCCTATCCCTGTCCCCGTCCCGACTTTGCTCGACTGCCGCTCGCTGCCGCTCGGGTCGTGGTCCATATGACGGCGCAAGCACGACAAACGTCTGCGGGACTAGACGACGCTACTAAAGAATAAATTTATGATTACAAATCAAATTTGGAACTGTACAGTGCTGCCCAACAATGGCGCTGACGCATTTCATGGCTCACCTGCAGATTCGTGCTGTTTCGTCGTTTTCAAAGACTTCCCGGCAAACTTCGTTAGCACATTCTCCCTCAAACTGAGTTAATTACCGCATTATCGTACCGTTGCATAGTTTAAAATGCTTAAGAAAGTATCTTTGTCACAACAGAAAGGTAGTATGAGAAGACTGCTGACAGGGTGGCGACTTAAAAAGGAAAAATGCATGGGAGCCAAAAGTACTATTTTTTATTGGTTCATTTTTTTGTTTTTTGTTTTTGTACCATCACAGTAGTTTAAAATGCTTGAGGAAACGGATTTGTCACAACAGAAGTGAAAAGAGGGCTGGCAGGAGTAGCGACATAAAAAGGAAAAAAAAAAAGGAGAGCCAACAGCACCTTTTTTTTTTTCAGAAAGGTAGTTTGAAAATTGGGCTGGCAGGGGTAGCGACATAATAACAAAACAAAAAAGAAAGGAAAGGAGCCAACAGCACCTTTTTTTTTTTTTTGTTTTTTTTTTTTTTTTTTCGGGCCTCCCATCTCCCCTTATAGCCCGGCCTTTACTCTCTCCATGAATTGCCGTCTTTTGGCGAGCTTCAATGGCTATAAAAGGTACTGGTGGCTCCCTCGAGGTGAACCGGTGGACACAGTTCAATGACCGCCGTCATTGGCGAGGCGCATATGTAGCAATTGGGACAGTATGGCGTCCTGGTAATGTAACAAAAGGGAAATAGTCCTCCAATGCGTAAGAAACGAGGGGGAGAATGCTTCCCATTGATACGCAAGATAGAGAAAAAATAAGGAAAGAAAAGAAAGAAAAGACGGCTTCACGCCGCAACAACCGACAGTGACGACTGTCCACAAAAAGAATTAATTAAAACGCAACCAGGGCGACGCATCCACCGGAAAGGAAAAGTCATTGATAGACAAACGTTCGGGCAAGGAGCGTGGCAGGCAGGCGGCGGCAATGAGGGCAAGGGTCAATGTGCCTGAGGCCTGGCCACAGTGCCGCCCCCACACCCGTCAACACTCATATTGACCGTAAAACAAAACTATAATGCGGGACACTGGTGTGAAATTCCACACCGACAAAAGGTGAAAGAGTGTCGAGCACAGACACGGGACGAGACTTTGGAATGCTCCACAATAAAGAAATGAGAAAATGGAGAAAGAAAACTCAAACAGTCACCACCAAGACAGAGAACTGAAACTTCAGTAAAAAATCCCGTCACGCCCCAAAACGGAAAATAAACTAATAATGAAACTAATAATACGGACACACATGGCAAACAAGACGTTTGGCAATAACGGCCAGAGAAAAAAACTGAAAAGACTTCTTTTTTCGTGCGGTATTCAAGGTACGGCAATTTTCGTTCCAGAATAACTTGGGAAGATCGCAGTAAGACATATTCATATTGTGTCGCTCAAAGGCAAGAGAAAAGATAAGAGAAAAACGTCCATGCTACTCAGGTACGCAAAGCCGCGCAAAAGCATGCGCTAGTGCGACCTGCAAAAAATTAGCAAAAGTTCGCCGATAATGTGGTGATGCCTGAATCTGGGTATGTTGGGTCCATAAATAATTGAGAAAGTCCAGATCGATAGACAACTTGAGGGAGAAGATAGCAAAAACCGTGTGGCCAAGGATCCACACCGTGGCATTGCGCTTGGTGGTGGGGTAGACATCACACTGCGGAATTAAGACAGCATCCACAGTAACAGTGCGAGTGTCCACCCTCTGAATCAAACGAATCATGTCCCTGGCGACTTCCCAAACACGGCGGAAGCGGTCACACTCAAAGCGGTGTTCAATAGTGTCGTCGGCAGTACACACGTCACACCCACCAGACGGGATGAGATTAATAGAATGAAGTTTGGAGTTGGTAGGGATGGTGCGATGCACCACCTTGTACCACACCGCGTGGACGGAAGCCGGGAGAACGTCATTGGCGAGGTTTTTCCACACCGCCACCCAGTTGCAGCGTGGCAACCGATACTCCCACTTGCAGCGAATGGGAGGTCCGCGGAAAGCCGTGCAGACAGCGCTAACCGTATGGACGGAGATGGCACAAAGCGCCAGGTAACTATTATCAAGAAAGTAGCGGCGCACATAAGAAAGGTAGAACGGGATGTGAGACACAGAAACAGGGGCCACTTCAGAAAGAGGACGGTAACGATTAAAAACAAACGCAGTGGGACCGCAAGGAGCTTTCTGAATAACAGCAGTAGTTCGCTTCCAAAAAAGGGCCGCACATTTGGCGGAAAAATCAACTAGTCCTAAACCGCCATCGGACAGGTCCAAGGTGCAGACAGCATGCGATACCTTAAAAATCTCCCCCCTCCATAAAAACCAGTAAACCGCCTGTTGGATGGCGCGCCCCAACTGCTTGGGAACCGGGAGAACCTGCGCAAGGTACCATGCTCTCGCCAAGATATTGACATTTATCAAATGCACCTTATCCCGAAGGGCCACATTCCGGACCGCATAGATCCTGGCAACCGCACGAATCCGATACAGCGTAGGCCGCCAATTCAAGGCTGCCATCTGCTGTGGGTTCGAAGATAGAAGTACCCCAAGAACGGTAGGCTGCTGCTGGACACAAAACCAATCCCTATGCAGGGTACGTGCGCGGGCGGTGAGCGGCAAAAGCACAGTTTTCCGGGGATTGATAACCGCCCCCGTAGCTTTTCCAAAGTTGTGCAAAACAACATGCAACCTGTCAACGTCGTCGATATGTTCAATAAATACGCCAAGGTCATCAGCATATGCGCGACAAACCAATCTGGTAGTCCCCATCTGAATGCCGCGACATTCCTGACTGATAGAACGGAGGAGGGGATCCAGCGCAATGGCAAAAAGCGCCATGGAAAGCGGACACCCCTGCCGCACGGAGCGACCCACACGAAAAGCAGGAGTGAGACGACCATTGACACATATACGGGAAGTAGCAGGTTGCAACAAATGCGTCACGAATCGGGTAAATAGATAACCAAACCCCATGCGTACCATAACCCGACGCAAATAAAAATGACTAATGCGGTCAAAAGCATTTTTAAAGTCAACTAATAAAATCGCCGCTGTCCGGAGCCGAGCACTTTTCACGTATCCTATACAGTCTCTGTAAGCCAGGATAGCGTCAAAGATATTCCGATCTCGGACCGCACATGTTTGCTGATCACTAAGTACGGTCGGCAAGACGTTTTTAAGTCGCTGAGCGACGCAACGCGTAACGATCTTATAATCAGCATTTAATAAAGTAATCGGACGGACAGCATCGATATGAGGTACAGCACGGGATTTGGGAACAAGCGTCACAACCCCCTCCACAAAAGCAGTAGGTACAGTCACACCATTGCGAAGATCGTTCGCTAAATCCACTAAAATCTCACTTAAAAGAGGAAAAAATTTCGAATAAAATTCCGCAGGAATCCCATCGGGACCCGGAGACTTCCCTTTGGGACTCCGCCGAACGGCGTCGAAAACTTCATCAGACGTATAGGCGTCATTTAAAAGATGCCTGTCCGGGCGAGTTAAAACATGTGGAACAACCCGCAAGAAATCTCGTAACGTACCGGAATCAACGTCAACAGCACGGAAAAGCGATGCAAAATGTTCAAAGATATCGTTTTCAATTTCCGACTGTACAGAAGTCCGACCGCCGTTCCGCAACTGCCAAACAGTAATGCGCAAACGTTCGCGGCGTTTGCGTTCCCGGTTTAAATGATAAATGGACAGAGGTTCCCCAGCAACAAAACCTGCAGGCTGACTGCGGACGGTCACCCCATCACTAGCGGCACGCATGTCAATTAAAAGCTGAGCTTGAAATCGCTTCAGAGTGGGCAACAAATCGGGCTGTGACGTCACTCGCAACGCCAAATCGCGTAAACAATCCTGGCGGAAGCGAGCCGTCGCCCGACGCCAGCGTGCCGCCTCACGGCTATAATCGATTAAAAAGTTGCGAATCGCCGGCTTAGCGATCGCAACCCACCACTCAATGGTGCTACTATGACCGCCGCGAGTCCGCACCAACCTCTGCCACATACGGGTAAAACTAGTCACAAAATGGTCGTCATTAAGTAAACTACAATTAAACTTCCACAAATTAGTACGACGAGGAACACACAAACAAGGTAAGAAAAGACGACAGGAATAGCTGGAGTGGTCGGAAAATATGACAGGAGTCACGTCAGCAGTACAAATACGGGCAGACAACTGCCTAGACACACAAATGCGATCGAGACGGCTACGCCCCGCACCGTAAAAATATGTGAAATAAGTGAAATCGGGGTGTAAAACACGCCACGTGTCGAGCAAATGAAAACTAGTGGCCAAAGCACCCAGTTCGTGGCATTTGTTCGGACGCGGCTCCTGATCTCTGTCGTCTAAAACACAATTAAAATCACCCCCGACGATTAAGGTATCGACATTCCTAGATAAAAGCTGACATAAATCCCTACCATAAAATTCAGCCCTGGCCGGTTTAACATTTCCCGACGGAGCGTACACATTCACAAACACAATGCCAAAAATGGTACAGGCAACAGCACGACCGGTCGGTAAAATGTCAACATTAGAAACAGGTAAGCCAGAACGTACTAAAATGGCAGTGCCCGTATCAGAATCAGGCGCAACATTGTCAATCACAATAAAATCAGTAAAATCGTTCAAATATAAAAGCGCTTCACAAGTCACCTCTTGTAAAAAGGCGACGTGACAGTGATTATCATACAAAAAATCCTTAAGAAGCGTAGCTTTCTGCGGATTTCGCAGCTTATTAAGATTTACCGTCAAAATGTTCCACTGGCTACAGTCGTGAAACATATACACGTAGACCACAGGGAAAAAACAATAACAGAAAAACATGAAAACGCTTAAAACACAATAAAATATACCAACGTGCGCGGAGGGGGAAGGACATACAAAGAGTCGCACTAATGGGATTCACCTGCCTCAACATCCTCCGACCATGCCCGTGATTGACTAGGAGGGGGGGGCGGGGGCGGTGGGGTCCCGGAAACTGTGACGGAATCCCCTGCGACGGAATGCTCCACAGCGGGCATTACGACATCAGAAGATAAGGCCGGCACCAAATCGTGGGTGGAAGGGGGGGCACGACGATGGTGCGAATCTTCGGCCTTTCGTTTTGTTGGTAAGGGGGGGGGTGTCACAGACACAGGCGGATCTACCGCCATGTCGGAATCAGCAGCGGAAAACGGCTGACTCAAAAATGTTTTTAGGTGTTGAACCGTGATATCACGTTGTTGCGTGGCAGTTACTACAGCACCCTCCGGCTGGGTGCGGGAAGATTGCTGCTTTTTCGCCTGGCGCCTGCCGCCCCCTCCCTGAGACGGGCGCTGGCCGAGATCGGCCCCGGAGCGCGCGGCCGGCTGTCGGGAGGTCGGTTGACCAACCGACTGAGCGTGAGGGGGGGCAGGAGAACGCGCCACCGGAGACGGACTCCGATTTTTGGCCGAAACACCACGCGTATCGAAAGAAGCAGAACTACTGGCACTACGCAAACGCGGTGTGCCAGAAGCCCGAGCAACATTCCGGTCTCTACGGGGTTTAGGCGCAGTAAAAGCCTCACTGTCAACAACAACATCACTGGCAGCAGAGACACTGTCGGGGACGGGAGTTGGAACAACCGCCGATTTATCGGGTTCCGCAACCGGGACAGGATGCGGAACAACGGCCGACAGCGGCACGGATTCCGGTGAAACATCGTCCACTACCGGTTTTTTAGTAATAGGTACAGTTGTCACATCCGCGACCAAAGAGGGCTCAACAAGAGGTACAGAAACAGAGTCACTATCGGGAACAGACGTATCCATGGCGTCAGCGGCGGCCGGTACAGGGGGTGTGGCCGCGAGTGGCACACGTGCGGGGGGGGCGGAACCTAAACTCGTCGCGGCAACAGAGGCAAAACTAGGCCCACCTAAAATATCCTCACGTGGCAACTGAACAGGCGGCCTGCGTTTAGGGCAGTTTTGTCGGTAATGACCGACAGCACCACAAAAAGAACACGTCTGAGGTTGACCACTATATGTTATGAAAGCACGATGACCGTTAACTAGCAAGAAGGACGGAATATGTTGACGTACGACCATCTTTACACTCCTCACGCCATTTTCAACTTGAAAAACATAGGCGGAGGACCACTTTTCTTTAGTAACAGATAGGACGGTCCCGTACGGCCGCAAATGACGAGATATTGTGTCATTCCGGATTTCAAAAGGTAAGTTGAACACACGAACATTTCGAAGGCCAAACCCACCATGAGAAATATTTACGTTACTAATGCGACCGTCTAGATGTCTAAATTTACGGACGCCATCATTAACTTTGACAACAGTATCACATAATTCCGGAGTTTTCAACTTCAAAAACACAGAATTAATAAAAGTGTCAAACTGAACACCAAGAACGTCATCGGTCGATAAACACAATTCCTCGAGAATCCAACGATGAATTTCGAAAGCTGACGGTTTGCCAACGGAACTATCGAATTCACATTGTACGTTATTTTCACGCTCTTCACTAGCATCATAGAAACTTTCCATTACTTACGGACTTGATGAAATGTAGCCGCGAGGCAGAAGACAGACGGCACACGAGGCGCCGCCGACCAAGTCGCAGACGGAAGTACAGCGCGCTCAGCACCGAGGTGTTGCTGGGCGCGTGCAGCCTTCGACACTAGCGGAGGACGCATCTTGTCCCTGGTGCCCAGCGGAGGGCCTGTGCGGGGTGTGGCAGAGTCGTGCTGGAGGGCGCCACTGGTAGCGATGTGGGCTTCCTTTCCTCGCCTCGCCTCACACCGGGTGTTTGCGTAGTTTGCAGTGCATTCGCACCATTCCTGTCCCCGTCCCGACTTGTCCCGACTTTGCTCGCTGCCGCTCGGGTCGTGGTCCATATGACGGCGCAAGCACGCCAAACGTCTGCGGGACTAGACGACGCTACTAAAGAATAAATTTATGATTACAAATCAAATTTGGAACTGTACAGTGCTGCCCAACAATGGCGCTGACGCATTTCAGGGCTCACCTGCAGATTCGTGCTGTTTCGTCGTTTTCAAAGACTTCCCGGCAAACTTCGTTAGCACATTCTCCCTCAAACTGTGTTAATTATCGCATTATCGTACCGCTGCATTAGTTTAAAATGCTTAAGAAAGCATCTTTGTCACAACAGAAAGGTAGTATGAGAAGACTGCTGGCAGGGTGGCGACGTAGAAAGGAAAAAATGCATGGGAGCCAACAGTACCATTTTTTATTGGTTCATCTTTATTTCTTTTTTTTTTTTGTCTTCGTACCATTACAGTAGTTTAAAATGCTTGAGGAAACGTATTTGTCACAACAGAAGTGAAAAGAGGGCTGGCAGGAGTAGCGACATAAAAAGGAAAAAAAAAAAAAGGAGAGCCAACAGCACTTTTTTTTTCTTTTTTTTTCTTTTTTTTTTTTTTTTATTAAAGTTACGGGCCTCCCATCTCCCCTTATAGCCCGGCCTTATCGCTCTCCACAAAACGCCTTCCATTGGCGAGCTTCATGAGCTATAAAGGTACTGTTGACTCAATGTCCCACGACGGACTGACGAAAAAGAAAACGTATCCCCCGTTAGCATCCTTGAGAATGTCGACGTCCGTCGGGAAAAAGCGGCAGGTGCAAACAAAAAGCCATAATCCATGAAATCTTCTAAATGGAGACAAGTATTCCACCAGAAAAAACAAGATTCCAGTATACAAAAAAGATAAAACCCAAAACTAGAAAAAGAAACCACTTCCTCAGGTGTACTATTACTGGGAAAGTTCCAAACCAGTAAAGCAGAGGAGTAAAGTCCAACAAGTGTAGAAATGAAACTAAAAGAAGAAAATGAAAGTCACTGCGCGGTAATACAGGAAAGGACTAAAAATAGGACTGCCGCCACTTGGGAGACCTACATGAGAAAGTCAGTTCTGCAAAAAGAAATCGCCGATATCCACAGCATAAAAATAATCAGAAACAAGGAGAAGGTAAACCATACCGGAAATGAAAAGGAACACAAAGAATAAAAAGTAGAGTACCTCTGGTTACACGAATTTCGACAATTGTACGTTCCTGGAAAACACAACTCGAGCGGTCTAAGTAGAAGAGTATACCAAATCATCAAACCATGTTAAGTAGCCATCGACATCCGGGTAAATGCATGAGCAAGGGCAACCTGCAAAAAATTCGCGAAATTAGCACGATAGCCAGGCATGGCTGCAATTTGTTCATGCTGAGTCCATAAGTATGTAAGAAAGTCAAATTCGGTTGTCAATTTCAGGGAAAACATTGCAAAAACGGTGTGACCCAGGAGCCACACCGTGGCATTCTTCTTAGTATTCGGGTAGGCGGCGCACTGAGGGATTAAGACGTCTGTCGGCAAAACAGAGCGCGTATCCACCCGATTGATAAGGCGAACCATATCTCGGGCGGTATGCCAAACACTGCAAAAATGGCCACACACGAAACGGTGTTCAAGGGTATCCTCCACAGCACACAGGTCACAAGCTCCAGACGAGAGAAGATTAATGGAGTGGAGCTTCGCATGCGTAGGGAAGGTACGATGCACAACCTTGTACCACACTGCGTGTACAGAGGGAGGAAGAACATTGCTGGCAAGATTTTTCCATACCGTGACCCAGTTATACCACGGTAGCCGATACTCCCACTTACAACGCGCAGTAGACCCACGGAGAGCGGAGACGACATCGCTGACACGAAGGCTGGGAACGTCACAGAGCTCCAAGTAGCTGTTTTCCATATAGTAGCGACGCACATAATTAAGAAAAAAGGGAATGTGCGAGACATTCACCGGCGCCGCCGCAGATGGAGGACGATACAGATTGAAGACCGCCGCAGTGGGACCGTTCGGCGCCCTCTCCATCACAACAGTGGTCCGTTTCCAAAACAGAGCAGAGCACTTCGCGCGAAGATCTACTAAACCCAAACCACCATCTGTCGGGCTGAGAGTACAAGTGTCATACGAGACCTTAAAAATGTCACCTCGCCATAAAAACCAATACACCGCCTGCTTGAGGGCACGTTCCAATTGCCGAGGCAGTGGAAGGACCTGTGCGAGATACCACGCCCTGGCCAGAATGTTATTATTGATCAAGGCCACCTTATCACGAAGCGCCAACGTGCGAGCCGCATAGATCTTGGCAACGGCACGCACCTTGTGCAGCGTGGACCGCCAATTAAGCGCCTCCATCCGTTGTGGGTGAGAAGAAAAAAACACGCCTAGGACTTTTTGTTGTTCGCGGACGCAGAACCAGTTTCGCTGTAAAGACCGTGCGCGGGGTGTAAGAGGCAAACAAACAGTCTTAGCAGGGTTGACAATGGCACCTGTGGCTTTTTCAAAGCGTTGCAGTGCGCCATATAAATTATCAACGTCATCGGAATGGCCAAGAAAAACACCAAGGTCGTCGGCGTATGCCTTACAAATGAGGCGGTCCGCCCCGACCTGTATGCCGCGGCATTCGCGGCCGATAATCCGCAGCAACGGATCTAAGGCGACAGAAAAAAGGGCCATCGAAAGGGGACACCCCTGCCGCACCGAGCGCTCAACACGGAAAGCCGGCGTCAAGCGGCCGTTGACACTAACTCGTGACGTCGCATTCTGTAAAAGATGCTTTACCACAGTCGTAAACTTAAGGCCGAATCCCATCCGCACAAGAACCTGGCGGAGGTATACATGGCTAACGCGGTCGAAAGCATTTTTGAAGTCAATCAATAAGATAGCAGCTGTCGGCACTCTCGCACGTTTAACAAAGCCGATACAGTCGCGATATGCGAGAACGGCGTCAAAAATGTTTCGACCCGGCACCGCACATGATTGACTGTCACTGAGAACCGACGGTAAAACAACTTTAAGGCGCTGAGCCACACAGCGCGTCACAATCTTAAAGTCGGCGTTAAGTAAGGTGATCGGCCGAACAGCGTCAATACAGGGCGTCGCAGTCGATTTAGGTACTAAGGTCACTACCCCCTCCTCAAACGCAGCAGGGATAACAGCACCATCCCGTATTTCATTTAAAAGAGCTACAAAAACATCACGAAAAAGATCATAAAACTTCAAATAAAATTCAGAAGGAATGCCGTCGGGACCAGGCGATTTACACTTAGGGCTTCGTCGGATAGCGTCGTACAGGTCGTCAGGTACATAAGCAGCATTTAAATGCGTCCTATCCGCACGAGTTAAAACATGAGGTATAACTTGTAAAAAATCCCGCAACGCATCACAGTCAACGTCCAGCGCACGGAAGAGGGAACTAAAATGATTAAAAATATCCCGCTCAATGTCGGACTGGACAGTAGTCCGTCCACCATCGCACTTTTTCCAAGTACTGATTTGCAGACGGGCACGCCTCCGTCGTTCCCTGGTCAGATGGTAAAGCGACAAAGGTTCGCCATCCACAACCCCCGCAGGCTGGCTGCGCACGACGACACCATCACTAACAGCGCGCAAATCAGCGAGAAGCTTAAGCTGAAATTGCTTAAAAGCGGGCAGCAAGGCAGGCTGTGACGTCACGCGCAGCGCGAGGTCTTGTAAACACGCCTGATGGAAGCGGGCCGTAGCGCGACGCCAACGAGCCGCCTCGCGGCTAAAATCAATTAAAAACTGCCTTATCATTGGCTTGGCCTCCCCGACCCACCACTCCAGCACACTACAGTCACCTCGTCTAGTCCCGAGTAATTTATGCCACAGATTGGTAAAACACCGCACAAAATGGTCGTCGGTCAATAAAGCACAATTAAATTTCCACAGATTCTGTCGTCTGGAAACACAAAAGCGAGGCAATAAAAGCTGACAGAGGTAACCGGAATGATCAGAAAACAGCACGGGAAACATTTCCGTGCGGCAAATACGGGCAGAAAGCGAGGCAGAAATGTAAATTCTGTCCAGGCGGCTGTGCCCCGTGGAATAAAAATGAGTATAGTGGGTAACATCAGGGTTTAAAACACGCCACGTATCAACGAGCTGAAAACTGCGAATCAAGTCGCCGAGCTCGCGACAAAGGTTAGGACGAGGCACCTGATCGACAACATCTTAAACGCAATTAAAATCGCCGCCGACAACTAAAGCATCCACATTCCGGTGTAGCAGTGCACACAATTCCTGCCCATAAAAAACAGCCCTCGCCGGCTTATCGTTCCCAGACGGGACATAAACGTTAACAAAGACAACGCCCAGTATAGTGCAACTAACAGCACGACCATTTGGTAAAATAGCAACGTCGGAAATAGCAAGGTCAGAACGGACTAAAATGGCAGTTCCGACATTGGAATCCGGTAAAACATTGTCAACAACAATAAAGTCACTAAAATCGTGTAAAAAGACAAGGGCATCGCGCGTCACCTCTTGTAAAAAGACAACATGGCAGTGGTGATCACGTAAAAAGGCCTTAAAAGCCAGTAACTTGCACGGGTGGCTCAACTTGTTAAGATTAATGGTGACTACATTCCACTGGCTAAAATCGTAAGTCATAGACTCACACAGTTAAAAGACACACACAAAAGTAAAAACACACAGAAAACACGGAATGTACATGTGCACGACAGAGGAGGGGGCACACAGGACACACACTATGTCTCCTCACCCTCCACAACATCCTTCGCCCACTCCAAAGGCTCGAAGGGGGAGAGGGGTGGCAGGGTGGCAGTAGCTGGCACGGCAGAAGCGACCGATACAGGATCCCTGACGGGCATCTGCACGTCGGAGGGAGGCACCGACACGCGGTCGTGGATAGAAGGACCAGCGCGACGTCGGTGGACGTCCTCAGCCTTCCGTTTCGTCGACAGAGGTGCCGTAGTCACAGCCGAGACTGTGTCAGGCGCTAAAACAGGCACGTCTACAGAGGCTGGTTGACTTAACACAGTCCGCAGATGGCGAACAGCAACGTCACGTTGCTGCGCCGCACCGCTCAGATCAGCTGACTGCGCGAGGCGAGAAGAGGCCCGCGGCGACTGTTGTTGTTGCTGTTTGCGCGGCGGCTGACGCCCGGAGCCGGAAGCCTGAGGCGGCCGTAGCTCCACGTCGAGGTCACGCCGCGCGGCACGGCGTTGCGACGCCCAAGAAGAGGCGGGGGAGCGCCCCACCGGGGACGGAGTACGGTCACGCCGCGTGTAACCCCCGTCGTAAGAAGGGGAGCTACTGACACTGCGGAAGCGTTGCCTACTGGAACTCCGAGAACGAGCCTCATCCCGTTGCGGTTTTGGTTCCACAAAAACATGGCGTGATTCCGCAGCAGGATTAGGCTCAGAAACATCAGAGGGTACAACGACAGGTGCAGGCACAGAAGGAGAGGGTGCCAACTGCGACACAACAGGTACAACAGGGTCCGAATTAGGGCGCGGAACAACATCGGTTACCGATGGCGGCACGGAGTCAGAGACAGCCTCCGACACAACAGCACCCACAACCGGTTGAAGAGCAGCAGGCACGTTTTCCGAAGCCGCGGACAAAGAGTCCTGGCCGGTAGTCGCAAGAACAGAGACAGTAGCATCAGCAGACACATCCATCGCTTCCGCGGCGGCAGCAAGATTAACATCTGCCGCACGCCGCGCGGGCGCGGGGGGGGTCGGAACCCAAGACCGTAGCGGCGACGGAAGCAAAACTAGCTCCTTGCAAATTGTCCTCAAGTGGTAGCTGAACAGGCCGTTTGCGCTTTGGACAATCCTGCCGATAATGTCCGACACCGTTACAAAATGAGCAAGTCTGTGGCTGGCCACTGTACGTGACAAACGCACGGAGGCCGTTCACTAAAATAAAAGACGGAATATGCTGCCTAACCACCATCTTAACACTGCGCACACCGTTCTCGACTTGAAATATGTACGCAGACGACCATTTCTCTTTCACTACAGATAAAACAGTGCCATATGGCCGCAAGTGACGAGAAATAGTGTCGTTGCGTATTTCGAACGGAAGGTTAAATATGCGTATTTGGCGAAGACCAAAACCAGCATGAGACACAGTGACATTACTAATATTTCCGTTAAGGTGTTGAAATCGACGAACACCGTCATTAACAGAGACAACAGCATCACACAGATCGGGAGATTTCAGTTTCAAGAACACAGAATTTAAAAACGTATCGAACTGAATACCGAGCACATCAGTAGTAGACAACATCAAGTCCTCAAGTAACCAACGATGGATCTCGAAAGCCGAAGGTTTCTCTACGGAACGATCAAACTCGCACTGAATATTATTCTGTCGCTCTTCACTTTCATCGTAAAGGATATCCATTACTTACAGTTCAGTAAAAAGAAAGAAAGCAACGAGGCAGAGGTAGCAGACGACACGCGAGGCGCCGCCGGCCCAGTCGCACGAGGTAAACACAGCGCGCCAGGCACCGAGGTGTTGCTGGGCGCGTGCAGCCTTCGACACTAGCGGAGGACGCATCTTGTCCCTGGTGCCCAGCGGAGGGCCAGTGCGGGGTGTGGCAGTGTCGTGCTGGAGGGCGCCACTGGTAGCGATGTGAGCTTCCTTTCCTCGCCTCGCCTCACACCGGGTGTTTGCGTAGTTTGCAGTGCATTCGCACCATTCCTGTCCCCGTCCCGACTTGTCCCGACTTTGCTCGACTGCCGCTCGCTGCCGCTCGGGTCGTGGTCCATATGACGGCGCAAGCACGACAAACGTCTGCGGGACTAGACGACGCTACTAAAGAATAAATTTATGATTACAAATCAAATTTGGAACTGTACAGTGCTGCCCAACAATGGCGCTGACGCATTTCGGGGCTCACCTGCAGATTCGTGCTGTTTCGTCGTTTTCAAAGACTTCCCGGCAAACTTCGTTAGCACATTCTCCCTCAAACTGAGTTAATTACCGCATTATCGTACCGTTGCATTAGTTTAAAATGCTTAAGAAAGCATCTTTGTCACAACGGAAAGGTAGTATGAGAAGACTGCTGGCAGGGTGGCGACTTAAAAAGGGAAAAATGCATGGGAGCCAACAGTACCATTTTTTATTGGTTCATTTTTTTTTTTTTTTTGTTTTCGTACCATCACAGTAGTTTAAAATGCTTGAGGAAACGTATTTGTCACAACAGAAGTGAAAAGAGGGCTGGCAGGAGTAGCGACACAAAAAGGAAGAAAAAAAAAAAGAAGGAGAGCCAACAGCACCCGGGTTTCCCAGGCGGTCACCCATCCAAGTACTAATCGGGCCAGATGATGCTTAACTTCGGTGATCGGACGAGAACCGGTGTATTCATCATTGTATGGCCGTTGGCACTCGTGTAATGTAGGAGCACGGCAGAATTCGCGTTCGGCTTCTCTCCCAACACACAAAATGTTAGTTTTCCGCCGCATTTGACGAAAGCACTTCCTTCTGCAACAGCCAGTTCCTCGAGGACGGCGCGGAGGGCGCGCCCGGCGTCCCAGCAGAGCGACGGCGGAATTAGCGGGCGCACCGCCGCGTGTGTGAGACGCATTGCTGCTCGTTGCACCTCCTGTCATTCGCTGGGCGCGTGCAGCCTTCGACACTAGCGGAGGACGCATCTTGTCCCTGGTGTCCAGCGGAGGGCCTGTGCGGGGTGTGGCAGTGTCGTGCTGCAGGGCGCCGCTGGTAGCGATATGGGCTTCCTCGCCTCGCCTCACACCAGGTGTCTGCGTAGTTCGCAGTGCATTCGCACCATTCCTATCCCTGTCCCCGTCCCGACTTGTCCCGACTTTGCTCGACTGCCGCTCGCTGCCGCTCGGGTCGTGGTCCATATGACGGCGCAAGCACGACAAACGTCTGCGGGACTAGACGACGCTACTAAAGAATAAATTTATGATTACAAATCAAATTTGGAACTGTACAGTGCTGCCCAACAATGGCGCTGACGCATTTCGGGGCTCACCTGCAGATTCGTGCTGTTTCGTCGTTTTCAAAGACTTCCCGGCAAACTTCGTTAGCACATTCTCCCTCAAACTGAGTTAATTACCGCATTATCGTACCGTTGCATTAGTTTAAAATGCTTAAGAAAGCATCTTTGTCACAACAGAAAGGTAGTATGAGAAGACTGCTGGCAGGGTGGCGACTTAAAAAGGGAAAAATGCATGGGAGCCAACAGTACCATTTTTTATTGGTTCATTTTTTTTTTTTTTTTTTGTTTTCGTACCATCACAGTAGTTTAAAATGCTTGAGGAAACGTATTTGTCACAACAGAAGTGAAAAGAGGGCTGGCAGGAGTAGCGACACAAAAAGGAAGAAAAAAAAAAAGAAGGAGAGCCAACAGCACCCGGGTTTCCCAGGCGGTCACCCATCCAAGTACTAATCGGGCCAGATGATGCTTAACTTCGGTGATCGGACGAGAACCGGTGTATTCATCATTGTATGGCCGTTGGCACTCGTGTAATGTAGGAGCACGGCAGAATTCGCGTTCGGCTTCTCTCCCAACACACAAAATGTTAGTTTTCCGCCGCATTTGACGAAAGCACTTCCTTCTGCAACAGCCAGTTCCTCGAGGACGGCGCGGAGGGCGCGCCCGGCGTCCCAGCAGAGCGACGGCGGAATTAGCGGGCGCACCGCCGCGTGTGTGAGACGCATTGCTGCTCGTTGCACCTCCTGTCATTCGCTGGGCGCGTGCAGCCTTCGACACTAGCGGAGGACGCATCTTGTCCCTGGTGTCCAGCGGAGGGCCTGTGCGGGGTGTGGCAGTGTCGTGCTGCAGGGCGCCGCTGGTAGCGATATGGGCTTCCTCGCCTCGCCTCACACCAGGTGTCTGCGTAGTTCGCAGTGCATTCGCACCATTCCTATCCCTGTCCCCGTCCCGACTTGTCCCGACTTTGCTCGACTGCCGCTCGCTGCCGCTCGGGTCGTGGTCCATATGACGGCGCAAGCACGACAAACGTCTGCGGGACTAGACGACGCTACTAAAGAATAAATTTATGATTACAAATCAAATTTGGAACTGTACAGTGCTGCCCAACAATGGCGCTGACGCATTTCGGGGCTCACCTGCAGATTCGTGCTGTTTCGTCGTTTTCAAAGACTTCCCGGCAAACTTCGTTAGCACATTCTCCCTCAAACTGAGTTAATTACCGCATTATCGTACCGTTGCATTAGTTTAAAATGCTTAAGAAAGCATCTTTGTCACAACAGAAAGGTAGTATGAGAAGACTGCTGGCAGGGTGGCGACTTAAAAAGGGAAAAATGCATGGGAGCCAACAGTACCATTTTTTATTGGTTCATTTTTTTTTTTTTTTTGTTTTCGTACCATCACAGTAGTTTAAAATGCTTGAGGAAACGTATTTGTCACAACAGAAGTGAAAAGAGGGCTGGCAGGAGTAGCGACACAAAAAGGAAGAAAAAAAAAAAGAAGGAGAGCCAACAGCACCCGGGTTTCCCAGGCGGTCACCCATCCAAGTACTAATCGGGCCAGATGATGCTTAACTTCGGTGATCGGACGAGAACCGGTGTATTCATCATTGTATGGCCGTTGGCACTCGTGTAATGTAGGAGCACGGCAGAATTCGCGTTCGGCTTCTCTCCCAACACACAAAATGTTAGTTTTCCGCCGCATTTGACGAAAGCACTTCCTTCTGCAACAGCCAGTTCCTCGAGGACGGCGCGGAGGGCGCGCCCGGCGTCCCAGCAGAGCGACGGCGGAATTAGCGGGCGCACCGCCGCGTGTGTGAGACGCATTGCTGCTCGTTGCACCTCCTGTCATTCGCTGGGCGCGTGCAGCCTTCGACACTAGCGGAGGACGCATCTTGTCCCTGGTGTCCAGCGGAGGGCCTGTGCGGGGTGTGGCAGTGTCGTGCTGCAGGGCGCCGCTGGTAGCGATATGGGCTTCCTCGCCTCGCCTCACACCAGGTGTCTGCGTAGTTCGCAGTGCATTCGCACCATTCCTATCCCTGTCCCCGTCCCGACTTGTCCCGACTTTGCTCGACTGCCGCTCGCTGCCGCTCGGGTCGTGGTCCATATGACGGCGCAAGCACGACAAACGTCTGCGGGACTAGACGACGCTACTAAAGAATAAATTTATGATTACAAATCAAATTTGGAACTGTACAGTGCTGCCCAACAATGGCGCTGACGCATTTCGGGGCTCACCTGCAGATTCGTGCTGTTTCGTCGTTTTCAAAGACTTCCCGGCAAACTTCGTTAGCACATTCTCCCTCAAACTGAGTTAATTACCGCATTATCGTACCGTTGCATTAGTTTAAAATGCTTAAGAAAGCATCTTTGTCACAACAGAAAGGTAGTATGAGAAGACTGCTGGCAGGGTGGCGACTTAAAAAGGGAAAAATGCATGGGAGCCAACAGTACCATTTTTTATTGGTTCATTTTTTTTTTTTTTTTTGTTTTCGTACCATCACAGTAGTTTAAAATGCTTGAGGAAACGTATTTGTCACAACAGAAGTGAAAAGAGGGCTGGCAGGAGTAGCGACACAAAAAGGAAGAAAAAAAAAAAGAAGGAGAGCCAACAGCACCCGGGTTTCCCAGGCGGTCACCCATCCAAGTACTAATCGGGCCAGATGATGCTTAACTTCGGTGATCGGACGAGAACCGGTGTATTCATCATTGTATGGCCGTTGGCACTCGTGTAATGTAGGAGCACGGCAGAATTCGCGTTCGGCTTCTCTCCCAACACACAAAATGTTAGTTTTCCGCCGCATTTGACGAAAGCACTTCCTTCTGCAACAGCCAGTTCCTCGAGGACGGCGCGGAGGGCGCGCCCGGCGTCCCAGCAGAGCGACGGCGGAATTAGCGGGCGCACCGCCGCGTGTGTGAGACGCATTGCTGCTCGTTGCACCTCCTGTCATTCGCTGGGCGCGTGCAGCCTTCGACACTAGCGGAGGACGCATCTTGTCCCTGGTGTCCAGCGGAGGGCCTGTGCGGGGTGTGGCAGTGTCGTGCTGCAGGGCGCCGCTGGTAGCGATATGGGCTTCCTCGCCTCGCCTCACACCAGGTGTCTGCGTAGTTCGCAGTGCATTCGCACCATTCCTATCCCTGTCCCCGTCCCGACTTGTCCCGACTTTGCTCGACTGCCGCTCGCTGCCGCTCGGGTCGTGGTCCATATGACGGCGCAAGCACGACAAACGTCTGCGGGACTAGACGACGCTACTAAAGAATAAATTTATGATTACAAATCAAATTTGGAACTGTACAGTGCTGCCCAACAATGGCGCTGACGCATTTCGGGGCTCACCTGCAGATTCGTGCTGTTTCGTCGTTTTCAAAGACTTCCCGGCAAACTTCGTTAGCACATTCTCCCTCAAACTGAGTTAATTACCGCATTATCGTACCGTTGCATTAGTTTAAAATGCTTAAGAAAGCATCTTTGTCACAACAGAAAGGTAGTATGAGAAGACTGCTGGCAGGGTGGCGACTTAAAAAGGGAAAAATGCATGGGAGCCAACAGTACCATTTTTTATTGGTTCATTTTTTTTTTTTTTTTGTTTTCGTACCATCACAGTAGTTTAAAATGCTTGAGGAAACGTATTTGTCACAACAGAAGTGAAAAGAGGGCTGGCAGGAGTAGCGACACAAAAAGGAAGAAAAAAAAAAAGAAGGAGAGCCAACAGCACCCGGGTTTCCCAGGCGGTCACCCATCCAAGTACTAATCGGGCCAGATGATGCTTAACTTCGGTGATCGGACGAGAACCGGTGTATTCATCATTGTATGGCCGTTGGCACTCGTGTAATGTAGGAGCACGGCAGAATTCGCGTTCGGCTTCTCTCCCAACACACAAAATGTTAGTTTTCCGCCGCATTTGACGAAAGCACTTCCTTCTGCAACAGCCAGTTCCTCGAGGACGGCGCGGAGGGCGCGCCCGGCGTCCCAGCAGAGCGACGGCGGAATTAGCGGGCGCACCGCCGCGTGTGTGAGACGCATTGCTGCTCGTTGCACCTCCTGTCATTCGCTGGGCGCGTGCAGCCTTCGACACTAGCGGAGGACGCATCTTGTCCCTGGTGTCCAGCGGAGGGCCTGTGCGGGGTGTGGCAGTGTCGTGCTGCAGGGCGCCGCTGGTAGCGATATGGGCTTCCTCGCCTCGCCTCACACCAGGTGTCTGCGTAGTTCGCAGTGCATTCGCACCATTCCTATCCCTGTCCCCGTCCCGACTTGTCCCGACTTTGCTCGACTGCCGCTCGCTGCCGCTCGGGTCGTGGTCCATATGACGGCGCAAGCACGACAAACGTCTGCGGGACTAGACGACGCTACTAAAGAATAAATTTATGATTACAAATCAAATTTGGAACTGTACAGTGCTGCCCAACAATGGCGCTGACGCATTTCGGGGCTCACCTGCAGATTCGTGCTGTTTCGTCGTTTTCAAAGACTTCCCGGCAAACTTCGTTAGCACATTCTCCCTCAAACTGAGTTAATTACCGCATTATCGTACCGTTGCATTAGTTTAAAATGCTTAAGAAAGCATCTTTGTCACAACAGAAAGGTAGTATGAGAAGACTGCTGGCAGGGTGGCGACTTAAAAAGGGAAAAATGCATGGGAGCCAACAGTACCATTTTTTATTGGTTCATTTTTTTTTTTTTTTTGTTTTCGTACCATCACAGTAGTTTAAAATGCTTGAGGAAACGTATTTGTCACAACAGAAGTGAAAAGAGGGCTGGCAGGAGTAGCGACACAAAAAGGAAGAAAAAAAAAAAGAAGGAGAGCCAACAGCACCCGGGTTTCCCAGGCGGTCACCCATCCAAGTACTAATCGGGCCAGATGATGCTTAACTTCGGTGATCGGACGAGAACCGGTGTATTCATCATTGTATGGCCGTTGGCACTCGTGTAATGTAGGAGCACGGCAGAATTCGCGTTCGGCTTCTCTCCCAACACACAAAATGTTAGTTTTCCGCCGCATTTGACGAAAGCACTTCCTTCTGCAACAGCCAGTTCCTCGAGGACGGCGCGGAGGGCGCGCCCGGCGTCCCAGCAGAGCGACGGCGGAATTAGCGGGCGCACCGCCGCGTGTGTGAGACGCATTGCTGCTCGTTGCACCTCCTGTCATTCGCTGGGCGCGTGCAGCCTTCGACACTAGCGGAGGACGCATCTTGTCCCTGGTGTCCAGCGGAGGGCCTGTGCGGGGTGTGGCAGTGTCGTGCTGCAGGGCGCCGCTGGTAGCGATATGGGCTTCCTCGCCTCGCCTCACACCAGGTGTCTGCGTAGTTCGCAGTGCATTCGCACCATTCCTATCCCTGTCCCCGTCCCGACTTGTCCCGACTTTGCTCGACTGCCGCTCGCTGCCGCTCGGGTCGTGGTCCATATGACGGCGCAAGCACGACAAACGTCTGCGGGACTAGACGACGCTACTAAAGAATAAATTTATGATTACAAATCAAATTTGGAACTGTACAGTGCTGCCCAACAATGGCGCTGACGCATTTCGGGGCTCACCTGCAGATTCGTGCTGTTTCGTCGTTTTCAAAGACTTCCCGGCAAACTTCGTTAGCACATTCTCCCTCAAACTGAGTTAATTACCGCATTATCGTACCGTTGCATTAGTTTAAAATGCTTAAGAAAGCATCTTTGTCACAACAGAAAGGTAGTATGAGAAGACTGCTGGCAGGGTGGCGACTTAAAAAGGGAAAAATGCATGGGAGCCAACAGTACCATTTTTTATTGGTTCATTTTTTTTTTTTTTTTGTTTTCGTACCATCACAGTAGTTTAAAATGCTTGAGGAAACGTATTTGTCACAACAGAAGTGAAAAGAGGGCTGGCAGGAGTAGCGACACAAAAAGGAAGAAAAAAAAAAAGAAGGAGAGCCAACAGCACCCGGGTTTCCCAGGCGGTCACCCATCCAAGTACTAATCGGGCCAGATGATGCTTAACTTCGGTGATCGGACGAGAACCGGTGTATTCATCATTGTATGGCCGTTGGCACTCGTGTAATGTAGGAGCACGGCAGAATTCGCGTTCGGCTTCTCTCCCAACACACAAAATGTTAGTTTTCCGCCGCATTTGACGAAAGCACTTCCTTCTGCAACAGCCAGTTCCTCGAGGACGGCGCGGAGGGCGCGCCCGGCGTCCCAGCAGAGCGACGGCGGAATTAGCGGGCGCACCGCCGCGTGTGTGAGACGCATTGCTGCTCGTTGCACCTCCTGTCATTCGCTGGGCGCGTGCAGCCTTCGACACTAGCGGAGGACGCATCTTGTCCCTGGTGTCCAGCGGAGGGCCTGTGCGGGGTGTGGCAGTGTCGTGCTGCAGGGCGCCGCTGGTAGCGATATGGGCTTCCTCGCCTCGCCTCACACCAGGTGTCTGCGTAGTTCGCAGTGCATTCGCACCATTCCTATCCCTGTCCCCGTCCCGACTTGTCCCGACTTTGCTCGACTGCCGCTCGCTGCCGCTCGGGTCGTGGTCCATATGACGGCGCAAGCACGACAAACGTCTGCGGGACTAGACGACGCTACTAAAGAATAAATTTATGATTACAAATCAAATTTGGAACTGTACAGTGCTGCCCAACAATGGCGCTGACGCATTTCGGGGCTCACCTGCAGATTCGTGCTGTTTCGTCGTTTTCAAAGACTTCCCGGCAAACTTCGTTAGCACATTCTCCCTCAAACTGAGTTAATTACCGCATTATCGTACCGTTGCATTAGTTTAAAATGCTTAAGAAAGCATCTTTGTCACAACAGAAAGGTAGTATGAGAAGACTGCTGGCAGGGTGGCGACTTAAAAAGGGAAAAATGCATGGGAGCCAACAGTACCATTTTTTATTGGTTCATTTTTTTTTTTTTTTTTGTTTTCGTACCATCACAGTAGTTTAAAATGCTTGAGGAAACGTATTTGTCACAACAGAAGTGAAAAGAGGGCTGGCAGGAGTAGCGACACAAAAAGGAAGAAAAAAAAAAAGAAGGAGAGCCAACAGCACCCGGGTTTCCCAGGCGGTCACCCATCCAAGTACTAATCGGGCCAGATGATGCTTAACTTCGGTGATCGGACGAGAACCGGTGTATTCATCATTGTATGGCCGTTGGCACTCGTGTAATGTAGGAGCACGGCAGAATTCGCGTTCGGCTTCTCTCCCAACACACAAAATGTTAGTTTTCCGCCGCATTTGACGAAAGCACTTCCTTCTGCAACAGCCAGTTCCTCGAGGACGGCGCGGAGGGCGCGCCCGGCGTCCCAGCAGAGCGACGGCGGAATTAGCGGGCGCACCGCCGCGTGTGTGAGACGCATTGCTGCTCGTTGCACCTCCTGTCATTCGCTGGGCGCGTGCAGCCTTCGACACTAGCGGAGGACGCATCTTGTCCCTGGTGTCCAGCGGAGGGCCTGTGCGGGGTGTGGCAGTGTCGTGCTGCAGGGCGCCGCTGGTAGCGATATGGGCTTCCTCGCCTCGCCTCACACCAGGTGTCTGCGTAGTTCGCAGTGCATTCGCACCATTCCTATCCCTGTCCCCGTCCCGACTTGTCCCGACTTTGCTCGACTGCCGCTCGCTGCCGCTCGGGTCGTGGTCCATATGACGGCGCAAGCACGACAAACGTCTGCGGGACTAGACGACGCTACTAAAGAATAAATTTATGATTACAAATCAAATTTGGAACTGTACAGTGCTGCCCAACAATGGCGCTGACGCATTTCGGGGCTCACCTGCAGATTCGTGCTGTTTCGTCGTTTTCAAAGACTTCCCGGCAAACTTCGTTAGCACATTCTCCCTCAAACTGAGTTAATTACCGCATTATCGTACCGTTGCATTAGTTTAAAATGCTTAAGAAAGCATCTTTGTCACAACAGAAAGGTAGTATGAGAAGACTGCTGGCAGGGTGGCGACTTAAAAAGGGAAAAATGCATGGGAGCCAACAGTACCATTTTTTATTGGTTCATTTTTTTTTTTTTTTTGTTTTCGTACCATCACAGTAGTTTAAAATGCTTGAGGAAACGTATTTGTCACAACAGAAGTGAAAAGAGGGCTGGCAGGAGTAGCGACACAAAAAGGAAGAAAAAAAAAAAGAAGGAGAGCCAACAGCACCCGGGTTTCCCAGGCGGTCACCCATCCAAGTACTAATCGGGCCAGATGATGCTTAACTTCGGTGATCGGACGAGAACCGGTGTATTCATCATTGTATGGCCGTTGGCACTCGTGTAATGTAGGAGCACGGCAGAATTCGCGTTCGGCTTCTCTCCCAACACACAAAATGTTAGTTTTCCGCCGCATTTGACGAAAGCACTTCCTTCTGCAACAGCCAGTTCCTCGAGGACGGCGCGGAGGGCGCGCCCGGCGTCCCAGCAGAGCGACGGCGGAATTAGCGGGCGCACCGCCGCGTGTGTGAGACGCATTGCTGCTCGTTGCACCTCCTGTCATTCGCTGGGCGCGTGCAGCCTTCGACACTAGCGGAGGACGCATCTTGTCCCTGGTGTCCAGCGGAGGGCCTGTGCGGGGTGTGGCAGTGTCGTGCTGCAGGGCGCCGCTGGTAGCGATATGGGCTTCCTCGCCTCGCCTCACACCAGGTGTCTGCGTAGTTCGCAGTGCATTCGCACCATTCCTATCCCTGTCCCCGTCCCGACTTGTCCCGACTTTGCTCGACTGCCGCTCGCTGCCGCTCGGGTCGTGGTCCATATGACGGCGCAAGCACGACAAACGTCTGCGGGACTAGACGACGCTACTAAAGAATAAATTTATGATTACAAATCAAATTTGGAACTGTACAGTGCTGCCCAACAATGGCGCTGACGCATTTCGGGGCTCACCTGCAGATTCGTGCTGTTTCGTCGTTTTCAAAGACTTCCCGGCAAACTTCGTTAGCACATTCTCCCTCAAACTGAGTTAATTACCGCATTATCGTACCGTTGCATTAGTTTAAAATGCTTAAGAAAGCATCTTTGTCACAACAGAAAGGTAGTATGAGAAGACTGCTGGCAGGGTGGCGACTTAAAAAGGGAAAAATGCATGGGAGCCAACAGTACCATTTTTTATTGGTTCATTTTTTTTTTTTTTTTTGTTTTCGTACCATCACAGTAGTTTAAAATGCTTGAGGAAACGTATTTGTCACAACAGAAGTGAAAAGAGGGCTGGCAGGAGTAGCGACACAAAAAGGAAGAAAAAAAAAAAGAAGGAGAGCCAACAGCACCCGGGTTACCCAGGCGGTCACCCATCCAAGTACTAATCGGGCCAGATGATGCTTAACTTCGGTGATCGGACGAGAACCGGTGTATTCATCATTGTATGGCCGTTGGCACTCGTGTAATGTAGGAGCACGGCAGAATTCGCGTTCGGCTTCTCTCCCAACACACAAAATGTTAGTTTTCCGCCGCATTTGACGAAAGCACTTCCTTCTGCAACAGCCAGTTCCTCGAGGACGGCGCGGAGGGCGCGCCCGGCGTCCCAGCAGAGCGACGGCGGAATTAGCGGGCGCACCGCCGCGTGTGTGAGACGCATTGCTGCTCGTTGCACCTCCTGTCATTCGCTGGGCGCGTGCAGCCTTCGACACTAGCGGAGGACGCATCTTGTCCCTGGTGTCCAGCGGAGGGCCTGTGCGGGGTGTGGCAGTGTCGTGCTGCAGGGCGCCGCTGGTAGCGATATGGGCTTCCTCGCCTCGCCTCACACCAGGTGTCTGCGTAGTTCGCAGTGCATTCGCACCATTCCTATCCCTGTCCCCGTCCCGACTTGTCCCGACTTTGCTCGACTGCCGCTCGCTGCCGCTCGGGTCGTGGTCCATATGACGGCGCAAGCACGACAAACGTCTGCGGGACTAGACGACGCTACTAAAGAATAAATTTATGATTACAAATCAAATTTGGAACTGTACAGTGCTGCCCAACAATGGCGCTGACGCATTTCGGGGCTCACCTGCAGATTCGTGCTGTTTCGTCGTTTTCAAAGACTTCCCGGCAAACTTCGTTAGCACATTCTCCCTCAAACTGAGTTAATTACCGCATTATCGTACCGTTGCATTAGTTTAAAATGCTTAAGAAAGCATCTTTGTCACAACAGAAAGGTAGTATGAGAAGACTGCTGGCAGGGTGGCGACTTAAAAAGGGAAAAATGCATGGGAGCCAACAGTACCATTTTTTATTGGTTCATTTTTTTTTTTTTTTTTGTTTTCGTACCATCACAGTAGTTTAAAATGCTTGAGGAAACGTATTTGTCACAACAGAAGTGAAAAGAGGGCTGGCAGGAGTAGCGACACAAAAAGGAAGAAAAAAAAAAAGAAGGAGAGCCAACAGCACCCGGGTTTCCCAGGCGGTCACCCATCCAAGTACTAATCGGGCCAGATGATGCTTAACTTCGGTGATCGGACGAGAACCGGTGTATTCATCATTGTATGGCCGTTGGCACTCGTGTAATGTAGGAGCACGGCAGAATTCGCGTTCGGCTTCTCTCCCAACACACAAAATGTTAGTTTTCCGCCGCATTTGACGAAAGCACTTCCTTCTGCAACAGCCAGTTCCTCGAGGACGGCGCGGAGGGCGCGCCCGGCGTCCCAGCAGAGCGACGGCGGAATTAGCGGGCGCACCGCCGCGTGTGTGAGACGCATTGCTGCTCGTTGCACCTCCTGTCATTCGCTGGGCGCGTGCAGCCTTCGACACTAGCGGAGGACGCATCTTGTCCCTGGTGTCCAGCGGAGGGCCTGTGCGGGGTGTGGCAGTGTCGTG
Source organism: Schistocerca piceifrons (assembly GCF_021461385.2). Lineage (NCBI taxonomy): Eukaryota > Metazoa > Arthropoda > Insecta > Orthoptera > Acrididae > Schistocerca > Schistocerca piceifrons. Next base: position 119,449,021 of record NC_060142.1, read on the forward strand.
CTGCAGGGCGCCGCTGGTAGCGATATGGGCTTCCTCGCCTCGCCTCACACCAGGTGTCTGCGTAGTTCGCAGTGCATTCGCACCATTCCTATCCCTGTCCCCGTCCCGACTTGTCCCGACTTTGCTCGACTGCCGCTCGCTGCCGCTCGGGTCGTGGTCCATATGACGGCGCAAGCACGACAAACGTCTGCGGGACTAGACGACGCTACTAAAGAATAAATTTATGATTACAAATCAAATTTGGAACTGTACAGTGCTGCCCAACAATGGCGCTGACGCATTTCGGGGCTCACCTGCAGATTCGTGCTGTTTCGTCGTTTTCAAAGACTTCCCGGCAAACTTCGTTAGCACATTCTCCCTCAAACTGAGTTAATTACCGCATTATCGTACCGTTGCATTAGTTTAAAATGCTTAAGAAAGCATCTTTGTCACAACAGAAAGGTAGTATGAGAAGACTGCTGGCAGGGTGGCGACTTAAAAAGGGAAAAATGCATGGGAGCCAACAGTACCATTTTTTATTGGTTCATTTTTTTTTTTTTTTTTGTTTTCGTACCATCACAGTAGTTTAAAATGCTTGAGGAAACGTATTTGTCACAACAGAAGTGAAAAGAGGGCTGGCAGGAGTAGCGACACAAAAAGGAAGAAAAAAAAAAAGAAGGAGAGCCAACAGCACCCGGGTTTCCCAGGCGGTCACCCATCCAAGTACTAATCGGGCCAGATGATGCTTAACTTCGGTGATCGGACGAGAACCGGTGTATTCATCATTGTATGGCCGTTGGCACTCGTGTAATGTAGGAGCACGGCAGAATTCGCGTTCGGCTTCTCTCCCAACACACAAAATGTTAGTTTTCCGCCGCATTTGACGAAAGCACTTCCTTCTGCAACAGCCAGTTCCTCGAGGACGGCGCGGAGGGCGCGCCCGGCGTCCCAGCAGAGCGACGGCGGAATTAGCGGGCGCACCGCCGCGTGTGTGAGACGCATTGCTGCTCGTTGCACCTCCTGTCATTCGCTGGGCGCGTGCAGCCTTCGACACTAGCGGAGGACGCATCTTGTCCCTGGTGTCCAGCGGAGGGCCTGTGCGGGGTGTGGCAGTGTCGTGCTGCAGGGCGCCGCTGGTAGCGATATGGGCTTCCTCGCCTCGCCTCACACCAGGTGTCTGCGTAGTTCGCAGTGCATTCGCACCATTCCTATCCCTGTCCCCGTCCCGACTTGTCCCGACTTTGCTCGACTGCCGCTCGCTGCCGCTCGGGTCGTGGTCCATATGACGGCGCAAGCACGACAAACGTCTGCGGGACTAGACGACGCTACTAAAGAATAAATTTATGATTACAAATCAAATTTGGAACTGTACAGTGCTGCCCAACAATGGCGCTGACGCATTTCGGGGCTCACCTGCAGATTCGTGCTGTTTCGTCGTTTTCAAAGACTTCCCGGCAAACTTCGTTAGCACATTCTCCCTCAAACTGAGTTAATTACCGCATTATCGTACCGTTGCATTAGTTTAAAATGCTTAAGAAAGCATCTTTGTCACAACAGAAAGGTAGTATGAGAAGACTGCTGGCAGGGTGGCGACTTAAAAAGGGAAAAATGCATGGGAGCCAACAGTACCATTTTTTATTGGTTCATTTTTTTTTTTTTTTTTGTTTTCGTACCATCACAGTAGTTTAAAATGCTTGAGGAAACGTATTTGTCACAACAGAAGTGAAAAGAGGGCTGGCAGGAGTAGCGACACAAAAAGGAAGAAAAAAAAAAAGAAGGAGAGCCAACAGCACCCGGGTTTCCCAGGCGGTCACCCATCCAAGTACTAATCGGGCCAGATGATGCTTAACTTCGGTGATCGGACGAGAACCGGTGTATTCATCATTGTATGGCCGTTGGCACTCGTGTAATGTAGGAGCACGGCAGAATTCGCGTTCGGCTTCTCTCCCAACACACAAAATGTTAGTTTTCCGCCGCATTTGACGAAAGCACTTCCTTCTGCAACAGCCAGTTCCTCGAGGACGGCGCGGAGGGCGCGCCCGGCGTCCCAGCAGAGCGACGGCGGAATTAGCGGGCGCACCGCCGCGTGTGTGAGACGCATTGCTGCTCGTTGCACCTCCTGTCATTCGCTGGGCGCGTGCAGCCTTCGACACTAGCGGAGGACGCATCTTGTCCCTGGTGTCCAGCGGAGGGCCTGTGCGGGGTGTGGCAGTGTCGTGCTGCAGGGCGCCGCTGGTAGCGATATGGGCTTCCTCGCCTCGCCTCACACCAGGTGTCTGCGTAGTTCGCAGTGCATTCGCACCATTCCTATCCCTGTCCCCGTCCCGACTTGTCCCGACTTTGCTCGACTGCCGCTCGCTGCCGCTCGGGTCGTGGTCCATATGACGGCGCAAGCACGACAAACGTCTGCGGGACTAGACGACGCTACTAAAGAATAAATTTATGATTACAAATCAAATTTGGAACTGTACAGTGCTGCCCAACAATGGCGCTGACGCATTTCGGGGCTCACCTGCAGATTCGTGCTGTTTCGTCGTTTTCAAAGACTTCCCGGCAAACTTCGTTAGCACATTCTCCCTCAAACTGAGTTAATTACCGCATTATCGTACCGTTGCATTAGTTTAAAATGCTTAAGAAAGCATCTTTGTCACAACAGAAAGGTAGTATGAGAAGACTGCTGGCAGGGTGGCGACTTAAAAAGGGAAAAATGCATGGGAGCCAACAGTACCATTTTTTATTGGTTCATTTTTTTTTTTTTTTTGTTTTCGTACCATCACAGTAGTTTAAAATGCTTGAGGAAACGTATTTGTCACAACAGAAGTGAAAAGAGGGCTGGCAGGAGTAGCGACACAAAAAGGAAGAAAAAAAAAAAGAAGGAGAGCCAACAGCACCCGGGTTTCCCAGGCGGTCACCCATCCAAGTACTAATCGGGCCAGATGATGCTTAACTTCGGTGATCGGACGAGAACCGGTGTATTCATCATTGTATGGCCGTTGGCACTCGTGTAATGTAGGAGCACGGCAGAATTCGCGTTCGGCTTCTCTCCCAACACACAAAATGTTAGTTTTCCGCCGCATTTGACGAAAGCACTTCCTTCTGCAACAGCCAGTTCCTCGAGGACGGCGCGGAGGGCGCGCCCGGCGTCCCAGCAGAGCGACGGCGGAATTAGCGGGCGCACCGCCGCGTGTGTGAGACGCATTGCTGCTCGTTGCACCTCCTGTCATTCGCTGGGCGCGTGCAGCCTTCGACACTAGCGGAGGACGCATCTTGTCCCTGGTGTCCAGCGGAGGGCCTGTGCGGGGTGTGGCAGTGTCGTGCTGCAGGGCGCCGCTGGTAGCGATATGGGCTTCCTCGCCTCGCCTCACACCAGGTGTCTGCGTAGTTCGCAGTGCATTCGCACCATTCCTATCCCTGTCCCCGTCCCGACTTGTCCCGACTTTGCTCGACTGCCGCTCGCTGCCGCTCGGGTCGTGGTCCATATGACGGCGCAAGCACGACAAACGTCTGCGGGACTAGACGACGCTACTAAAGAATAAATTTATGATTACAAATCAAATTTGGAACTGTACAGTGCTGCCCAACAATGGCGCTGACGCATTTCGGGGCTCACCTGCAGATTCGTGCTGTTTCGTCGTTTTCAAAGACTTCCCGGCAAACTTCGTTAGCACATTCTCCCTCAAACTGAGTTAATTACCGCATTATCGTACCGTTGCATTAGTTTAAAATGCTTAAGAAAGCATCTTTGTCACAACAGAAAGGTAGTATGAGAAGACTGCTGGCAGGGTGGCGACTTAAAAAGGGAAAAATGCATGGGAGCCAACAGTACCATTTTTTATTGGTTCATTTTTTTTTTTTTTTTTGTTTTCGTACCATCACAGTAGTTTAAAATGCTTGAGGAAACGTATTTGTCACAACAGAAGTGAAAAGAGGGCTGGCAGGAGTAGCGACACAAAAAGGAAGAAAAAAAAAAAGAAGGAGAGCCAACAGCACCCGGGTTTCCCAGGCGGTCACCCATCCAAGTACTAATCGGGCCAGATGATGCTTAACTTCGGTGATCGGACGAGAACCGGTGTATTCATCATTGTATGGCCGTTGGCACTCGTGTAATGTAGGAGCACGGCAGAATTCGCGTTCGGCTTCTCTCCCAACACACAAAATGTTAGTTTTCCGCCGCATTTGACGAAAGCACTTCCTTCTGCAACAGCCAGTTCCTCGAGGACGGCGCGGAGGGCGCGCCCGGCGTCCCAGCAGAGCGACGGCGGAATTAGCGGGCGCACCGCCGCGTGTGTGAGACGCATTGCTGCTCGTTGCACCTCCTGTCATTCGCTGGGCGCGTGCAGCCTTCGACACTAGCGGAGGACGCATCTTGTCCCTGGTGTCCAGCGGAGGGCCTGTGCGGGGTGTGGCAGTGTCGTGCTGCAGGGCGCCGCTGGTAGCGATATGGGCTTCCTCGCCTCGCCTCACACCAGGTGTCTGCGTAGTTCGCAGTGCATTCGCACCATTCCTATCCCTGTCCCCGTCCCGACTTGTCCCGACTTTGCTCGACTGCCGCTCGCTGCCGCTCGGGTCGTGGTCCATATGACGGCGCAAGCACGACAAACGTCTGCGGGACTAGACGACGCTACTAAAGAATAAATTTATGATTACAAATCAAATTTGGAACTGTACAGTGCTGCCCAACAATGGCGCTGACGCATTTCGGGGCTCACCTGCAGATTCGTGCTGTTTCGTCGTTTTCAAAGACTTCCCGGCAAACTTCGTTAGCACATTCTCCCTCAAACTGAGTTAATTACCGCATTATCGTACCGTTGCATTAGTTTAAAATGCTTAAGAAAGCATCTTTGTCACAACAGAAAGGTAGTATGAGAAGACTGCTGGCAGGGTGGCGACTTAAAAAGGGAAAAATGCATGGGAGCCAACAGTACCATTTTTTATTGGTTCATTTTTTTTTTTTTTTTGTTTTCGTACCATCACAGTAGTTTAAAATGCTTGAGGAAACGTATTTGTCACAACAGAAGTGAAAAGAGGGCTGGCAGGAGTAGCGACACAAAAAGGAAGAAAAAAAAAAAGAAGGAGAGCCAACAGCACCCGGGTTTCCCAGGCGGTCACCCATCCAAGTACTAATCGGGCCAGATGATGCTTAACTTCGGTGATCGGACGAGAACCGGTGTATTCATCATTGTATGGCCGTTGGCACTCGTGTAATGTAGGAGCACGGCAGAATTCGCGTTCGGCTTCTCTCCCAACACACAAAATGTTAGTTTTCCGCCGCATTTGACGAAAGCACTTCCTTCTGCAACAGCCAGTTCCTCGAGGACGGCGCGGAGGGCGCGCCCGGCGTCCCAGCAGAGCGACGGCGGAATTAGCGGGCGCACCGCCGCGTGTGTGAGACGCATTGCTGCTCGTTGCACCTCCTGTCATTCGCTGGGCGCGTGCAGCCTTCGACACTAGCGGAGGACGCATCTTGTCCCTGGTGTCCAGCGGAGGGCCTGTGCGGGGTGTGGCAGTGTCGTGCTGCAGGGCGCCGCTGGTAGCGATATGGGCTTCCTCGCCTCGCCTCACACCAGGTGTCTGCGTAGTTCGCAGTGCATTCGCACCATTCCTATCCCTGTCCCCGTCCCGACTTGTCCCGACTTTGCTCGACTGCCGCTCGCTGCCGCTCGGGTCGTGGTCCATATGACGGCGCAAGCACGACAAACGTCTGCGGGACTAGACGACGCTACTAAAGAATAAATTTATGATTACAAATCAAATTTGGAACTGTACAGTGCTGCCCAACAATGGCGCTGACGCATTTCGGGGCTCACCTGCAGATTCGTGCTGTTTCGTCGTTTTCAAAGACTTCCCGGCAAACTTCGTTAGCACATTCTCCCTCAAACTGAGTTAATTACCGCATTATCGTACCGTTGCATTAGTTTAAAATGCTTAAGAAAGCATCTTTGTCACAACAGAAAGGTAGTATGAGAAGACTGCTGGCAGGGTGGCGACTTAAAAAGGGAAAAATGCATGGGAGCCAACAGTACCATTTTTTATTGGTTCATTTTTTTTTTTTTTTTTGTTTTCGTACCATCACAGTAGTTTAAAATGCTTGAGGAAACGTATTTGTCACAACAGAAGTGAAAAGAGGGCTGGCAGGAGTAGCGACACAAAAAGGAAGAAAAAAAAAAAGAAGGAGAGCCAACAGCACCCGGGTTTCCCAGGCGGTCACCCATCCAAGTACTAATCGGGCCAGATGATGCTTAACTTCGGTGATCGGACGAGAACCGGTGTATTCATCATTGTATGGCCGTTGGCACTCGTGTAATGTAGGAGCACGGCAGAATTCGCGTTCGGCTTCTCTCCCAACACACAAAATGTTAGTTTTCCGCCGCATTTGACGAAAGCACTTCCTTCTGCAACAGCCAGTTCCTCGAGGACGGCGCGGAGGGCGCGCCCGGCGTCCCAGCAGAGCGACGGCGGAATTAGCGGGCGCACCGCCGCGTGTGTGAGACGCATTGCTGCTCGTTGCACCTCCTGTCATTCGCTGGGCGCGTGCAGCCTTCGACACTAGCGGAGGACGCATCTTGTCCCTGGTGTCCAGCGGAGGGCCTGTGCGGGGTGTGGCAGTGTCGTGCTGCAGGGCGCCGCTGGTAGCGATATGGGCTTCCTCGCCTCGCCTCACACCAGGTGTCTGCGTAGTTCGCAGTGCATTCGCACCATTCCTATCCCTGTCCCCGTCCCGACTTGTCCCGACTTTGCTCGACTGCCGCTCGCTGCCGCTCGGGTCGTGGTCCATATGACGGCGCAAGCACGACAAACGTCTGCGGGACTAGACGACGCTACTAAAGAATAAATTTATGATTACAAATCAAATTTGGAACTGTACAGTGCTGCCCAACAATGGCGCTGACGCATTTCGGGGCTCACCTGCAGATTCGTGCTGTTTCGTCGTTTTCAAAGACTTCCCGGCAAACTTCGTTAGCACATTCTCCCTCAAACTGAGTTAATTACCGCATTATCGTACCGTTGCATTAGTTTAAAATGCTTAAGAAAGCATCTTTGTCACAACAGAAAGGTAGTATGAGAAGACTGCTGGCAGGGTGGCGACTTAAAAAGGGAAAAATGCATGGGAGCCAACAGTACCATTTTTTATTGGTTCATTTTTTTTTTTTTTTTTTGTTTTCGTACCATCACAGTAGTTTAAAATGCTTGAGGAAACGTATTTGTCACAACAGAAGTGAAAAGAGGGCTGGCAGGAGTAGCGACACAAAAAGGAAGAAAAAAAAAAAGAAGGAGAGCCAACAGCACCCGGGTTTCCCAGGCGGTCACCCATCCAAGTACTAATCGGGCCAGATGATGCTTAACTTCGGTGATCGGACGAGAACCGGTGTATTCATCATTGTATGGCCGTTGGCACTCGTGTAATGTAGGAGCACGGCAGAATTCGCGTTCGGCTTCTCTCCCAACACACAAAATGTTAGTTTTCCGCCGCATTTGACGAAAGCACTTCCTTCTGCAACAGCCAGTTCCTCGAGGACGGCGCGGAGGGCGCGCCCGGCGTCCCAGCAGAGCGACGGCGGAATTAGCGGGCGCACCGCCGCGTGTGTGAGACGCATTGCTGCTCGTTGCACCTCCTGTCATTCGCTGGGCGCGTGCAGCCTTCGACACTAGCGGAGGACGCATCTTGTCCCTGGTGTCCAGCGGAGGGCCTGTGCGGGGTGTGGCAGTGTCGTGCTGCAGGGCGCCGCTGGTAGCGATATGGGCTTCCTCGCCTCGCCTCACACCAGGTGTCTGCGTAGTTCGCAGTGCATTCGCACCATTCCTATCCCTGTCCCCGTCCCGACTTGTCCCGACTTTGCTCGACTGCCGCTCGCTGCCGCTCGGGTCGTGGTCCATATGACGGCGCAAGCACGACAAACGTCTGCGGGACTAGACGACGCTACTAAAGAATAAATTTATGATTACAAATCAAATTTGGAACTGTACAGTGCTGCCCAACAATGGCGCTGACGCATTTCGGGGCTCACCTGCAGATTCGTGCTGTTTCGTCGTTTTCAAAGACTTCCCGGCAAACTTCGTTAGCACATTCTCCCTCAAACTGAGTTAATTACCGCATTATCGTACCGTTGCATTAGTTTAAAATGCTTAAGAAAGCATCTTTGTCACAACAGAAAGGTAGTATGAGAAGACTGCTGGCAGGGTGGCGACTTAAAAAGGGAAAAATGCATGGGAGCCAACAGTACCATTTTTTATTGGTTCATTTTTTTTTTTTTTTGTTTTCGTACCATCACAGTAGTTTAAAATGCTTGAGGAAACGTATTTGTCACAACAGAAGTGAAAAGAGGGCTGGCAGGAGTAGCGACACAAAAAGGAAGAAAAAAAAAAAGAAGGAGAGCCAACAGCACCCGGGTTTCCCAGGCGGTCACCCATCCAAGTACTAATCGGGCCAGATGATGCTTAACTTCGGTGATCGGACGAGAACCGGTGTATTCATCATTGTATGGCCGTTGGCACTCGTGTAATGTAGGAGCACGGCAGAATTCGCGTTCGGCTTCTCTCCCAACACACAAAATGTTAGTTTTCCGCCGCATTTGACGAAAGCACTTCCTTCTGCAACAGCCAGTTCCTCGAGGACGGCGCGGAGGGCGCGCCCGGCGTCCCAGCAGAGCGACGGCGGAATTAGCGGGCGCACCGCCGCGTGTGTGAGACGCATTGCTGCTCGTTGCACCTCCTGTCATTCGCTGGGCGCGTGCAGCCTTCGACACTAGCGGAGGACGCATCTTGTCCCTGGTGTCCAGCGGAGGGCCTGTGCGGGGTGTGGCAGTGTCGTGCTGCAGGGCGCCGCTGGTAGCGATATGGGCTTCCTCGCCTCGCCTCACACCAGGTGTCTGCGTAGTTCGCAGTGCATTCGCACCATTCCTATCCCTGTCCCCGTCCCGACTTGTCCCGACTTTGCTCGACTGCCGCTCGCTGCCGCTCGGGTCGTGGTCCATATGACGGCGCAAGCACGACAAACGTCTGCGGGACTAGACGACGCTACTAAAGAATAAATTTATGATTACAAATCAAATTTGGAACTGTACAGTGCTGCCCAACAATGGCGCTGACGCATTTCGGGGCTCACCTGCAGATTCGTGCTGTTTCGTCGTTTTCAAAGACTTCCCGGCAAACTTCGTTAGCACATTCTCCCTCAAACTGAGTTAATTACCGCATTATCGTACCGTTGCATTAGTTTAAAATGCTTAAGAAAGCATCTTTGTCACAACAGAAAGGTAGTATGAGAAGACTGCTGGCAGGGTGGCGACTTAAAAAGGGAAAAATGCATGGGAGCCAACAGTACCATTTTTTATTGGTTCATTTTTTTTTTTTTTTTTGTTTTCGTACCATCACAGTAGTTTAAAATGCTTGAGGAAACGTATTTGTCACAACAGAAGTGAAAAGAGGGCTGGCAGGAGTAGCGACACAAAAAGGAAGAAAAAAAAAAAGAAGGAGAGCCAACAGCACCCGGGTTTCCCAGGCGGTCACCCATCCAAGTACTAATCGGGCCAGATGATGCTTAACTTCGGTGATCGGACGAGAACCGGTGTATTCATCATTGTATGGCCGTTGGCACTCGTGTAATGTAGGAGCACGGCAGAATTCGCGTTCGGCTTCTCTCCCAACACACAAAATGTTAGTTTTCCGCCGCATTTGACGAAAGCACTTCCTTCTGCAACAGCCAGTTCCTCGAGGACGGCGCGGAGGGCGCGCCCGGCGTCCCAGCAGAGCGACGGCGGAATTAGCGGGCGCACCGCCGCGTGTGTGAGACGCATTGCTGCTCGTTGCACCTCCTGTCATTCGCTGGGCGCGTGCAGCCTTCGACACTAGCGGAGGACGCATCTTGTCCCTGGTGTCCAGCGGAGGGCCTGTGCGGGGTGTGGCAGTGTCGTGCTGCAGGGCGCCGCTGGTAGCGATATGGGCTTCCTCGCCTCGCCTCACACCAGGTGTCTGCGTAGTTCGCAGTGCATTCGCACCATTCCTATCCCTGTCCCCGTCCCGACTTGTCCCGACTTTGCTCGACTGCCGCTCGCTGCCGCTCGGGTCGTGGTCCATATGACGGCGCAAGCACGACAAACGTCTGCGGGACTAGACGACGCTACTAAAGAATAAATTTATGATTACAAATCAAATTTGGAACTGTACAGTGCTGCCCAACAATGGCGCTGACGCATTTCGGGGCTCACCTGCAGATTCGTGCTGTTTCGTCGTTTTCAAAGACTTCCCGGCAAACTTCGTTAGCACATTCTCCCTCAAACTGAGTTAATTACCGCATTATCGTACCGTTGCATTAGTTTAAAATGCTTAAGAAAGCATCTTTGTCACAACAGAAAGGTAGTATGAGAAGACTGCTGGCAGGGTGGCGACTTAAAAAGGGAAAAATGCATGGGAGCCAACAGTACCATTTTTTATTGGTTCATTTTTTTTTTTTTTGTTTTCGTACCATCACAGTAGTTTAAAATGCTTGAGGAAACGTATTTGTCACAACAGAAGTGAAAAGAGGGCTGGCAGGAGTAGCGACACAAAAAGGAAGAAAAAAAAAAAGAAGGAGAGCCAACAGCACCCGGGTTTCCCAGGCGGTCACCCATCCAAGTACTAATCGGGCCAGATGATGCTTAACTTCGGTGATCGGACGAGAACCGGTGTATTCATCATTGTATGGCCGTTGGCACTCGTGTAATGTAGGAGCACGGCAGAATTCGCGTTCGGCTTCTCTCCCAACACACAAAATGTTAGTTTTCCGCCGCATTTGACGAAAGCACTTCCTTCTGCAACAGCCAGTTCCTCGAGGACGGCGCGGAGGGCGCGCCCGGCGTCCCAGCAGAGCGACGGCGGAATTAGCGGGCGCACCGCCGCGTGTGTGAGACGCATTGCTGCTCGTTGCACCTCCTGTCATTCGCTGGGCGCGTGCAGCCTTCGACACTAGCGGAGGACGCATCTTGTCCCTGGTGTCCAGCGGAGGGCCTGTGCGGGGTGTGGCAGTGTCGTGCTGCAGGGCGCCGCTGGTAGCGATATGGGCTTCCTCGCCTCGCCTCACACCAGGTGTCTGCGTAGTTCGCAGTGCATTCGCACCATTCCTATCCCTGTCCCCGTCCCGACTTGTCCCGACTTTGCTCGACTGCCGCTCGCTGCCGCTCGGGTCGTGGTCCATATGACGGCGCAAGCACGACAAACGTCTGCGGGACTAGACGACGCTACTAAAGAATAAATTTATGATTACAAATCAAATTTGGAACTGTACAGTGCTGCCCAACAATGGCGCTGACGCATTTCGGGGCTCACCTGCAGATTCGTGCTGTTTCGTCGTTTTCAAAGACTTCCCGGCAAACTTCGTTAGCACATTCTCCCTCAAACTGAGTTAATTACCGCATTATCGTACCGTTGCATTAGTTTAAAATGCTTAAGAAAGCATCTTTGTCACAACAGAAAGGTAGTATGAGAAGACTGCTGGCAGGGTGGCGACTTAAAAAGGGAAAAATGCATGGGAGCCAACAGTACCATTTTTTATTGGTTCATTTTTTTTTTTTTTTTGTTTTCGTACCATCACAGTAGTTTAAAATGCTTGAGGAAACGTATTTGTCACAACAGAAGTGAAAAGAGGGCTGGCAGGAGTAGCGACACAAAAAGGAAGAAAAAAAAAAAGAAGGAGAGCCAACAGCACCCGGGTTTCCCAGGCGGTCACCCATCCAAGTACTAATCGGGCCAGATGATGCTTAACTTCGGTGATCGGACGAGAACCGGTGTATTCATCATTGTATGGCCGTTGGCACTCGTGTAATGTAGGAGCACGGCAGAATTCGCGTTCGGCTTCTCTCCCAACACACAAAATGTTAGTTTTCCGCCGCATTTGACGAAAGCACTTCCTTCTGCAACAGCCAGTTCCTCGAGGACGGCGCGGAGGGCGCGCCCGGCGTCCCAGCAGAGCGACGGCGGAATTAGCGGGCGCACCGCCGCGTGTGTGAGACGCATTGCTGCTCGTTGCACCTCCTGTCATTCGCTGGGCGCGTGCAGCCTTCGACACTAGCGGAGGACGCATCTTGTCCCTGGTGTCCAGCGGAGGGCCTGTGCGGGGTGTGGCAGTGTCGTGCTGCAGGGCGCCGCTGGTAGCGATATGGGCTTCCTCGCCTCGCCTCACACCAGGTGTCTGCGTAGTTCGCAGTGCATTCGCACCATTCCTATCCCTGTCCCCGTCCCGACTTGTCCCGACTTTGCTCGACTGCCGCTCGCTGCCGCTCGGGTCGTGGTCCATATGACGGCGCAAGCACGACAAACGTCTGCGGGACTAGACGACGCTACTAAAGAATAAATTTATGATTACAAATCAAATTTGGAACTGTACAGTGCTGCCCAACAATGGCGCTGACGCATTTCGGGGCTCACCTGCAGATTCGTGCTGTTTCGTCGTTTTCAAAGACTTCCCGGCAAACTTCGTTAGCACATTCTCCCTCAAACTGAGTTAATTACCGCATTATCGTACCGTTGCATTAGTTTAAAATGCTTAAGAAAGCATCTTTGTCACAACAGAAAGGTAGTATGAGAAGACTGCTGGCAGGGTGGCGACTTAAAAAGGGAAAAATGCATGGGAGCCAACAGTACCATTTTTTATTGGTTCATTTTTTTTTTTTTTTTTGTTTTCGTACCATCACAGTAGTTTAAAATGCTTGAGGAAACGTATTTGTCACAACAGAAGTGAAAAGAGGGCTGGCAGGAGTAGCGACACAAAAAGGAAGAAAAAAAAAAAGAAGGAGAGCCAACAGCACCCGGGTTTCCCAGGCGGTCACCCATCCAAGTACTAATCGGGCCAGATGATGCTTAACTTCGGTGATCGGACGAGAACCGGTGTATTCATCATTGTATGGCCGTTGGCACTCGTGTAATGTAGGAGCACGGCAGAATTCGCGTTCGGCTTCTCTCCCAACACACAAAATGTTAGTTTTCCGCCGCATTTGACGAAAGCACTTCCTTCTGCAACAGCCAGTTCCTCGAGGACGGCGCGGAGGGCGCGCCCGGCGTCCCAGCAGAGCGACGGCGGAATTAGCGGGCGCACCGCCGCGTGTGTGAGACGCATTGCTGCTCGTTGCACCTCCTGTCATTCGCTGGGCGCGTGCAGCCTTCGACACTAGCGGAGGACGCATCTTGTCCCTGGTGTCCAGCGGAGGGCCTGTGCGGGGTGTGGCAGTGTCGTGCTGCAGGGCGCCGCTGGTAGCGATATGGGCTTCCTCGCCTCGCCTCACACCAGGTGTCTGCGTAGTTCGCAGTGCATTCGCACCATTCCTATCCCTGTCCCCGTCCCGACTTGTCCCGACTTTGCTCGACTGCCGCTCGCTGCCGCTCGGGTCGTGGTCCATATGACGGCGCAAGCACGACAAACGTCTGCGGGACTAGACGACGCTACTAAAGAATAAATTTATGATTACAAATCAAATTTGGAACTGTACAGTGCTGCCCAACAATGGCGCTGACGCATTTCGGGGCTCACCTGCAGATTCGTGCTGTTTCGTCGTTTTCAAAGACTTCCCGGCAAACTTCGTTAGCACATTCTCCCTCAAACTGAGTTAATTACCGCATTATCGTACCGTTGCATTAGTTTAAAATGCTTAAGAAAGCATCTTTGTCACAACAGAAAGGTAGTATGAGAAGACTGCTGGCAGGGTGGCGACTTAAAAAGGGAAAAATGCATGGGAGCCAACAGTACCATTTTTTATTGGTTCATTTTTTTTTTTTTTTTTGTTTTCGTACCATCACAGTAGTTTAAAATGCTTGAGGAAACGTATTTGTCACAACAGAAGTGAAAAGAGGGCTGGCAGGAGTAGCGACACAAAAAGGAAGAAAAAAAAAAAGAAGGAGAGCCAACAGCACCCGGGTTTCCCAGGCGGTCACCCATCCAAGTACTAATCGGGCCAGATGATGCTTAACTTCGGTGATCGGACGAGAACCGGTGTATTCATCATTGTATGGCCGTTGGCACTCGTGTAATGTAGGAGCACGGCAGAATTCGCGTTCGGCTTCTCTCCCAACACACAAATGTTAGTTTTCCGCCGCATTTGACGAAAGCACTTCCTTCTGCAACAGCCAGTTCCTCGAGGACGGCGCGGAGGGCGCGCCCGGCGTCCCAGCAGAGCGACGGCGGAATTAGCGGGCGCACCGCCGCGTGTGTTGAGACGCATTGCTGCTCGTTGCACCTCCTGTCATTCGCTGGGCGCGTGCAGCCTTCGACACTAGCGGAGGACGCATCTTGTCCCTGGTGTCCAGCGGAGGGCCTGTGCGGGGTGTGGCAGTGTCGTGCTGCAGGGCGCCGCTGGTAGCGATATGGGCTTCCTCGCCTCGCCTCACACCAGGTGTCTGCGTAGTTCGCAGTGCATTCGCACCATTCCTATCCCTGTCCCCGTCCCGACTTGTCCCGACTTTGCTCGACTGCCGCTCGCTGCCGCTCGGGTCGTGGTCCCATATGACGGCGCAAGCACGACAAACGTCTGCGGGACTAGACGACGCTACTAAAGAATAAATTTATGATTACAAATCAAATTTGGAACTGTACAGTGCTGCCCAACAATGGCGCTGACGCATTTCGGGGCTCACCTGCAGATTCGTGCTGTTTCGTCGTTTTCAAAGACTTCCCGGCAAACTTCGTTAGCACATTCTCCCTCAAACTGAGTTAATTACCGCATTATCGTACCGTTGCATTAGTTTAAAATGCTTAAGAAAGCATCTTTGTCACAACAGAAAGGTAGTATGAGAAGACTGCTGGCAGGGTGGCGACTTAAAAAGGGAAAAATGCATGGGAGCCAACAGTACCATTTTTTATTGGTTCATTTTTTTTTTTTTTTTGTTTTCGTACCATCACAGTAGTTTAAAATGCTTGAGGAAACGTATTTGTCACAACAGAAGTGAAAAGAGGGCTGGCAGGAGTAGCGACACAAAAAGGAAGAAAAAAAAAAAGAAGGAGAGCCAACAGCACCCGGGTTTCCCAGGCGGTCACCCATCCAAGTACTAATCGGGCCAGATGATGCTTAACTTCGGTGATCGGACGAGAAACCGGTGTATTCATCATTGTATGGCCGTTGGCACTCGTGTAATGTAGGAGCACGGCAGAATTCGCGTTCGGCTTCTCTCCCAACACACAAAATGTTAGTTTTCCGCCGCATTTGACGAAAGCACTTCCTTCTGCAACAGCCAGTTCCTCGAGGACGGCGCGGAGGGCGCGCCCGGCGTCCCAGCAGAGCGACGGCGGAATTAGCGGGCGCACCGCCGCGTGTGTGAGACGCATTGCTGCTCGTTGCACCTCCTGTCATTCGCTGGGCGCGTGCAGCCTTCGACACTAGCGGAGGACGCATCTTGTCCCTGGTGTCCAGCGGAGGGCCTGTGCGGGGTGTGGCAGTGTCGTGCTGCAGGGCGCCGCTGGTAGCGATATGGGCTTCCTCGCCTCGCCTCACACCAGGTGTCTGCGTAGTTCGCAGTGCATTCGCACCATTCCTATCCCTGTCCCCGTCCCGACTTGTCCCGACTTTGCTCGACTGCCGCTCGCTGCCGCTCGGGTCGTGGTCCATATGACGGCGCAAGCACGACAAACGTCTGCGGGACTAGACGACGCTACTAAAGAATAAATTTATGATTACAAATCAAATTTGGAACTGTACAGTGCTGCCCAACAATGGCGCTGACGCATTTCGGGGCTCACCTGCAGATTCGTGCTGTTTCGTCGTTTTCAAAGACTTCCCGGCAAACTTCGTTAGCACATTCTCCCTCAAACTGAGTTAATTACCGCATTATCGTACCGTTGCATTAGTTTAAAATGCTTAAGAAAGCATCTTTGTCACAACAGAAAGGTAGTATGAGAAGACTGCTGGCAGGGTGGCGACTTAAAAAGGGAAAAAATGCATGGGAGCCAACAGTACCATTTTTTATTGGTTCATTTTTTTTTTTTTTTTGTTTTCGTACCATCACAGTAGTTTAAAATGCTTGAGGAAACGTATTTGTCACAACAGAAGTGAAAAGAGGGCTGGCAGGAGTAGCGACACAAAAAGGAAGAAAAAAAAAAAGAAGGAGAGCCAACAGCACCCGGGTTTCCCAGGCGGTCACCCATCCAAGTACTAATCGGGCCAGATGATGCTTAACTTCGGTGATCGGACGAGAACCGGTGTATTCATCATTGTATGGCCGTTGGCACTCGTGTAATGTAGGAGCACGGCAGAATTCGCGTTCGGCTTCTCTCCCAACACACAAAATGTTAGTTTTCCGCCGCATTTGACGAAAGCACTTCCTTCTGCAACAGCCAGTTCCTCGAGGACGGCGCGGAGGGCGCGCCCGGCGTCCCAGCAGAGCGACGGCGGAATTAGCGGGCGCACCGCCGCGTGTGTGAGACGCATTGCTGCTCGTTGCACCTCCTGTCATTCGCTGGGCGCGTGCAGCCTTCGACACTAGCGGAGGGACGCATCTTGTCCCTGGTGTCCAGCGGAGGGCCTGTGCGGGGTGTGGCAGTGTCGTGCTGCAGGGCGCCGCTGGTAGCGATATGGGCTTCCTCGCCTCGCCTCACACCAGGTGTCTGCGTAGTTCGCAGTGCATTCGCACCATTCCTATCCCTGTCCCCGTCCCGACTTGTCCCGACTTTGCTCGACTGCCGCTCGCTGCCGCTCGGGTCGTGGTCCATATGACGGCGCAAGCACGACAAACGTCTGCGGGACTAGACGACGCTACTAAAGAATAAATTTATGATTACAAATCAAATTTGGAACTGTACAGTGCTGCCCAACAATGGCGCTGACGCATTTCGGGGCTCACCTGCAGATTCGTGCTGTTTCGTCGTTTTCAAAGACTTCCCGGCAAACTTCGTTAGCACATTCTCCCTCAAACTGAGTTAATTACCGCATTATCGTACCGTTGCATTAGTTTTAAAATGCTTAAGAAAGCATCTTTGTCACAACAGAAAGGTAGTATGAGAAGACTGCTGGCAGGGTGGCGACTTAAAAAGGGAAAAATGCATGGGAGCCAACAGTACCATTTTTTATTGGTTCATTTTTTTTTTTTTTTTTGTTTTCGTACCATCACAGTAGTTTAAAATGCTTGAGGAAACGTATTTGTCACAACAGAAGTGAAAAGAGGGCTGGCAGGAGTAGCGACACAAAAAGGAAGAAAAAAAAAAAGAAGGAGAGCCAACAGCACCCGGGTTTCCCAGGCGGTCACCCATCCAAGTACTAATCGGGCCAGATGATGCTTAACTTCGGTGATCGGACGAGAACCGGTGTATTCATCATTGTATGGCCGTTGGCACTCGTGTAATGTAGGAGCACGGCAGAATTCGCGTTCGGCTTCTCTCCCAACACACAAAATGTTAGTTTTCCGCCGCATTTGACGAAAGCACTTCCTTCTGCAACAGCCAGTTCCTCGAGGACGGCGCGGAGGGCGCGCCCGGCGTCCCAGCAGAGCGACGGCGGAATTAGCGGGCGCACCGCCGCGTGTGTGAGGACGCATTGCTGCTCGTTGCACCTCCTGTCATTCGCTGGGCGCGTGCAGCCTTCGACACTAGCGGAGGACGCATCTTGTCCCTGGTGTCCAGCGGAGGGCCTGTGCGGGGTGTGGCAGTGTCGTGCTGCAGGGCGCCGCTGGTAGCGATATGGGCTTCCTCGCCTCGCCTCACACCAGGTGTCTGCGTAGTTCGCAGTGCATTCGCACCATTCCTATCCCTGTCCCCGTCCCGACTTGTCCCCGACTTTGCTCGACTGCCGCTCGCTGCCGCTCGGGTCGTGGTCCATATGACGGCGCAAGCACGACAAACGTCTGCGGGACTAGACGACGCTACTAAAGAATAAATTTATGATTACAAATCAAATTTGGAACTGTACAGTGCTGCCCAACAATGGCGCTGACGCATTTCGGGGCTCACCTGCAGATTCGTGCTGTTTCGTCGTTTTCAAAGACTTCCCGGCAAACTTCGTTAGCACATTCTCCCTCAAACTGAGTTAATTACCGCATTATCGTACCGTTGCATTAGTTTAAAATGCTTAAGAAAGCATCTTTGTCACAACAGAAAGGTAGTATGAGAAGACTGCTGGCAGGGTGGCGACTTAAAAAGGGGAAAAATGCATGGGAGCCAACAGTACCATTTTTTATTGGTTCATTTTTTTTTTTTTTTTTTGTTTTCGTACCATCACAGTAGTTTAAAATGCTTGAGGAAACGTATTTGTCACAACAGAAGTGAAAGAGGGCTGGCAGGAGTAGCGACACAAAAAGGAAGAAAAAAAAAAAAGAAGGAGAGCCAACAGCACCCGGGTTTCCCAGGCGGTCACCCATCCAAGTACTAATCGGGCCAGATGATGCTTAACTTCGGTGATCGGACGAGAACCGGTGTATTCATCATTGTATGGCCGTTGGCACTCGTGTAATGTAGGAGCACGGCAGAATTCGCGTTCGGCTTCTCTCCCAACACACAAAATGTTAGTTTTCCGCCGCATTTGACGAAAGCACTTCCTTCTGCAACAGCCAGTTCCTCGAGGACGGCGGCGGAGGGCGCGCCCGGCGTCCCAGCAGAGCGACGGCGGAATTAGCGGGCGCACCGCCGCGTGTGTGAGACGCATTGCTGCTCGTTGCACCTCCTGTCATTCGCTGGGCGCGTGCAGCCTTCGACACTAGCGGAGGACGCATCTTGTCCCTGGTGTCAGCGGAGGGCCTGTGCGGGGTGTGGCAGTGTCGTGCTGCAGGGCGCCGCTGGTAGCGATATGGGCTTCCTCGCCTCGCCTCACACCAGGTGTCTGCGTAGTTCGCAGTGCATTCGCACCATTCCTATCCCTGTCCCCGTCCCGACTTGTCCCGACTTTGCTCGACTGCCGCTCGCTGCCGCTCGGGTCGTGGTCCATATGACGGCGCAAGCACGACAAACGTCTGCGGGACTAGACGACGCTACTAAAGAATAAATTTATGATTACAAATCAAATTTGGAACTGTACAGTGCTGCCCAACAATGGCGCTGACGCATTTCGGGGCTCACCTGCAGATTCGTGCTGTTTCGTCGTTTTCAAAGACTTCCCGGCAAACTTCGTTAGCACATTCTCCCTCAAACTGAGTTAATTACCGCATTATCGTACCGTTGCATTAGTTTAAAATGCTTAAGAAAGCATCTTTGTCACAACAGAAAGGTAGTATGAGAAGACTGCTGGCAGGGTGGCGACTTAAAAAGGGAAAAATGCATGGGAGCCAACAGTACCATTTTTTATTGGTTCATTTTTTTTTTTTTTTGTTTTCGTACCATCACAGTAGTTTAAAATGCTTGAGGAAACGTATTTGTCACAACAGAAGTGAAAAGAGGGCTGGCAGGAGTAGCGACACAAAAAGGAAGAAAAAAAAAAAGAAGGAGAGCCAACAGCACCCGGGTTTCCCAGGCGGTCACCCATCCAAGTACTAATCGGGCCAGATGATGCTTAACTTCGGTGATCGGACGAGAACCGGTGTATTCATCATTGTATGGCCGTTGGCACTCGTGTAATGTAGGAGCACGGCAGAATTCGCGTTCGGCTTCTCTCCCAACACACAAAATGTTAGTTTTCCGCCGCATTTGACGAAAGCACTTCCTTCTGCAACAGCCAGTTCCTCGAGGACGGCGCGGAGGGCGCGCCCGGGCGTCCCAGCAGAGCGACGGCGGAATTAGCGGGCGCCACCGCCGCGTGTGTGAGACGCATTGCTGCTCGTTGCACCTCCTGTCATTCGCTGGGCGCGTGCAGCCTTCGACACTAGCGGAGGACGCATCTTGTCCCTGGTGTCCAGCGGAGGGCCTGTGCGGGGTGTGGCAGTGTCGTGCTGCAGGGCGCCGCTGGTAGCGATATGGGCTTCCTCGCCTCGCCTCACACCAGGTGTCTGCGTAGTTCGCAGTGCATTCGCACCATTCCTATCCCTGTCCCCGTCCCGACTTGTCCCGACTTTGCTCGACTGCCGCTCGCTGCCGCTCGGGTCGTGGTCCATATGACGGCGCAAGCACGACAAACGTCTGCGGGACTAGACGACGCTACTAAAGAATAAATTTATGATTACAAAATCAAATTTGGAACTGTACAGTGCTGCCCAACAATGGCGCTGACGCATTTCGGGGCTCACCTGCAGATTCGTGCTGTTTCGTCGTTTTCAAAGACTTCCCGGCAAACTTCGTTAGCACATTCTCCCTCAAACTGAGTTAATTACCGCATTATCGTACCGTTGCATTAGTTTAAAATGCTTAAGAAAGCATCTTTGTCACAACAGAAAGGTAGTATGAGAAGACTGCTGGCAGGGTGGCGACTTAAAAAGGGAAAAATGCATGGGAGCCAACAGTACCATTTTTTATTGGTTCATTTTTTTTTTTTTTTTTGTTTTCGTACCATCACAGTAGTTTAAAATGCTTGAGGAAACGTATTTGTCACAACAGAAGTGAAAAGAGGGCTGGCAGGAGTAGCGACACAAAAAGGAAGAAAAAAAAAAAGAAGGAGAGCCAACAGCACCCGGGTTTCCCAGGCGGTCACCCATCCAAGTACTAATCGGGCCAGATGATGCTTAACTTCGGTGATCGGACGAGAACCGGTGTATTCATCATTGTATGGCCGTTGGCACTCGTGTAATGTAGGAGCACGGCAGAATTCGCGTTTCGGCTTCTCTCCCAACACACAAAATGTTAGTTTTCCGCCGCATTTGACGAAAGCACTTCCTTCTGCAACAGCCCAGTTCCTCGAGGACGGCGCGGAGGGCGCGCCCGGCGTCCCAGCAGAGCGACGGCGGAATTAGCGGGCGCACCGCCGCGTGTGTGAGACGCATTGCTGCTCGTTGCACCTCCTGTCATTCGCTGGGCGCGTGCAGCCCTTCGACACTAGCGGAGGACGCATCTTGTCCTGGTGTCCAGCGGAGGGGCCTGTGCGGGGTGTGGCAGTGTCGTGCTGCAGGGCGCCGCTGGTAGCGATATGGGCTTCCTCGCCTCGCCTCACACCAGGTGTCTGCGTAGTTCGCAGTGCATTCGCACCATTCCTATCCCTGTCCCCGTCCCGACTTGTCCCGACTTTGCTCGACTGCCGCTCGCTGCCGCTCGGGTCGTGGTCCATATGACGGCGCAAGCACGACAAACGTCTGCGGGACTAGACGACGCTACTAAAGAATAAATTTATGATTACAAATCAAATTTGGAACTGTACAGTGCTGCCCAACAATGGCGCTGACGCATTTCGGGGCTCACCTGCAGATTCGTGCTGTTTCGTCGTTTTCAAAGACTTCCCGGCAAACTTCGTTAGCACATTCTCCCTCAAACTGAGTTAATTACCGCATTATCGTACCGTTGCATTAGTTTAAAATGCTTAAGAAAGCATCTTTGTCACAACAGAAAGGTAGTATGAGAAGACTGCTGGCAGGGTGGCGACTTAAAAAGGGAAAAATGCATGGGAGCCAACAGTACCATTTTTTATTGGTTCATTTTTTTTTTTTTTTGTTTTCGTACCATCACAGTAGTTTAAAATGCTTGAGGAAACGTATTTGTCACAACAGAAGTGAAAAGAGGGCTGGCAGGAGTAGCGACACAAAAAGGAAGAAAAAAAAAAAGAAGGAGAGCCAACAGCACCCGGGTTTCCCAGGCGGTCACCCATCCATGTACTAATCGGGCCAGATGATGCTTAACTTCGGTGATCGGACGAGAACCGGTGTATTCATCATTGTATGGCCGTTGGCACTCGTGTAATGTAGGAGCACGGCAGAATTCGCGTTCGGCTTCTCTCCAAACACACAAAATGTTAGTTTTCCGCCGCATTTGACGAAAGCACTTCCTTCTGCAACAGCCAGTTCCTCGAGGACGGCGCGGAGGGCGCGCCCGGCGTCCCAGCAGAGCGACGGCGGAATTAGCGGGCGCACCGCCGCGTGTGTGAGACGCATTGCTGCTCGTTGCACCTCCTGTCATTCGCTGGGCGCGTGCAGCCTTCGACACTAGCGGAGGACGCATCTTGTCCCTGGTGTCCAGCGGAGGGCCTGTGCGGGGTGTGGGCAGTGTCGTGCTGCAGGGCGCCGCTGGTAGCGATATGGGCTTCCTCGCCTCGCCTCACACCAGGTGTCTGCGTAGTTCGCAGTGCATTCGCACCATTCCTATCCCTGTCCCCCGTCCCGACTTGTCCCGACTTTGCTCGACTGCCGCTCGCTGCCGCTCGGGTCGTGGTCCATATGACGGCGCAAGCACGACAAACGTCTGCGGGACTAGACGACGCTACTAAAGAATAAATTTATGATTACAATCAAATTTGGAACTGTACAGTGCTGCCCAACAATGGCGCTGACGCATTTCGGGGCTCACCTGCAGATTCGTGCTGTTTCGTCGTTTTCAAAGACTTCCGGCAAACTTCGTTAGCACATTCTCCCTCAAACTGAGTTAATTACCGCATTATCGTACCGTTGCATTAGTTTAAAATGCTTAAGAAAGCATCTTTGTCACAACAGAAAGGTAGTATGAGAAGACTGCTGGCAGGGTGGCGACTTAAAAAGGGAAAAATGCATGGGAGCCAACAGTACCATTTTTTATTGGTTCATTTTTTTTTTTTTTTTTTGTTTTCGTACCATCACAGTAGTTTAAAATGCTTGAGGAAACGTATTTGTCACAACAGAAGTGAAAAGAGGGCTGGCAGGAGGTAGCGACACAAAAAGGAAGAAAAAAAAAAAAGAAGGAGAGCCAACAGCACCCGGGTTTCCCAGGCGGTCACCCATCCAAGTACTAATCGGGCCAGATGATGCTTAACTTCGGTGATCGGACGAGAACCGGTGTATTCATCATTGTATGGCCGTTGGCACTCGTGTAATGTAGGAGCACGGCAGAATTCGCGTTCGGCTTCTCTCCCAACACACAAAATGTTAGTTTTCCGCCGCATTTGACGAAAGCACTTCCTTCTGCAACAGCCAGTTCCTCGAGGACGGCGCGGAGGGGCGCGCCCGGCGTCCCAGCAGAGCGACGGCGGAATTAGCGGGCGCACCGCCGCGTGTGTGAGACGCATTGCTGCTCGTTGCACCTCCTGTCATTCGCTGGGCGCGTGCAGCCTTCGACACTAGCGGAGGACGCATCTTGTCCCTGGTGTCCAGCGGAGGGGCCTGTGCGGGGGTGTGGCAGTGTCGTGCTGCAGGGCGCCGCTGGTAGCGATATGGGCTTCCTCGCCTCGCCTCACACCAGGTGTCTGCGTAGTTCGCAGTGCATTCGCACCATTCCTATCCCTGTCCCCGTCCCGACTTGTCCCGACTTTGCTCGACTGCCGCTCGCTGCCGCTCGGGTCGTGGTCCATATGACGGCGCAAGCACGACAAACGTCTGCGGGACTAGACGACGCTACTAAAGAATAAATTTATGATTACAAATCAAATTTGGAACTGTACAGTGCTGCCCAACAATGGCGCTGACGCATTTCGGGGCTCACCTGCAGATTCGTGGCTGTTTCGTCGTTTTCAAAGACTTCCCGGCAAACTTCGTTAGCACATTCTCCCTCAAACTGAGTTAATTACCGCATTATCGTACCGTTGCATTAGTTTAAAATGCTTAAGAAAGCATCTTTGTCACAACAGAAAGGTAGTATGAGAAGAACTGCTGGCAGGGTGGCGACTTAAAAAGGGAAAAATGCATGGGAGCCAACAGTACCATTTTTTATTGGTTCATTTTTTTTTTTTTTTTTGTTTTCGTACCATCACAGTAGTTTAAAATGCTTGAGGAAACGTATTTGTCACAACAGAAGTGAAAAGAGGGCTGGCAGGAGTAGCGACACAAAAAGGAAGAAAAAAAAAAAGAAGGAGAGCCAACAGCACCCGGGTTTCCCAGGCGGTCACCCATCCAAGTACTAATCGGGCCAGATGATGCTTAACTTCGGTGATCGGACGAGAACCGGTGTATTCATCATTGTATGGCCGTTGGCACTCGTGTAATGTAGGAGCACGGCAGAATTCGCGTTCGGCTTCTCTCCCAACACACAAAATGTTAGTTTTCCGCCGCATTTGACGAAAGCACTTCCTTCTGCAACAGCCAGTTCCTCGAGGACGGCGCGGAGGGCGCGCCCGGCGTCCCAGCAGAGCGACGGCGGAATTAGCGGGCGCACCGCCGCGTGTGTGAGGACGCATTGCTGCTCGTTGCACCTCCTGTCATTCGCTGGGCGCGTGCAGCCTTCGACACTAGCGGAGGACGCATCTTGTCCCTGGTGTCCAGCGGAGGGCCTGTGCGGGGTGTGGCAGTGTCGTGCTGCAGGGCGCCGCTGGTAGCGATATGGGCTTCCTCGCCTCGCCTCACACCAGGTGTCTGCGTAGTTCGCAGTGCATTCGCACCATTCCTATCCCTGTCCCCGTCCCGACTTGTCCGACTTTGCTCGACTGCCGCTCGCTGCCGCTCGGGTCGTGGTCCATATGACGGCGCAAGCACGACAAACGTCTGCGGGACTAGACGACGCTACTAAAGAATAAATTTATGATTACAAATCAAATTTGGAACTGTACAGTGCTGCCCAACAATGGCGCTGACGCATTTCGGGGCTCACCTGCAGATTCGTGCTGTTTCGTCGTTTTCAAAGACTTCCCGGCAAACTTCGTTAGCACATTCTCCCTCAAACTGAGTTAATTACCGCATTATCGTACCGTTGCATTAGTTTAAAATGCTTAAGAAAGCATCTTTGTCACAACAGAAAGGTAGTATGAGAAGACTGCTGGCAGGGTGGCGACTTAAAAAGGGAAAAATGCATGGGAGCCAACAGTACCATTTTTTATTGGTTCATTTTTTTTTTTTTTTTGTTTTCGTACCATCACAGTAGTTTAAAATGCTTGAGGAAACGTTATTTGTCACAACAGAAGTGAAAAGAGGGCTGGCAGGAGTAGCGACACAAAAAGGAAGAAAAAAAAAAAGAAGGAGAGCCAACAGCACCCGGGTTTCCCAGGCGGTCACCCATCCAAGTACTAATCGGGCCAGATGATGCTTAACTTCGGTGATCGGACGAGAACCGGTGTATTCATCATTGTATGGCCGTTGGCACTCGTGTAATGTAGGAGCACGGCAGAATTCGCGTTCGGCTTCTCTCCCAACACACAAAATGTTAGTTTTCCGCCGCATTTGACGAAAGCACTTCCTTCTGCAACAGCCAGTTCCTCGAGGACGGCGCGGAGGGCGCGCCCGGCGTCCCAGCAGAGCGACGGCGGAATTAGCGGGCGCACCGCCGCGTGTGTGAGACGCATTGCTGCTCGTTGCACCTCCTGTCATTCGCTGGGCGCGTGCAGCCTTCGACACTAGCGGAGGACGCATCTTGTCCCTGGTGTCCAGCGGAGGGCCTGTGCGGGGTGTGGCAGTGTCGTGCTGCAGGGCGCCGCTGGTAGCGATATGGGCTTCCTCGCCTCGCCTCACACCAGGTGTCTGCGTAGTTCGCAGTGCATTCGCACCATTCCTATCCCTGTCCCCGTCCCGACTTGTCCCGACTTTGCTCGACTGCCGCTCGCTGCCGCTCGGGTCGTGGTCCATATGACGGCGCAAGCACGACAAACGTCTGCGGGACTAGACGACGCTACTAAAGAATAAATTTATGATTACAAATCAAATTTGGAACTGTACAGTGCTGCCCAACAATGGCGCTGACGCATTTCGGGGCTCACCTGCAGATTCGTGCTGTTTCGTCGTTTTCAAAGACTTCCCGGCAAACTTCGTTAGCACATTCTCCCTCAAACTGAGTTAATTACCGCATTATCGTACCGTTGCATTAGTTTAAAATGCTTAAGAAAGCATCTTTGTCACAACAGAAAGGTAGTATGAGAAGACTGCTGGCAGGGTGGCGACTTAAAAAGGGAAAAATGCATGGGAGCCAACAGTACCATTTTTTATTGGTTCATTTTTTTTTTTTTTTTTGTTTTCGTACCATCACAGTAGTTTAAAATGCTTGAGGAAACGTATTTGTCACAACAGAAGTGAAAAGAGGGCTGGCAGGAGTAGCGACACAAAAAAGGAAGAAAAAAAAAAAAGAAGGAGAGCCAACAGCACCCGGGTTTCCCAGGCGGTCACCCATCCAAGTACTAATCGGGCCAGATGATGCTTAACTTCGGTGATCGGACGAGAACCGGTGTATTCATCATTGTATGGCCGTTGGCACTCGTGTAATGTAGGAGCACGGCAGAATTCGCGTTCGGCTTCTCTCCCAACACACAAAATGTTAGTTTTCCGCCGCATTTGACGAAAGCACTTCCTTCTGCAACAGCCAGTTCCTCGAGGACGGCGCGGAGGGCGCGCCCGGCGTCCCAGCAGAGCGACGGCGGAATTAGCGGGCGCACCGCCGCGTGTGTGAGACGCATTGCTGCTCGTTGCACCTCCTGTCATTCGCTGGGCGCGT